>NC_067461.1:23233925-23833925 GCF_025434085.1 Hippocampus zosterae | reverse complement strand
ATTCAAAGTCACATAACGTGCTCAACTAGGCCTGAAAGTGCATTTAAAGCAATAAAAACTCAAAATGAGTGTCACGCCTAAACCAAAGGACTTATGCACACATTTCAACATGTATTTAGTTCAGGTTGACCTCCTGAAGCCTAAATGAGCATTAATTTGACTACACAACTCATTCCTATGAAGATACATTCAAAGTAAAAAAACGTGCTCTACTCGGCCTGAAAATGCATTTAAAGCAATAAAAACTCAAAATGAGTGTCACGCCTAAACCAAAGGACTTATGCACACATTTCAACATGTATTTAGTTCAGGTTGACCTCCTGAAGCCTAAATGAGCATTAATTTGACTACACAACTCATTCCTATGAAGGTACATTCAAAGTAAAAAAACGGGCTCAACTAGGCCTGAAAGTGCATTTAAAGCAATAAAAACTCAAAATGAGTGTCACGCCTAAACCAAAGGACTTATGCACACATTTCAACATGTATTTAGTTCAGGTTGACCTCCTGAAGCCTAAATGAGCATTAATTTGACTACACAACTTATTCCTATGAAGATACATTCAAAGTAAAAAAACGTGCTCTACTCGGCCTGATAATGCATTTAAAGCAATAAAAACTCAAAATGAGTGTCACGCCTAAACTAAAGGCCTTATGCACACATTTCAACATGTATTTAGTTCAGGTTGACCTCCTGAAGCCTAAATGAGCATTAATTTGACTACACAACTCATTCCTATGAAGGAACATTCAAAGTAAAAAAACGGGCTCAACTCGGACTGAAAGTGCATTTAAAGCAATAAAAACTGAAAATGAGTATCACGCCTAAACCAAAGGACTTATGCACACATTTCAACATGTATTTAGTTCAGGTTGACGTCCTGAAGCCTAAATGAGCATTAATTTGACTACACAACTCATTCCTATGAAGGTACATTCAAAGTCACAAAACGTGCTCAACTAGGCCTGAAAGTGCATTTAAAGCAATAAAAACTCAAAATGAGTGTCACGCCTAAACCAAAGGACTTATGCACACATTTCAACATGTATTCAGTTCAGGTTGACCTCCTGAAGCCTAAATCACCATTAATTTGACTACACAACTTATTCCTATGAAGATACATTCAAAGTAAAAAAACGGGCTCAACTCGGACTGAAAGTGCATTTAAAGCAATAAAAACTGAAAATGAGTGTCACGCCTAAACCAAAGGACTTATGCACACATTTCAACATGTATTTAGTTCAGGTTGACCTCCTGAAGCCTAAATGAGCATTAATTTGACTACGCAACTCATTCCTATGAAGGTACATTCAAAGTCACAAAACGTGCTCAACTCGGACTGAAAGTGCATTTAAAGCAATAAAAACTCAAAATGAGTGTCACGCCTAAACCAAAGGCCTTATGCACACATTTCAACATGTATTTAGTTCAGGTTGACCTCCTGAAGCCTAAATGAGCATTAATTTGACTACACAACTTATTCCTATGAAGATACATTCAAAGTAAAAAAACGTGCTCTACTCGGCCTGAAAATGCATTTAAAGCAATAAAAACTCAAAATGAGTGTCACGCCTAAACTAAAGGCCTTATGCACACATTTCAACATGTATTTAGTTCAGGTTGACCTCCTGAAGCCTAAATGAGCATTAATTTGACTACACAACTTATTCCTATGAAGATACATTCAAAGTAAAAAAACGTGCTCTACTCGGCCTGAAAATGCATTTAAAGCAATAAAAACTCAAAATGAGTGTCACGCCTAAACTAAAGGCCTTATGCACACATTTCAACATGTATTTAGTTCAGGTTGACCTCCTGAAGCCTAAATGAGCATTAATTTGACTACACAACTCATTCCTATGAAGGAACATTCAAAGTAAAAAAACGGGCTCAACTCGGACTGAAAGTGCATTTAAAGCAATAAAAACTGAAAATGAGTGTCACGCCTAAACCAAAGGACTTATGCACACATTTCAACATGTATTTAGTTCAGGTTGACATTCTGAAGCTTAAATGAGCATTAATTTGACTACACAACTTATTCCTATGAAGATACATTCAAAGTAAAAAAACGGGCACAACTCGGACTGAAAGTGCATTTAAAGCAATAAAAACTGAAAATGAGTGTCACGCCTAAACCAAAGGACTTATGCACACATTTCAACATGTATTTAGTTCAGGTTGACGTCCTGAAGCCTAAATGAGCATTAATTTGACTACACAACTCATTCCTATGAAGGTACATTCAAAGTCACAAAACGTGCTCAACTAGGCCTGAAAGTGCATTTAAAGCAATAAAAACTCAAAATGAGTGTCACGCCTAAACCAAAGGACTTATGCACGCACACATTTCAACATGTATTTAGTTCAGGTTGACCTCCTGAAGCCTAAATCACCATTAATTTGACTACACAACTTATTCCTATGAAGATACATTCAAAGTAAAAAAACGTGCTCTACTCGGCCTGAAAATGCATTTAAAGCAATAAAAACTCAAAATGAGTGTCACGCCTAAACCAAAGGCCTTATGCACACATTTCAACATGTATTTAGTTCAGGTTGACCTCCTGAAGCCTAAATGAGCATTAATTTGACTACACAACTCATTCCTATGAAGGAACATTCAAAGTAAAAAAACGGGCTCAACTCGGACTGAAAGTGCATTTAAAGCAATAAAAACTGAAAATGAGTGTCACGCCTAAACCAAAGGACTTATGCACACATTTCAACATGTATTTAGTTCAGGTTGACATTCTGAAGCTTAAATGAGCATTAATTTGACTACACAACTTATTCCTATGAAGATACATTCAAAGTAAAAAAACGGGCACAACTCGGACTGAAAGTGCATTTAAAGCAATAAAAACTGAAAATGAGTGTCACGCCTAAACCAAAGGACTTATGCACACATTTCAACAAGTATTTAGTTCAGGTTGACGTCCTGAAGCCTAAATGAGCATTAATTTGACTACACAACTTATTCCTATGAAGATACATTCAAAGTAAAAAAACGTGCTCTACTCGGACTGAAAGTGCATTTAAAGCAATAAAAACTGAAAATGAGTGTCACGCCTAAACCAAAGGACTTATGCACACATTTCAACATGTATTTAGTTCAGGTTGACCTCCTGAAGCCTAAATGAGCATTAATTTGACTACACAACTTATTCCTATGAAGATACATTCAAAGTAAAAAAACGTGCTCTACTCGGCCTGAAAATGCATTTAAAGCAATAAAAACTCAAAATGAGTGTCACGCCTAAACCAAAGGCCTTATGCACACATTTCAACATGTATTTAGTTCAGGTTGACCTCCTGAAGCCTAAATGAGCATTAATTTGACTACACAACTCATTCCTATGAAGGAACATTCAAAGTAAAAAAACGGGCTCAACTCGGACTGAAAGTGCATTTAAAGCAATAAAAACTGAAAATGAGTGTCACGCCTAAACCAAAGGACTTATGCACACATTTCAACATGTATTTAGTTCAGGTTGACATTCTGAAGCTTAAATGAGCATTAATTTGACTACACAACTTATTCCTATGAAGATACATTCAAAGTAAAAAAACGGGCACAACTCGGACTGAAAGTGCATTTAAAGCAATAAAAACTGAAAATGAGTGTCACGCCTAAACCAAAGGACTTATGCACACATTTCAACATGTATTTAGTTCAGGTTGACGTCCTGAAGCCTAAATGAGCATTAATTTGACTACACAACTTATTCCTATGAAGATACATTCAAAGTAAAAAAACGTGCTCTACTCGGACTGAAAGTGCATTTAAAGCAATAAAAACTGAAAATGAGTGTCACGCCTAAACCAAAGGACTTATGCACACATTTCAACATGTATTTATTTCAGGTTGACCTCCCGAAGCCTAAATGAGCATTAATTTGACTACACAACTCATTCCTATGAAGGTACATTCAAAGTCACAAAACGTGCTCAACTAGGCCTGAAAGTGCATTTAAAGCAATAAAAACTCAAAATGAGTGTCACGCCTAAACCAAAGGACTTATGCACACATTTCAACATGTATTTAGTTCAGGTTGACCTCCTGAAGCCTAAATGAGCATTAATTTGACTACACAACTCATTCCTATGAAGGTACATTCAAAGTCACAAAACGTGCTCAACTCGGACTGAAAGTGCATTTAAAGCAATAAAAACTCAAAATGAGTGTCACGCCTAAACCAAAGGACTTATGCACACATTTCAACATGTATTTACTTCAGGTTGACCTCCTGAAGCCTAAATGAGCATTAATTTGACTACACAACTCATTCCTATGAAGGAACATTCAAAGTAAAAAAACGGGCTCAACTCGGACTGAAAGTGCATTTAAAGCAATAAAAACAGAAAATGAGTGTCACGCCTAAACCAAAGGACTTATGCACACATTTCAACATGTATTTAGTTCAGGTTGACGTCCTGAAGCCTAAATGAGCATTAATTTGACTACACAACTTATTCCTATGAAGATACATTCAAAGTCACATAACGTGCTCAACTAGGCCTGAAAGTGCATTTAAAGCAATAAAAACTCAAAATGAGTGTCACGCCTAAACCAAAGGACTTATGCACACATTTCAACATGTATTTAGTTCAGGTTGACATTCTGAAGCCTAAATGAGCATTAATTTGACTACACAACTTATTCCTATGAAGATACATTCAAAGTAAAAAAACGGGCTCAACTCGGACTGAAAGTGCATTTAAAGCAATAAAACTGAAAATGAGTGTCACGCCTAAACCAAAGGACTTATGCACACATTTCAACATGTATTTAGTTCAGGTTGACCTCCTGAAGCCTAAATGAGCATTAATTTGACTACACAACTTATTCCTATGAAGATACATTCAAAGTAAAAAAACGTGCTCTACTCGGCCTGAAAATGCATTTAAAGCAATAAAAACTCAAAATGAGTGTCACGCCTAAACTAAAGGCCTTATGCACACATTTCAACATGTATTTAGTTCAGGTTGACCTCCTGAAGCCTAAATGAGCATTAATTTGACTACACAACTCATTCCTATGAAGGAACATTCAAAGTAAAAAAACGGGCTCAACTCGGACTGAAAGTGCATTTAAAGCAATAAAAACTGAAAATGAGTGTCACGCCTAAACCAAAGGACTTATGCACACATTTCAACATGTATTTAGTTCAGGTTGACGTCCTGAAGCCTAAATGAGCATTAATTTGACTACACAACTCATTCCTATGAAGGTACATTCAAAGTCACAAAACGTGCTCAACTAGGCCTGAAAGTGCATTTAAAGCAATAAAAACTCAAAATGAGTGTCACGCCTAAACCAAAGGACTTATGCACACATTTCAACATGTATTCAGTTCAGGTTGACCTCCTGAAGCCTAAATCACCATTAATTTGACTACACAACTTATTCCTATGAAGATACATTCAAAGTAAAAAAACGGGCTCAACTCGGACTGAAAGTGCATTTAAAGCAATAAAAACTGAAAATGAGTGTCACGCCTAAACCAAAGGACTTATGCACACATTTCAACATGTATTTAGTTCAGGTTGACCTCCTGAAGCCTAAATGAGCATTAATTTGACTACACAACTCATTCCTATGAAGGTACATTCAAAGTCACAAAACGTGCTCAACTCGGACTGAAAGTGCATTTAAAGCAATAAAAACTCAAAATGAGTGTCACGCCTAAACCAAAGGACTTATGCACACATTTCAACATGTATTTAGTTCAGTTTGACCTCCTGAATCCTAAATGAGCATTAATTTGACTACACAACTCATTCCTATGAAGGAACATTCAAAGTAAAAAAACGGGCTCAACTCGGACTGAAAGTGCATTTAAAGCAATAAAAACAGAAAATGAGTGTCACGCCTAAACCAAAGGACTTATGCACACATTTCAACATGTATTTAGTTCAGGTTGACGTCCTGAAGCCTAAATGAGCATTAATTTGACTACACAACTTATTCCTATGAAGATACATTCAAAGTAAAAAAACGTGCTCTACTCGGCCCGAAAATGCATTTAAAGCAATAAAAACTCAAAATGAGTGTCACGCCTAAACCAAAGGACTTATGCACACATTTCAACATGTATTTAGTTCAGGTTGACGTCCTGAAGCCTAAATGAGCATTAATTTGACTACACAACTTATTCCTATGAAGATACATTCAAAGTAAAAAAACATGCTCTACTCGGCCTGAAAATGCATTTAAAGCAATAAAAACTCAAAATGAGTGTCAAGCCTAAACCAAAGGCCTTATGCACACATTTCAACATGTATTTAGTTCAGGTTGACCTCTTGAAGCCTAAATGAGCATTAATTTGACTACACAACTCATTCCTATGAAGGAACATTCAAAGTAAAAAAACGGGCTCAACTCGGACTGAAAGTACATTTAAAGCAATAAAAACTGAAAATGAGTGTCACGCCTAAACCAAAGGACTTATGCACACATTTCAACATGTATTTAGTTCAGGTTGACCTCCTGAAGCCTAAATGAGCATTAATTTGACTACACAACTCATTCCTATGAAGGTACATTCAAAGTCACATAACGTGCTCAACTAGGCCTGAAAGTGCATTTAAAGCAATAAAAACTCAAAATGAGTGTCACGCCTAAACCAAAGGACTTATGCACACATTTCAACATGTATTTAGTTCAGGTTGACATTCTGAAGCCTAAATGAGCATTAATTTGACTACACAACTTATTCCTATGAAGATACATTCAAAGTAAAAAAACGGGCACAACTCGGACTGAAAGTGCATTTAAAGCAATAAAAACTGAAAATGAGTGTCACGCCTAAACCAAAGGACTTATGCACACATTTCAACATGTATTTAGTTCGGGTTGACCTCCTGAAGCCTAAATGAGCATTAATTTGACTACACAACTCATTCCTATGAAGGTACATTCAAAGTCACAAAACGTGCTCAACTCGGCCTGAAAGTGCATTTAAAGCAATAAAAACTCAAAATGAGTGTCACGCCTAAACCAAAGGACTTATGCACACATTTCAACATGTATTTAGTTCAGGTTGACATTCTGAAGCTTAAATGAGCATTAATTTGACTACACAACTTATTCCTATGAAGATACATTCAAAGTAAAAAAACGGGCACAACTCGGACTGAAAGTGCATTTAAAGCAATAAAAACTGAAAATGAGTGTCACGCCTAAACCAAAGGACTTATGCACACATTTCAACATGTATTTAGTTCAGGGTGACGTCCTGAAGCCTAAATGAGCATTAATTTGACTACACAACTTATTCCTATGAAGATACATTCAAAGTAAAAAAACGTGCTCTACTCGGACTGAAAGTGCATTTAAAGCAATAAAAACTGAAAATGAGTGTCACGCCTAAACCAAAGGACTTATGCACACATTTCAACATGTATTTAGTTCAGGTTGACCTCCTGAAGCCTAAATGAGCATTAATTTGACTACACAACTCATTCCTATGAAGGTACATTCAAAGTCACAAAACGTGCTCAACTAGGCCTGAAAGTGCATTTAAAGCAATAAAAACTCAAAATGAGTGTCACGCCTAAACCAAAGGACTTATGCACACATTTCAACATGTATTTAGTTCAGGTTGACCTCCTGAAGCCTAAATCACCATTAATTTGACTACACAACTTATTCCTATGAAGATACATTCAAAGTAAAAAAACGGGCTCAACTCTGACTGAAAGTGCATTTAAAGCAATAAAAACTGAAAATGAGTGTCACGCCTAAACCAAAGGACTTATGCACACATTTCAACATGTATTTAGTTCAGGTTGACCTCCTGAAGCCTAAATGAGCATTAATTTGACTACACAACTCATTCCTATGAAGGTACATTCAAAGTCACAAAACGTGCTCAACTCGGACTGAAAGTGCATTTAAAGCAATAAAAACTCAAAATGAGTGTCACGCCTAAACCAAAGGACTTATGCACACATTTCAACATGTATTTAGTTCAGGTTGACCTCCTGAAGCCTAAATGAGCATTAATTTGACTACACAACTCATTCCTATGAAGGAACATTCAAAGTAAAAAAACGGGCTCAACTCGGACTGAAAGTGCATTTAAAGCAATAAAAACAGAAAATGAGTGTCACGCCTAAACCAAAGGACTTATGCACACATTTCAACATGTATTTAGTTCAGGTTGACGTCCTGAAGCCTAAATGAGCATTAATTTGACTACACAACTTATTCCTATGAATATACATTCAAAGTAAAAAAACGTGCTCTACTCGGCCTGAAAATGCATTTAAAGCAATAAAAACTCAAAATGAGTGTCAAGCCTAAACCAAAGGCCTTATGCACACATTTCAACATGTATTTAGTTCAGGTTGACCTCTTGAAGCCTAAATGAGCATTAATTTGACTACACAACTCATTCCTATGAAGGAACATTCAAAGTAAAAAAACGGGCTCAACTCGGACTGAAAGTACATTTAAAGCAATAAAAACTGAAAATGAGTGTCACGCCTAAACCAAAGGACTTATGCACACATTTCAACATGTATTTAATTCAGGTTGACGTCCTGAAGCCTAAAAGAGCATTAATTTGACTACACAGCTTATTCCTATGAAGATACATTCAAAGTAAAAAAACGTGCTCTACTCGGCCTGAAAATGCATTTAAAGCAATAAAAACTCAAAATGAGTGTCACGCCTAAACCAAAGGCCTTATGCACACATTTCAACATGTATTTAGTTCAGGTTGACCTCCTGAAGCCTAAATGAGCATTAATTTGACTACACAACTCATTCCTATGAATGTACATTCAAAGTCACAAAACGTGCTCAACTCGGACTGAAAGTGCATTTAAAGCAATAAAAACTCAAAATGAGTGTCAAGCCTAAACCAAAGGACTTATGCACACATTTCAACATGTATTTAGTTCAGGTTGACCTCCTGAAGCCTAAATGAGCATTAATTTGACTACACAACTCATTCCTATGAAGGAACATTCAAAGTAAAAAAACGGGCTCAACTCGGACTGAAAGTGCATTTAAAGCAATAAAAACTCAAAATGTGTGTCACGCCTAAACCAAAGGACTTATGCACACATTTCAACATGTATTTAGTTCAGGTTGACCTCCTGAAGCCTAAATCACCATTAATTTGACTACACAACTTATTCCTATGAAGATACATTCAAAGTAAAAAAACGGGCTCAACTCGGACTGAAAGTGCATTTAAAGCAATAAAAACTGAAAATGAGTGTCACGCCTAAACCAAAGGACTTATGCACACATTTCAACATGTATTTAGTTCAGGTTGACCTCCTGAAGCCTAAATGAGCATTAATTTGACTACACAACTCATTCCTATGAAGGTACATTCAAAGTCACAAAACGTGCTCAACTCGGACTGAAAGTGCATTTAAAGCAATAAAAACTCAAAATGAGTGTCACGCCTAAACCAAAGGATTTATGCACACATTTCAACATGTATTTAGTTCAGGTTGACCTCCTGAAGCCTAAATGAGCATTAATTTGACTACACAACTCATTCCTATGAAGGAACATTCAAAGTAAAAAAACGGGCTCAACTCGGACTGAAAATGCATTTAAAGCAATAAAAACAGAAAATGAGTGTCACGCCTAAACCAAAGGACTTATGCACACATTTCAACATGTATTTAGTTCAGGTTGACGTCCTGAAGCCTAAATGAGCATTAATTTGACTACACAATTTATTCCTATGAATATACATTCAAAGTAAAAAAACGTGCTCTACTCGGCCTGAAAATGCATTTAAAGCAATAAAAACTCAAAATGAGTGTCAAGCCTAAACCAAAGGCCTTATGCACACATTTCAACATGTATTTAGTTCAGGTTGACCTCTTGAAGCCTAAATGAGCATTAATTTGACTACACAACTCATTCCTATGAAGGAACATTCAAAGTAAAAAAACGGGCTCAACTCGGACTGAAAGTACATTTAAAGCAATAAAAACTGAAAATGAGTGTCACGCCTAAACCAAAGGACTTATGCACACATTTCAACATGTATTTAGTTCAGGTTGACATTCTGAAGCCTAAATGAGCATTAATTTGACTACACAACTTATTCCTATGAAGATACATTCAAAGTAAAAAAACGGGCACAACTCGGACTGAAAGTGCATTTAAAGCAATAAAAACTGAAAATGAGTGTCACGCCTAAACCAAAGGACTTATGCACACATTTCAACATGTATTTAGTTCAGGTTGACGTCCTGAAGCCTAAAAGAGCATTAATTTGACTACACAGCTTATTCCTATGAAGATACATTCAAAGTAAAAAAACGTGCTCTACTCGGCCTGAAAATGCATTTAAAGCAATAAAAACTCAAAATGAGTGTCACGCCTAAACCAAAGGCCTTATGCACACATTTCAACATGTATTTAGTTCAGGTTGACCTCCTGAAGCCTAAATGAGCATTAATTTGACTACACAACTCATTCCTATGAAGGTACATTCAAAGTCACAAAACGTGCTCAACTCGGACTGAAAGTGCATTTAAAGCAATAAAAACTCAAAATGAGTGTCAAGCCTAAACCAAAGGACTTATGCACACATTTCAACATGTATTTAGTTCAGGTTGACCTCCTGAAGCCTAAATGAGCATTAATTTGACTACACAACTCATTCCTATGAAGGAACATTCAAAGTAAAAAAACGGGCTCAACTCGGACTGAAAGTGCATTTAAAGCAATAAAAACTGAAAATGAGTGTCACGCCTAAACCAAAGGACTTATGCACACATTTCAACATGTATTTAGTTCAGGTTGACCTCCTGAAGCCTAAATGAGCATTAATTTGACTACACAACTCATTCCTATGAAGGTACATTCAAAGTAAAAAAACGTGCTCTACTCGGCCTGAAAATGCATTTAAAGCAATAAAAACTCAAAATGAGTGTCACGCCTAAACCAAAGGCCTTATGCACACATTTCAACATGTATTTAGTTCAGGTTGACCTCTTGAAGCCTAAATGAGCATTAATTTGACTACACAACTCATTCCTATGAAGGAACATTCAAAGTAAAAAAACGGGCTCAACTCGGACTGAAAGTACATTTAAAGCAATAAAAACTGAAAATGAGTGTCACGCCTAAACCAAAGGACTTATGCACACATTTCAACATGTATTTAGTTCAGGTTGACCTCCTGAAGCCTAAATGAGCATTAATTTGACTACACAACTCATTCCTATGAAGGTACATTCAAAGTCACATAACGTGCTCAACTAGGCCTGAAAGTGCATTTAAAGCAATAAAAACTCAAAATGAGTGTCACGCCTAAACCAAAGGACTTATGCACACATTTCAACATGTATTTAGTTCAGGTTGACATTCTGAAGCCTAAATGAGCATTAATTTGACTACACAACTTATTCCTATGAAGATACATTCAAAGTAAAAAAACGGGCACAACTCGGACTGAAAGTGCATTTAAAGCAATAAAAACTGAAAATGAGTGTCACGCCTAAACCAAAGGACTTATGCACACATTTCAACATGTATTTAGTTCAGGTTGACGTCCTGAAGCCTAAAAGAGCATTAATTTGACTACACAGCTTATTCCTATGAAGATACATTCAAAGTAAAAAAACGTGCTCTACTCGGCCTGAAAAAGCATTTAAAGCAATAAAAACTCAAAATGAGTGTCACGCCTAAACCAAAGGACTTATGCACACATTTCAACATGTATTTAGTTCAGGTTGACCTCCTGAAGCCTAAATGAGCATTAATTTGACTACACAACTCATTCCTATGAAGGAACATTCAAAGTAAAAAAACGGGCTCAACTCGGACTGAAAGTGTATTTAAAGCAATAAAAACTGAAAATGAGTGTCACGCCTAAACCAAAGGACTTATGCACACATTTCAACATGTATTTAGTTCAGGTTGACCTCCTGAAGCCTAAATGAGCATTAATTTGACTACACAACTCATTCCTATGAAGGTACATTCAAAGTCACAAAACGTGCTCAACTCGGACTGAAAGTACATTTAAAGCAATAAAAACTGAAAATGAGTGTCACGCCTAAACCAAAGGACTTATGCACACATTTCAACATGTATTTAGTTCAGGTTGACCTCCTGAAGCCTAAATGAGCATTAATTTGACTACACAACTCATTCCTATGAAGGTACATTCAAAGTCACATAACGTGCTCAACTAGGCCTGAAAGTGCATTTAAAGCAATAAAAACTCAAAATGAGTGTCACGCCTAAACCAAAGGACTTATGCACACATTTCAACATGTATTTAGTTCAGGTTGACATTCTGAAGCCTAAATGAGCATTAATTTGACTACACAACTTATTCCTATGAAGATACATTCAAAGTAAAAAAAACGGGCACAACTCGGACTGAAAGTGCATTTAAAGCAATAAAAACTGAAAATGAGTGTCACGCCTAAACCAAAGGACTTATGCACACATTTCAACATGTATTTAGTTCAGGTTGACGTCCTGAAGCCTAAATGAGTATTAATTTGACTACACAACTTATTCCTATGAAGATACATTCAAAGTAAAAAAAACGTGCTCTACTCGGCCTGAAAATGCATTTAAAGCAATAAAAACTCAAAATGAGTGTCAAGCCTAAACCAAAGGCCTTATGCACACATTTCAACATGTATTTAGTTCAGGTTGACCTCTTGAAGCCTAAATGAGCATTAATTTGACTACACAACTCATTCCTATGAAGGAACATTCAAAGTAAAAAAACGGGCTCAACTCGGACTGAAAGTACATTTAAAGCAATAAAAACTGAAAATGAGTGTCACGCCTAAACCAAAGGACTTATGCACACATTTCAACATGTATTTAGTTCAGGTTGACGTCCTGAAGCCTAAATGAGTATTAATTTGACTACACAACTTATTCCTATGAAGATACATTCAAAGTAAAAAAACGTGCTCTACTCAGCCTGAAAGTGCATTTAAAGCAATAAAAACTCAAAATGAGTGTCACGCCTAAACCAAAGGACTTATGCACACATTTCAACATGTATTTAGTTCAGGTTGACCTCCTGAAGCCTAAATGAGCATTAATTTGACTACACAACTCATTCCTGTGAAGGAACATTCCAAAAAAAAAAACGGGCTCAACTCGGAATGAAAGTGCATTTAAAGCAATAAAAACTGAAAATGAGTGTCACGCCTAAACCAAAGTACTTATGCACACATTTCAACATGTATTTAGTTCAGGTTGACCTCCTGAAGCCTAAATGAGCATTTATTTGACTACACAACTCATTCCTATGAAGGTACATTCAAAGTCACAAAACGTGCTCAACTAGGCCTGAAAGTGCATTTAAAGCAATAAAAACTCAAAATGAGTGTCACGCCTAAACCAAAGGACTTATGCACACATTTCAACATGTATTTAGTTCAGGTTGACCTCCTGAAGCCTAAATGAGCATTAATTTGACTACACAACTCATTCCTATGAAGGTACATTCAAAGTCACATAACGTGCTCAACTAGGCCTGAAAGTGCATTTAAAGCAATAAAAACTCAAAATGAGTGTCACGCCTAAACCAAAGTACTTATGCACACATTTCAACATGTATTTAGTTCAGGTTGACATTCTGAAGCCTAAATGAGCATTAATTTGACTACGCAACTTATTCCTATGAAGATACATTCAAAGTAAAAAAACGGGCACAACTCGGACTGAAAGTGCATTTAAAGCAATAAAAACTGAAAATGAGTGTCACGCCTAAACCAAAGGACTTATGCACACATTTCAACATGTATTTAGTTCAGGTTGACGTCCTGAAGCCTAAAAGAGCATTAATTTGACTACACAGCTTATTCCTATGAAGATACATTCAAAGTAAAAAAACGTGCTCTACTCGGCCTGAAAATGCATTTAAAGCAATAAAAACTCAAAATGAGTGTCACGCCTAAACCAAAGGCCTTATGCACACATTTCAACATGTATTTAGTTCAGGTTGACCTCCTGAAGCCTAAATGAGCATTAATTTGACTACACAACTCATTCCTATGAAGGAACATTCAAAGTAAAAAAACGGGCTCAACTCGGACTGAAAGTGCATTTAAAGCAATAAAAACTCAAAATGAGTGTCACGCCTAAACCAAAGGACTTATGCACACATTTCAACATGTATTTAGTTCAGGTTGACCTCCTGAAGCCTAAATGAGCATTAATTTGACTACACAACTTATTCCTATGAAGATACATTCAAAGTAAAAAAACGTGCTCTACTCGGCCTGAAAATGCATTTAAAGCAATAAAAACTCAAAATGAGTGTCACGCCTAAACTAAAGGCCTTATGCACACATTTCAACATGTATTTAGTTCAGGTTGACCTCCTGAAGCCTAAATGAGCATTAATTTGACTACACAACTCATTCCTATGAAGGAACATTCAAAGTAAAAAAACGGGCTCAACTCGGACTGAAAGTACATTTAAAGCAATAAAAACTGAAAATGAGTGTCACGCCTAAACCAAAGGACTTATGCACACATTACAACATGTATTTAGTTCAGGTTCACGTCCTGAAGCCTAAATGAGTATTAATTTGACTACACAACTTATTCCTATGAAGATACATTCAAAGTAAAAAAACGTGCTCTACTCAGCCTGAAAGTGCATTTAAAGCAATAAAAACTCAAAATGAGTGTCACGCCTAAACCAAAGGACTTATGCACACATTTCAACATGTATTTAGTTCAGGTTGACCTCCTGAAGCCTAAATGAGCATTAATTTGACAACACAACTCATTCCTATGAAGGAACATTCAAAGTCACAAAACGTGCTCAACTAGGCCTGAAAGTGCATTTAAAGCAATAAAAACTGAAAATGAGTGTCACGCCTAAACCAAAGGACTTATGCACACATTTCAACATGTATTTAGTTCAGGTTGACCTCCTGAAGCCTAAATGAGCATTAATTTGACTACACAACTCATTCCTATGAAGGTACATTCAAAGTCACATAACGTGCTCAACTAGGCCTGAAAGTGCATTTAAAGCAATAAAAACTCAAAATGAGTGTCACGCCTAAACCAAAGGACACATTTCAACATGTATTTAGTTCAGGTTGACATTCTGAAGCCTAAATGAGCATTAATTTGACTACACAACTTATTCCTATGAAGATACATTCAAAGTAAAAAAACGGGCTCAACTCGGACTGAAAGTACATTTAAAGCAATACAAACTGAAAATGAGTGTCACGCCTAAACCAAAGGACTTATGCACACATTACAACATGTATTTAGTTCAGGTTCACGTCCTGAAGCCTAAATGAGTATTAATTTGACTACACAACTTATTCCTATGAAGATACATTCAAAGTAAAAAAACGTGCTCTACTCGGCCTGAAAATGCATTTAAAGCAATAAAAACTCAAAATGAGTGTCACGCCTAAACCAAAGGCCTTATGCACACATTTCAACATGTATTTAGTTCAGGTTGACCTCCTGAAGCCTAAATGAGCATTAATTTGACTACACAGCTTATTCCTATGAAGATACATTCAAAGTAAAAAAACGTGCTCTACTCGGCCTGAAAATGCATTTAAAGCAATAAAAACTCAAAATGAGTGTCACGCCTAAACCAAAGGACTTATGCACACATTTCAACATGTATTTAGTTCAGGTTGACCTCCTGAAGCCTAAATGAGCATTAATTTGACTACACAACTCATTCCTATGAAGGTACATTCAAAGTCACATAACGTTCTCAACTAGGCCTGAAAGTGCATTTAAAGCAATAAAAACTCAAAATGAGTGTCACGCCTAAACCAAAGGACTTATGCACACATTTCAACATGTATTTAGTTCAGGTTGACCTCCTGAAGCCTAAATGAGCATTAATTTGACTACACAACTTATTCCTATGAAGATACATTCAAAGTAAAAAAACGTGCTCTACTCGGCCTGAAAATGCATTTAAAGCAATAAAAACTCAAAATGAGTGTCACGCCTAAACTAAAGGCCTTATGCACACATTTCAACATGTATTTAGTTCAGGTTGACCTCCTGAAGCCTAAATGAGCATTAATTTGACTACACAACTCATTCCTATGAAGGAACATTCAAAGTAAAAAAACGGGCTCAACTCGGACTGAAAGTGCATTTAAAGCAATAAAAACTGAAAATGAGTGTCACGCCTAAACCAAAGGACTTATGCACACATTTCAACATGTATTTAGTTCAGGTTGACATTCTGAAGCTTCAATGAGCAATAATTTGACTACACAACTTATTCCTACGAAGATACATTCAAAGTAAAAAAACGGGCACAACTCGGACTGAAAGTGCATTTAAAGCAATAAAAACTGAAAATGAGTGTCACGCCTAAACCAAAGGACTTATGCACACATTTCAACATGTATTTAGTTCAGGTTGACGTCCTGAAACCTAAATGAGCATTAATTTGACTACACAACTTATTCCTATGAAGATACATTCAAAGTAAAAAAACGTGCTCTACTCGGACTGAAAGTGCATTTAAAGCAATAAAAACTGAAAATGAGTGTCACGCCTAAACCAAAGGACTTATGCACACATTTCAACATGTATTTAGTTCAGGTTGACCTCCTGAAGCCTAAATGAGCATTAATTTGACTACACAACTCATTCCTATGAAGGTACATTCAAAGTCACAAAACGTGCTCAACTAGGCCTGAAAGTGCATTTAAAGCAATAAAAACTCAAAATGAGTGTCACGCCTAAACCAAAGGACTTATGCACACATTTCAACATGTATTTAGTTCAGGTTGACCTCCTGAAGCCTAAATCACCATTAATTTGACTACACAACTTATTCCTATGAAGATACATTCAAAGTAAAAAAACGGGCTCAACTCGGACTGAAAGTGCATTTAAAGCAATAAAAACTGAAAATGAGTGTCACGCCTAAACCAAAGGACTTATGCACACATTTCAACATGTATTTAGTTCAGGTTGACCTCCTGAAGTCTAAATGAGCATTAATTTGACTACACAACTCATTCCTATGAAGGTACATTCAAAGTCACAAAACGTGCTCAACTCGGACTGAAAGTGCATTTAAAGCAATAAAAACTCAAAATGAGTGTCACGCCTAAACCAAAGGACTTATGCACACATTTCAACATGTATTTAGTTCAGGTTGACCTCCTGAAGCCTAAATGAGCATTAATTTGACTACACAACTTATTCCTATGAAGATACATTCAAAGTAAAAAAACGTGCTCTACTCGGCCTGAAAATGCATTTAAAGCAATAAAAACTCAAAATGAGTGTCACGCCTAAACTAAAGGCCTTATGCACACATTTCAACATGTATTTAGTTCAGGTTGACCTCCTGAATCCTAAATGAGCATTAATTTGACTACACAACTCATTCCTATGAAGGAACATTCAAAGTAAAAAAACGGGCTCAACTCGGACTGAAAGTGCATTTAAAGCAATAAAAACTGAAAATGAGTGTCACGCCTAAACCAAAGGACTTATGCACACATTTCAACATGTATTTAGTTCAGGTTGACATTCTGAAGCTTAAATGAGCATTAATTTGACTACACAACTTATTCCTATGAAGATACATTCAAAGTAAAAAAACGGGCACAACTCGGACTGAAAGTGCATTTAAAGCAATAAAAACTGAAAATGAGTGTCACGCCTAAACCAAAGGACTTATGCACACATTTCAACATGTATTTAGTTCAGGTTGACGTCCTGAAGCCTAAATGAGCATTAATTTGACGACACAACTTATTCCTATGAAGATACATTCAAAGTAAAAAAACGTGCTCTACTCGGACTGAAAGTGCATTTAAAGCAATAAAAACTGAAAATGAGTGTCACGCCTAAACCAAAGGACTTATGCACACATTTCAACATGTATTTAGTTCAGGTTGACCTCCTGAAGCCTAAATGAGCATTAATTTGACTACACAACTCATTCCTATGAAGGTACATTCAAAGTCACAAAACGTGCTCAACTCGGACTGAAAGTGCATTTAAAGCAATAAAAACTCAAAATGAGTGTCACGCCTAAACCAAAGGACTCATGCACACATTTCAACATGTATTTACTTCAGGTTGACCTCCTGAAGCCTAAATGAGCATTAATTTGACTACACAACTCATTCCTATGAAGGTACATTCAAAGTCACAAAACGTGCTCAACTAGGCCTGAAAGTGCATTTAAAGCAATAAAAACTCAAAATGAGTGTCACGCCTAAACCAAAGGACTTATGCACACATTTCAACATGTATTTAGTTCAGGTTGACCTCCTGAAGCCTAAATCACCATTAATTTGACTACACAACTTATTCCTATGAAGATACATTCAAAGTAAAAAAACGGGCTCAACTCGGACTGAAAGTGCATTTAAAGCAATAAAAACTGAAAATGAGTGTCACGCCTAAACCAAAGGACTTATGCACACATTTCAACATGTATTTAGTTCAGGTTGACCTCCTGAAGCCTAAATGAGCATTAATTTGACTACACAACTCATTCCTATGAAGGTACATTCAAAGTCACAAAACGTGCTCAACTCGGACTGAAAGTGCATTTAAAGCAATAAAAACTCAAAATGAGTGTCACGCCTAAACCAAAGGACTTATGCACACATTTCAACATGTATTTAGTTCAGGTTGACCTCCTGAAGCCTAAATGAGCATTAATTTGACTACACAACTCATTCCTATTAAGGAACATTCAAAGTAAAAAAACGGGCTCAACTCGGACTGAAAGTGCATTTAAAGCAATAAAAACAGAAAATGAGTGTCACGCCTAAACCAAAGGACTTATGCACACATTTCAACATGTATTTAGTTCAGGTTGACGTCCTGAAGCCTAAATGAGCATTAATTTGACTACACAACTCATTCCTATGAAGATACATTCAAAGTAAAAAAACGTGCTCTACTCGGCCTGAAAATGCATTTAAAGCAATAAAAACTCAAAATGAGTGTCAAGCCTAAACCAAAGGCCTTATGCACACATTTCAACATGTATTTAGTTCAGGTTGACCTCTTGAAGCCTAAATGAGCATTAATTTGACTACACAACTCATTCCTATGAAGGAACATTCAAAGTCACAAAACGTGCTCAACTCGGACTGAAAGTGCATTTAAAGCAATAAAAACTCAAAATGAGTGTCACGCCTAAACCAAAGGACTTATGCACACATTTCAACATGTATTTAGTTCAGGTTGACCTCCTGAAGCCTAAATGAGCATTAATTTGACTACACAACTCATTCCTATGAAGGAACATTCAAAGTAAAAAAACGGGCTCAACTCGGACTGAAAGTGCATTTAAAGCAATAAAAACAGAAAATGAGTGTCACGCCTAAACCAAAGGACTTATGCACACATTTCAACATGTATTTAGTTCAGGTTGACGTCCTGAAGCCTAAATGAGCATTAATTTGACTACACAACTTATTCCTATGAATATACATTCAAAGTAAAAAAACGTGCTCTACTCGGCCTGAAAATGCATTTAAAGCAATAAAAACTCAAAATGAGTGTCAAGCCTAAACCAAAGGCCTTATGCACACATTTCAACATGTATTTAGTTCAGGTTGACCTCTTGAAGCCTAAATGAGCATTAATTTGACTACACAACTCATTCCTATGAAGGAACATTCAAAGTAAAAAAACGGGCTCAACTCGGACTGAAAGTACATTTAAAGCAATAAAAACTGAAAATGAGTGTCACGCCTAAACCAAAGGACTTATGCACACATTTCAACATGTATTTAGTTCAGGTTGACGTCCTGAAGCCTAAAAGAGCATTAATTTGACTACACAGCTTATTCCTATGAAGATACATTCAAAGTAAAAAAACGTGCTCTACTCGGCCTGAAAATGCATTTAAAGCAATAAAAACTCAAAATGAGTGTCAAGCCTAAACCAAAGGCCTTATGCACACATTTCAACATGTATTTAGTTCAGGTTGACCTCTTGAAGCCTAAATGAGCATTAATTTGACTACACAACTCATTCCTATGAAGGAACATTCAAAGTCACAAAACGTGCTCAACTCGGACTGAAAGTGCATTTAAAGCAATAAAAACTCAAAATGAGTGTCACGCCTAAACCAAAGGACTTATGCACACATTTCAACATGTATTTAGTTCAGGTTGACCTCCTGAAGCCTAAATGAGCATTAATTTGACTACACAACTCATTCCTATGAAGGAACATTCAAAGTAAAAAAACGGGCTCAACTCGGACTGAAAGTGCATTTAAAGCAATAAAAACAGAAAATGAGTGTCACGCCTAAACCAAAGGACTTATGCACACATTTCAACATGTATTTAGTTCAGGTTGACGTCCTGAAGCCTAAATGAGCATTAATTTGACTACACAACTTATTCCTATGAATATACATTCAAAGTAAAAAAACGTGCTCTACTCGGCCTGAAAATGCATTTAAAGCAATAAAAACTCAAAATGAGTGTCAAGCCTAAACCAAAGGCCTTATGCACACATTTCAACATGTATTTAGTTCAGGTTGACCTCTTGAAGCCTAAATGAGCATTAATTTGACTACACAACTCATTCCTATGAAGGAACATTCAAAGTAAAAAAACGGGCTCAACTCGGACTGAAAGTACATTTAAAGCAATAAAAACTGAAAATGAGTGTCACGCCTAAACCAAAGGACTTATGCACACATTTCAACATGTATTTAGTTCAGGTTGACGTCCTGAAGCCTAAAAGAGCATTAATTTGACTACACAGCTTATTCCTATGAAGATACATTCAAAGTAAAAAAACGTGCTCTACTCGGCCTGAAAATGCATTTAAAGCAATAAAAACTCAAAATGAGTGTCACGCCTAAACCAAAGGCCTTATGCACACATTTCAACATGTATTTAGTTCAGGTTGACCTCCTGAAGCCTAAATGAGCATTAATTTGACTACACAACTCATTCCTATGAATGTACATTCAAAGTCACAAAACGTGCTCAACTCGGACTGAAAGTGCATTTAAAGCAATAAAAACTCAAAATGAGTGTCAAGCCTAAACCAAAGGACTTATGCACACATTTCAACATGTATTTAGTTCAGGTTGACCTCCTGAAGCCTAAATGAGCATTAATTTGACTACACAACTCATTCCTATGAAGGAACATTCAAAGTAAAAAAACGGGCTCAACTCGGACTGAAAGTGCATTTAAAGCAATAAAAACTCAAAATGAGTGTCACGCCTAAACCAAAGGACTTATGCACACATTTCAACATGTATTTAGTTCAGGTTGACCTCCTGAAGCCTAAATCACCATTAATTTGACTACACAACTTATTCCTATGAAGATACATTCAAAGTAAAAAAACGGGCTCAACTCGGACTGAAAGTGCATTTAAAGCAATAAAAACTGAAAATGAGTGTCACGCCTAAACCAAAGGACTTATGCACACATTTCAACATGTATTTAGTTCAGGTTGACCTCCTGAAGCCTAAATGAGCATTAATTTGACTACACAACTCATTCCTATGAAGGTACATTCAAAGTCACAAAACGTGCTCAACTCGGACTGAAAGTGCATTTAAAGCAATAAAAACTCAAAATGAGTGTCACGCCTAAACCAAAGGACTTATGCACACATTTCAACATGTATTTAGTTCAGGTTGACCTCCTGAAGCCTAAATGAGCATTAATTTGACTACACAACTCATTCCTATGAAGGAACATTCAAAGTAAAAAAACGGGCTCAACTCGGACTGAAAATGCATTTAAAGCAATAAAAACAGAAAATGAGTGTCACGCCTAAACCAAAGGACTTATGCACACATTTCAACATGTATTTAGTTCAGGTTGACGTCCTGAAGCCTAAATGAGCATTAATTTGACTACACAATTTATTCCTATGAATATACATTCAAAGTAAAAAAACGTGCTCTACTCGGCCTGAAAATGCATTTAAAGCAATAAAAACTCAAAATGAGTGTCAAGCCTAAACCAAAGGCCTTATGCACACATTTCAACATGTATTTAATTCAGGTTGACCTCTTGAAGCCTAAATGAGCATTAATTTGACTACACAACTCATTCCTATGAAGGAACATTCAAAGTAAAAAAACGGGCTCAACTCGGACTGAAAGTACATTTAAAGCAATAAAAACTGAAAATGAGTGTCACGCCTAAACCAAAGGACTTATGCACACATTTCAACATGTATTTAGTTCAGGTTGACCTCCTGAAGCCTAAATGAGCATTAATTTGACTACACAACTCATTCCTATGAAGGTACATTCAAAGTCACATAACGTGCTCAACTAGGCCTGAAAGTGCATTTAAAGCAATAAAAACTCAAAATGAGTGTCACGCCTAAACCAAAGGACTTATGCACACATTTCAACATGTATTTAGTTCAGGTTGACATTCTGAAGCCTAAATGAGCATTAATTTGACTACACAACTTATTCCTATGAAGATACATTCAAAGTAAAAAAACGGGCACAACTCGGACTGAAAGTGCATTTAAAGCAATAAAAACTGAAAATGAGTGTCACGCCTAAACCAAAGGACTTATGCACACATTTCAACATGTATTTAGTTCAGGTTGACGTCCTGAAGCCTAAAAGAGCATTAATTTGACTACACAGCTTATTCCTATGAAGATACATTCAAAGTAAAAAAACGTGCTCTACTCGGCCTGAAAATGCATTTAAAGCAATAAAAACTCAAAATGAGTGTCACGCCTAAACCAAAGGCCTTATGCACACATTTCAACATGTATTTAGTTCAGGTTGACCTCCTGAAGCCTAAATGAGCATTAATTTGACTACACAACTCATTCCTATGAAGGTACATTCAAAGTCACAAAACGTGCTCAACTCGGACTGAAAGTGCATTTAAAGCAATAAAAACTCAAAATGAGTGTCAAGCCTAAACCAAAGGACTTATGCACACATTTCAACATGTATTTAGTTCAGGTTGACCTCCTGAAGCCTAAATGAGCATTAATTTGACTACACAACTCATTCCTATGAAGGAACATTCAAAGTAAAAAAACGGGCTCAACTCGGACTGAAAGTGCATTTAAAGCAATAAAAACTGAAAATGAGTGTCACGCCTAAACCAAAGGACTTATGCACACATTTCAACATGTATTTAGTTCAGGTTGACCTCCTGAAGCCTAAATGAGCATTAATTTGACTACACAACTCATTCCTATGAAGGTACATTCAAAGTAAAAAAACGTGCTCTACTCGGCCTGAAAATGCATTTAAAGCAATAAAAACTCAAAATGAGTGTCACGCCTAAACCAAAGGCCTTATGCACACATTTCAACATGTATTTAGTTCAGGTTGACCTCTTGAAGCCTAAATGAGCATTAATTTGACTACACAACTCATTCCTATGAAGGAACATTCAAAGTAAAAAAACGGGCTCAACTCGGACTGAAAGTACATTTAAAGCAATAAAAACTGAAAATGAGTGTCACGCCTAAACCAAAGGACTTATGCACACATTTCAACATGTATTTAGTTCAGGTTGACCTCCTGAAGCCTAAATGAGCATTAATTTGACTACACAACTCATTCCTATGAAGGTACATTCAAAGTCACATAACGTGCTCAACTAGGCCTGAAAGTGCATTTAAAGCAATAAAAACTCAAAATGAGTGTCACGCCTAAACCAAAGGACTTATGCACACATTTCAACATGTATTTAGTTCAGGTTGACATTCTGAAGCCTAAATGAGCATTAATTTGACTACACAACTTATTCCTATGAAGATACATTCAAAGTAAAAAAACGGGCACAACTCGGACTGAAAGTGCATTTAAAGCAATAAAAACTGAAAATGAGTGTCACGCCTAAACCAAAGGACTTATGCACACATTTCAACATGTATTTAGTTCAGGTTGACGTCCTGAAGCCTAAAAGAGCATTAATTTGACTACACAGCTTATTCCTATGAAGATACATTCAAAGTAAAAAAACGTGCTCTACTCGGCCTGAAAAAGCATTTAAAGCAATAAAAACTCAAAATGAGTGTCACGCCTAAACCAAAGGACTTATGCACACATTTCAACATGTATTTAGTTCAGGTTGACCTCCTGAAGCCTAAATGAGCATTAATTTGACTACACAACTCATTCCTATGAAGGAACATTCAAAGTAAAAAAACGGGCTCAACTCGGACTGAAAGTGTATTTAAAGCAATAAAAACTGAAAATGAGTGTCACGCCTAAACCAAAGGACTTATGCACACATTTCAACATGTATTTAGTTCAGGTTGACCTCCTGAAGCCTAAATGAGCATTAATTTGACTACACAACTCATTCCTATGAAGGTACATTCAAAGTCACAAAACGTGCTCAACTCGGACTGAAAGTACATTTAAAGCAATAAAAACTGAAAATGAGTGTCACGCCTAAACCAAAGGACTTATGCACACATTTCAACATGTATTTAGTTCAGGTTGACCTCCTGAAGCCTAAATGAGCATTAATTTGACTACACAACTCATTCCTATGAAGGTACATTCAAAGTCACATAACGTGCTCAACTAGGCCTGAAAGTGCATTTAAAGCAATAAAAACTCAAAATGAGTGTCACGCCTAAACCAAAGGACTTATGCACACATTTCAACATGTATTTAGTTCAGGTTGACATTCTGAAGCCTAAATGAGCATTAATTTGACTACACAACTTATTCCTATGAAGATACATTCAAAGTAAAAAAAACGGGCACAACTCGGACTGAAAGTGCATTTAAAGCAATAAAAACTGAAAATGAGTGTCACGCCTAAACCAAAGGACTTATGCACACATTTCAACATGTATTTAGTTCAGGTTGACGTCCTGAAGCCTAAATGAGTATTAATTTGACTACACAACTTATTCCTATGAAGATACATTCAAAGTAAAAAAACGTGCTCTACTCGGCCTGAAAATGCATTTAAAGCAATAAAAACTCAAAATGAGTGTCAAGCCTAAACCAAAGGCCTTATGCACACATTTCAACATGTATTTAGTTCAGGTTGACCTCTTGAAGCCTAAATGAGCATTAATTTGACTACACAACTCATTCCTATGAAGGAACATTCAAAGTAAAAAAACGGGCTCAACTCGGACTGAAAGTACATTTAAAGCAATAAAAACTGAAAATGAGTGTCACGCCTAAACCAAAGGACTTATGCACACATTTCAACATGTATTTAGTTCAGGTTGACGTCCTGAAGCCTAAATGAGTATTAATTTGACTACACAACTTATTCCTATGAAGATACATTCAAAGTAAAAAAACGTGCTCTACTCAGCCTGAAAGTGCATTTAAAGCAATAAAAACTCAAAATGAGTGTCACGCCTAAACCAAAGGACTTATGCACACATTTCAACATGTATTTAGTTCAGGTTGACCTCCTGAAGCCTAAATGAGCATTAATTTGACTACACAACTCATTCCTATGAAGGAACATTCAAAAAAAAAAACGGGCTCAACTCGGAATGAAAGTGCATTTAAAGCAATAAAAACTGAAAATGAGTGTCACGCCTAAACCAAAGTACTTATGCACACATTTCAACATGTATTTAGTTCAGGTTGACCTCCTGAAGCCTAAATGAGCATTTATTTGACTACACAACTCATTCCTATGAAGGTACATTCAAAGTCACAAAACGTGCTCAACTAGGCCTGAAAGTGCATTTAAAGCAATAAAAACTCAAAATGAGTGTCACGCCTAAACCAAAGTACTTATGCACACATTTCAACATGTATTTAGTTCAGGTTGACCTCCTGAAGCCTAAATGAGCATTTATTTGACTACACAACTCATTCCTATGAAGGTACATTCAAAGTCACAAAACGTGCTCAACTAGGCCTGAAAGTGCATTTAAAGCAATAAAAACTGAAAATGAGTGTCACGCCTAAACCAAAGGACTTATGCACACATTTCAACATGTATTTAGTTCAGGTTGACCTCCTGAAGCCTAAATGAGCATTAATTTGACTACACAACTCATTCCTATGAAGGTACATTCAAAGTCACATAACGTGCTCAACTAGGCCTGAAAGTGCATTTAAAGCAATAAAAACTCAAAATGAGTGTCACGCCTAAACCAAAGGACACATTTCAACATGTATTTAGTTCAGGTTGACATTCTGAAGCCTAAATGAGCATTAATTTGACTACACAACTTATTCCTATGAAGATACATTCAAAGTAAAAAAACGGGCTCAACTCGGACTGAAAGTACATTTAAAGCAATAAAAACTGAAAATGAGTGTCACGCCTAAACCAAAGGACTTATGCACACATTACAACATGTATTTAGTTCAGGTTCACGTCCTGAAGCCTAAATGAGTATTAATTTGACTACACAACTTATTCCTATGAAGATACATTCAAAGTAAAAAAACGTGCTCTACTCGGCCTGAAAATGCATTTAAAGCAATAAAAACTCAAAATGAGTGTCACGCCTAAACCAAAGGCCTTATGCACACATTTCAACATGTATTTAGTTCAGGTTGACCTCCTGAAGCCTAAATGAGCATTAATTTGACTACACAGCTTATTCCTATGAAGATACATTCAAAGTAAAAAAACGTGCTATACTCGGCCTGAAAATGCATTTAAAGCAATAAAAACTCAAAATGAGTGTCACGCCTAAACCAAAGGACTTATGCACACATTTCAACATGTATTTAGTTCAGGTTGACCTCCTGAAGCCTAAATGAGCATTAATTTGACTACACAACTCATTCCTATGAAGGTACATTCAAAGTCACATAACGTTCTCAACTAGGCCTGAAAGTGCATTTAAAGCAATAAAAACTCAAAATGAGTGTCACGCCTAAACCAAAGGACTTATGCACACATTTCAACATGTATTTAGTTCAGGTTGACCTCCTGAAGCCTAAATGAGCATTAATTTGACTACACAACTTATTCCTATGAAGATACATTCAAAGTAAAAAAACGTGCTCTACTCGGCCTGAAAATGCATTTAAAGCAATAAAAACTCAAAATGAGTGTCACGCCTAAACTAAAGGCCTTATGCACACATTTCAACATGTATTTAGTTCAGGTTGACCTCCTGAAGCCTAAATGAGCATTAATTTGACTACACAACTCATTCCTATGAAGGAACATTCAAAGTAAAAAAACGGGCTCAACTCGGACTGAAAGTGCATTTAAAGCAATAAAAACTGAAAATGAGTGTCACGCCTAAACCAAAGGACTTATGCACACATTTCAACATGTATTTAGTTCAGGTTGACATTCTGAAGCTTCAATGAGCAATAATTTGACTACACAACTTATTCCTACGAAGATACATTCAAAGTAAAAAAACGAGCACAACTCGGACTGAAAGTGCATTTAAAGCAATAAAAACTGAAAATGAGTGTCACGCCTAAACCAAAGGACTTATGCACACATTTCAACATGTATTTAGTTCAGGTTGACGTCCTGAAGCCTAAATGAGCATTAATTTGACTACACAACTTATTCCTATGAAGATACATTCAAAGTAAAAAAACGTGCTCTACTCGGACTGAAAGTGCATTTAAAGCAATAAAAACTGAAAATGAGTGTCACGCCTAAACCAAAGGACTTATGCACACATTTCAACATGTATTTAGTTCAGGTTGACCTCCTGAAGCCTAAATGAGCATTAATTTGACTACACAACTCATTCCTATGAAGGTACATTCAAAGTCACAAAACGTGCTCAACTAGGCCTGAAAGTGCATTTAAAGCAATAAAAACTCAAAATGAGTGTCACGCCTAAACCAAAGGACTTATGCACACATTTCAACATGTATTTAGTTCAGGTTGACCTCCTGAAGCCTAAATCACCATTAATTTGACTACACAACTTATTCCTATGAAGATACATTCAAAGTAAAAAAACGGGCTCAACTCGGACTGAAAGTGCATTTAAAGCAATAAAAACTGAAAATGAGTGTCACGCCTAAACCAAAGGACTTATGCACACATTTCAACATGTATTTAGTTCAGGTTGACCTCCTGAAGTCTAAATGAGCATTAATTTGACTACACAACTCATTCCTATGAAGGTACATTCAAAGTCACAAAACGTGCTCAACTCGGACTGAAAGTGCATTTAAAGCAATAAAAACTCAAAATGAGTGTCACGCCTAAACCAAAGGACTTATGCACACATTTCAACATGTATTTAGTTCAGGTTGACCTCCTGAAGCCTAAATGAGCATTAATTTGACTACACAACTTATTCCTATGAAGATACATTCAAAGTAAAAAAACGTGCTCTACTCGGCCTGAAAATGCATTTAAAGCAATAAAAACTCAAAATGAGTGTCACGCCTAAACTAAAGGCCTTATGCACACATTTCAACATGTATTTAGTTCAGGTTGACCTCCTGAATCCTAAATGAGCATTAATTTGACTACACAACTCATTCCTATGAAGGAACATTCAAAGTAAAAAAACGGGCTCAACTCGGACTGAAAGTGCATTTAAAGCAATAAAAACTGAAAATGAGTGTCACGCCTAAACCAAAGGACTTATGCACACATTTCAACATGTATTTAGTTCAGGTTGACATTCTGAAGCTTAAATGAGCATTAATTTGACTACACAACTTATTCCTATGAAGATACATTCAAAGTAAAAAAACGGGCACAACTCGGACTGAAAGTGCATTTAAAGCAATAAAAACTGAAAATGAGTGTCACGCCTAAACCAAAGGACTTATGCACACATTTCAACATGTATTTAGTTCAGGTTGACGTCCTGAAGCCTAAATGAGCATTAATTTGACGACACAACTTATTCCTATGAAGATACATTCAAAGTAAAAAAAACGTGCTCTACTCGGACTGAAAGTGCATTTAAAGCAATAAAAACTGAAAATGAGTGTCACGCCTAAACCAAAGGACTTATGCACACATTTCAACATGTATTTAGTTCAGGTTGACCTCCTGAAGCCTAAATGAGCATTAATTTGACTACACAACTCATTCCTATGAAGGTACATTCAAAGTCACAAAACGTGCTCAACTAGGCCTGAAAGTGCATTTAAAGCAATAAAAACTCAAAATGAGTGTCACGCCTAAACCAAAGGACTTATGCACACATTTCAACATGTATTTAGTTCAGGTTGACCTCCTGAAGCCTAAATCACCATTAATTTGACTACACAACTTATTCCTATGAAGATACATTCAAAGTAAAAAAACGGGCTCAACTCGGACTGAAAGTGCATTTAAAGCAATAAAAACTGAAAATGAGTGTCACGCCTAAACCAAAGGACTTATGCACACATTTCAACATGTATTTAGTTCAGGTTGACGTCCTGAAGCCTAAATGAGCATTAATTTGACTACACAACTTATTCCTATGAAGATACATTCAAAGTAAAAAAACGTGCTCTACTCGGCCTGAAAATGCATTTAAAGCAATAAAAACTCAAAATGAGTGTCAAGCCTAAACCAAAGGCCTTATGCACACATTTCAACATGTATTTAGTTCAGGTTGACCTCTTGAAGCCTAAATGAGCATTAATTTGACTACACAACTCATTCCTATGAAGGAACATTCAAAGTAAAAAAACGGGCTCAACTCGGACTGAAAGTACATTTAAAGCAATAAAAACTGAAAATGAGTGTCACGCCTAAACCAAAGGACTTATGCACACATTTCAACATGTATTTAGTTCAGGTTGACCTCCTGAAGCCTAAATGAGCATTAATTTGACTACACAACTCATTCCTATGAAGGTACATTCAAAGTCACATAACGTGCTCAACTAGGCCTGAAAGTGCATTTAAAGCAATAAAAACTCAAAATGAGTGTCACGCCTAAACCAAAGGACTTATGCACACATTTCAACATGTATTTAGTTCAGGTTGACATTCTGAAGCCTAAATGAGCATTAATTTGACTACACAACTTATTCCTATGAAGATACATTCAAAGTAAAAAAACGGGCACAACTCGGACTGAAAGTGCATTTAAAGCAATAAAAACTGAAAATGAGTGTCACGCCTAAACCAAAGGACTTATGCACACATTTCAACATGTATTTAGTTCAGGTTGACCTCCTGAAGCCTAAATGAGCATTAATTTGACTACACAACTCATTCCTATGAAGGTACATTCAAAGTCACAAAACGTGCTCAACTAGGCCTGAAAGTGCATTTAAAGCAATAAAAACTCAAAATGAGTGTCACGCCTAAACCAAAGGACTTATGCACACATTTCAACATGTATTTAGTTCAGGTTGACCTCCTGAAGCCTAAATCACCATTAATTTGACTACACAACTTATTCCTATGAAGATACATTCAAAGTAAAAAAACGGGCTCAACTTGGACTGAAAGTTCATTAAAAATTAATAAAAACTGAAAATGAGTGTCACGCCTAAACCAAAGGACTTATGCACACATTTCAACATGTATTTAGTTCAGGTTGACCTCCTGAAGCCTAAATGAGCATTAATTTGACTACACAACTCATTCCTATGAAGGAACATTCAAAGTAAAAAAACGGGCTCAACTCGGACTGAAAGTGCATTTAAAGCAATAAAAACTCAAAATGAGTGTCACGCCTAAACCAAAGGACTTATGCACACATTTCAAAATGTATTTAGTTCAGGTTGACCTCCTGAAGCCTAAATGAGCATTAATTTGACTACACAACTCATTCCTATGAAGGTACATTCAAAGTAAAAAAACGGGCTCAACTCGGACTGAAAGTGCATTTAAAGCAATAAAAACTGAAAATGAGTGTCACGCCTAAACCAAAGGACTTATGCACACATTTCAACATGTATTTAGTTCAGGTTGACCTCCTGAAGCCTAAATGAGCATTAATTTGACTACACAACTCATTCCTATGAAGGTACATTCAAAGTCACAAAACGTGCTCAACTAGGCCTGAAAGTGCATTTAAAGCAATAAAAACTCAAAATGAGTGTCACGCCTAAACCAAAGGACTTATGCACACATTTCAACATGTATTTAGTTCAGGTTGACCTCCTGAAGCCTAAATCACAATTAATTTGACTACACAACTTATTCCTATGAAGATACATTCAAAGTAAAAAAACGGGCTCAACTCGGACTGAAAGTGCATTTAAAGCAATAAAAAATTAAAATGAGTGTCACGCCTAAACCAAAGGACTTATGCACACATTTCAACATGTATTTAGTTCAGGTTGACCTCCTGAAGCCTAAATCACCATTAATTTGACTACACAACTTATTCCTATGAAGATACATTCAAAGTAAAAAAACGGGCTCAACTCGGACTGAAAGTGCATTTAAAGCAATAAAAACTGAAAATGAGTGTCACGCCTAAACCAAAGGACTTATGCACACATTTCAACATGTATTTAGTTCAGGTTGACCTCCTGAAGCCTAAATGAGCATTAATTTGACTACACAACTCATTCCTATGAAGGTACATTCAAAGTCACAAAACGTGCTCAACTCGGACTGAAAGTGCATTTAAAGCAATAAAAACTCAAAATGAGTGTCACGCCTAAACCAAAGGACTTATGCACACATTTCAACATGTATTTAGTTCAGGTTGACCTCCTGAAGCCTAAATGAGCATTAATTTGACTACACAACTCATTCCTATTAAGGAACATTCAAAGTAAAAAAACGGGCTCAACTCGGACTGAAAGTGCATTTAAAGCAATAAAAACAGAAAATGAGTGTCACGCCTAAACCAAAGGACTTATGCACACATTTCAACATGTATTTAGTTCAGGTTGACGTCCTGAAGCCTAAATGAGCATTAATTTGACTACACAACTTATTCCTATGAAGATACATTCAAAGTAAAAAAACGTGCTCTACTCGGCCTGAAAATGCATTTAAAGCAATAAAAACTCAAAATGAGTGTCAAGCCTAAACCAAAGGCCTTATGCACACATTTCAACATGTATTTAGTTCAGGTTGACCTCTTGAAGCCTAAATGAGCATTAATTTGACTACACAACTCATTCCTATGAAGGAACATTCAAAGTAAAAAAACGGGCTCAACTCGGACTGAAAGTACATTTAAAGCAATAAAAACTGAAAATGAGTGTCACGCCTAAACCAAAGGACTTATGCACACATTTCAACATGTATTTAGTTCAGGTTGACCTCCTGAAGCCTAAATGAGCATTAATTTGACTACACAACTCATTCCTATGAAGGTATATTCAAAGTCACATAACGTGCTCAACTAGGCCTGAAAGTGCATTTAAAGCAATAAAAACTCAAAATGAGTGTCACGCCTAAACCAAAGGACTTATGCACACATTTCAAAATGTATTTAGTTCAGGTTGACCTCCTGAAGCCTAAATGAGCATTAATTTGACTACACAACTCATTCCTATGAAGGTACATTCAAAGTAAAAAAACGGGCTCAACTCGGACTGAAAGTGCATTTAAAGCAATAAAAACTGAAAATGAGTGTCACGCCTAAACCAAAGGACTTATGCACACATTTCAACATGTATTTAGTTCAGGTTGACCTCCTGAAGCCTAAATGAGCATTAATTTGACTACACAACTCATTCCTATGAAGGTACATTCAAAGTCACAAAACGTGCTCAACTAGGCCTGAAAGTGCATTTAAAGCAATAAAAACTCAAAATGAGTGTCACGCCTAAACCAAAGGACTTATGCACACATTTCAACATGTATTTAGTTCAGGTTGACCTCCTGAAGCCTAAATCACAATTAATTTGACTACACAACTTATTCCTATGAAGATACATTCAAAGTAAAAAAACGGGCTCAACTCGGACTGAAAGTGCATTTAAAGCAATAAAAACTGAAAATGAGTGTCACGCCTAAACCAAAGGACTTATGCACACATTTCAACATGTATTTAGTTCAGGTTGACCTCCTGAAGCCTAAATGAGCATTAATTTGACTACACAACTTATTCCTATGAAGATACATTCAAAGTAAAAAAACGTGCTCTACTCGGCCTGAAAATGCATTTAAAGCAATAAAAACTCAAAATGAGTGTCAAGCCTAAACCAAAGGCCTTATGCACACATTTCAACATGTATTTAGTTCAGGTTGACCTCTTGAAGCCTAAATGAGCATTAATTTGACTACACAACTCATTCCTATGAAGGAACATTCAAAGTAAAAAAACGGGCTCAACTCGGACTGAAAGTACATTTAAAGCAATAAAAACTGAAAATGAGTGTCACGCCTAAACCAAAGGACTTATGCACACATTTCAACATGTATTTAGTTCAGGTTGACCTCCTGAAGCCTAAATGAGCATTAATTTGACTACACAACTCATTCCTATGAAGGTACATTCAAAGTCACATAACGTGCTCAACTAGGCCTGAAAGTGCATTTAAAGCAATAAAAACTCAAAATGAGTGTCACGCCTAAACCAAAGGACTTATGCACACATTTCAACATGTATTTAGTTCAGGTTGACATTCTGAAGCCTAAATGAGCATTAATTTGACTACACAACTTATTCCTATGAAGATACATTCAAAGTAAAAAAACGGGCACAACTCGGACTGAAAGTGCATTTAAAGCAATAAAAACTGAAAATGAGTGTCACGCCTAAACCAAAGGACTTATGCACACATTTCAACATGTATTTAGTTCAGGTTGACCTCCTGAAGCCTAAATGAGCATTAATTTGACTACACAACTCATTCCTATGAAGGTACATTCAAAGTCACAAAACGTGCTCAACTAGGCCTGAAAGTGCATTTAAAGCAATAAAAACTCAAAATGAGTGTCACGCCTAAACCAAAGGACTTATGCACACATTTCAACATGTATTTAGTTCAGGTTGACCTCCTGAAGCCTAAATCACCATTAATTTGACTACACAACTTATTGCTATGAAGATACATTCAAAGTAAAAAAACGGGCTCAACTCGGACTGAAAGTTCATTAAAAATTAATAAAAACTGAAAATGAGTGTCACGCCTAAACCAAAGGACTTATGCACACATTTCAACATGTATTTAGTTCAGGTTGACCTCCTGAAGCCTAAATGAGCATTAATTTGACTACACAACTCATTCCTATGAAGGAACATTCAAAGTAAAAAAACGGGCTCAACTCGGACTGAAAGTGCATTTAAAGCAATAAAAACTCAAAATGAGTGTCACGCCTAAACCAAAGGACTAATGCACACATTTCAAAATGTATTTAGTTCAGGTTGACCTCCTGAAGCCTAAATGAGCATTAATTTGACTACACAACTCATTCCTATGAAGGTACATTCAAAGTAAAAAAACGGGCTCAACTCGGACTGAAAGTGCATTTAAAGCAATAAAAACTGAAAATGAGTGTCACGCCTAAACCAAAGGACTTATGCACACATTTCAACATGTATTTAGTTCAGGTTGACCTCCTGAAGCCTAAATGAGCATTAATTTGACTACACAACTCATTCCTATGAAGGTACATTCAAAGTCACAAAACGTGCTCAACTAGGCCTGAAAGTGCATTTAAAGCAATAAAAACTCAAAATGAGTGTCACGCCTAAACCAAAGGACTTATGCACACATTTCAACATGTATTTAGTTCAGGTTGACCTCCTGAAGCCTAAATCACAATTAATTTGACTACACAACTTATTCCTATGAAGATACATTCAAAGTAAAAAAACGGGCTCAACTCGGACTGAAAGTGCATTTAAAGCAATAAAAAATTAAAATGAGTGTCACGCCTAAACCAAAGGACTTATGCACACATTTCAACATGTATTTAGTTCAGGTTGACGTCCTGAAGCCTAAATGAGCATTACCGGTAATTTGACTACACAACTCATTCCTATGAAGGTACATTCAAAGTCAAATACGTGCTCTACTCGGCCTGAAAATGCATTTAAAGCAATAAAAACTCAAAATGAGTGTCACGCCTAAACCAAAGGACTTATGCACACATTTCAACATGTATTTAGTTCAGGTTGACATTCTGAAGCCTAAATGAGCATTAATTTGATCACACAACTCATTCCTATGAAGATACATTCAAACTCAGAAACGTGCTCTACTCGGCCTGAAAATGCATTTAAAGCAATAAAAACTCAAAATAGTGTCACGCCTAAACCAAAGGACTTATGCACACATTTCAACATGTATTTAGTTCAGGTTGACGTCCTGAAGCCTAAATGAGCATTACCGGTAATTTGACTACACAACTCATTCCTATGAAGGTACATTCAAAGTCAAATACGTGCTCTACTCGGCCTGAAAATGCATTTAAAGCAATAAAAACTCAAATTGAGTGTCACACCTAAACCAAAGGACTTATGCACACATTTCAACATGTATTTAGTTCAGGTTGACCTCCTGAAGCCTAAATGAGCATTTATTTGACTACACAACTCATTCCTATGAAGGTACATTCAAAGTCACAAAACGTGCTCAACTAGGCCTGAAAGTGCATTTAAAGCAATAAAAACTCAAAATGAGTGTCACGCCTAAACCAAAGGACTTATGCACACATTTCAACATGTATTTAGTTCAGGTTGACCTCCTGAAGCCTAAATCACCATTAATTTGACTACACAACTTATTCCTATGAAGATACATTCAAAGTAAAAAAACGGGCTCAACTCGGACTGAAAGTGCATTTAAAGCAATAAAAAATTAAAATGAGTGTCACGCCTAAACCAAAGGACTTATGCACACATTTCAACATGTATTTAGTTCAGGTTGACGTCCTGAAGCCTAAATGAGTATTAATTTGACTACACAACTTATTCCTATGAAGATACATTCAAAGTAAAAAAACGTGCTCTACTCGGCCTGAAAGTGCATTTAAAGCAATAAAAACTCAAAATGAGTGTCACGCCTAAACCAAAGGACTTATGCACACATTTCAACATGTATTTAGTTCAGGTTGACCTCCTGAAGCCTAAATGAGCATTAATTTGACTACACAACTCATTCCTATGAAGGAACATTCAAAAAAAAAAAAACGGGCTCAACTCGGACTGAAAGTGCATTTAAAGCAATAAAAACTGAAAATGAGTGTCACGCCTAAACCAAAGGACTTATGCACACATTTCAACATGTATTTAGTTCAGGTTGACCTCCTGAAGCCTAAATGAGCATTAATTTGACTACACAACTCATTCCTATGAAGGTACATTCAAAGTCACAAAACGTGCTCAACTAGGCCTGAAAGTGCATTTAAAGCAATAAAAACTCAAAATGAGTGTCACGCCTAAACCAAAGGACTTATGCACACATTTCAACATGTATTTAGTTCAGGTTGACATTCTGAAGCCTAAATGAGCATTAATTTGATCACACAACTCATTCCTATGAAGATACATTCAAACTTAGAAACGTGCTCTACTCGGCCTGAAAATGCATTTAAAGCAATAAAAACTCAAAATAGTGTCACGCCTAAACCAAAGGACTTATGCACACATTTCAACATGTATTTAGTTCAGGTTGACGTCCTGAAGCCTAAATGAGCATTACCGGTAATTTGACTACACAACTCATTCCTATGAAGGTACATTCAAAGTCAAATACGTGCTCTACTCGGCCTGAAAATGCATTTAAAGCAATAAAAACTCAAATTGAGTGTCACACCTAAACCAAAGGACTTATGCACACATTTCAACATGTATTTAGTTCAGGTTGACCTCCAGAAGCCTAAATGAGCATTTATTTGACTACACAACTCATTCCTATGAAGGTACATTCAAAGTCACAAAACGTGCTCAACTAGGCCTGAAAGTGCATTTAAAGCAATAAAAACTCAAAATGAGTGTCACGCCTAAACCAAAGGACTTATGCACACATTTCAACATGTATTTAGTTCAGGTTGACCTCCGGAAGCCTAAATCACCATTAATTTGATCACACAACTCATTCCTATGAAGATACATTCAAACTCAGAAACGTGCTCTACTCGGCCTGAAAATGCATTTAAAGCAATAAAAACTCAAAATGAGTGTCACGCCTAAACCAAAGGACTTATGCACACATTTCAACATGTATTTTGTTCAGGTTGACCTCCTGAAACCTAAATGAGCATTAATTTGACTACACATCCCATTCCTATGAAGATACATTCAAAGTAAAAAAACGTGCTCTACTCGGCCTGAAAATGCATTTAAAGCAATAAAAACTGAAAATGAGTGTCACGCCTAAACCAAAGGACTTATGCACACATTTCAACATGTATTTAGCTCAGGTTGACCTCCTGAAGCCTAAATGAGCATTAATTTGACCACACAACTCATTCCTATGAAGGTACATTCAAAGTCACAAAACCTGCTCAACTAGGCCTGAAAGTGCATTTAAAGCAATAAAAACTCAAATTGAGCGTCACACCTAAACCAAAGGACTTATGCACACATTTCAACATGTATTTAGTTCAGGTTGACATTCTGAAGCCTAAATGAGCATTAATTTGATCACACAACTCATTCCTATGAAGATACATTCAAACTCAGAAACGTGCTCTACTCGGCCTGAAAATGCATTTAAAGCAATAAAAACTCAAAATGAGTGTCACGCCTAAACCAAAGGACTTATGCACACATTTCAACATGTATTTTGTTCAGGTTGACCTCCTGAAGCCTAAATGAGCATTAATTTGACTACACATCCCATTCCTATGAAGATACATTCAAAGTAAAAAAACGTGCTCTACTCGGCCTGAAAATGCATTTAAAGCAATAAAAACTGAAAATGAGTGTCACGCCTAAACCAAAGGACTTATGCACACATTTCAACATGTATTTAGTTCAGGTTGACGTCCTGAAGCCTAAATGAGCATTAATTTGACTACACAACTCATTCCTATGAAGGTACATTCAAAGTCAAATACGTGCTCTACTCGGCCTGAAAATGCATTTAAAGCAATAAAAACTCAAATTGAGTGTCACACCTAAACCAAAGGACTTATGCACACATTTCAACATGTATTTAGTTCAGGTTGACCTCCTGAAGCCTAAATGAGCATTTATTTGACTACACAACTCATTCCTATGAAGGTACATTCAAAGTCACAAAACGTGCTCAACTAGGCCTGAAAGTGCATTTAAAGCAATAAAAACTCAAAATGAGTGTCACGCCTAAACCAAAGGACTTATGCACACATTTCAACATGTATTTAGTTCAGGTTGACCTCCTGAAGCCTAAATGAGCATTAATTTGACTACACAACTCATTCCTATGAAGGAACATTCAAAAAAAAAAAAAAACGGGCTCAACTCGGACTGAAAGTGCATTTAAAGCAATAAAAACTGAAAATGAGTGTCACGCCTAAACCAAAGTACTTATGCACACATTTCAACATGTATTTAGTTCAGGTTGACCTCCTGAAGCCTAAATGACCATTAATTTGACTACACAACTCATTCCTATGAAGGTACATTCAAAGTCACAAAACGTGCTCAACTAGGCCTGAAAGTGCATTTAAAGCAATGAAAACTCAAAATGAGTGTCACGCCTAAACCAAAGGACTTATGCACACATTTCAACATGTATTTAGTTCAGGTTGACATTCTGAAGCCTAAATGAGCATTAATTTGACTACACAACTCATTCCTATGAAGGTACATTCAAAGTAAAAAAACGTGCTCTACTCGGACTGAAAGTGCATTTAAAGCAATAAAAACTGAAAATGAGTGTCACGCCTAAACCAAAGGACTTATGCACACATTTCAACATGTATTTAGTTCAGGTTGACATTCTGAAGCCTAAATGAGCATTAATTTGATCACACAACTCATTCCTATGAAGATACATTCAAACTCAGAAACGTGCTCTACTCGGCCTGAAAATGCATTTAAAGCAATAAAAACTTAAAATAGTGTCACGCCTAAACCAAAGGACTTATGCACACCTTTCAACATGTATTTAGTTCAGGTTGACGTCCTGAAGCCTAAATCACCATTAATTTGACTACACAACTCATTCCTATGAAGGTACATTCAAAGTCAAATACGTGCTCTACTCGGCCTGAAAATGCATTTAAAGCAATAAAAACTCAAATTGAGTGTCACACCTAAACCAAAGGACTTATGCACACATTTCAACATGTATTTAGTTCAGGTTGACCTCCTGAAGCCTAAATCACCATTAATTTGATCACACAACTCATTCCTATGAAGGTACATTCAAACTTAGAAAAGTGCTCTACTCGGCCTGAAAATGCATTTAAAGCAATAAAAACTCAAATTGAGTGTCACACCTAAACCAAAGGACTTATGGACACATTTCAACATGTATTTAGTTCAGGTTGACCTCCTGAAGCTTAAATGAGCATTTATTTGACTACACAACTCATTCCTATGAAGATACATTCAAACTCACAAAACGTGCTCAACTTGGCCTGAAAGTGCATTTAAAGCAATAAAAACTCAAAATGAGTGTCACGCCTAAACCAAAGGACTTATGCACACATTTCAACATGTATTTAGTTCAGGTTGACCTCCTGAAGCCTAAATCACCATTAATTTGATCACACAACTCATTCCTATGAAGATACATTCAAACTCAGAAACGTGCTCTACTCGGCCTGAAAATGCATTTAAAGCAATAAAAACTCAAAATGAGTGTCACGCCTAAACCAAAGGACTTATGCACACATTTCAACATGTATTTAGTTCAGGTTGACATTCTGAAGCCTAAATGAGCATTAATTTGACTACACGACTTATTCCTATGAAGATACATTCAAAGTCAAAAAACGTGCTCTACTCGGCCTGAAAATGCATTTAAAGCAATAAAAACTCAAAATGAGTGTCACGCCTAAACCAAAGGACTTATGCACACATTTCAACATGTATTTAGTTCAGGTTGACCTCCTGAAGCCTAAATGAGCATTAATTTGACTACACACCTCATTCCTATGAAGATACATTCAAAGTCAAAAAACGTGCTCAAATTGGCCTGAAAGTGCATTTAAAGCAATAAAAACTCAAAATGAGTGTCACGCCTAAACCAAAGGGCTTATCACACATTTCAACATGTATTTAGTTCAGGTTGACCTCCTGAAGCCTAAATGAGCATTAATTTGACTACACAACTCATTCCTATGAAGATACATTCAAACTCAGAAACGTGCTCAACTCGGCATGAAAATGCATTTAAAGCAATAAAAACTCAAAATGAGTGTCACGCCTAAACCAAAGGGCTTATGCACACATTTCAACATGTATTTAGTTCAGGTTGACATTCTGAAGCCTAAATGAGCATTAATTTGACTACACAAGTTATTCCTATGAAGATACATTCAAAGTCAAAAAACGTGCTCTACTCGGCCTGAAAATGCATTTAAAGCAATAAAAACTCAAATTGAGTGTCACACCTAAACCAAAGGATTTATGCACACATTTCAACATGTATTTAGTTCAGGTTGACCTCCTGAAGCCTAAATCACCATTAATTTGATCACACAACTCATTCCTATGAAGATAAATTCAAAGTCAAAAAACGTGCTCTACTCGGCCTGAAAATGCATTTAAAGCAATAAAAACTCAAAATTAGTGTCACGCCTAAACCAAAGGACTTATGCACACATTTCAACATGTATTTAGTTCAGGTTGACCTCCTGAAGCCTAAATGAGCATTAATTTGACTGCACAACTCATTCCTATGAAGATACATTCAAACTCAGAAACGTGCTCAACTAGGCCTGAAAGTGCATTTAAAGCAATAAAAACTCAAATTGAGTGTCACACCTAAACCAAAGGATTTATGCACACATTTCAACATGTATTTTGTTCAGGTTGACCTCCTGAAGCCTAAATCACCATTAATTTGACTACACATCTCATTCCTATGAAGATACATTCAAAGTCAAAAAACGTGCTCTACTCGGCCTGAAAATGCATTTAAAGCAATAAAAACTCAAATTGAGTGTCACACCTAAACCAAAGGACTTATGCACACATTTCAACATGTATTTAGTTCAGGTTGACCTCCTGAAGCCAAAATCACCATTAATTTGATCACACAACTCATTCCTATGAAGATACATTCAAACTCAGAAACGTGCTCTACTCGGCCTGAAAATGCATTTAAAGCAATAAAAACTCAAATTGAGCGTCACGCCTAAACCAAAGGCCTTATGCACACATTTCAACATGTATTTAGTTCAGGTTGACCTCCTGAAGCCTAAATGAGCATTAATTTGACTACACAACTCATTCCTATGAAGATACATTCAATACAATACAATACAATACAATACAATACATGCTGATTTCTATAGCGCTTTCACAACAGCGGCAGCTGTAACAAAGCGATTTACAAAACAGTTAACATAAAGTAAAATAATAAACACAACACATAACATAAAACACGGACAGTCGTGCAGTCCTAACCACTTTTCCGTCACACGCTTTGTTGTTTGAAGCGGTTGGAGATGAAAGAGGAGAGAATCAAAGTGTCCTTTAACCAGTGGATCAGAGACGTCATGCTCAAAATGTGCACACGTCGGCTACAAGCTAAGTTTCAAAGTCAACAAGAAGCTGTAGCATCCATTGACGAAAAAAGACATTGGTTCACTTCTCCTGTCCCATGGAAATCCATTTCAATTCCAAGCGGCGACTCACGGTTCCAAATACGCATCGGCGCTCTTCGCCAACGCTCCTCTCTCCTCATCCGAAAACTTCAGCGGCCATCCATCCAGCCGCACCGACGCCGACTGTCCAACAGCGCTGACATAGCCACTGAACAAATCGGGGTTGTGAAAAATGCTGCCCATTACTGGCGCAAAAAACACAAGCGCCCCAGGTCTGTCCAGCACCGACAGTCAATGGCGCCGACATTCCTCCCAATCAAAATCTGTGCTGGTACAGGCGTGCTGCCGAGAAGGCGCAACCACCAAGCACAGATACTGCTCCTTTGACGAATGTCGTGGCCAAAAAGCGCTGAAAACAGTCCATATCAGGTCCACACAATGAAACAACAAACAACATGTGACAAAACAAAAGACAAAAACAGCAAAAAGAACAAAAAAGCAAGGCTCTTGAAGAGCACTTGCCGAAGGCTGCCTACTCGGGCGCCATCTTGGGGGAAAAAATCAATCATTCAAAGTCAAAAAACGTGCTCGGCTCGGCCTGAAAATGCATTTAAAGCAATAAAAACTCAAATTGAGTGTCAGGCCTAAACCAAAGGATTTATACACACATTTCAACATGTATTTAGTTCAGGTTGACCTCCTGAAGCCTAAATGAGCATTAATTTGATCACACAACTCATTCCTATGAAGATACATTCAAAGTCAAAAAACGTGCTCGGCTCGGCATGAAAATGCATTTAAAGCAATAAAAACTCAAATTGAGTGCCACACCTAAACCAAAGGACTTACGCACACATTTCAACATGTATTTAGTTCAGGTTGATCTCCTGAAGCCTAAATGAGCATTAATTTGACTACACAACTCATTCTTATGAAGATACATTCAAAGTCAAAAAACGTGCTCGGCTCGGCCTGAAAATGCATTTAAAGCAATAAAAACTCAAATTGAGTGCCACACCTAAACCAAAGGACTTATGCACACATTTCAACATGTATTTAGTTCAGGTTGACCTCCTGAAGCCTAAATGAGCATTAATTTGACTACACAACTCATTCCTATGAAGATACATTCAAAGGCAAAAAACGTGCTCAACTCGGCCTGAATATGCATTTAAAGCAATAAAAACTCAAATTGAATGTCACGCCTAAACCAAAGGATTTATGCACACATTTCAACATGTCTTTAGTTCAGGCTGACCTCCTGAAGCCTAAATGAGCATTAATTTGACTACACAACTCATTCCTATGAAGATACATTCAAAGTCAAAAAACGTGCTCGGCTCGGCCTGAAAATGCATTTAAAGCAATCAAAACTCAAAATGAGTGTCACGCCTAAACCAAAGGGCTTATGCACACATTTCAACATGTATTTAGTTCAGGTTGACCTCCTGAAGCCTAAATGAGCATTAATTTGACTACACACCTCATTCCTATAAAGATACATTCAAAGTCAAAAAACGTGCTCAAATCGCCCTGAAAATGCATTTAAAGCAATAAAAACTCAAATTGAGTGTCACGCCTAAACCAAAGGACTTATGCACACATTTCAACATGTATTTAGTTCAGGTTGACCTCCTGAAGCCTAAATGAGCATTAATTTGACTACACAACTCATTCCTATGAAGATACATTCAAAGTCAAAAAACGTGCTCGGCTCGGCCTGAAAAGGCATTTAAAGCAATCAAAACTCAAAATGAGTGTCACTCCTAAACCAAAGGGCTTATGCACACATTTCAACATGTATTTAGTTCAGGTTGACCTCCTGAAGCCTAAATGAGCATTAATTTGACTACACACCTCATTCCTATGAAGATACATACAAAGTCAAAAAACTTGCTGAAATCGGCCTGAAAGTGCATTTAAAGCAATAAAAACTCAAAATGAGTGTCACGCCTAAACCAAAGGGCTTATGCACACACTTCAACATGTATTTAGTTCAGGTTGACCTCCTGAAGCCTAAATGAGCATTAATTTGACTACACAGCGCAGACTTTCAGGCAGGAGGGGGACACTTTGCCGGGCCCCGGAGCTTTCTTGATCTTTTGCTGCTTGAAGAGCCGTCTCACGTCCTGTTCGTGGATCTGTAGTGGAGAAAAAGCGGGTGGGGTGGTAGGTAGAGTGGTTTCTGACTTTGAATGTTTCTTCATAGGAATGAGTTGTGTGGTCAAATTAATGGTGATTTAGGCTTCAGAAGGTCATCCTGAACTAAATTAATGTTGAAATGTGTGCATAGGTCCTTTGATTTAGGCGTGACACTCATTTTGAGTTTTGATTGCTTTAAATGCATTTTCAGGCCGAGCCGAGAAGGTTTTCAAAAGATGTCTTGAATCATGTTATGGTCTGTGTCTCCCTCTACTGACCAAAATCCGATATTGTCTCCCAGGCCTGAAACCATTTTCATTTTTATGACTGTATAACTGTAGTCTTCAGCCAATTATTCCATGACTCTTTGTTCTTGAACTAATTATAACTCAACGCGGGTAACGTGACTATACTCAATTTCAGTTTTTATTGCTTTAAGTGCAGTTTCAGTCTGAGCTGAGCTCGTTTTCTGAGTTTGAATGTTTTTTAATAGGAATGAGTTGTGTGATCAAATTTATGCTCATTTAGGCTTCAGGAGGTCAACCTGAACTAAATACATGTTGAAACGTGTGCATAAGTCCTTTGGTTTAGGCGTGACAATCAATTTGAGTTTTTATTGCTTTAAATGAATTTTCAGACCGAGTTGAGAATGTTTTTTGAGTTTGAATGTATCTTCATAGGAATGAGTTGTGTAGTCAAATTAATGGTCATTTTGGCTTCAGGAGGTCAACCTGAACTAAATACATGTTGAAATGTGTGCATAAGTCCTTTGGTTTAGGCGTGACATTCAATTTGATTTTTTATTGCTTTAAATGAATTTTCAGACCGAGTTGAGCACGTTTTTTGACTTGGAATGTATCTTCATAGGAATGAGTTATGTGGTCAAATTAATGCTCATTTAGGCTTCCGGGGGTCATCCTGAACAAAATACATGAAGTGTGTGCATAAGTCCTTTGGTTTAGGCGTGATACTCAATTTGAATTTTTATTGCTTTAAATGCATTTTCAGGCCGAGTTGAGCACCTTTTTGAGTTTGAATGTATCTTCATAGGAATGAGTTGTGTAGACAAATTAATGCTCATTTAGGCTTCAGGAGGTCAACATGAACTAAATACATGTTGAAATGTGTGCATAAGTCCTTTGGTTTAGGTGTGACACTCAATTTGAGTTTTTATTGCTTTAAATGCATTTTCAGACCGAGTTGAGCGCGTTTTCTGAGTTTGAATGTAACTTCATAGGATTGCGTTGTGTGGTCAAATTAATGGTGGTTTAGGCTTCAGGGTATCATCCTGAACAAAATACATGTTGAAGTGTGTGCATAAGTCCTTTTGTTTAGATGTGACACTCAATTTGAGTTTTTATTGCTTTAAATGCATTTTCAGGCCGAGTTGAGCACGTTTTCTGAGTTTGAATGGATCTTCATAGGAAAGTTGTGTGATCAAATTAATGGTGATTTAGGCTTCAGGGGGTCATCCTGAACAAAATACATGTTAATGTGTGTGCATAACCTCTTTGGTTTAGGCGTGACACTTAATTTGAGTTTCTATTGCTTTTAATGCATTTTCGGGCCGAGCTGAGCGTGTTGTCTGAGTTTGAATGTATCTTCATAGGAATGAGTTGTGTGGTCAAATTAATGGTTATTTAGGCTTCAGGGGGTCATCCGGAACAAAATACATGTTAATGTGTGTGCATAAATTCTTTGGTTTAGGTGTGACACTCAATTTGAGTTTTTATTGCTTTAAATGCATTTTCAGGCCGAGTTGAGCACATTTCTGAGTTTGAAAGTATCTTCATAGGAATGAGTTGTGTGGTCAAATTACTGCTCACTTAGGCTTCAGGGGGTCATCCTGAACAAAATACACGTTAAAGTGTGTGAATAAGTCCTTTGGTTTAGGCGTGACACTCCATTTGAGTTTTTATTCCTCTAAATGCATTTTCAGGCCGATCTGAGTGCGTTTTCTGACTTGGAATGTATCTTCATAGGAATGAGTTGTGTGGTCAAATTAATGCTCATTTTGGCTTATTGGAGGTCATCCTGAACAAAATACTCGTTGAAGTGTGTGCATAAGTCATTTGGTTTAGGCGTGACACTGAATTTGAGTTTTTATTGCTTTAAATGCATTTTCAGGCCGAGTTGAGCACGTTTTTTGACTTGGAATGTATCTTCATAGGAATGAGTTGTGTGGTCAAATGAATGCTCATTTAGGCTTCAGGAGGTCATCCTGAACAAAAGTACATGAAGTGTGTGCATAAGACCTTTGGTTTAGGCGTTACACTCAATTTGAGTTTTTATTGCTTTAAATGCATTTTCAGGCCGAGTTGAGGACGTTTTCTGATTTTGAATGTGTCTTCATAGGAATGAGTTGTGTAGTCAAATTAATACTCATTTTGGCTTCAGGAGGTCAACCTGAACTAAATACATGTTGAAATGTATGCATAAGTCCTTTGGTTTAGGCGTGACACTCAATTTGAGTTTTTCTTGCTTTAATTGCATTTTCAGGCCGAGTTGAGCACGTTTTTTGACTTGGAATGTATCTTCATAGGAATGAGTTGTGCAATGAAATTAATGGTGATTTAGGCTTCAGGAGGTCAACCTGAACTAAATACATGTTGAAATGTATGCATAAGTCCTTTGGTTTAGGCGTGACACTCAATTAGAGTTTTTATTGCTTTATATAAATTTTCAGGCCGAGTTGAGCACGTTTTTTGAGTTTGAATGTATCTTCATAGGAATGAGTTATGTGATCAAATTAATGGTGATTTAGGCTTCAGGAGGTCATCCTGAACAAAATACATGTTGAAGTGTGTGCATAAGTCCTTTGGTTTAGGCGTGAGAATCATTTTGAGTTTTTATTGCGTTAAATGCATTTTCAGGCCTAGTTGAGAAGGTTTTCGAAAGATGTCTTGAATCATGTTATGGTCTGTGTCGCCTTCTACTGACCAAAATCCGATATTGTCTCCCAGGCCTGATACCGTTTTCATTTATATGACTGTATAACTGTACTCTTCAGCCAATTATTCCATGACTCTTTGTTCTTGAACTAATTATAACTCAACGCGGGTAACATGACTGTACTCAATTTCAGTTTTTATTGCTTTAAGTGCAGTTTCAGTCTGAGCTGAGCTCGTTTTCTGAGTTTTAATGTTTTTTAATAGGAATGAGTTGTGTGATCAAATAAATGCTCATTTAGGCTACAGGAGGCCATCTGAACTAAATACATGTTGAAATGTGTGCATGAGTCCTTTGGTTGAGGCGTGACACTCAATTTGAGTTTTTATTGCTTTAAATGAATTTTCAGGCCGAGTTGAGCACGTTTTCTGACTTTGAATGTATCTTCATAGGAATGAATTGTGTGGTCAAATGTATGCTCATTTAGGCTTCAGGAGGTCAACCTGAACTAAATACATGTTGAAATGTATGCATAAGTCCTTTGGTTTAGGCGTGACACTCAATTTGAGTTTTTATTGCTTTAAACGCATTTTCAGGCCGAGTTGAGCACGTTTTTTGACTTGGAATGTATCTTCATAGGAATGAGTTGTGTGATCAAATTAATGGTGATTTAGGCTTCAGGAGGTCATCCTGAACTAAATTAATGTTGAAATGTGTGCATAGGTCCTTTGATTTAGGCGTGACACTCATTTTGAGTTTTTATTGATTTAAATGCATTTTCAGGCCGAGTTAAGAAGGTTTTCAAAAGATGTCTTGAATCATGTTATGGTCTGTGTCGCCCTCTACTGACCAAAATCCGATATTGTCTCCCAGGCCTGAAACATTTTCATTTTTATGACTGTATAACTGTAGTCTTCAGCCAATTATTCCATGACTCTTTGTTCTTGAACTAATTATAACTCAACGCGGGTAACATGACTATACTCAATTTCAGTTTTTATTGCTTTAACTGCAGTTTCAGTCTGAGCTGAGCTCGTTTTCTGAGTTTGAATTTTTTTTAATAGGAATGAGTTGAGTGATCAAATTTATGCTCATTTAGGCTTCAGGAGGTCAACCTGAACTAAATACATGTTGAAACGTGTGCATGAGTCCTTTGGTTTAGGCGTGTGTTTTGAAACACTTCTGATACTCAATTTGAATGAATATCAAGTTTTATAAAGGATTGTCGGAGATAGGCACTCAGAAATAACGACAAGACACTTCTGGCTACCAACAATAGGCACTTTATTGGTCCCACACAGAAATGATAACACAGTTCAAACAAGTTGTATGAAGCTAAAGAACTCTTACCGTGTGCCAGTAGGGTGGAGAGCAAACACCCTCAGCAGAGTGAGCTTCAATACGAGCTAGGCGTTTGTACGGTAACCCATAGCCGACTCTGCTGAGGAGCATCGCTCCCCTCCTTTTATAATCAAGTGGCATTGATCTCAATCAAGTTTTGACAATTCAAACAAAGCAGACTATGAAGTCGTCAAGGCAGGCTAAATAGTTTATCTCTGAAGTCGTCAAAGCAGGCTCCAGAGTCCATCTCTGAAATTGCTTAGGCAAGCAAGTCACCAAGTCATGCAATCATCTCAAAGCAGTTTTTTCACTGAGAAGAAATACATTGATTAAAGAAAATATCACAAAATATCTTAATATACCATTCGCTCTTGGTGTTTACCTTAATCAATTTATATAACAATAAAAACTATCAATTAGTTCTTCGGGCCAAGTCATTCTTAGCACTTCTCTCCAAACCATCTCCAATAACATTGTGATTTTCATTTTCATTCAATAATATGATACTTGTTTTATTTTCTTATTAAGTTCTTTCCGAATTCTTCGTACATAAAAACAAGATCCTACATTACACAGTGTTAGCACGCATATAGCAATTAGCGCAATGATCAAGGGCGGCACAAAAACGGTACGCGCGGTTGAAGACATTCCTGAAAAAATATCCCACCAATGATGAGCCGAAGCCTGCTGTACCATTTTAGCAGCATGCACTACTTTCCCCTTTACCACCATGGTCGACACCATGAGACTGGAGATGTTAGACGTATGTGACTTAATGAGGTTTTGTATGTCCGTAGAACTTTCCAATGCGCATTTGAAACGTTCCAGAGACACTTTCCAGGGGGAGTGAAGCACTTCCCACTGCACCGTAGTTAATCTACCGGACTCTGTGTAATTGGTCAAACGATACGTCATGTGTCTCCAGTGCCACAGATGTACATTACCAAGGCATCCTACAAATGGAACCGAAGGTACCTGCGAGTTATTTCGAGGTGTAGCCACACTGAGAGTGTGCGGTCCAACCTGCCACATCATCTCTCTGATTGGCTCCCTTTTCCAGTCGCAAAGTAAGGCCTCTGAGTCGGTTAAACACGGGTTCGAATACGCATGTTGCAGTCTACAAGCCATCCCTTGATCGGTCATGTCGCACAAATTTGATTTAAAGGTCATGTTCGTTTTTGGTTCAAACCAGTCTCCTTCCATATGGAGAAACCAGTAGCTATCCCGTGTTATGACGGGTAAAACTTGGTATTTACACACCGTTTTCATCGTGGCCATTTTATACTGGGTCCAATACCCTGTACACTTAGTTCGGTCACATTTGGTGTATTCTGGATGTAATTTCAACCATAAAAAATCAGGTATATTCCACACCTTACGCCACTCTCGAAAATTCGCTGAAGTTACCACTCTCAAAAAAGATTCTTTTTGTGCTGCAGCATGTAGGGTTTGAATGCTGCATACCGTCCAATTACCTTGTTTAGTCAAATTCCATAGCACATTCTGTGCTTCTCCCCATAAATTAATTTCCCAATTAAACACTGTTTTCCATAATTCCGCATTTTCTTTTTGCCCCACCAAGGAAGTGGGAAGCCAAACCCCTACTTGATGTAGGGCTCTAGCCGAATGTTCTCCAGTATTAGACAACATTGTTCAAGTTACTTCATTATCAGCCGCATTTGCAAATCCCAACACCGTGCCCGTTCCCCCCAACAAAGTATCATACCAAGCTCCCTTCTTTCGTCCACACTTCGGAATCGGGGGAAAGTGGATTGTCCAAAATACTCTCGTTTCGATTGTTGCCTGTGCAAGGTTTGTGCAGGTATCCAAAATGGGGGACAAGTGTGTCAAAGGTATGGTCGGCGGTAGCTTTCGAGGAATCACTCTCACCGGATACCCACGGGTATTGTGCCCAATAGGTTCGCTGTCTCCGATGATGAAGTCTTCATCCGCCACTATTGTCCAGTTTGATCCCTGATGATTAGGGTCGCATTCGTTTTTTTCATCGTAGTACCAGTCCCCACCATGAAAGAACACCGTGGCGTTCAGTTTACATGACGTGTCCAGGGCGGTGACTGTCACCATGCTTCCCTTGATCACTTCAAGGATGTCGAGGTCACACATCACTCTCGGCTGATTACAAGTGATATTCTGTAGGATACCGTCAAGTTGTATAGATCTAGCTTCTTGACTTGTCCTGCAGGTTCAGCCCTCTGTCATCCCCCAGGAGGGCTGGACCATGGCACCAACGGCAAGGAGGCAGATGACCCAGCAGACGACACCTCCAGTGTCGCGGCGCCCAATGAGGTCCATGGTCTCGTCCGGTTTTAGCAGGTCTCCCGATCAGCAACTCCCACCAATGCATTAATTCTCCAAGCTGTAACAAAAAACACTAAATAACAAAAAAAAACATGATTAGTTCTCTCGCATATAGCATTTGTTTATGGGTACATTTAAGATTAAGATTAAGAAGATTAAGAAAAAGATTAAGAAAACCTTTATTAGTCTCGCAATGGAGAAATTCCAGATTCACAGCAGCAAAGTTATGAAAGGAAGAAGTAGAACAACAAAAAAATAGGAGCTGCTGGAAAGGCAGCCACTCTCGCGGCGCCATTTTGAAGTCAAAATAACAAAAAAAATAACACAAGACAACACATAGGACAGAGACAGTCGTGCAATCTTCACCACTTTTCTGCATACACTTTGTTGTCTGAAGCAGTTATAGATGAAAGAGGAGAGGATCAAAGTGTCCTTTCACCATTGGATCAGAGACATCATGCTGAAAAATGTGCACACGTCTGCTACAAGCAAAGTTTTGAAAGCAAACACGAAGCTGTAGCGTCCATTGACGAAAAGAGATTAGTTCACTTCTCCTGTCCCACATAATCCGCTTCAAACTCCAAGCCGCGACTCCCAGCTCCAAATCCGCATCGGCACTCCGCGCCAACGCTTTTCTGTGCTATTTTAGCTCCTTTTTCCAAAACCAAGGGTTGGTCTGAGAGTAGTTTGCACACTACTCCCAGTTCTCCTTGATAGTCTGCATCTATCGCTCCTGCCTGGATGGTGAGGCCTTTCAGTGACAGGCCACTCCGAGGAAGGATGTGACCGTAAGTGCCTTTCGGGCACTGCAGACCCAACCCTGTTTTAACAATTTGAATTTCATGAGGGAGGAGTGTTACAGGTGCCAAAGTTCGCAAATCAAGTCCGGCAGAGCCAGGCGTGGCTCTGACGGGAATTTCAGCCTCTGGGTCAATTTTCCACATTTTAATACTATCTGTGACCATTACAGGTTCTTGATTTGAAATCATTCGAATCAAAGGAGTCACTCCTGACCCCACAGGTCGGTTGTTCAATTGTCGGTAATCAACGGTCACTCGCCATGTATTGTCTGATTTCCTTACCGGCCACAAGGGGTTGTTCCACTTTGTGGTTACCGGCTTCAGCACACCTGCTTCCAAATATTCTTTGATGGTAGCAGTGATCTCTTCTTGTCCCCCCGGAATTCGATATTGTTTAAGGGAGACTGTTTCTGTGGCTTCAGGTATGGGAAATGGTGCCATTTTTACCTTTCCTACCAAAATCGTTCGTATCTCAGTTTCCGTTACTGTTCGGAATTGGAATTTTCCCATTTTCAAATGCAAAGTCATTCCAGCCAGAATGTTCATTCCAACTATCCACTCTGGGATAGGTGTCACAACGACCTCAAATTTTTGTATCGGCATCTTTCCGATTTTTAATGGGAGGCAACGGCTTTTCCTTTCACCACTTGTCCTCCCAATCCCCTTAAAGGAATTATTTCACCCTTCATTTTGTCAGGGTTTCCATAAATCAATGAGGCCTCCGCTCCTGTGTCAACCAGTGCCATTACTTTTTGTACCGAATTGTTCCAATAAATTTCAAGTTGGACGTGGGGTCGGATATCCCCTACTGACCAACGGTGGACGATTTGACTCTGGCTGGTTGACTGAGTTTGGCATTCATCCTAGTTGAGGAGATTAAAAGTTCGTGATTTCCTGTCCTTATTCTTTCCCGTGTTTTTAGGCTTTGCTCGCCCCTTCTTTACTGCTGCGACATAGCTGGGACCTCTGATATCTACCAGCATGTCTTCATCTGAATCTGTACTTTCTTCTTCATCCTCTTCCTCTCTGGAGGTTTCAAGGGGATGGGCTGTTGGCCGCACTCCCGGCGATACCATCTCTTTTAAGAGAATCGCTAGTTGTGCAATGTCTGATTTTCTTTCATTTTTGTTGGTTCCCATACTCAAACAACTGACTTTCAATCCGCGTTGTTTACATTTCGCGGCTAGGGCACTAGTGGGTAGCCTGTCAATTTCGTCTGCCGGCACTCCCGCTGCTATCAGTGCCCTCCACATTTCCCGTCGGTTCCCTCCCCCTTCAGATGACTTTGAGTTTGTCTTTTTCTCCTCTTTTTCTGACCTATAATTCTTTGGTTCAGGTCGGGGAGGGCGTGTTGCGTCTCCCCAGTCTCCCAAAGTCGCCAATTCCATTAGGCGCGTTTTAACATCACCGAAACTGTTCTCAGCTGCTCCTAGCAAGATGGTGAGTACTGCTGATCTGTAATGAGAAGGAGCGTCTCTAATCATTGCATCTCGCACCACTTTTGGTATGGGTGAGTCATCAATAAAAGCATGGCCTGCCCGTGAGATGGCTTCGCGAGTGCACAATCTTCCCATACGATGTATCGCATCACGCATAGTCGACCATTGGCCTTTGACCTCAGGCCAGTCATGCCAAGTGGGGTACACCGCTTGTGCGGCCAGTGCGTATAGGGTAAATAATGTCATCCGGTCCATGTCTCGCAATTCTCGGTCCAATGCTCTATATTCAGTATTCAGGTGCGAGTCATTGTTAAGACCACCGAAGCGCAAATAGTCCCTTGCATCAAGCCCTACAGAATCTGCTCCTTCTTCAAACATTCGCCTTATCCAGGCATCAGTAGGTTCTCCCTGTTTTTGTCTATATTTTGTTGTCAAATGAGCAATTTCTTCTTGTGAAAAATCTTCCATTGTTACTGTTCGTGGTGGGGGCTGTGGCTGCGGAGTTGCTCGCATAATGGAGTTTCCTTCCCCATCCACTATCACCACACCATTTGCATCTCTTTCTTCCTGAAATATAGGAGGAACAACCCGTTTCTCTTCCCGCCTGCAGGTGATGGGTTGTATTTTTACATGGTTCAAATTTGGATACAACTGCTGAGGTTTCATCTCGCCGCCGTATGTCATTTCTCCATCGCCATCTCCCCACAAGTCTCCGCTCCACCCTTCTGGTTCCCAACTCTCGGGCAACTCCATGGTAAAAGAGCGGACCTGTTTCGGGTGAGCTTGGCGTGGTTTTTTGTTACCTTTTTCTCGTACCAATTGAGAAATGTAAGAAACTGATTTTTCTAACATTCCTTGCGCTTTTTCTCTGTCTGATTCAAGCGTTTTAATTTTTTCCTCTAATTCAGTTATCTTTTTATCTTTTAATAACTCTGAAGCACATTCTTTATCCAAAGCCTTTGAGCTTTCTTCCCAAGCTTCAGCACAAATCCACAACATCTCACGAATCCCTTTTAGCGGGGCTTTCTCTTTTATCTCCACCTTGCTGAGTATATCCTTAATCAGTGGTGGAGAAGCCGAAGGAAATGCTCCCATCCACGGCTTGGGGCGTCCTCCGTACCGTCTAAGGAGTTTCCCTATTTCCCTAAACTCATTGCTTTCCCATCCGGAAACGCAATCCTCCTTAGGAGACACTTCCTCTCCTTTCACAGTTTTTCTAACAAAACAACAAGCCATTTTTCTAGCAAAACAAGCCATTTCTGAATGTATTCTCCAGTGATCCTGCCGACAACGCCAAAAATGTTTTGAAACACTTCTGATACTCAATTTGAATGAATATCAAGTTTTATAAAGGATCGTCGGAGATAGGCACTCAGAAATAACGACAAGACACTTCTGGCTACCAACAATAGGCACTTTATTGGTCCCACACAGAAATGATAACACAGTTCAAACAAGTTGTATGAAGCTAAAGAACTCTTACCGTCTGCCAGTAGGGTGGAGAGCCAACACCCTCAGCAGAGTGAGCTTCAATACGAGCTAGGCGTTTGTACGGCAACCCATAGCGGACTCTGCTGAGGAGCATCGCTCCCCTCCTTTTATAATCAAGTGGCATTGATCTCAATCAAGTTTTGACAATTCAAAGAAAGCAGACTATGAAGTCGTCAAGGCAGGCTAAATAGTTTATCTCTGAAGTCATCAAAGCAGGCTCCAGAGTCCATCTCTGAAATTGCTTAGGCAAGCAAGTCACCAAGTCATGCAATCATCTCAAAGCAGTTTTTTCACTGAGAAGAAATACATTGATTAAAGAAAATATCACAAAATATCTTAATATACCATTCACTCTTGGTGTTTACCTTAATCAATTTATATAACAATAAAAACTATCAATTAGTTCTTCGGGCCAAGTCATTCTTAGCACTTCTCTCCAAACCATCTCCAATAACATTGTGATTTTCATTTTCATTGTGTGATCAAATTAATGGTCTTTTAGGCTTCAGGAGGTCAACCTGAACTAAATACATGTTGAAATGTGTGCATAAGTCCTTTGGTTTAGGCGTGACACTCAATTTGAGTTTCTATTGATTTTAATGCATTTTCAGGCCGAGTTGAGCAGTTTTTTGAGTTTGAATGTATCTTCATAGGAATGAGTTGAGTGTCAAATTAATGCTCACTTAGGCTTCAGGAGGCCAACCTGAACTAAATACATGTTGAAATGTGTGCATAAGTCCTTTGGTTTAGGCGTGACACTCAATTTGAGTTTTTATTGCTTTAAATGCATTTTCAGGCCGAGTTGAGCAGGTTTTTTGAGTTTGAATGTATCTTCATAGGAATGAGTTGAGTGTCAAATTAATGCTCACTTAGGCTTCAGGAGGCCAACCTGAACTAAATACATGTTGAAATGTGTGCATAAGTCCTTTGGTTTAGGCGTGACACTCAATTTGAGTTGTATTGCTTTAAATGCATTTTCAGGCCGAGTTGAGCACGTTTTTTGACTTGGAATGTATGTTCATAGGAATGAGTTGTGTAGTCAAATTAATGCTCATTTAGGCTTCAGGGGGTCAACCTGAACTAAATACATGTTGAAATGTATGCATAAGTCGTTTGGTTTAGGCGTGACACTCAATTAGAGTTATTATTGCTTTATATAAATTTTCAGGCCGAGTTGAGCACGTTTTTTGAGTTTGAATCTATCTTCATAGGAATGAGTTATGTGATCAAATTAATGGTCTTTTAGGCTTCAGGAGGTCATCCTGAACTAAATAAATGTAGAAATTTGGGCATAGGTCCTTTGGTTTAGGCGTGACACTCATTTTGAGTTTTTATTGCGTTAAATGCATTTTCAGGCCGAGTTGAGAAGGTTTTCGAAAGATGTCTTGAATCATGTTATGTTCTGTGTCGCCTTTTACTGACCAAAATCCGATATTGTCTCCCAGGCCTGATACCGTTTTCATTTATATGACTGTATAACTGTACTCTTCAGCCAATTATTCCATGACTCTTTGTTCTTGAACTAATTATAACTCAACCCGGGTAACATGACTATACTCAATTTCAGTTTTTATTGCTTTAAGTGCAGTTTCAGTCTGAGCTGAGCTCGTTTTTAATGTTTTTTAATAGGAATGAGTTTTGTGATCAAATTAATGCTCATTTAGGCTACAGGAGGCCATCTGAACTAAATACATGTTGAAATGTGTGCATAAGTCTTTTGGTTGAGGCGTGACACTCAATTTGAGTTTTTATTGCTTTAAATGAATTTTCAGGCCGAGTTGAGCACGTTTTCTGAGTTTGAATGTATCTTCATAGGAATGAGTTGTGTGATCAAATTAATGCTCATTTAGGCTTCAGGAAGTCAACCTGAACTAAATACATGTTGAAATGTGTGCATAAGTCTTTTGGTTTAGGCGTGACACTCAATTTGAGTTTTTCTTGCTTTAAATGCATTTTCAGGCCGAGCCGAGCATGCTTTCCGAGTTTGAATGTATCTTCATAGGAATGAGTTGTGTGATCAAATTAATGGTGATTTAGGCTTCAGGGGGTTATCCTGAACAAAATTCATGTTGAATTGTGTGCATAAGTCCTTTGGTTTAGGCGTGACACTCAATTTGAGTTTTTATTGCGTTAAATGCATTTTCTGGCCAAGTTGAGCACGTATTCTGAGTTTGAATGCATCTTCATAGGAATGAGTTGTGTGATCAAATTAATGGTCTTTTAGGCTTCAGGAGGTCAACCTGACCTAAATACATGTTGAAATGTGTGCATAAGTCCTTTGGTTTAGGCGTGACACTCAATTTCAGTTTTTATTGCTTTAAATGCATTTTCAGGCCGAGTTGAGCGCGTTTCTGAGTTTGAATGTATCTTCATAGGAATGAGTTGTGTGATCAAATTAATGGTGATTTAGGCTTCAGGGGGTCATCCTGAACAAAATACATGTTGAAGTGTGTGCATACGTCCTTTGGTTTAGGCGTGACACTCAATTTGAGTTTCTATTGATTTTAATGCATTTTTAGGCCGAGTTGAGCAGGTTTTTTGAGTTTGAATGTATCTTCATAGGAATGAGTTGAGTGTCAAATTAATGCTCACTTAGGCTTCAGGAGGCCAACCTGAACTAAATACATGTTGAAATGTGTGCATAAGTCCTTTGGTTTAGGCGTGACACTCAATTTGAGTTTTTATTGCTTTAAATGCCTTTTCAGAACGAGTTGAGCACGTTTTCTGAGTTTGAATGTATCTTCATAGGAACGAGTTGTGTAGTCAAATAAATGGTCATTTAGGCTTCAGGAGGTCAACCTGAACTAAATACATGTTGAAATGTGTGCATAAGTCCTTTGGTTCAGGCGTGACACTCAATTTGAGTTTTTATTGCTTTAAATGCATTTTGAGTCCGAGTTGAGCACGTTTTCTGAGTTTAAATGTATCTTCATAGGAATGAGTTGTGTGATCAAATTAATGGTGATTTAGGCTTCAGGGGGTTATCCTGAACAAAATTCATGTTAAATTGTGTGCATAAGTCCTTTGGTTTAGGCGTGACACTCAATTTGAGTTTTTATTGCTTTATATGCATTTCAGACCGAGTTGAGCACGTTTTTTGAGTTTGAATGTATCTTCATAGGAATGAGTTGTGTAGTCAAATTAATGGTCATTTAGGCTTCAGGAGGTAAACCTAAACTAAATACATGTTGAAATGTGTGCATAAGTCCTTTGGTTTAGGCGTGACACTCAATTTGAGTTTAACTGCTCTAAATGCATTTTCAGGCCGAGTTGAGCATGTTTTTTGACTTGGAATGTATCTTCATAGGAATGAGTTGTGTGATCAAATTAATGGTGATTTAGGCTTCAGGGGGTCATCCTGAACAAAATACATGTTGAAGTGTGTGCATAAGTCCTTTGGTTTAGGCGTGACACTCAATTTGAGTTTTTATTGCTTTAAATGCATTTTCAGGCCGAGTTGAGCACGTTTTTTGACTTGGAATGTATCTTCATAGGAATGAGTTGTGTAGTCAAATTAATGCTCATTTAGGCTTCAGGAGGTCAACCTGAACTAAATACATGTTGAAATGTGTTCATAAGTCCTTTGGTTTAGGCGTGACACTCAATTTGAGTTGTATTGCTTTAAATGCATTTTCAGGCTGAGTTGAGCATGTTTTTTGACTTGGAATGTATCTTCATAGGAATGAGTTGTGTAGTCAAATTAATGCTCATTTAGGCTTCAGGAGGTCAACCTGAACTAAATACATGTTGAAATGTATGCATAAGTCCTTTGGTTTAGGTGTGACACTCAATTAGAGTTTTTATTGCTTTAAATGCATTTTCAGGCCGAGTTGAGCATGTTTTTTTACTTGGAATGTATCTTCATAGGAATGAGTTGTGTGATCAAATTAATGGCGATTTAGGCTTCAGGGGGTCATCCTGAACAAAATACATGTTAAATTGTGTGCATAAGTCCTTTGGTTTAGGCGTGACACTCAATTTGAGTTTTTATTGCTTTATATGCATTTCAGACCGAGTTGAGCACGTTTTTTGAGTTTGAATGTATCTTCATAGGAATGAGTTGTGTAGTCAAATTAATGCTCATTTAGGCTTCAGGAGGTCAACCTGAACTAAATACATGTTGAAATGTGTTCATAAGTCCTTTGGTTTAGGCGTGACACTCAATTTGAGTTGTATTGCTTTAAATGCATTTTCAGGCTGAGTTGAGCATGTTTTTTGACTTGGAATGTATCTTCATAGGAATGAGTTGTGTAGTCAAATTAATGCTCATTTAGGCTTCAGGAGGTCAACCTGAACTAAATACATGTTGAAATGTATGCATAAGTCCTTTGGTTTAGGTGTGACACTCAATTAGAGTTTTTATTGCTTTAAATGCATTTTCAGGCCGAGTTGAGCATGTTTTTTTACTTGGAATGTATCTTCATAGGAATGAGTTGTGTGATCAAATTAATGGCGATTTAGGCTTCAGGGGGTCATCCTGAACAAAATACATGTTAAATTGTGTGCATAAGTCCTTTGGTTTAGGCGTGACACTCAATTTGAGTTTTTATTGCTTTATATGCATTTCAGACCGAGTTGAGCACGTTTTTTGAGTTTGAATGTATCTTCATAGGAATGAGTTGTGTAGTCAAATTAATGGTCATTTAGGCTTCAGGAGGTAAACCTAAACTAAATACATGTTGAAATGTGTGCATACGTCCTTTGGTTTAGGCGTGACACTCAATTTGAGTTTCTATTGATTTTAATGCATTTTTAGGCCGAGTTGAGCAGGTTTTTTGAGTTTGAATGTATCTTCATAGGAATGAGTTGTGTGATCAAATTAATGGTGATTTAGGCTTCAGGGGGTCATCCTGAACAAAATACATGTTGAAGTGTGTGCATAAGTCCTTTGGTTTAGGCGTGACACTCAATTTGAGTTTTTATTGCTTTAAATGCATTTTCAGGCCGAGTTGAGCACGTTTTTTGACTTGGAATGTATCTTCATAGGAATGAGTTGTGTAGTCAAATTAATGCTCATTTAGGCTTCAGGAGGTAAACCTGAACTAAATACATGTTGAAATGTGTGCATAAGTCCTTTGGTTTAGGCGTGACACTCAATTTGAGTTTTTATTGCTTTAAATGCATTTTGAGTCCGAGTTGAGCAAGTTTTCTGAGTTTAAATGTATCTTCATAGGAATGAGTTGTGTGATCAAATTAATGGTGATTTAGGCTTCAGGGGGTTATCCTGAACAAAATTCATGTTAAATTGTGTGCATAAGTCCTTTGGTTTAGGCGTGACACTCAATTTGAGTTTTTATTGCTTTATATGCATTTCAGACCGAGTTGAGCACGTTTTTTGAGTTTGAATGTATCTTCATAGGAATGATTTGTGTGGTCAAATTAAGGCTTAATTTAGGCTTCAGGGGATCATCCTGAACAAAATACATGTTAAAGTGTATGCATAATTCTTTTGGTTTAGGCGTGACACTCAATTTGAGTTTAACTGCTCTAAATGCATTTTCAGGCCGAGTTGAGCATGTTTTTTGACTTGGAATGTATCTTCATAGGAATGAGTTGTGTGATCAAATTAATGGTGATTTAGGCTTCAGGGGGTCATCCTGAACAAAATACATGTTGAAGTGTGTGCATAAGTCCTTTGGTTTAGGCGTGACACTCAATTTGAGTTTTTATTGCTTTAAATGCATTTTCAGGCCGAGTTGAGCACGTTTTTTGACTTGGAATGTATCTTCATAGGAATGAGTTGTGTAGTCAAATTAATGCTCATTTAGGCTTCAGGAGGTCAACCTGAACTAAATACATGTTGAAATGTGTTCATAAGTCCTTTGGTTTAGGCGTGACACTCAATTTGAGTTGTATTGCTTTAAATGCATTTTCAGGCTGAGTTGAGCATGTTTTTTGACTTGGAATGTATCTTCATAGGAATGAGTTGTGTAGTCAAATTAATGCTCATTTAGGCTTCAGGAGGTCAACCTGAACTAAATACATGTTGAAATGTATGCATAAGTCCTTTGGTTTAGGTGTGACACTCAATTAGAGTTTTTATTGCTTTAAATGCATTTTCAGGCCGAGTTGAGCATGTTTTTTTACTTGGAATGTATCTTCATAGGAATGAGTTGTGTGATCAAATTAATGGCGATTTAGGCTTCAGGGGGTCATCCTGAACAAAATACATGTTAAATTGTGTGCATAAGTCCTTTGGTTTAGGCGTGACACTCAATTTGAGTTTTTATTGCTTTATATGCATTTCAGACCGAGTTGAGCACGTTTTTTGAGTTTGAATGTATCTTCATAGGAATGAGTTGTGTAGTCAAATTAATGGTCATTTAGGCTTCAGGAGGTAAACCTAAACTAAATACATGTTGAAATGTGTGCATACGTCCTTTGGTTTAGGCGTGACACTCAATTTGAGTTTCTATTGATTTTAATGCATTTTTAGGCCGAGTTGAGCAGGTTTTTTGAGTTTGAATGTATCTTCATAGGAATGAGTTGTGTGATCAAATTAATGGTGATTTAGGCTTCAGGGGGTCATCCTGAACAAAATACATGTTGAAGTGTGTGCATAAGTCCTTTGGTTTAGGCGTGACACTCAATTTGAGTTTTTATTGCTTTAAATGCATTTTCAGGCCGAGTTGAGCACGTTTTTTGACTTGGAATGTATCTTCATAGGAATGAGTTGTGTAGTCAAATTAATGCTCATTTAGGCTTCAGGAGGTAAACCTGAACTAAATACATGTTGAAATGTGTGCATAAGTCCTTTGGTTTAGGCGTGACACTCAATTTGAGTTTTTATTGCTTTAAATGCATTTTGAGTCCGAGTTGAGCACGTTTTCTGAGTTTAAATGTATCTTCATAGGAATGAGTTGTGTGATCAAATTAATGGTGATTTAGGCTTCAGGGGGTTATCCTGAACAAAATTCATGTTAAATTGTGTGCATAAGTCCTTTGGTTTAGGCGTGACACTCAATTTGAGTTTTTATTGCTTTATATGCATTTCAGACCGAGTTGAGCACGTTTTTTGAGTTTGAATGTATCTTCATAGGAATGATTTGTGTGGTCAAATTAAGGCTTAATTTAGGCTTCAGGGGATCATCCTGAACAAAATACATGTTAAAGTGTATGCATAATTCTTTTGGTTTAGGCGTGACACTCAATTTGAGTTTAACTGCTCTAAATGCATTTTCAGGCCGAGTTGAGCATGTTTTTTGACTTGGAATGTATCTTCATAGGAATGAGTTGTGTGATCAAATTAATGGTGATTTAGGCTTCAGGGGGTCATCCTGAACAAAATACATGTTGAAGTGTGTGCATAAGTCCTTTGGTTTAGGCGTGACACTCAATTTGAGTTTTTATTGCTTTAAATGCATTTTCAGGCCGAGTTGAGCACGTTTTTTGACTTGGAATGTATCTTCATAGGAATGAGTTGTGTAGTCAAATTAATGCTCATTTAGGCTTCAGGAGGTCAACCTGAACTAAATACATGTTGAAATGTGTTCATAAGTCCTTTGGTTTAGGCGTGACACTCAATTTGAGTTGTATTGCTTTAAATGCATTTTCAGGCTGAGTTGAGCATGTTTTTTGACTTGGAATGTATCTTCATAGGAATGAGTTGTGTAGTCAAATTAATGCTCATTTAGGCTTCAGGAGGTCAACCTGAACTAAATACATGTTGAAATGTATGCATAAGTCCTTTGGTTTAGGTGTGACACTCAATTAGAGTTTTTATTGCTTTAAATGCATTTTCAGGCCGAGTTGAGCATGTTTTTTTACTTGGAATGTATCTTCATAGGAATGAGTTGTGTGATCAAATTAATGGCGATTTAGGCTTCAGGGGGTCATCCTGAACAAAATACATGTTAAATTGTGTGCATAAGTCCTTTGGTTTAGGCGTGACACTCAATTTGAGTTTTTATTGCTTTATATGCATTTCAGACCGAGTTGAGCACGTTTTTTGAGTTTGAATGTATCTTCATAGGAATGAGTTGTGTAGTCAAATTAATGGTCATTTAGGCTTCAGGAGGTAAACCTAAACTAAATACATGTTGAAATGTGTGCATACGTCCTTTGGTTTAGGCGTGACACTCAATTTGAGTTTCTATTGATTTTAATGCATTTTTAGGCCGAGTTGAGCAGGTTTTTTGAGTTTGAATGTATCTTCATAGGAATGAGTTGTGTGATCAAATTAATGGTGATTTAGGCTTCAGGGGGTCATCCTGAACAAAATACATGTTGAAGTGTGTGCATAAGTCCTTTGGTTTAGGCGTGACACTCAATTTGAGTTTTTATTGCTTTAAATGCATTTTCAGGCCGAGTTGAGCACGTTTTTTGACTTGGAATGTATCTTCATAGGAATGAGTTGTGTAGTCAAATTAATGCTCATTTAGGCTTCAGGAGGTAAACCTGAACTAAATACATGTTGAAATGTGTGCATAAGTCCTTTGGTTTAGGCGTGACACTCAATTTGAGTTTTTATTGCTTTAAATGCATTTTGAGTCCGAGTTGAGCACGTTTTCTGAGTTTAAATGTATCTTCATAGGAATGAGTTGTGTGATCAAATTAATGGTGATTTAGGCTTCAGGGGGTTATCCTGAACAAAATTCATGTTAAATTGTGTGCATAAGTCCTTTGGTTTAGGCGTGACACTCAATTTGAGTTTTTATTGCTTTATATGCATTTCAGACCGAGTTGAGCACGTTTTTTGAGTTTGAATGTATCTTCATAGGAATGAGTTGTGTAGTCAAATTAATGGTCATTTAGGCTTCAGGAGGTAAACCTAAACTAAATACATGTTGAAATGTGTGCATAAGTCCTTTGGTTTAGGCGTGACACTCAATTTGAGTTTAACTGCTCTAAATGCATTTTCAGGCCGAGTTGAGCATGTTTTTTGACTTGGAATGTATCTTCATAGGAATGAGTTGTGTGATCAAATTAATGGTGATTTAGGCTTCAGGGGGTCATCCTGAACAAAATACATGTTGAAGTGTGTGCATAAGTCCTTTGGTTTAGGCGTGACACTCAATTTGAGTTTTTATTGCTTTAAATGCATTTTCAGGCCGAGTTGAGCACGTTTTTTGACTTGGAATGTATCTTCATAGGAATGAGTTGTGTAGTCAAATTAATGCTCATTTAGGCTTCAGGAGGTCAACCTGAACTAAATACATGTTGAAATGTGTGCATAAGTCCTTTGGTTTAGGCGTGACACTCAATTTGAGTTTTTATTGCTTTAAATGCATTTTCAGGCCGAGTTGAGCACGTTTTCTGAGTTTGAATGTATCTTCATATGAATGAGTTATGTGGTCAAATTAATGCTAATTTAGGCTTCAGGAGGTCAACCTGAACTAAATACATTTTGAAATGTGTGCATAAGTCCTTTGGTTTAGGCGTGACACTCAATTTGAGTTTTTATTGCTTTATATGCATTTCAGACCGAGTTGAGCACGTTTTTTGAGTTTGAATGTATCTTCATAGGAATGAGTTGTGTAGTCAAATTAATGGTCATTTAGGCTTCAGGAGGTAAACCTAAACTAAATACATGTTGAAATGTGTGCATAAGTCCTTTGGTTTAGGCGTGACACTCAATTTGAGTTTAACTGCTCTAAATGCATTTTCAGGCCGAGTTGAGCATGTTTTTTGACTTGGAATGTATCTTCATAGGAATGAGTTGTGTGATCAAATTAATGGTGATTTAGGCTTCAGGGGGTCATCCTGAACAAAATACATGTTGAAGTGTGTGCACAAGTCCTTTGGTTTAGGCGTGACACTCAATTTGAGTTTTTATTGCTTTAAATGCATTTTCAGGCCGAGTTGAGCACGTTTTTTGACTTGGAATGTATCTTCATAGGAATGAGTTGTGTAGTCAAATTAATGCTCATTTAGGCTTCAGGAGGTCAACCTGAACTAAATACATGTTGAAATGTGTGCATAAGTCCTTTGGTTTAGGCGTGACACTCAATTTGAGTTTTTATTGCTTTAAATGCATTTTCAGGCCGAGTTGAGCACGTTTTCTGAGTTTGAATGTATCTTCATATGAATGAGTTATGTGGTCAAATTAATGCTAATTTAGGCTTCAGGAGGTCAACCTGAACTAAATACATTTTGAAATGTGTGCATAAGTCCTTTGGTTTAGGTGTGACACTCAATTTGAGTTTTTATTGCTTTAAATGCATTTTCAGGCCGTGTTGAGCATGTTTTTTGAATTTGAATGTATCTTCATAGGAATGAGTTGTGTGGTCAAATTAATGCTCATTTAGGCTTCAGGGGGTAATCCTGAACAAAATACATTTTGAAGTGTGTGCATAAGTCCTTTGGTTTAGGCGTGACACTCAATTTGAGTTTTTATTGCTTTAAATGCATTTTCAGGCCGAGTTGAGCAGGTTTTTTGACTTTGAATGTATCTTCATAGGAATGAGTTGAGTGTCAAATGAATGCTCACTTAGGCTTCAGGAGGCCAACCTGAACTAAATACATGTTGAAATGTGTGCATAAGTCCTTTGGTTTAGGCGTGACACTCAATTTGAGTTTTTATTGCTTTAAATGCATTTTCAGGCTGAGCTGAGCACGTTTTCTGAGTTTGAATGTATCTTCATAGGAATGAGATGTGTGGTCAAATTAATGCTCATTTAGGCTTCAGGAAGTCATCCTGAACTAAATACTTGTTGAAGTAAGTGCATAAGTCCTTTGGTTTAGGCGTGACACTCAATCACTTTCAGGCCAAGCTGAGCATGTTTTCTGAGTTTGAATGTATCTTCATTGGAATGATTTGTGTGGTCAAATTAAGGCTTAATTTAGGCTTCAGGGGATCATCCTGAACAAAATACATGTTAAAGTGTATGCATAATTCTTTTGGTTTAGGCGTGACACTCAATTTGAGTTTAACTGCTCTAAATGCATTTTCAGGCCGAGTTGAGCATGTTTTTTGACTTGGAATGTATCTTCATAGGAATGAGTTGTGTGATCAAATTAATGGTGATTTAGGCTTCAGGGGGTCATCCTGAACAAAATACATGTTGAAGTGTGTGCATAAGTCCTTTGGTTTAGGCGTGACACTCAATTTGAGTTTTTATTGCTTTAAATGCATTTTCAGGCCGAGTTGAGCACGTTTTTTGACTTGGAATGTATCTTCATAGGAATGAGTTGTGTAGTCAAATTAATGCTCATTTAGGCTTCAGGAGGTCAACCTGAACTAAATACATGTTGAAATGTGTTCATAAGTCCTTTGGTTTAGGCGTGACACTCAATTTGAGTTGTATTGCTTTAAATGCATTTTCAGGCTGAGTTGAGCATGTTTTTTGACTTGGAATGTATCTTCATAGGAATGAGTTGTGTAGTCAAATTAATGCTCATTTAGGCTTCAGGAGGTCAACCTGAACTAAATACATGTTGAAATGTATGCATAAGTCCTTTGGTTTAGGTGTGACACTCAATTAGAGTTTTTATTGCTTTAAATGCATTTTCAGGCCGAGTTGAGCATGTTTTTTTACTTGGAATGTATCTTCATAGGAATGAGTTGTGTGATCAAATTAATGGCGATTTAGGCTTCAGGGGGTCATCCTGAACAAAATACATGTTAAATTGTGTGCATAAGTCCTTTGGTTTAGGCGTGACACTCAATTTGAGTTTTTATTGCTTTATATGCATTTCAGACCGAGTTGAGCACGTTTTTTGAGTTTGAATGTATCTTCATAGGAATGAGTTGTGTAGTCAAATTAATGGTCATTTAGGCTTCAGGAGGTAAACCTAAACTAAATACATGTTGAAATGTGTGCATACGTCCTTTGGTTTAGGCGTGACACTCAATTTGAGTTTCTATTGATTTTAATGCATTTTTAGGCCGAGTTGAGCAGGTTTTTTGAGTTTGAATGTATCTTCATAGGAATGAGTTGTGTGATCAAATTAATGGTGATTTAGGCTTCAGGGGGTCATCCTGAACAAAATACATGTTGAAGTGTGTGCATAAGTCCTTTGGTTTAGGCGTGACACTCAATTTGAGTTTTTATTGCTTTAAATGCATTTTCAGGCCGAGTTGAGCACGTTTTTTGACTTGGAATGTATCTTCATAGGAATGAGTTGTGTAGTCAAATTAATGCTCATTTAGGCTTCAGGAGGTAAACCTGAACTAAATACATGTTGAAATGTGTGCATAAGTCCTTTGGTTTAGGCGTGACACTCAATTTGAGTTTTTATTGCTTTAAATGCATTTTGAGTCCGAGTTGAGCAAGTTTTCTGAGTTTAAATGTATCTTCATAGGAATGAGTTGTGTGATCAAATTAATGGTGATTTAGGCTTCAGGGGGTTATCCTGAACAAAATTCATGTTAAATTGTGTGCATAAGTCCTTTGGTTTAGGCGTGACACTCAATTTGAGTTTTTATTGCTTTATATGCATTTCAGACCGAGTTGAGCACGTTTTTTGAGTTTGAATGTATCTTCATAGGAATGAGTTGTGTAGTCAAATTAATGGTCATTTAGGCTTCAGGAGGTAAACCTAAACTAAATACATGTTGAAATGTGTGCATAAGTCCTTTGGTTTAGGCGTGACACTCAATTTGAGTTTAACTGCTCTAAATGCATTTTCAGGCCGAGTTGAGCATGTTTTTTGACTTGGAATGTATCTTCATAGGAATGAGTTGTGTGATCAAATTAATGGTGATTTAGGCTTCAGGGGGTCATCCTGAACAAAATACATGTTGAAGTGTGTGCATAAGTCCTTTGGTTTAGGCGTGACACTCAATTTGAGTTTTTATTGCTTTAAATGCATTTTCAGGCCGAGTTGAGCACGTTTTTTGACTTGGAATGTATCTTCATAGGAATGAGTTGTGTAGTCAAATTAATGCTCATTTAGGCTTCAGGAGGTCAACCTGAACTAAATACATGTTGAAATGTGTGCATAAGTCCTTTGGTTTAGGCGTGACACTCAATTTGAGTTTTTATTGCTTTAAATGCATTTTCAGGCCGAGTTGAGCACGTTTTCTGAGTTTGAATGTATCTTCATATGAATGAGTTATGTGGTCAAATTAATGCTAATTTAGGCTTCAGGAGGTCAACCTGAACTAAATACATTTTGAAATGTGTGCATAAGTCCTTTGGTTTAGGTGTGACACTCAATTTGAGTTTTTATTGCTTTAAATGCATTTTCAGGCCGTGTTGAGCATGTTTTTTGAATTTGAATGTATCTTCATAGGAATGAGTTGTGTGGTCAAATTAATGCTCATTTAGGCTTCAGGGGGTAATCCTGAACAAAATACATTTTGAAGTGTGTGCATAAGTCCTTTGGTTTAGGCGTGACACTCAATTTGAGTTTTTATTGCTTTAAATGCATTTTCAGGCCGAGTTGAGCAGGTTTTTTGACTTTGAATGTATCTTCATAGGAATGAGTTGAGTGTCAAATGAATGCTCACTTAGGCTTCAGGAGGCCAACCTGAACTAAATACATGTTGAAATGTGTGCATAAGTCCTTTGGTTTAGGCGTGACACTCAATTTGAATTTTTATTGCTTTAAATGCATTTTCAGGCCGAGCTGAGCACGTTTTCTGAGTTTGAATGTATCTTCATAGGAATGAGATGTGTGGTCAAATTAATGCTCATTTAGGCTTCAGGAAGTCATCCTGAACTAAATACTTGTTGAAGTAAGTGCATAAGTCCTTTGGTTTAGGCGTGACACTCAATCACTTTCAGGCCAAGCTGAGCATGTTTTCTGAGTTTGAATGTATCTTCATTGGAATGATTTGTGTGGTCAAATTAAGGCTTAATTTAGGCTTCAGGGGATCATCCTGAACAAAATACATGTTAAAGTGTATGCATAATTCTTTTGGTTTAGGCGTGACACTCAATTTGAGTTTTTATTGCTTTAAATGCATTTTCAGGCCAAGCAGAGCATGTTTTCTGAGTTTGAATGTATCTTCTTAGGAATGAGTCGTGTGATCAAATTAATGCTCATTTAGGCTTCAGGTGGACTTATATTCTTGGCCTTTGGAGTCAAGTCCTTGGCCTTGGCCTTGGATTGCCGGTCCTCGGACACAATGAGGGATTACAGCCTTGAATCCCTTGCATAATGACCACAAAAATCACGAAGGAAACCCATGTAGCTGGATTGACTCTGTCGCTTTAAAAGGGGCGGGTCTGCAACTGACAGGTGACAGCGCTACGTGTAAAGAGCGGCATCACCGTTCGTTTCAATCAAGGTTTGTTTCGTTCCCGATCGGCAGTTTAAATAGCGTGTAAGCCTTTCTGTAACAGTGGTGTCTTTTATTTAGTTATTTTTGCACAGTCTTCACGTTTGTGCGGTCGCACTAAAATGTTTGTTTGAACCAAGTAATTTTAGTTACAGCTGGAGTCAATAATGTCGGCACTTCACTTCCGTGTTTGGCCGTTGGGATTTGGAGCCCTATTGCTCGATTGCAGTTATGTTTGCTGAATGCTTTCTCATGTTTGGAATAATGAATATTGATAATAGATAGTTTAAAAATCATGGTTGATTTAATTATTTATTATTATTATTGTGAAGTTAAAGGTATGAATTAATGTAGTATTAATGCTAGTGGTAATAATAGGAGTACTCGGAGAATGGTTACAGATTCAGCCATCTCGTTACCTCTGCGTCCCGTGTTCTAGACGCATAATTTTCCCACGGGACGCACAGTTCCAAACAATGTGCGTTTTTGGGACGCAAGGAAATTTCTCAGGCAAAACGAACAAAAAAACAAAGGCAAGCCTGAGGATTTCACATTAACAATCGTTACCGGTCGCGTGTCGTTTCCGTGGCGTCATTTTCAAGGTACCGAAAAATAGTTTAATTATAAAAGTCACCGCACTTGAATTTACTGTGTGATCCACGCGATTTCACTGCGCCTGTATGTGTGTTTGTGATGTGATGTGGTGTGTGAGTGTTTTTCTTCTAATTTACTTTAATTTTGTTTTGTTTTCAGTGTTGGGGGGGTGGGGGGGCACAACAGATGACATTATGTGCGCATGTGGGTTGTTATTTTACTCCGCAAACTGAGGAATCGCGCGGATGAAAGTTTGAGATGGTGGCGAAAAAACTCACCAAGGTGTACTAATTACGATATTTAAGAAATGGGAATGCTTGTCTGATTTTTCGTATGAATCGTCCAAAGAACGTATCACTCAACTCACCTGTGACGTATGCACAGAACGCGAGAGCGAAATACGACGCGAGGCACGTTTACGAGGCAAATTGGTCATTAGATTTGTAGGCTAATCGCTGTGAAAAATATTATGAAACAGTATTGCTTATTCTATAATTTACTGGTTGTAGCATGATAACTTTATGAATAAAACATTCGTCACAAGGTGTAGTAATGCTAATGTTAACTGTTGGTAGAACTCAAGATGACGTGTGTTAAATTCGTTCGTCAAATTGATCGTAGATTACTCATGCACCGTCTTGGGAAGAGGATGTCAAGCCACATCAATACTTACCTGTATTAATGATTACCAGTCAATTAATCTTTGTAGTGTGAGATTGGAAAAAATACTTTGTTGATGCCACATGCATGAGTACACCAGTTTTTGATCCATTTATTTTTTTGAATAGCCTGGAGTACACAGCTGCTGATGTAATGTTCATTGTTAAAGAATAGTTTTCAAACATTTACCCCTGAAACATTATACTTTTGAGTATCAGAATTCTTGATTGTGAATATCAGTCAAAATAGAAAAATGGGTTCCCATGATGAACGTTTACGGAACCCAACATTTGCAATCGTGGTTCCTCATTGGGTAATCCGACGGAACCGAAAAACGGTTACCATGAATTTCCGAAATCCTCAGGCCTGCTACTGAATTATTTAAATTTTTGCAGCATTTGTTTATCATTGTATGTATATGTTGGTGTTTGTGTTATTATCATATGCAATTGAATAAGTAGACCCTTTCAGAATTCTCTCAATCCATAATGGCATTCGTACTTTTCTGATCAGCAACTCCCTGGGAATCGCTGCCGGTAGACTGTAAAATTATCACTGAGAGATTACCGCTTTTTCTGCAGTCAGTGATTGACTTCTATGCAAAGTCATTTTTCAACTTGTGTTCCGTGCCACGTCATGCTTGTTGAGTGTTGATTTTCTTCATATTAAGAAACGACTGCACTAAAACATTAATTCATAAATGTATAGCATATGATTTTATTTTTTTTTCTCAAAATAAATAACACGTACCCTGACTGTTCTACTCTTTGAATAAAAACACTTCATTCAAGGGTTATGATGGAGGGGTGTTGCAAATCATGAAGACCTACCAAGTGGTATGATAGCATTGTTTTATAGATGTCCTCGGCTAGGCTTAGTTTCAAAATCAGTCCTTGGTCCTTGGCCTTGGCCTCGGAGGCAAGTCCTTGGTCCTTGGCCTTGGGCTCTGAAAATTTCTCAAGTCCTTGGCCTTGGCCTTGCCCCGGAACATTTTCCAAGTCCTTGGCCTCGGGTTGCCGGTCCTTGGACAAAACACTGATACACATACAACCTGTCAAAAGAAAGGTGAGACTCTCTTCTTTCAGCAGAAAAAAAGGTTGTTTCTATCTTTCTCCGTTCTTTGGCAATCAGCATTAGAAAACTGCTAAGTTTTATGGAAAAGGCCGATTTTCTGCAGAAATCCAGAGAAAATGAGCTTTTTGTAAAAGCATGCATTTCAAGCATCATTATAAGCAACATTATAAAAACATAAAAAGTTGCAAATATACAGTATCTTGCTGCAGAGTGAGGTACAATAATTTGATTTACCTTTCTTTCCACCACCAAAGCGAGGAGTTGTCATCTTTTGGCTTCTGGTTGGACAATCTGTAATTTGTAGAAGTATGTACAATTACCAGGCTTTTATTTTTCAATGTTTTTATTGTTGCTTTCCACTTACATTTCAACATCTCACACACACATACACACACACACACACACGCACACGCACACACACACACATACATGCTCGCACACTGCTATTTCCACCATTCATTCCACATTGCTCAGCATCCAATTTGACATGAAATGGAATATGAGTTTAACACTAGTGGTTTTAGCAGAGCAGAAAATATGGGTCCTGTTTTTTTTGTTTTGTTTTTTTTAAACCTATGGCGACATGCAAGTCAGCACATTTACAGCACATATTTTCATCCACATCTACGAGACGCATCAACCGTACATAAATGATTACTGTTACTTTCAACTTTATAGTATAGCGGGGAATGTAGCGGTACATAAAAGTGCTTTTATACTGAAAAAGTCATTTTTAGTTAACATATTTTCACAACTATAAGGCGCCATTAAAAGTCTTAAATTTTCTCCAAAATGGACAGGACGCCTTATAATGCAGAGCGTCTTTTGTATGCGCTGAGTTCCAAAATCTGACTGACAGCCGACACGCTGTTTATATAGAGAAAAGGCGGAAGTGACTGTGGACAGGCATGCAGCAAAGAAGTCGGCCAATCAAGGAAGGGTGGGCGTGTATAGAGTGTGGCAATGTGCATTGTTGCAAAACAACTTCGGTTTTGGTTTCTAAGAACCCCCGAAAATAAATTCTACAAAGAGACACGCCTACGAAGCTCAGTTCAAACTTCAAGCCATCCGTTATGCTTTTGGCATGCGTGCCCATCTCACAGCAGCGGTGAAAAACCAAGTCAAGAAAATGAACTCTGAGCTTGCCGTTATTCCCAGAGGCTTGAGTAAAGAACTCCAAACGCTGGACATCGGCATCAACCGGGCGTTCAAAGTAAAGTTGCGAACAGCATGGGAACAATGAATGATCGATGGCAAACACAACTTTACAAAGAGTGAGAGGCAGCGCTGGCCGAGTTACGCCACAATTTGCGAATGGATTGTGGCTGCTTGGACGAACGTGTCTGCTTGCACTGTTGTTCAAGTTTTTGGCAAAGCCGGCACATTTCTGTGGAGCCACATGGCAATGAGAGTGACTCTGACAACGAGAGGGAACACGGCGTTTTTGATGGATTACCGGTACTTGCACAATTGTTCGATTCTGATACAGAGGATGAGGACTTTGGATTTCTGGGTGATGATTGATCGAAAAACGTGAATACATTGTACAATGGCTAAATAGAATACAACGGAACTCAGTTTGTTCTGTTCATAACCTTCATGGACAGAATCTCTAGGCGCAGCCGAAGCGTTGAGGGGGTCCGTTTTGGTGGCCTCAGTATTGCATCCCTGCTTTTTGCAGATGATGTGGTGCTGTTGGCTCCTTCAAACAGGGCTCTCCAACTCTCACTGGAGCGTTTCGCAGCCGAGTGTGAAGCGGTTGGGATGAAAATCAGCAACTCCAAATCTGAAACCATGGTCCTCAGTCGGAAAAGGGTGGAGTGCCCCCTCCAGGTCGGGGGGGAGATCTTGCCCCAAGTGGAGGAGTTTAAGTATCTTGGGGTCTTGTTCACGAGTGAGGGCAGGAGGGAGCGAGAGATCAACAGGCGGATCGGTGCAGCGTCTGCTGTGATGCGGACGTTGTATCGGTCTGTCGTGGTGAAGAAGGAGCTGAGCCAAAGGGCGAAGCTCTCAATTTACCGGTCGATCTACGTTCCAACCCTCATCTATGGTCACGAGCTATGGGTCGTGACCGAAAGAACGAGATCCCGGATACAAGCGGCCGAAATGAGTTTTCTCCGCAGGGTGTCCGGGCTCTCCCTTAGAGATAAGGTGAGAAGCTCGGTCATCCGGGAGGGGCTCCGAGTCGAGCCGCTTCTCCTCCACATCGAGAGGAGCCAGATGAGGTGGCTTGGGCATCTGATTCGGATGCCTCCTGAACGCCTCCCTGGTGAGGTGTTCCGGGCATGTCCCACCGGGAGGAGACCCCGAGGAAGACCCAGGACACGCTGGAGAGACTACGTCACCCAGCTGGCCTGGGAACGCCTCGGGATCCCCCGGGGAGAGCTGGAAGAAGTAGCTAGGGAGAGGGAAGTCTGGGCTTCCCTGCTAAAGCTGTTGCCCCCGCGACCCGGCCCCGGATAAGCAGTAGAAGATGGATGGATGGATGGATGGAACTCAGTTTTGCTTACGTTGCCTTTTTAAAAACGTGTTTTTAGCTTGTATCTGTATGTCTTGGCATGCTACCGTATGCTTCAAGCTAACGTGTTTTTAGCGTGCGTGCATGCATGCCGTATGTTTATAATCTGGCGTATGTTTTACCACTTTAAAACTGCGGCCAATCATACAGTGCGTTTTGTCTATGTGTAAAATACAGAAATAGCACCCATTAATGAGACTGCGCCCAACCATACGGTGCGGCGAATGATCGTGAAAATACGGTACTTATTTCCTTTTCTCCATCGTTGGTAGTTGCTAATGTTCCAATCCACTATCCACATACGCACTGTACGCCCTTTCTACTACTTCTGCGGAGTGATCCTGGTTGATTTTTGCACCACTGCCACTCGATGGCCATTTTTTTGCTATTTAACATTGCCGTCAAGCCTAATCCTGTGGTGAGTAGTTGCATCAGACTCTCTTGCACCCTCCCCTATGAAAACACGTGATTGACGAATTAATACGTCATGGGGAGGGAATGGCAATGCGCTAATTGACGTATTTATACGTCAAAGGGTGTAAATGAGTTAATGGCGCCTTATAGTCGTGAAAATACGGTAACTATATACAGTATACAATGAAATCAAAGACCAAAACCTATTTTCAGGCCCAATTACAAAAAAATAAAAAATCATTTTTTTTGGAAATACTGTACTGTCCACACGGGGCGCCACTGCTGTGTTCTGATTTAAAGGGTTGAAAGCATTAAAAAACTGCATTAAAAAAATCTGTGAAACAGCGAAGCCGTGGAAAGTGAACCGTGTAAGAGCGAGGGATCACTGTATTTGAAACTCACCATTAGTCCTAAAACAAAAGAACTACACTTTAATACAGGGGTGGGCAATTACTTTCGGGGGGGGGGGGGGTGTTAGAAATCTACTCCTGATTTCGATTTTATTTCTACGTTGAAATAAGTTAATGACATTGTTTACAGAAGCTGATAATATGTATGTATTATTTCTAGATAATGAAAGTGCAGTTATTTGACAGAAAAATGAAATTCTTCAGTGAAATTATGCAAAACAATTCTAATTGTGCAACACATGTAACTCTTTTTCAGTAAGATGAACACTACAATACTTTCTGATTTTATATTTCCCATGAAGATAGCACAATGTCTTTGTATGCCAGTAATTCACCCTTGAGCATGGAAACACCCAGAATCGGACTGAGCAAGAATCGCTTCCTTCTTTTTCAAAGTCTCGTAGATTTGAGTCTTTCAGAATCCAAGCGTCTTTTGAATGTTTCGTACTTTGTAACCCGCTTCGTTTAATCAGATGCACTTCACTTACTATTCCTCTTCGTTTGGATGCCATGATCTACAGGACGTAAAAATGTTCGCAATTCCAGTAAAACTCACTGTAATAAAGAGTCACTTGCATGTCGTCGTTTTGGAATCAATGATTGAAAATAGTGGCGCGGACACACTTATTCCGTCGTATCGAGCGGAGTTACTTAATTTACCGCTACTACTGCGGGCTTCCGTATCGTCTCCCCCTCCCTCCCTGTGCTCTGCAACTTAAAGTAACTGCGCCACCTGACGCTGAAATGCCTGTCATTACAAGTCCAAATGAAATGAATGTAGCCGGGTCTTTGGAAAGACTGGACTGGACGCAAAATAATTTTTAGGTGGGCTTTATTCCCGACTGAACAATTAAGAATTGTTCAGCATTAAGATGAAAGACTGAGATCTTAACTGAATTTTAAAAGAGGTCGAACAGGGATCTAAGAGATCAAAGAAAATTATGTAACAGATTACAGACAATTACACCACAATAGACAACAGCAGTGGCTTGCTTAATAGGAAAACAAATAAAAATACATTATTTACAAGCCACAATACTTCTTAGTGCAGAACAAATAATCATTACAACCCAATGTTTTGAGATGCAGCCACACTTACTCGATATGTTCCGGTGTGTTGGGTGTGTACAAAGCACGTGGTCAAACATAAATGATCTCCCCTCTAAAGAACAGATAACACAGTTCATATAATTTACAGTAAAAAAACATATTTACATCTTATAACATTGCGATCACTTACGCTGTACAGCTGTTCACACGACTCACTAGTGGTAGACCTCCAACCCAAACCACTCCAGATATTGTGCTCTACAAATACCATTCAACTAATTAATCATCTGTCCAAAATTAAGACCTAACATGCGTCATGGTAAACTAGTTACCAATTACCTGAATATCGCCAGGGTTACGAGGACGATCATGGGTGTATCAAGTTGGGACAAGCAGTGGGCACAGTTCAGCGACTAGGAGGGCCTTTACATGCATGTCACCCTTTCTGGTCTGATTCTCACATGCTGCATATGTTCCCGCGTGTTTTGATCTGGTGTGGCTCTTAAAGTGACAGTGCTACATTTGTTAAACAAGGAAGCCTTCACTACAAGCATCTAAGTAAGGTTCACCTGGTTACATGAATACAATCATTTACATCGAACCTTAATTGTGTACTGTGCCAACCATCGGCGGGCTGGATTAAAAAGACCAGAGGGCCGGATCCGGCCCGCGGGCCGTAATTTGCCCATGTTTGCTTTAAAATGAAAATAAAATTTACCCATCCAGTAAACTGGTTTGGAAAAGGTTTAATCTTGAACAAAACATCTGAATTGTTTCGTGAGAAGGACACCGAAACTGCAAAATGGGCTATAGAATGGAACATTGTATTTGGGTTTTGTACTTCGGACTTCGGAAGAAAATGTGATGAATAATATGCTTATTGCTGGTAAAATATATCATATTTTATCCACACATGTAAATGGCGTAAGGTAGAACGCGTATTCACAGCCTTGAGTATGACATCTAAGAATGCTGTATCCAAGATGCAAAAACTTGATGAAATTACAAATGTTTGATGACCTCTGATGTTTATGAGACCGTGTGTGTTTGTATGTGTGTGTGTGGAGGGGGGCCTATCTGTGTGTAGGATTTTCTGTCACTTTTTGCTCATGCCTTGGAAACGACACTTTAATTGTATCAACTTGTGTTCACCTCTGTTGGGGTCAGAGCGGCCTCCTCTTCCCCGCGTGTTCGTTGAATTTCGGACGAGGAGAATGTTGGTAATCCAAATAAAGGCTGGAGGCGATGAACAGTTCCTTCAAAGGGTTTAATTAATTTTTCTGCAGTTTACGAATCGATTCGGGCTCCTGAGAGGTCCAGATTTGAATCAGGAAGCATAGAAGAAACACATCATAAGATTATATAGAGACAATATGATAATGAGAGGCGGGGAGCTACGCCTCTCATGCATATCCCGGAAACAAAGAAAGTACCATGTCATCTGACCCGGTGTAGCTGGAAGAAGTTGAGAGTGGTGAGGTGAGACCCAACCACCACCACCCACCATTTGGTGTGATGGCAAGTTCCAGAACCCCCCTGTGCATAGATCATGAGATAAGAGGTCTTCCCAAGGGGACTTAACAGCGACCCAAGGTGCGCGGGACCACAGAAGACACTTGGGGGGTTGTTAATCAACAAAGATCAAATTCAGCACTACATATGTTGTTTTAAGTGTGCAACCAGATGTTCAGGAAAGAGACTGGGATCAATACTACTGTACTCAAAGTAAGGCGCAGCTCCTTGATAGCTGCAACACAGAAACGAGAGATAACAGTTCCTCTAGATGTTGACATGTCCTCGGAGGGGTCCTAAAAGTGGTGGGGGAAAGGGGGTACCAAAGGTGATTGTAATCACAGTAGGCAGGAAATACCTTCAACAGCATTCTACATTGTTTCTTTCAAATCCAACTAACAGAGAGGAATCATATCTTAACACCTCCAATATTTTTGTATATTTAATATATATTGTTTATATTTTCAAAAACTCAAATTTTCCTAACTATGCGAGTACTGGTGAAATAAAGCTCTGGTTCTATATTTTGTCCAAAAATAGACCCCCAAAAAAAGGCATAAGGCTCTGGCTGCCTCACGTTACCTGGAAAATATGAACTTAATATGACGATTTAAAAGATGCAATGCAGTACTCACTGTTGTTTTATGAAGCATCACAGATACTTTTCATTGATTGGGAATTGCCCATTGTCTAACAAATTATGAAAAGGTGTTTGTAATTTTTAATTCTTGCTATGTGGAACCACAACATTAATCTCGCTTTGACAAAGATATTTCTTGGCTTAATTTACTGTCCACTTGTACCAAAAGAAAACGCTTTTCACTATTTTTAAATGGGTGTTTTTTTAATGTCTTGAGGGTGAAACTCGAGCGTCCTCGTTTTATCTGTTAACTAGGTCGGTGTACTGTTGCTTTAAATGTTGCTGCCGCAAGGAACTGTGGGTAATATTTCGTAAAGGTTGATGGGAGTACATTACATTGCTCAAGAATACTTAAAGGTTGCATCGAAATATTTTTCTCAAACGTTTGTAGCGTTTGAACGATCCACTTTAACTACTTCCGGGTCATCTCGCTTCGATATCGTAGGAAAAGAAATTTTCGAGGCGAAAGCCAGTATTCCAAGAGGCACCCAATATAACTGAAGCTTTCAATATGGCATCGCAGCTACACTGCTTCACCAAGTACAAAGCGGGTAGGAAATAACTGAAACGTTCAATATGGCATTGCAGCGACAGTGCACCGTTTCACCAAGTACGAAGCTGCTATCGGAAGTCTTGTTTATTTATGTTTTTCATTCATCTTGCGGCGTTAACTCTTAAGATGATTTTGTAAGATTTTGAATGTATTATTTTGATGATTAATTTTAATTATGTGTCTAAAATGATTCATATCGAGTATGTATCTAACGTTTAGAAAGGTATGTGTGTAAATATTAGAGATTCAATGATTTACAGGAGCTCGGACAGTATAAAAGGACGATTCCAGTGAGAATGATTTTCCTGTAACAAATACTAAGATGTTGTCTGAATATTGTAAATCAAGAAATTTCAGCGTCATAATTAAAACTAAGACACGTGTTCTCCGTTATCAATAGTATTGTGGTAAGGTGAATAACGAGAACGCAGTGAAACACGGAAAACAGCGGTTCCATTGCCGCTGTAATGCGCGATCCAGTGTGGCACGTTGAGTGACCATTATATTTAAGTCATTCGGTTTTCAGATCACAACATGAATATCAGACAAAATTCACATTTAAAGTTCACAATTACAACTTTTATTTGATGCTATAAATCTATATGTGTTAACTGAGGACAGATCACTTTTATTTGAAGCCGCCCAACAAAGGACTGAAAATGAATTTACAAAAAAACGAACATGTATTATTTGGTGGCATCACCCTGACTTGCAGTAAATGCATCAACTCATTGACATTCTTCATTTGAAATGTTTTTTTCCAGACCTTGACTGCAACCACGTTTACTTCTTGTTTGTTTGGGGGGGGGGGGGGGGGTTCCCCTTCAGTGGCCTCTTCAGGAGGTAAAATTGCATGCTTGATTGAGTTAAGGTCCAGTGACTGACTTGCTTGGTCTCAGACCTGACACTATTTACTCTTGATGAACTCCTTTGTTGTGTTGGGCTTTCCACCATTCCTGAGACCAAGATTAACCTCAACCAAAGTGATGGAAAAGCCATATTATGGAGAAAAAAGAATACAAATCTTGAAGTTCATTTAATAATGTCCACTCCAATTATTTTGTTCACTTGACAAGTAGGTGACTTCAAACATAAGGTACTCTATCCTAAGTTACTTAAAACATTGAGATATAAATATCCTGGAATAAAAAAAAACTGGAATTCTCAACTTTTGTTATATGTTCAACTTTTGTGTTATGTGTTCTGTTGTATTGTTGTTATGTAAAGCGCTTTGTGACAGCTGCACTGTTGTGAGAGTGCTATATAAATAAAGATGTATTGTTTTGTGTTGTATTTAGATTTGAAATCAAAATATCTTCATGAACAATAAAAACAAAAGTCAAGTCAACAGTATTTATAGAGCACTTTCAAACAGCCATCGCTGCATACAAAGTGCTGTATATGGAGCAATTTAACATGCACAATAAACAGTAAGACAAATCGGTAATAAAGGCGGTAGAAAGCACCAAACAGTAAAGAACAAATCTAAGTCATGCTGAGTTGAATGCCAAAGAATACAAGTGAGTTTTGAGGAGGGTTTTGAAGATGGGCAGCGAGGAGGCTTGCCGAATGTTCAGTAGGAGATCATTCTAGAGAGAGGGACCAGCAACAGAATTGAGCATACCGTTCCAATCATTTTGGAGGGGACTGGACCTGTTCAGTACCCATAAGTAGTCTAGTCCCCATAAGCAATGTACGTTTGGCTTCAATACAAATGAGCTGGGGCGGCCCGGTAGTCCAGTGGTTAGCACGTCAGCTTCACAGTGCAGAGGTACCGGGTTCGATTCCAGCTCCAGCCTCCCTGTGTGGAGTTTACATGTTCTCCCCGGGCCTGCGTGGGTTTTCTCCCGATGCTCCGGTTTCCTCCCACATTCCAAAAACTGCAGGCTGATTGAACACTCTAAATTGTCCCTAGTTGTGAGTGTGGGCTAGGATGGTTATTCGTCTCTGTGTGCCCTGCGATTGGCTGGCAACTAATTCAGGGTGTCCTCCGCCTACTGCCCGAAGACGGCTGGGATAGCCTCCAGCGCCCCCCGCGACCCTAGTGAGGATCAAGCGGTTCGGAAAATGGATGGATGGACATATGAGCTGCTTGATTATTCACTTCGTCTTTGATTATATTGGTTTCAGGGCTTTTGGATCCTGGTCAATTCGTTCTCCTGTCCTATCTGAGGTTTGCATCCAAGAAGGCTGGTGGTAGCAGCAAGAATCACGGAGGGAAGAGCCCCGGCAAACGATACGGCCTTAAGAAGCAAGATGGTAATCTTAAAATATTTTTACATTTCTTTAGAAAACTTGTGCATGGAATATTTCGATTTCATGCAAAATACACATAGTGTTTTTCAAACCCTGTGCACACACCTGACAAGCCGCGGGAACATTTCCAATTTGTATGCCAGTGCGGTCTATCCCCCAGAAAGTAATTGTGTAGTACACTCCTCCCATACCGCTAGGGAGCAGCAGCTAACCAATGGCCTTGTGTTTAGACCATTAGAGACACGCAAATTTGTGCTGCACGAATGCAGGACGACAGTGAAACAATAATTATGAAAGATTCTAAAATAGTTATTAGCTATTATATCGTCATTCTTCATTGTTTAACTCATTGAATACCACCCCTTTTCACTGGAAAAGGGGTGGAGGGGTTTCCCCCTCAATCCCTAACATTTTACTGAATTTCGACTGATTTGCAAGGCCCACAGAATTTTCTGTTCTATGGCTATATATATATACAACCTGTCAAAAGAAAGGTGAGACTCTCTTCTTTCAGCAGAAAAAAAGTTTGTTTCTATCTTTCTCCGTTCGTTGGCAATCAGCATTAGAAAACTGCTAAGTTATGGAAAAGGCAGATTTTCTGCAGAAATCCAGAGAAAATACATTTCAATAGTTTTACACTATTTTTTCTTTTGTAACAGCTCAAATACCTCAATAATGTGTTCCTCCTACAAAAGAACATTACAAATAATGTTTTTTGTAGCAAAATAATTTATTTGCACACAACAAAACTATTGAACTATGAACAAAAGTGCAGCTGTGGAGAAGATGTTTTTTGGCTTCCATCCAGTTTGTCACCACATCGATTCATCTCACCACGTCCAGATGCACGACCTATGAATTATTGAAACATAAAATGTTGCAAAAATACAGTATCTTGCTGCAGAGTGAGGTACAATAATTTGATTTACCTTTCTTTCCACCACCAAAGCGAGGAGTCATCTTTTGGCCTCTGGTTGGGCAATCTGTAATTTGTAGAAGTATGTACAATTACCAGACTTTTATTTTTCAATGTTTTTATTGTTGCTTTCCACTTACATTTCAACATCTCACACACACGCACACGCACATACACACACACATACATGCTCGCACACTGCTATTTCCACCATTCATTCCACGTTGCTCAGCATCCAATTTGACAAGAAATGGAATATGAATTTAACACTAGTGGTTTTAGCAGAGTTGAGCGGACCAAATGGGTCCTGTTTTTTTTTGGTTTTGTTTTTTAAACCCTATGGCGACATGCAAGTCGGCACATTTACGGCGCATATTTTCATCCACATCTACGAGACGCATCAACCGTACATAAATGATTGGTGTTACTGGCAACTTTATAGTATGGCGGGGGATGTAGCGGTACGTAAAAGTAACTGATGAGGCATAAGAAGTGATGAAGTTTTGAATGGGAACTTGCAAGCTAGTCAGCGGTTACCTCCTCGTTCCAGCGGCTCTGGCGAGGACTCAGCTGCTTTCCGTGATGTCCGAAGGCACATATTCGTCCGACATATCGGGATCCAAATCGCTCTCCAATTCATCGTTTTCGCCGTCGTCATTACGAGACTATTTCAACGAATCGCTGACCTGTGCCCGGCGTCGGCCATGCGAAGCAATGCAGCCTCTTTGCCGTCGTCTCTGGAAGTCGCCGGGGAGACGATTTGTGGGCGATGTGGGGCATCGGGAGGCACAAAATGCTCTGCCAAGCGATGATCGCTGACGTGGAGCAAGTTCATCTACATCAGAAACTCGGCGGGAGCTATGCGGGCTGCGTGTAGCACGCCATGTTTGTGCCGGCCAACGTTCGTTTGACGTGTGCCGCTTTCGATTAGTGACCGAAGCGTCATTTTGTCTTCCACACAAACACCATCTCCTTTGTTGTTTTGCCTCGAGGACACCTTTATATAAAAAAAAACCAATCCTTTTTAGTTAGTCATTTCCTTTTTTCCATCATTGCTCGTTGCTAATGTTCCAATCCATTATCCACATACGCCCCTCCACATTGACTTTTAAAATTTGATAGATGGGCCGGGTCAGCACAAGATAGATTTATTAACATATCAGAACATATTAAACAAACAGAACAAAAGCATTAAAGTATTAACATACTTTTTAATGGGAGCAGTCTGGTTGGAATCATGTCGCAATTCTCAGAACAGATCTGAGGTGTTCATTAATCGTCTGGGATCTGTGGGGTGCTTTGTTGGTGTTCATCATACTAAAAGTCTGTTCACACACATATGTTGAGCCAAACAACACCAGCATTCTCTGTGCCATAGTCTGGACGTTTGGAAATTTGGCTGCACTGAACGAAGCATAAAACATATCCAGTTTCAGGAAGTGGAACTTGTCCTTTAACATCATGTCACATTGGAGATCTATCAGTTCCAACTGCTACTCCTGTGGCACTGTCTTGTGAGAAGGGACATGACACCAGCTGAAGTGCCATGTCAAATTTTCCAAAATCGCAAAAGCGACGGCAGAATTCCTCATGTAGGTCATCCAGTGATTTTCTGTATTTTTTCACATGTTGTGGGGCCTCCTTTAACGTAGCCAGTGTTGGGGAAATGAGCAAATGATTTGCTTCGAAAATAAAATCAGCTTACTTTTGAAGGCTTTGACGTTTGCTTGCACAAACTGGTTTTCCCTTGGAGCTTCATATTCAGTTTGTTCATATGTGTCAGTATGTCCACAGGAAAAGCAAAATCACAAAGCCTATCTGTGTCATTCAGCTCAGGAAACTTGTCACTGTTACCAAATTGCTCTAAAAATGAAATAATCTCCCGTCTGAGCTCACACACGCGTTGACATACTTTCCCCAACCAGTGGATATTAGAATGGTACAATAAATCCGTGCGTCAGCTTCTTCAAGGAATTGAATAAATTGACGATGGTGAAGTCCCCTTGCTCGAATAAAACTGACAAGTTTCACGACTGGCTTCACTATGTGGTCAAGTTACAGCACGGATTTACACAGTGCTTCCTGGTGAATTATGCAGTGCCGGAAAATTACCTCCTGCTCAGGGTTGTCCTCTTTCACCCTGTCCTGAACTCTCTTCAGCATTCCGATATTTTTTCCTGTCAGATTCGGTGAAAAAGAAGTGTTTTACTGTGGTAACGTTGGTGAGCGTTCTCCAAGGTAATTTGTGCCTCTGTATGACCGCTGAAATGCTGTTAAAATAAATCCTCTCCTCGTGTTTTTCCTTTCAGGGATTCCATATCCAAAAACTCCTCCGTAATCTCGAAATTCTTATTAATCCCTCTGATAAAAATTAAGATTTTAGCAGTGTCCTTAACATCGTTGCTTTCGTCCAGTGCCAAAGAGTATAATGAAAATCTCTCCGCTTTTTTGTTTAGCTTGCTCGTTAGGTGTTTGTCAATTACTTCAATCCGGCGAGTCACTGACCTGAGAAAGGCTTGCTGGCTCTTGCTAGTTTGAATGCCAGTAAAAAAACTTGTCATCGTGCTTGCTTCTTGGATGGAAGTTGATCGAGTAAAGGTGTTTTGTTGAGCCTGCAAACTTGCTAGCAACCTGTCAGCGGTGGCTGTACGTTCTTGTGTTGAACGAGTCCCGTTGAGATTTTTTTTTGGGGGGGGGGGGTCTGGCATTATTTCTGGGCTGTCGGACTTACTTCGGCAGACTCGGGACTCGTAACGTTTACAAATAAAGTTTGCAAGCATCCATTTTGAATACCGTTTTTTCTCACAAAGCGTTAGTTTGTCGTTACTTTGTATATGGGCTCAAACCAATTTGTTGTGATTGGTCGCTATATCTGTAAATGCAGAATCACAACCAATCCGTGTTCGCCTTCCGAAAGCCCTTTTCCGCGAATTCTGAATGGTTTTGCACGAGGGATGTAGTGTACTGAAATTACTCGTGTATGTAGTCTTTATTAAACAAAATGCCGAATGTTATCGAGACTCGTGACGGCGCTAACGTGCGTCAGATAGATGTGGATCTGAAAAACAAGTTTCGATGTGGCTGGTTGGATAAAAAGCTGATGGTGTCCCCAGAAGGAACTAGTAAAGAGGAACCATTGTCTGCGCTTGTGTCGGATTTCCTGAAAAAGCTTGATGTCGCTGGTAAAGCTCTGTGTACACTGTGTGTCAATGTCATTCCATACAGAAAATGCATTCATAACCCATAATAGTAAACAGTTTGAGACTTCACTATCACTGTATGAGGTAAGAATCAACAGCTTTTTATCACATTTACACATTTTATGAATACAAGTAATGAACAAATCTTAAATATGGCCCGGAATGTGTTTCATTTTTTTAGTTTGGATTTTGAGCAGCCAATTTGAAGTTACATGTTGGTGCTCACCAGGAATGCATCAGCAAGACTGCACAAAGGCCTACGTCAAATTTTCACTTGAAAGAATAGTGAACAATCTTGGGATTTTTTTCTGTGAAAGTTTCAAGTAGTCTGTACATTGAATTCACTTCATCTTTAGCATTTTTAGTATAAACTGCCAATTTTGTAAGCAAATAGGGAATTGTATTTCAACAAAAATTTAAACATTTTGTTGACAAAATGAATGGTTTTAAAGCTTTAAAATCTCTAAAATCCATAAACTAATATACGTACTCCAAATAAACGTGTACTTTAGTCTTAAGTGTCAATTTTATATGTAACTAGAGAATGGTATTTCAACAAAAAATGTGTTGCCCCTGGACCCCACTCAGCCCCCCGGGTGATTTTCAGATTTTTTCGTCATGAGCCACTCTCATGATGAATTTGCATATTTGATCTCACTAATTTTTAATCCCATGTACAGACACATTTTCTAAAAATTCCAGTTCCTATGCGCCAGTACAGTATTCCAATGTGGCCACGGCTGGGAGGGCCCTTTCGCAGCCCTAGTTATGTTTTTTTTTTTACAAAAATGAATATTATTTTAGGGGGCCAAAACATGTGTACGAAAGCTTGCCAAACTATGCAGTCATCCGGCCTGGTGAAAAATGTAATGCGAAAAAGGTGAAAAAATAAGTCTTCTACAGTGAAAACAAAAACGGATCTGTAGTGCCATGTACAGTCCAAAAAATCAAAACCAATTCCACTACGTTTGACCGAGGCCTACAAAAATTGGCAGGCCAATGTAGCACCTCAATTTGTTCAGAAAAAAATTACGTTAAGAAAATGCCAGTTGCAGTCATAGTCTAAATCAGGTGTCACCAACATTTTTGAGGGTGAGAGCAACTTCATGTGTACCGATTGTGTGAAGGGCTACCAAATTGATACACGTCTGAAATAACATATTTGTCCAAAATACCTTCAATAATATGAGGATGTGTTATTTTTAATACCTGATGATTTAAATTGTCAGACTTTGATCGTGTTTCGAAATGTCTCACAGTACTGCCAATGTTTGCATTTTTAAATCATAATTTCTACTAGCAAATCACAATGTCCAGGCACTGGTGGGCTACTCAAGTGGTCTTCACGGGCTACCTGGTGCCCGCGGGCACCATGTTGGTGACCACTGGTCTAAATGAACTGGAATGAATTTTTGAATGTCTAATTTTGTCTGATTTTTGCACATTTACACTGGTTCTAGAGGATTCAGTAGAATGACTTCATTCTTCGACTCTCCTGTCCTGCCCTACGTCATTCTTTGATTGGTTCTTCGGCATTGACCCATAGGAAGACAGTGACCTCATACTTCATTAAGATGAGAGAATGGATGTGGCGTACACAATCCTACTTGAAAATGTTTAAAAAGCATTTCAAATCGTGCTACATTTGCTAACTGCTAAACTAAGCGGATTAGCAAACGCGGTGTCATTAATTTTAAAAAATCCTTACCTTAAGTTCTGCCCACCATTCTTTTGCCTTTTCTGAACAGAGAACAAATGCACATGCACATAATGACTCTGTTGACAAGACTTTGACAGCTGCTTGTCCCACCTCCCTGATGAACTGAATCTTGGCGGAAGCATGCGATGGTTGAGTCTGGTCAGTCGGACTTGTAGTGTGACGTCTCGTCTGATCCAAGACAGAACAATATTTCTTTGGTAGTCCGACAACGCGACCGTCGTGAATGACACAAAGGTTGTGTAGTTTGAGAAGGCCATTATTGTGTTCCAAGGAATTATAAGGTGTCATTGTAAATTTGTAAAATGTTCATTCGATACTTTCTTCACTTTTAAGGTAACTTTATCCATGCGGGCAACATCCTGGCAACACAGAGGCTGCTGAGGTACCACCCAGGAGCACATGTAAGTTTACTTGTGTTCTTTTCTGTCCTTGGGAGTTTGATGTTTGACTGGTAATTAGACATTAAATAAAGTCACCGCATATGTCATTCTGTTTTGAAGGTTGGCATGGGAACCAATAAAACTCTTTATGCGCTTGAGGATGGTTGCATCAGGCTCACCAAGGAAGTCTATATCCCCCACCCTCGCAGTCTGGAGACGAGCCAGATCATCACCAAGCTTCCTCAAGAAACTTTGCTTTACAAAACCTTCATCAACGTTATTCCAGTCATGCAAGACCCCACCTTCAAACTGATTAATATGGTCTGAACCTGACATGCGAGGATCTGCATTTTGTTTCAATGCCGTAACACTGCCTTTACAAAAATAATGTTGCAGTGAACTGCCCCAGAAATAGTCCTGTGAAAGATCAACCATATTTTCTGAAAAAACATGACGTCACACAAGAAATGTATTTGAATGAACTGATGGTCACTTATCAATAATAATAATCAGTAATGGAGCAATTAGTCAACGAATTGCCCTCGGAATGCCCTTTCATGTCCCCCAAATCCTGATGCCCTCATTTAAAGAACTGGAGACCAATTCATTATAATGCCAAAATCCACACAAAGGTATTTTAAAACTGTTATTTTGATCACTTCATTGCATTTTTTGTCATCCTGGTCCATGATTACTATCACTTTTTTTTCTTTTTAAAGGCTATGCAAAATTCACCAAACCTTTTAAATGTTATGGGACATTTGGCCGTTTAATGATACATGTCAGCAGTAGAGGAAATATACACTGTGATATCCGTGCCTATATGCAGATATACAGCCTCTGTGATAACTTTAGTTGTTATGTGGCCACCTGAGTTTTCCTCATAAAAACCAAACCGAAATCATGTGATGTTTCCATAAATTCCTGCAGGTCACAAATCTCAAAAATGTCTGTTCTCATTAAATTTAGTGGCACATGTACACATGCGGATGGATCCTCTGTTAATTAAAGAAAAACCTACAGTGGTCCCAGAAGTAATTTAATGTGACAAAAATATTAACATGGTTCCCATGAAAGCATGGAATTTGATTCATTTCCTCGCCTGGAAAAGCCTGGAAATTACTGTACAGCAAACCAGTCCTGTTTCTAACACTGTTTAACAACTCTGTTTCTGGAAATAAAAAAAAAGTGTACTCACTTGTCACATGGCTTGTTGTCTTGTACCCGCCATGGTTTTCTGCCTGCCCATCCTTTTTTTTTTTATTTCATGGCAGGCATTCAAAATCCTACAAATGTACATTGACAATAATATTAAAACACAGCAGGTATGGAAGATTTTTTTTTTTTTTGCCAAAATGCAGTTGTACACCTAGTATTTAATGTGCTTCCTCCCATGGCCTCTCAACTTATCTTGTTCTAATTGACGGACCCACTTGCAATCACACTTCCCTGGGACCCTCGGCGAGTCAATGAAGGTACCAAAAGATCAGTGGCGGATGCTGGTCTGTCAAAGAGGGGAAGCTCAATTTTGGCCGACATCATAAAATGTGTCCGTTTATTTATAGTGAATTCTCTTCTCCGTTCCTTTTCAAGAAAATGATCTGTGATCATGTCATACCAACAAGGCGTCTTTTCCAGGGACTCGGTGTCCTATAATTACAGGTACTACAATAAAACCCACCAGAAATAAAAGATTAATTTGTCGCTAGTTGTTTACAACAAAGATTGTTGATAAGATGATTAGGAGAAGTCTCCAGCTCAACTCAGAACAGAATGCGAATTGAAAAATTGCTCACACAGATGCTTACACTAAAAGGTCGGTGATTGGCTCATTTCGATGTCAATCAAACTGGCACACAGGCTCAGACAGATCATCCAATCTGATGCAGAAAAGCCTGGCGTCCGGTACCCTCCCACTGCCATCCAGTGCCAGAGATGCCGAGTGTCCGTGGGCGGGACAAAAACCAGCTTGTATCCAATGACTCATCTCCGTTCAACGGGACAACCTACCTGAACTCTCGAGACGCTTAGCGGCCACTGTTTAAAGCACAGCGACGCTGCGAGAATGAAGGGAGTCGCGCCGTAACCAGTAAGAAGAAGCTGATTGGGAACAAAAGTTGAGCACGTTGTAGCGCATATTTAATCAATGACATGTACACACAATGAAATTTACATTCATATATTTGATCACTTATTCTTTGACATTTTAGGGGAAGCCGAGCTTCTCTTGCAGTACGAGAGCAATCGCCACTGCAAAAGATGTGTGTGGACTTCCGAAGCCTCATTGTCAAGTCAAGTCAACTGTATTTATAGAGCACTTTCAAACAGCCATCGCTGCACACAAAGTGCTGTACATGGAGCAATTTAACATGCACAATAAACAGTAAGACAAATCGGTAACAAAGGCGGTTAGAAAGCACCAAACAGTAAAACCAAGAACAAATCTAAGTCATGTTGAGTCGAATGCCAAAGAATACAAGTGAGTTTTGAGGAGGGTTTTAAAGATGGGCAGCGAGGAAGCTTACCGAACATTCAGTGGGAGGTCATTCCAGAGAGAAGGACCAGCAACAGAAAAGGCTCGATCCCCTCTGAGCCCGTTTAGTTCTTGGTACTTCTAATAATGTCTGGTCCACAGACCTGAGGCACCGGGCAGGTGTGTAGGGGTGGATAAGCTCAGAGAGGTAAGGTGGCGCGAGATTATTCAGAGATTTGAAAACAAATAAGAGGATCTTGAAAATAACTCTAATGTAACTGTATGGGGAGCCAGTGAAGAGATGCCAGAGTAGGAGTTATGTGCTCCCTCTTACGAGTACCAGTCAAGAGGCGAGCAGCGGCATTCTGGACCCGCTGAAGGCGCTTAATGGAGGACTGGCGGACTCCAAAGTAAAGATGAAAAAAACCCCGTCAATTTAATTTTCATGGATCCTTGCATGTAGCATATACAGCGGCCACATCACCAAAAATGTCAAAATGTATCGCTTTTGGATAACCCATCTCTACGAATGATCCCCACCTACAACTAATTCCTTGAGAAAACAGACGAAAAGATATCAATCATCATTCAAATGAAATAATTTACCACGGCACAGCCATGGACAGTGGCATGGCAGTAATCGAGCCGGGATGTGACAGGCATGAATTACTGTCTCAAAGTGTTCATGTGAGAGGAGAGGTTTTATTTTGGCCAGCTGTCTAAGGTGAAAGAAGCTGGATTTAACAACGGCACCAATTTGCCGATCAAGTTTGAAATCACTGTCCAGTTTAAGGCCCAAGTTTGAGACTGTTGACTTAAGATAAGGAGACAGGGGGCCCAAGTATACAGGATGGAATGTACAAGGGCCACTGGGACCAAACAATATCACCTGTCTTCTTTTAATTGAATTTCAAGAAATTTTGTGCCATCCAGGTTTTGATTTCTTCCAGACAGGATAGGAGTCGCCTTAATGAGAAGGCGTCTTTCTTGCTCAGTGGGACATTGATCTGGCAGTCATCTGCATAGCACTGGAAGGGAATACCATGTTTCCTTAAGATGGAACCCAATGGGAGCAGATACAGCGAGAACAGCAGAGGCCCCAGAATTGAGCCCTGTGGAATGACAGAGGAGCAGTGCGTGACTCAGAGCAGCCAAGGCTGACACAAAAGGTTCTGTCAGCTAAATAGGACCTAAACCACTCAAGAGCACTGCCATGAATGCCCACCAAGTGCTGCAAACAAGTCAACAGAATACTGTGATCCACTGTATCAAATGCTGCAGTTAAGTCCAATAAAACTAGACACACGTGGTCTCCAGCGTCATTTGCCAGGAGGATGTCATTAGAAACGCGTAACAGGGCTGACTCTGTGCTATGCATCGTCTTGAAACCTGACTGGAAGACCTCCAAGATGTTATGTTCATCCAAGAAAAATTTCAACTGCATGTGTACCACTTTTTCCAGAATTTTGGAAATGAAAGGCAGTTTGAAACATGACTTTCATGTTCCAAACATGTCATGTTTGACATCCAAAATGTCATGTTCCATGACACTCATTGACCATGGGTGGCGCTCTGTCATTGCCTGAACAGCGTGGAGTGCCATGGTGCGCTGCCTTGAAGATTGTGATGGGCCTGCCACAGGAGATGTAGAAGTCCAGTTTGATGCATTCTCAGCCGAAGAAGACGATGATCACCCGAAGGGACAAGGCAGTGTCACCCGGGCTGGACTTTTAACCGGTGAACCAGTGCACAAGCCAAATTGTTTCTCCGCCTCTGAAAGCAATGAACACCCGTGGTGAGAAAGTGATGTTGACCCTGTATGGACTTGCAACGGGAGAACCCAAAAGCCCAAGTGATTCTCAGCCCCAAAAGGTTATGAGCGTCTGGGTGGAACATGTTCTTCGTCCTGCTCATTTGGAGAGGGTGATGTGGACAGTGATAGGCCTGCGTCATCAGGAATTGATTTTGCAGGAGTACGAAAACTCCCATTAGTTTTCCCATGTTCAACAAAAGCCCCTACACAATAGTGTGTGCCTGAGCTTTGACACCAGCGCCGGGGAGAAGAAACAGGAATTATGTGCTTGGAAACCTCAGGTCTGCTTTGCGAATTTGACTACTAGCTTGTATTTCCATGGGTCAACAAGTCTTTTGAGGCGGTTGCGGGAATGGTAACATCGTACGAGATGCCGTACTTAAGGCAATTTGCTTCGCCCATATTTGACTTTCTTCTGAGAGGTTCTGCCTTTCGACAACCACAGATTGCCTAGCCCCAATATAGATTTACTACTTGACCTTATCAGTGACTGTCATGTTCCGCTCTGTTTGGTTTTGTTCTTTGTTTCAGCACCAGCTGGAGTGTGGGGCATCACCCTTCAGAGGTGCACCTGTGCCTGATCAATGCATTCAAGTAACGGCCTACATCAGGACCCTGACTTCTTGTCACCCTTGTCGGACTGGTGCTCTTGTTCACTGTTTTTGCCCAAGTGCCATTTTTATAGATCTCTCGATCATGTTCCAAGTCGCTCTCCTTGTCATAGGCTATTTTGGTCCTTAAGTAGTTCTTAAATAATTGTATTTGTTCTTGCTTTCATGTGATTGAACTAACCTCATTTCGTTTTGTGTATTTCTCGGTGATCATTCTGTCCTTGTAATTAGCAAGCGCTTTCTCATTTGGTTTTCCTGGCTTTTTGTCTTCCGTGCCTTTTGTTGATGACTTTGTCAGTCTGTTACTTTTCTTTAAATAAACCTCTTTTGCTATCGCCATTTATCTGAGTCTGCGTTTGGGGATTCACGTTCCTTCCAGTCTGAGTCCAGACCCCTTGTCAGCGGCCAGAGAATAGACCAACTCGCAAATGTTTTGCTACCTCGTTGTAGTGGTTGACTTTGAAAGGTATGGCGGAATGGAAACCAATTTTACCTGAAATGGATGAAGTACTCCTGGGATAAGGATGGCAATACCCTGGCAATAGCGCAAGGCATGTATCGGAAAAAGCCCTCTTCATTCGCTGGCCTTCTCTGTGGCACCAAGCTGACATTGGCCAGCGGCCCAAACACTGCAGTTGTGACAGTCACAACAGTTCGGTAAAACATAAGCCATCTCCTCTGAATGTGCCACTTCATTGCCATTGCGATGAATCTTCGTTGGCCCACGGGCTACTGACACAACCGGGACGGACGGGTGCAAACCCTCACAGCTTCAAGAGGGCTCCGAGCGGGCTTCGGCGCATGATGATGCTTTCGAAAGTAGTTCCACTCACCCCCCTAGTTGGTGAAGTCTGTATTCTGCTCATATTTAGTCATGCTGTATAACTTTCCCAAGCCCGCAGTGTAGCTTGCCGTCCTTGTAACAATCATCACCTAGAATTGGAATATTCCCTACTGAAGACGCACAAATGTTGGAATGCACCAAGCTGAGAATCGGTTTAGGAGAAATGAAAGTTATGATATCACACTTTGTGTCTCGGTACCGCCCTTCTGATGGTATAAAAATTATGTGGATCTCTTCCTGTTTCGCACTTGTGACGCGCAGCCATTGTCTGTAACCGCGGGTGCCCGGAATATTCCGTTATTAAAAGCTTTGAAGGAACTGTTCACCGACTCCAGCCTTTATTTGGATTACCAACATTCTCCTCATCCGAAATTCAACGAACACGCGGGGGCGAGGAAGCCGCTCTTCCCCAAACATTTGGTGACCCCGACGTGATTTTGGACTGAGGTTTCTGCCAAAAGATATATCATCGGGTGCCCACAATTGATGAGGTAAGGGGACATTTATCCTCCAAATTGGTCTTCTGTCTGTTGGCTGAGATTGAGGTAAGAATTACGTCTTTACCTTTCTAAACCAAAAGATACATTTGTGGCTGGATGAACAGTAACATGTGCAATTGTAATTTTTAAGAATATATTTGACAAATAAAGAAGGATCGAGCGCTTTTGCTAAATTAAGGATCGAGTACTTTTGTTTGAACTGTACCAAGTACTTCTGAGAAAATTAAGGATTGAGTACTTTTGTTTGGAGTTATATCAAGTACTTTTGAGACACAAAGGATTGAGCACTTTTGAAATAATCGAGTACGCTGATCTTCGATGACGATTGGGGATTGGGAACCTTTGTAAAAAAAGTATCGAGTGCTTCTGCTAAATTAAGGATCAAGTACTTTTGTTTGGAATCATATCAAGTACTTTTGAGAACTCAACTCAACTCAACTCAACTGTATTTATAGGGCACTTTAAAACAGCCATCGCTGCATACAAAGTGCTGTACATGGATCAATTTAACATATACAATAAACAGTAAAACAAATCGGTAACAAAGACAGTAGAAAGCACCAAACAGTAAAACCAAGAACAAATCTAAGTCATGCTGAGTCGAATGCCAAAGTATACAAGTGAGTTTTGAGGAGGGTTTTGAAGATGGGCAGCGGGGAGGCTTGCTGAATGTTCGGTGGGAGGTCATTCCAGAGAGAGGGACCGGCAACAGAAAAGGCTCGATCCTCTCTGAGTCTCAGTTTAGTTATTGGTACTTCTAATAATGTCTGGTCCGCAGGCGTGCAGGGGCGGATGATCTCAGAGAGCTAAGGTGGTGCGAGATCATTTAGAGATTTGAAAACAAATAAGAGGATCTTGAAAGGAAAAGAAAAGAATCTAGATCCTTCTAGATCTAGATCCCTCCTAATCCTTCTGCTAAATTAAGGATTGGGTATTTTTGTTTGAGTAAGTATCAAATATCTTTGAGGGAAAAAAAAGTTCGAACATATAGAGTTTGATAGGGAAAGTGAATGGTTCAATTTGCAACAAATACCAAACCATTCTGCATGAGTGTTACTGTGTGAACAAGTGAGAAAGTGTGTGTGTGTGTGCGTGTGTTTGTGTGTGTGTGTGCATGTGTGTGCGTGCGTGTATGTATGTGTGAGGAGCGAGAGCGTGTGGGCCTGAGAGAAGTGACCCAAGTGGCACAAGAGAGTGAGAGAGAACAGTGACAGAGTGTATGAGTAACTGTAAATGGAGGTTTGCTACCTCATTTGAAAATTTAAAAAAACGGGGATACAAATCAGTAAAAAGGTAGAACCGCAGATGAAAAGGGTATGAAATTAATGTGTATGGACAGGAAGTTCGTAAAGAGCCAATGCCCTTCCAATATATGACGTCTAAATATGTGGATAACATAATATGATTTTGCTGGCCAGCTAAAAGCTAAAATAGTGCACCTGCAGGATTGTATAGGAACTGTATAAGACTATATTGTTTGATTACCGGTAATTGTAAGTATACTGGACATTTTCTTGTTGCTTCTTGTTGCAGGGAAGTCTTATTTTGAAGGGTTGCGGAAAAAGAGAGCGACTTGTTTGAATTAATGTGTAATTATGCAGGCGTAAAACATGTCCTGTGTGTGTATGTGTGTGAGGGGGACATAGACAGGAGACTTGGGAAAGAAAGGACGGAGGTGTTATTGTAGACAAGAAATGGATGTTAGTTTACTGTGTTGACCTGAATCACAGTGTTGAGAGTTTGTACTATGTACAGTTTTGGATATTTAGAGAAGGTGAAAGGCAAGTGAAAACAATGATGGTGAGATGAGACATAAGTTGAATGCATGACCCAGAAGGTCACGAGATGTTTAGAAGGTTGTTAGGTTTCTGGAAGAAGGTTGAACATGTCTGCGTGTAGTGAAGGCCTTGATTTGGGTTACTTGTGCTTGTTACATGTCTGTGGATATTTAATTATTTGATTTATAACTGCTCCTGTTATGCTGCTACTTGACAGTAAATTCCGATTATGATACATTGTTTTGTAGATTACATTCATAAGCTACGCATTTCTCTCGAAAACTGATAAGAACCATCACAGCTGCTAATGTGAGAGAAATGATGGTTTAAATTTTCACGTGTTATGAAATTATGTATATTCGGTTATTCTCGATCTCATTTAACACTGAAAGCTGCACATTATTTCCACTCAAAAACAAATCATTTGTTTGTTCGTTTGTTTGACATATGACCAGATTGTCAGGAATTGGCTGAAGAAAAGAAAAATAATCACATCTGAAGGACAAATGCTGCTCAGTTACCACATCAAATTGGGATACATAATTGCACGGCGCACACAACAAGCGCTGATAATAAAATAACAAAAGATGCAGCTTCTAAATCTTTTTGGGGGGGAGAAATTACTGACTGTAAGCGACGGGATAAGGTGTTATTACAAATTGATAAGATAAGATAAGATATCCTTTATTCGTCCCACAATGGGGAAATTCTATCTAATCTGTGGCAACAAATTCCAATCACTAAACAAAGATATCAGGGGGACTACATTGCAAGATGGGGTTTATGTCAGCACTGACAGGATCCCATTTTGCCCAAAATTCTTTTTACGTCATGGATTACCTCACGTGTTGGCAGGGGGAATGGTGTCTCTGGTTCGGGAATATTATACAACCTACTGTTTTAACCTATATCGAGAACACATTGTGTGAACAGAGTAATTGATGAAATTGAATGCATGCTTCATATTGATTTGAGACGCCATTGCTCCTGCCGTCCAATCTGCAGGATTGGTGGGGAGTATTATTCATTCATTCATTCATCTTCCGTACCGCTTGATCCTCACTAGGGTCGCGGGGGGTGCTGGAGCCCATCCCAGCCGTCTCCGGGCAGTAGGCGGGGGACACCCTGAATCGGTTGCCAGCCAATCGCAGGGCACACAGAAACAAACAACCATTCGCACTCACACTCACACCGAGGGACAATTTTGAGTGTTCAATCAGCCTGCCACGCATGTTTTTGGAATGTGGGAGGAAACCGGAGCACCCAGAGAAAACCCACGCAGGCCCGGGGAGAACATGCAAACTCCACACAGGGAGGCCGGAGCTGGAATCGAACCCGGTACCTCTGCACTGTGAAGCCGACGTGCTAACCACTGGACTACCGGGCCGCCCGGTGGGGAGTATTACTATGGTTAAAATTCAGTTGAAGAAATGCATGAATGAAACATAGATTTAGTTCAAATATACTCAGCTAATTGGGTTATATAATTAGTGGAATTACATGTCTAATTCGTAAAAAGATATTTGTATGTATCGTAAATTCCGGCCTACAGACCGCACTTGATTAAGAACCGCATGCTCAGATTTATGAAGAAAAATCAATTTTGTAATTGTATGTGCCGCATCGTACTATAAACCGCTGGCCAATGAGTAGGCGGGGGTTTGCTTCTGCGTCCCTGCCGCCGTGGAGCACCTCCGGGTGCGGTCCCCCGCTGAACCCCCGCAGAAAAAAACCCCGGAAAATTTCTTAAGATGAAAATAATCTCCATAGTTATAAAGAATAGAATATAAGATAAGAAAACCTTTATTAGTCTTACAATGGAGAAATTCCCAATTCACAGCAGCAAAGTTATGAAAGGAAGAAAGTAGAACAACAAAATATAGGAGCTGCTGGAAAGGCAGCCACTCTTGCGGCGCCATTTTGAAGTCAAAATAAGAAAAACAACACAACACAGCACATAGGACCCAGACACTCGTGCAATTTTCACCACTTTTCTGCATACACTTTGTTGTCTGAAGCAGTTATAGATGAAAGAGAGAGTATCAAAGTGTCCTTTCACCAGTGTATCAGAGACGTCGTGCTGAAAATGTGCACACGTCTGCTACAAGCTAAGTTTTGAAAGCTAACACGAAGCTGTCGCGTCCATTGACGAAAAGAGATTAGTTCACTTCTCCTGTCCCACATAATCCTCTTCAAACTCCAAGCCGCGACTCCCAGTTCCAAATCCGCATCAGCGCTCCACGCTAACGCTCCTTTCTTCTTATCGTCGGCTCCTTAAGACTTGCATCCATCCAGCTGCAGACCGTTCAACAGCACTTATCTCTCCGCTGAACAAAGCAGGGCTGTGAAAAATGCTGCCCATTACAGGCGCAAGACACAAGCGCCCCGGGACTGTCCAGCAACGACAATCAAATGGCGCTGACATTCCTCCCAGTCAAAAACAGTGCTGGTATACCCATGCTGCCGAGAAGGCGCAACCACCAAGCACAGAGTCTCCTCCTTGATGAATGTCGTGGCCAAAAAATGCTGAAAAAAGTCCACATCAGGTCCACACGACATAACAACAAACACAAAGTGACAAAACAAACAACAAAAAAAGCAAGGCTCTTGAGAGCACTTGCCGACGGCTGCCTACTCGGGCGCCATCTTGACTTCAAAGCTAGGCTTTAAATATAATAATGCAAATCATATAAATGGGAAAAGATATATTAAATGATTTCTATAGTCAGCCGCTCAAAAATGAACATCGTTGGTAGCTTTAGGCCTGATGCTGTGCGGCTCAAAACACAGGTAAAATGTGTTCTCTCGTGGCCGCTTGTTTTCAGTATGACGGGGAGTCACCTTTTTCATTTACAGTCCAAGTGAGAGGCAAATCAAATGTCAGAGGGTCTTCGTCCATATTTATTATTTCATCTGGGCTGATGGAATTCTCCGCTATCTCCGTTTGTGTGAATGTGTGGAACGAAGCAAGTTTGTCCTCGTAATTGGGAGAGAGGTGCTGACATAACGTCCTGCGTGCCCAAATAGACACGCTTCCATTTCATGAATCTATAACACCACGACGGCCCACTTTAAAACCTTTAAAAGCTTTGTTTGTCTTTTTACACTGGCTCAGTTCTTCTTGCCGGATCCTCCACCTTCGCACCATCGACTCATCTTTGCCAAGATTACAGGCAGCAGCTCGATTTCCTTCATTAACTGCCAGAGTGATCGCTTTTAGTTTAAAAGCTGCATCATATGTTTTTTGTCTGGTATTCCCCATGTTGATCAGGGTTAGAAGAAAGATTGAAATAAGGAAGTCGTGATTACCGATAATCATACAATTTCATTGGACCCCTGTGTACTACTCATTCATTTTATTGGTCGACTGTTTCCGGGTAACAAATTTTTCCCCCGCTACAGCAAAAAGAGCGGAAGTTGTGATTAGTCATACAATCTCATTGTTTCACCTCAGTGAAAGACTTATTAATTTTATTGGTCCATGTTGTTCCCGTGATGGAAAAAAAATTAAAAAGCCGCTTCATATTACGCAGTGTTGAAAGTGTGGAATAAAAGTAGCGGCTTGTAATCCAGAATTTAATCATATTATTTGGTTGTATTAACTAATTTGGCTGGTTATATGCAAGTAACTCTAAAAAGCTTGCATGCATTGAGATTGCATCAAAAGGAAACATTGTAACTCTCTGAAGTGTTGCTGACCACATCGATTGATATTCATTGTAAAAAGGACATCTGTGTTTCTGTCAACATGCTAGAATATCGATGATTATGTGTCCCTATTTTCTGTGTATGATCACACTTATGGAACAACATATGGACAACTGCACTGATCTTTTTCTGATATTTGTGTTCTCCTTCAGTACATGAGAGAGGGGATGTATTTTTGAAGGATAGCCTTCCTCAACTGGCGGACCGCGATCCACGACCGGACCGCCAACCTCCTCTATCCGGACCCCAGTGGAGGTTCTGGGGGGGGCAACGGGGGCCAGTGCCCCTGTAGCACTGATTCTGGCCTCCCCTGTGGCCCCACCTCCGAGCGTAGATTACGCAGTCGCGCCGAGACGCCGACGCGAATGGTGAGAGCAAAGTGCGTGATTTAACATTCTCGTCGGACCCTTTAGTGCGCTGCACCACTTAAAAATGAGAATCAATCAATCAAATGGGAAAATGAGAATCAGTCCACAGAGAAGGAAATTACCACATGCGTGTGCGTGTGTGTGTGTGTGCTCCGGTGTGTGTGTGTGTGTATAGTGCGTGTGTGTGTGTAACTTTTTTAGTCTTCCCTTTTTATTGTAATTTTTATTTAACAGGATCAATATATAAGACGGGCGGCCCGGTAGTCCAGTGGTTAGCACGTCGGCTTCACAGTGCAGAGGTACCGGGTTCGATTCCAGCTCCCGCCTCTCTGTGTGGAGTTTGCATGTTCTCCCCGGGCCTGCGTGGGTTTTCTCCGGGTGCTCCGGTTTCCTCCCACATTCCAAAAACATGCATGGCAGGCTGATTGAACACTCTAAATTGTCCCTAGGTGTGAGTGTGAGTGCGAATGGTTGTTCATTTCTGTGTGCCCTGCGATTGGCCGGCAACCGATTCAGGGTGTCCCCCGCCTACTGCCCGAAGACAGCTGGGATAGCACTCCAGCACCCCCCGCGACCCGAGTGAGGATCAAGCGGCTCGGAAGATGAATGAATGAATGAATGAATGAATGAATGAATGAATGAATATATAAGACATTGCCTTTTAAAATTTGGATAATTATATGCATGTAAAACATCTAGCTTCAGTGTATTTGCAATTTTTGTTCCCGGCAGGCTGGTACCATATCATCACCTGGCTTGAATATTCTCAACAGATGGACACGGCGTATTGTTACGCTTGCAGGCATTTTAGGCCTCCTAATCCTGTTTTTTTTCTCATCACTGTAATGTTATGACTACAATTTCAAAGTTTGAAGAAATAAAAAGTCAAATAAGATTTCGAATCTGTCTTTTTAGCCCTGGGTTGAATGCCCCCCCCCCCCATCAAATCCCCTGGCCCCAGTCCGGCCCCCTCAGTGAAATTGATCCAGAACCGCCACTGCCGGACCCTCGGCAAATTGTATAAAATACTAAATTATAAAGTGATTTTTACATTATACATTTTAGATTTTTGGACTATAATCTGCGCATTGCCGCGATCGCTTGTTAAAATTATCCGTTATATTCTTTGCGTGCACTAACAGATGTATTGCAGAGGACCGCAGCCGCGCGACTGTGTGTGTGTATAATGTTTGACTAACTGGACACCCTGGCTGAGCAGGGCATGTCGGCAATAACGATGCGCTAATTGGCTCCTCTGAACTTGAGGTGTGACCATACATAAGCGTCAACATATACGATGCGCTGATTGGCTCTTCTGAACTTAAGGTGGGTCCATACATATACATAAGTGTCAGCACACATTCAAAATTGATGATTGTGTCAGGAAACAGACGCATGCGCGACGCCACAGTGTGCTCACAGCTTCAGCCCAGGAGAGCCGCACACAGACAATTAGACAAGACAAATTGCGTGAGGTTTCGATTGTGTGCAGTTTTGCTCCCGTCTACAGCAGAACACCGCAACATGATAAATGAACATCCCAATGGCGTCCTCAAATAATATTAGCATGCCTCAGACATTGCATTCACCGTTAGTGGAAGAACAGCACTGCACTAGCGATGGGAATTCCGGCTCTTTTTAGAGAGTCGGTTCTTTTGGCTTGGCTCACGAAAAAGAGCCCGAATGGCTCCTCCGTTTTTTTGTTGCTGAAATTAATTTACTACCAAAAATAATGTAAAATTATGTGTAAAATGAATTACTAATGTAAAAAAATATACAGTATATCAAATATTTATTATTTATATGGCTTGATTGATGGCCAAAAGAGCTCTCTAAAAGGAGCCGGAATTCCCATCACTACTGTGTTGTTTTTTCGCTGTTGCGAACTCGAGTTCTCTCTCGTCTCCCTGTCTCTCGTGTTCGTGTGCTGCTATTGCTGATTGCTCACAGTTGTGCCGCTGTTGTGTGTCTCTAACTCCTCCCCCTTTTCCTCACTGCAGCGTGTGTGTGCGTGTGTGGGGGCGGGGGGCGGTGTGTAAGTAACCCTCCCCTCCCGCTTCTACCACGGATCTTAACCAATTACGTGCGGCTTTAACCGGAGGAGAGGGGTGGGGGGAATGGTACAAAAAAAAGTGGCTCCTATTCGGAGCCGGTCTACGGGGAGGATTAGGGCCAATGAAGAAATAAAAAATAAGGTTGGCAAATTCTCAGAATTCTCACTTTAAAGTCAGATTTCTGAGATTAAAGTGAGAATTCACTTTAAACTCAGAAAGTGAGTTCACGTCAAAGAGCCGTCAAAGAGCCATCTAAGAGCTGGTTCGTTCGCGAACGACACATCACTACACTGCACATTCCTGTGCTCCCTTGTGTCATTATTTAAAATGGTTCTTAACTCATCTTCTGATATATATTTCAGTGATTTCAGAGGGGATGTGAAAAGGGGAATTGTACAAATGATTAGGATATTTTTGTTTTTATGTGTGGTATTTATTTTGGTAAACTGAGTATTTTGTTTTGTTTTTGTTAAATTAAGGGGAAAAAGACAAATACTGTTTAACAAATTGAAAGTAAAAATGTCTTATTTCCCGAAAAGGGCTATTTCTGTTCTTAAGCAGGCACAACTTAACAAAATAAAAGAGTTCCTGTGATTCAACACAATACCCCTCATTATTTGCTGTGTACTAGCAAAGTGAAAAATTTTTATTTTCATGCACCCCATTATTGGTTGGTTGTGAGGAGTGTTGATTTGTATAAGCTTGGCTTGACCATACTAAATGGGCATATAGTATATATATCCCCATGACCGCCGTGCATGGGACCGGACCTTGGTCTTATTAAACAAAACAAAAAAAGTGGACCTACAGCATTTCTAGTTGAGGACCACTGGTCTACACTTTGCTCACTGATCTGGACCAGGGATGTCAAACTCATTTTTGTCAAGGGCTGCTTTGCGGTTGCATCTTCCTTCGTCGGGCTGGTACGACGGTGAAATTTAATTACATTTTTTTATATATTATTATTTGTATAATTTAACTTGACTGGATTCATAGATTATCAATTTTGAAATCAGTCAAGTTAACTATGATAGTTTGTTCAATTATTGTTTGAGTGAGTGTTAACAGGGTTACATGATTATCACAGAACCTCGACATTATTTGTTATACATCAAAATTTGACATTTCGGTACTAATTTTAGCAAGGAACATGCGAGTTGATTTGCTTTCATGGGCCACATAAATGCTGTGGCGGACTAGATCTGGCCCCCAGACTTCGAGTTTGACACCAGTGATCTTGGTGATCTAAAAAAAAATAAATAAAAATGTTGGTGAATTGTTTTATACATTTCTGTTTTGGATGGAAAAGTGTGATATCTATTTGATATTTTCAATCTCATAAAAAAGCACAAAAGCTTTTATTCATTCATTGGAGGTCTAAGTTTTTAATGTGTTGTGCTCCTGAATTAATGTTGCTGACCTGAATGTGAATTTATTATTTATAGTTTATTGATTTGTTTAATTTTGTTTTCAGAATGGTGAAATAGTTGAAACGGTCCATTCATTTGATTTAAAAAATAAATACATAAATAAAAATTGTACGCAAATTATTGTTTACTTTATTTTTGTTTGATGTTGCATTGTTGTGTTTAGGTTCTCTTCTGTTACAGTTTAAATATCTATGTTGATATAGTTATTCTTCACTCTGAGTGTTACTATATTTTTCTTTTGCTCTTTGATGTCAATAAGGTTTTAATTTAATGCAGATTTCTAACAATATTTCTGTTGAGCGAAAGCCTTACCATGAGAACTATTGAAACGTCTGCTGAAGCACTTAAAACAAGTGTTATGCTTTCCACCTTTTTCTCCTAGAGCAATTTAACAGGCCCCAAAGGTCTTCTTCCCGGTCCTGCATCTTTGTTATGGTCGTCATGGTTGTCAAAATTCCCGGGGAAAGGAATTCCAATCTCATAATTTGTGCACAGCAGATGTGGTCCGCCCCCTCCGTCAGCCGTCACCTTACCGTGTTGGGGGGTTTGTGTGTCCCAATGATCCTAAGAGCTAAGTTGCCTGGGGCTTTATGCCCCTGGCAGGGTCACCCATGGCAAACAGGTCCTAGGTGAGGGACCAGACAAAGCACGACTCATAAAACCCCTTATGATAAGTAAAATCAATGGCACTCAGTTTCCCTTGCCCGGACGCGGGTCACCGGGGCCCCCCTCTGGAGCCAGGCTTGGAGGTGGGGCTCGTTGGCGAGCGCCTGGTGGCTAGGCCTACAGCCATGGGGCCCGGCTGGGCTCGGCCCAAAGAGGCAACGTGGGTCCCCCTTCTCATGGTCTCACCACCCGTGGGAGGGGACAAGGGGTCGGGTGCAATGCAAGCTGGGCGGCAGCCAAAGGCGGGGTCCCTGGCGGTCCGATTCTCGGCTGCAGAAGCTCTTGGGACATGAAACGTCACCTCTCTGGCAGGGAAGGAGCCCGAGGTGGTGTGTGAGGCAGAGAATTTCCGACTGATATAGTCGCACTTGCCTCCACACACAGCGTGGGTTCTGGTACCAGTTCTCTCGAGAGGGGTTGGACTCTCTTCCACTCTGGAGTTGCTCACGGTGAGAGGCGCAGAGCAGGTGTGGGCATGCTCATTGCCCCCCGGCTCAGTGCCTGTACATTGGGGTTCACACCGGTAGACGAGAGGGTTGCCTCCCTCCGCCTTTGGGTGCGCGGATGGGTCCTGACTGTTGTCTGTGCATATGCACCAAACAGCAGCTCAGCATATCCACCCTTTTTGGAGTCCTTGGAGGGTGTGCTGGAGAGTTGTTCTGCTGGGGGACTTCAATGCTCACGTGGGCAATGACAGTGAGACCTTGAGGGGAATGATTGGGAGGAACGGCCCCCCGATCAGAACTCGAGTGGTGTTTTGTTTATTGGACTTCTGTGCTTGTCACGGACTGTCCATAACGAATACCTTGTTCAAACATAAGGGTGTCCATATTTGCACTTGGCACCAGGACACCCTCGGCCTTAGTTCGATGATCGACTTTGTGGTTGTATCATCAGATTTGCGGCCACATGTTTTGGACACTTGGGTGAGGAGAGGGGCGGAGCTGTCAACTGATCACCACCTGGTGGTGAGTAGGCTCCGATGGTGGGGGAAGATGCCGGTCCGTCCAGGCAGACCCAAACATATTGTGAGGGTTTGTTGGGAGCATCTGGCGGAATCCCCTGTCAGAAGGAGTTTCAACTCCCATCCCCGACAGAGCTTTTCCCATGTTCCTGGGGAGGCGGGGCACATTGAGACCACACCCTTGTCGTCAGAATAAGTGGGTAAATCCTTTGTGACGTTTAAAAAAGAAAATTGTGTGTTAATCTCTTTTACATTTTTTTCCCAGCTATCTTGACATTGTGTGGATGTTGCTGCCTTTCCTGTATCAGGGCTCTGCTTATCCGGTTTATCACTACGGCTGGTACGCCCACGACGTCTAAGGTGAATGGAATGTATCCTCTGCTGTTACTTTTGATGGTAAAGGTTCTGACATAGAAAACGGCTCGGCTAATGGAGAGATGATTTCACTTCAATATCAAAATGTCGTAAGTGATTTTTAACTATCGTTTCCTGCATTTTTTTCTGATTATTTTAAAACTGGTGATAACCTACTTTTTCCCAGTCCCTGAGTATAACTATAACATGACTCCACTGAATAAGGTTTGACAGGAAGGTTCTATGTGACGATATGAGCAAATGTAGTATAAACAAGGGAAATGTTAGGTTGATTGTTTTTACCTAGTTATCATACATTTGCATATGATTAATGATGCATTGATCATGCTTGCAATGAAAAATGCTTATGCCTGCAATCATTAATTAATTATGCTGTAAAGAAGAATGCTTTTAATAGAGATATGATGATGCGTGATAATTGTTGCATGCTTTTGCTTCTTGTTCTACGAATAACCCTTGCTTGATGTTGCACCAGCTGCCTGCGACGATGATGCTGCTGATACCTTTATTTAAATCACTTCAGGTGTCGGACTCTTAGAAGTCTGAGAGGGGGAATGAAGTCTGTATTCTGCTTACATTCAGTCATGCTGTATAACTTTCCCATGACTGCGGGCATGGGAAAGTCATACAGCTAGCTTGGCGTCCTTGTAACAATCAACATTGGAACACTCCCTACTGAGGACGCACAAACTTTGGAATGCAGCAAGCTGAGAATCGATTTCGGAGAAACGAAAGTTATGATATCACACTTTGTGTCTCGGTACCGCCCTTCTGATCGTATAAAAATGATGTGAATCTCTTCCTGTTTCGCACTTGTGACCATCGCAGCCATTGTCTGTAACCGCGGGTGCCCGGAATATTCCGATATTAGAAGATTCGAAGGAACTGTTCATTGACTCCAGCCTTTATTTGGATTATCAACATTCTCCTCGTCCGAAATTCAACGAACACGCGGGGGAGAGGAGGCCGCTTTTCCCCCCAACAGTGGCTTTAGCATTAATGCGAGCGATGTTTTAATAACTAAGCATGTTTTGCGTTTCAATATACAATGTGCGTAACTCTCTTTGTTGTGTGTTTAGTTTTGCAATTTAACTAGGACATGGGTGCAAAGGTATGTTAAGAACATATTTTCGTCTTAACATACTTCTCGCTCCCACGCGACGACCGCGTCGGAGCTGGAAATTCACATCTCAAAAACATGGACTTTCCAACCCTTTGAAGACTTTTGACTAGAAGCCATTCGATCCCGAGAACAATTTGGACCCGGACAATAACTTCTTCAAGAACAAACAAAGGGTAACAAACTATTACCTGGATGAACAATTCAACACTAATATAAAATTGGAAAATGCACTTTCAGTAATACACTTAAACAGAAGAAGTCTCTATAAAAACTTCACAAAAATCAAAGAATACCTGACTAAATTCAATAAATTTAAAATAATTGCCATATCAGAAACTTGGCTTGATGAAGATAAAACAAGTGAAATGGAAATAGGTTATGAAATGTTTGCAACTAATAGGGAAAACAAAAAAGGAGGGGGGTTGTATATAATACAATATGTATCAATCCTGAAAAAAACTGGTTCAGATCCCAATGACTTCAATAACCTACGCCCCATTTCCCATCTTCCCTTCATCTCGAAAATTCTGGAGAAAACCGTCGCCTCTCAGCTCCACTCCCACCTCACCGACAATAGTCTTTATGAACAATTCCAGTCCGGCTTCCGTCCCCGTCACAGTACTGAAACAGCCCTCATAAAAATCACAAACTTTCTTCTCATGGCTGCAGACTCATCCTCATCCTCCTTGACCCGAGTGCAGCCTTCGACACAATCTCTCACCCCATCCTCCTCAATAGACTCTCTACCATAGGCATCACCAACACCCCTCTACATTGATTCCACTCATATCTCACTGGCCGCTCTCAGTTCATTCAACTTGATTCTTTTACTTTACAATCCCTCCCCGTTTCTTCTGGTGTTCCCCAGGGTTCTGTCCTCGGTCCGCTCCTCTTCATTGTCTACCTCCTTCCACTCGGAAACATTTTCCGCAAATTTGGCTTACACTTTCACTGCTTTGTGGATGACACCCAGCTCTATCTCTCCAGCAAACCCGACGCTTCTCTCCCACCCTCGTCCCTCTCTCACTGTCTCTCAGAAATAAAATCTTGGTTCACCCACAATTTCCTCAAGCTAAACAGCAATAAAACTGAACTCCTACTCGTCGGTACCAAATCCACTCTAAACAAAGCTGACAGTTTCTCCCTCACAATTGATAATGCCACTATATCTCCTTCCCCCCAGGTGAAGAGTCTGGGTGTCATCCTTGACAGTTCACTATCCTTTCACTCCCACATCAATAACATTACCCGGTCCGCTCATTTCCACCTTCGCAATATAAACCGCCTCCGTCCCTCACTCACTCCGCACACCACCGCTATCCTTGTTCACAGTCTCGTCACTTCCCGTATTGACTACTGCAACTCACTCCTCTTCGGTGTCCATCAAAAATTCCTCCATAAACTTCAACTTGTTCAGAATTCAGCAGCCCGGATCATCACGAGAACCCCCTCCTTCCATCATATCACCCCCATCCTCCGACAGCTCCACTGGCTTCCTGTCAAACTTAGAATCAACTTCAAAATACTTCTCTATACATTCAAAGCCATCCATAACCTTGCGCCCCCCTATCTGTCAGATCTTCTTCAAATCTCCATTCCAAGTGGACTTCTCATTAATGACATAACTGACCACCTACCTGTTTTTGCAGTTTTTCATAATTATTTCGATAGAAAAGCTAAATCAACAACTCATATAACAGAAATAAGACTAAGAACCCTACGTTCCATCGATGACTTTAAACAAGACTTAGAAAAACAAAACTGGACCGAGGTCTACTCAAACGAAGACCCAAATACAGCGTTTGAAGTATTTCAGTCTACCATAATCTCTTTATATGATAAACATTTTCCATTAACTAAAGTCTCCAAAAAGTATAAAGACCCAAGTAAGCCATGGATAACGAAAGGCATAGAAAACGCATGTAAAAAGAAAAACAATTTATATAAATTGCTTTTAAAATTGAGAACTGAAGAAGCAGAAAAAAATATAAGACCTAAACTAGTAAATATTATAAGAACCAGTAAAAGACATCATTATCATGCACTATTAGAGCAGAATAAAAGGAACACACAAGAAATATGGAAAATACCTAATCAAGTAATCAGAAATAGTCCTAAAAAATTGATTATCCAGAGTATTTTTATCAAAGGCAAAAATACTATTCTGGAAAAAACTGCAGAAATAGCAACTGAATTTAATGAGTATTTTGTCAACATCGGCAGTAACCTAAATTCCTGAACCAACAAACTTGTTTGAAATGGATAGATACGTCGAAAAAAATTCCTCCACGATGTTCCTTACTGCTGTAAAACAAGAAGAAGTATCAAATATTGTAAAAACTTTTAAAAATAAAAAGTCAACTGATTGCTTTAATATTGATATGACAATAATAAAGCAGATTATAGAATATGTTCTGTTCTGGCTCCATTCCTGTTCATCCTCTAAACCTCGGACTTCAGACACGACACTCCAAACTGCCACCTTCAGAAGTTCTCCGATGACTCTGCGATTGTTGGCCTCATTACAGAAGGGGACGATCAGGAGTACAGGGGACTGACAAAGGACTTTGTGGACTGGTGCCAGCAGAATCTCCTCCAGATCAACCCTAGGAAAACTAAGGAGTTGGTTGAGGATTTCTGCAGGAAACAGTCCCCACCTGCACTGATGAACATCCAGGGTATGGACAAAGAGAGGGTGACCTCCTACAAGTACCTAGGTGTTCTTCTGAACGACAAACTGGACTGGTCTACAAACACGGACACCCTGATTAGGAAAGGACAGAGCCGACTCTTCCTACTCAGGAAACTGAGGTCTTTTGGGGTTCAGGGGTCACTCCTTAAGACGTTCTATAACTCGGTGGTGGCCTCGGCCATCCATTATGGCATTGTCTGCTGGTCAGGCAGCATCTCAGCCCGGGACAGAAAGAGACTCGAGCGACTGGTCAGGAAGGCCAGTTCTGTCCTGGGTTGCTCCCTTGACACTCTGGAGGAGGTGGGCAACAGAAGGATGCTAACTAAGCTAAAAGCTATGATGGCCAGTCCCTCCCACCCCCTCCAGCCCGCCCTGACAGCACTTGGTAGCTCCTTCAGCCAGAGACTGTTTCACCCGCGCTGCAAGAAGGAGAGATACCGACGCTCGTTCCTACCGACTGCTGTCAGGCTAATGAATAAAAAATAACAATCATAGTAATAATAATAATTAAATTATGTGAAGTAAAATTGTAAATACTACTGCGATTTATACATTGTGTTCATATTGTATTTAATTGAAAGATGTTTGTTGTTTTTTTTTCTCCTTCTCCTTTCTTCTTTCTACATACATTCTTGCTGCTGGAGGCTGTAAATTTCCCCAGTGTGGGACGAATAAAGGATATCTTATCTTATCTTATCTTATGTAGTGCGACCTTTGACGCACAGATGCAACCTGTCATTCAAAGCTGGTATCTTTCCACCAAAAATGAAAATTGCTAATTATTCCAGTCTATGAAAGTGGAGAAAGACATCTGTTTACAAATTATAGACCAATATCACTACTACCACAATTTCAAAAATATTAGAAAAGCTATTTTCTCGCAGACATGATAGCTTTATACAAAAACATGCGCTGTTAAGTGAGAATCAATATGGCTTCAGGGAAAAAGGGACCACCTCAATGGCAATTATGGAGTTTGTGGAAGCAATAGCCACTAATATAGACAACAAAGAATTTACTGTTGGGGTTTTCCTAGATCTAAAAAAAGCTTTTGACACAATAGATCACAGTATATTATTGAAAAAACTAGAAAGATTTGGCATTAGAGGTGTAGCTTATAAATGGATAAAAAGTTATTTAGAAAACAGACATCAGTACGTGCAGCTCAACAATAAAAAATGAATCAACTGAAAATCCCTCATGGAGTTACTCAGGGGTCAGTGCTTGGTCCAAAACTATTCATCTGAAATATAAATATATCTGGAAGGTCTCAAAACAATTTAAATGTGTCCTATTTGCGGATGATGCAACTTTCTACTGTTCTGGAATAAATCTGACACAGCTCCTGACAACCGTAGAAAACGAATTAAACAAATTAGAAAACTGGTTTGACAGAAATAAATTGTCACTAAACTTGAAAAAATCAAAGTGAATTGTTTTTGGCACGAGACCAATCAAACACCAAGCTAAAATTATGGTAAACTCAATTGAGATAGAGAGAGCGTATGAAACCAAGTTTCTCGGATTAGTAATATACCGTATTTTCACGACCATAAGGCGCCCAAGCAGGTACCAACACCTATATAGAGTGTGGCAATGTGCATTGTTGCAAAACAACTACGGTTTTGGTTTCTAAGAACCCCCGAAAATAAATTCTACAAAGAGACACGCCTACGAAGCTCTGTTCAAACTTCAAGCCATCGGTTACGCTTTTGGCATGCGTGCCCATCTCACAGCAGCGGTGAAAAACCAAGTCAAGCAAATGAACTCTGAGCTTGCCGTTATTCCCGGAGGCTTGACTAAAGAACTCCAACCGCTGGACATCGGCATCAACCGGGCGTTCAAAGTAAAGTTGAGAACGGCATGGGAACAATTAATGATCAATGGCAAACACAACTTTACAAAGAGTGAGAGGCAGCGCTGGGCGAGTTACGCCACAATTTGCGAATGGATTGTGGCTGCTTGGACGAACGTGTCAGCTTGCACTGTTGTTCGAGTTTTTGGCAAAGTCCGGCACATTTCTGTGGAGCCACATGGCAATGAGAGTGACTCTGACAACGAGAGGGAACGCGGCGTTTTTGATGGACACCGGTACTTGCACAATTGTTCGATTCTGACACAGAGCATGAGAACTTTGGATTTCTGGGTGATGATTGATCGAAAAACGTGAGTACATTGTACGATGGCTAAATAAAATACAACTGAACTCAGTTTTGCTTCCGTTGCCTTTTTAAAAACGTGTTTTTTAGCTTGTATCTGTATGTCTTGGCATGCTACTGTATGCTTCAAGCTAACGTGTTTTTAGCGTGCGCGCATGCATGCCGTATGTTTTAGCTGGCGTATGTTTTACCACTTTAAAACTGCGGCCAATGATACAATGCGTTTTGTCTATGTGTAAATGTTAAGGAATTATTCCGCTAGAAGTAGTAGTAGAACATTGTTGATGAATTTCATCTTGCTATGAGAACTATTGACACTAGTCTCTGTCCTGAACATTTGCTTGTACTTAAAACAAAGAGTGTAGGGTGAAGTTGAGGCCCTAATTCCCCTTGAGTGATTAACAGCACCTGGCTATCTTCTTGCCGCCTCCCACTTCGTAAAAGTCCCTGAAGGCTGCCAAGTGCCTTCGAGGAGTAAACCTAGTCTCAAGGTCTGTGAACCAGCAGATATGGTCTGCACTTTGTCAAAATGCCAACATTGAACTTTGCTTGACTTTCTTTGTTTCAGGTTTTTACATACGGGGAAGGACTGCCTGCCCCTACTTAACATACTTAACATACTATGCCTATATGTACGTGTGACTGTAGTTGCTCGGGGCTTCCTGATGAAATCTGAGACTCACAGGAGCCCGAATCGATTCGTGTTGCGTTGCGATAAACTGAAGAAAAGACTACGTGGTGTTGGGTCTTCTTCCACCTTATAGAGAGATAAAAGAATCTGTAACCAAGGAAGGGCCAAGAGCAAATTGACAGCTCCCATTCCTCAACAAATGGCGTCACGAACAGGATCTCTCTGGAAAAAGACTGACACCGGTTTCAGGACCTTCAGACTCAGGCAGTAACCAAGGAGCGCTCCACTATAACCAGGTAAGACACACCTGTTCCTGTTATTACGGGCAAAGTGTCAAGATTCGGCTTATGTCCAATAAGGACCGATCAAATCAAACTGCTCTGAACCTGACTGTGTTGAACCAAGTATAGTGATTGGGTCTTGTAGGTGGCAAATAACAAATTGATAATGAGTTGTATGAAATAAGTGACAATGGAAAAATGAAGTACTGTACAGGAAAAAGGAATTAAAGTATAGGTGTGAGGTATATTCAAAACAATATACCGTCCAAACTTTGCCACTGAGTAGTAGATAACTGAATTGGCACAGTTATTGAGTCACCAAGTAGGCGGTTTAAATTAGGTAGAACCGCTGAGTCGTAGGTTTGGCTAGTAGCTGACGAGCAAAGACCATACTGAGTTCGTAGGGAAGTAAAAAATTAGTGGTTAATTGCTGAGGCTGGTCCAGGTAATTTGTATTATTCTGGATGCTGTTAAATTGTTGTAGGACTGACGACTGGAGATCCCGGTCTGAGTAAACAGCTGTATATTTAGGGCAAGTTAGGGACAGCTCCATTGTTACAATTGGAGAATTACGTGACGTCACACGGTCCATAAGGGAGTATATTGGACGGTGAGTATGATAAAAACATGGTGAACTGTAAGATGGACGGAACGCCTGAAGGCAAGAAAACAGTTGAAATACCGTCTGGTGGTAAGTAGGAAAGAAAGGAAGGCGAATGCATTGCGCAGAGAGAGAAAAGGGCGAATGCACTGCGCAGAGGGGTAAGTAAAGCGAGAAAACAAGGTCTTAAGAATAAATTGTAAGAATAAGACAATAGTTTAAAATATAAAAAGAAACTAAGTGTATTCAATTTGAGCTATAATAATAATAATAATACATTTTATTTGTGGGGGTCTTTCTAGGAACTCAAGGACACCTTACAACAAGCAGTTAAAATCACGAATACAATGTTAAAAACAACATCAAATAAAATAAGAAAAATACAACAACAACAAAATAATGGCTTTATGGTCCGAGTGAATAATCCTGTCTGAACAGATGTGTTTTGAGGCTGGACTTGTAATGCGTTAATGAGTCGGTATAACGAAAAGAGCGGAGCCAGTGGATGTTTCTAAGATGATAATATGATGTGGTTGATATGCGAGGGGAAAAGAGAGGGTCAAGTTGACAAGTAGAGGTTCTTCTATATATTGCATTTCATGGGCAGTTTGACCACTGCCTTCGACATTGGAAAAAGAAAAAAAATATATAACCAAAGTAACTCGACAAAGTTATGATAAACAAGGCAGCGAGGATGCCTCCTTCACCGCATGAGGTGACGAGCGCTAAAATTAGGACCTCACTACAAGCGCCGAGTGGTCACTTGTACATAGACAAGGCAGAAGAAATTGGAGCGGATGGTCAATCTCCAGGCAGAGAGACCTGAGCTCACCACACACACGAAAATGTGTCTATATTCATCACAATCGCAGACACTGTTGTGAGGGTTAAAGATATTGAGTGAATTAAAAAAAAAAAAAAAAATTATAAACGTCTTGACAGAGGGGCACTTTAATCATTGTGTAGGCTCCACAGGCAGGTTTGTAAGCACAAACCTAGAGGAAGGGGATAACACATACTAGCCATTTTACTGGCACCCACCTGAATCCCTTGTGTGCCAAGCTTCCCCCTGATCTGCCCAGGGTGGTTCATAAACAATTGGTAAAAGTAGAAAAATGTATGCAAATTAAACAGGATAATGAGAGCATGAGTTTTTGGGATGCGACCACTTTTATAACTAAGGAGACTGAATTGACAAGGCAAATATTGCTGGATATGCCTAAAATTTACTATGACATACAGTTGTGGGCAATAGACTGGCTTAAGAGTACCGGTAAGTATTTACCCAAAGAGATTATGGACCTATTAGAGGGAATAGCCTCTTGCAAATTGACTAGGTTGAATGATAGAAAATCAGACGCGCTGAGTTCCCTTTTATCCAACAACATTGGGTCCTTCAGAACAATTGGCGTTTGAATTGCTATCTGAGGTACACCCAATGACTTATTTGGTTAATTGTATGGATGCTTGGGTGACTGTCACAGGACTGGACCCCAATAGTCATCCATTGAATCAAGCTTTGTTCAGGCAAGCAGTGCTGGGGGGCTGTCCGTCTGATGTGCAGAAAATGATGACTAACTCTCCCACTCTCCCCACTTCAGATGACGTGAATTGGCGGACTCATTTCCTATATTATGTGCAGCAATCTCGAATGAGAGCCGAGGAAGAGACTGAGAAAACATCCAAGCTACAAAACGACTTTTTGAATCCACAAGTACAAGAGGCTAAGAGAGCCTCCAGTAATGCATGCAAAAAAGAGAAACTTGGGAGATCTAATCAAATGTCAATCAGTGTCTCTCAACAGGCTCCACCACGGCTGATCACACCCACACCGCAGCTCCAAGCCACACCTCAACATTACGGCCTGCCCACAAGGCAGGGCCGAGACGCGTGGCTGGGGGGAGGTTCGAGACGGGAAGGTGGGCGTGGACGAGGAAGTCACGGGAGCCAAGCTGGCTGTTTCATTTGTGGTGATGTGAATCATTGGACAAGGAAATGCCCACACCGCCGGCACCCACCTGTTCATCAATCAGGCTATGATCAACAAGTTCTGACTCCTCCTCCGCAAAACCAACAACAATGACAGGATACGGCACCCCCAAATGGACAATACCCATCTACTCCATGGGTACCCGAATCCCCAACGATAGGGATCACTGCTGGCCTCACTGAAAGACTGTCATGAACTTGAACATGCTGGACCACACTTGCTCCCAATGCCTGCTGATACAAGGCTGACTGTTGCTAAAGTCAGCCGATGACCCACCACTGAACTCTGTCTTCCAACAGTATCGGCTTTGGTCTCCTTAGACTTCCTCCATATGACCTTACCATCCGCTGATCGGTCCTTCCCACTGCACAATGCTTTTGACAATCTAGAGCAGTGGTCACCAACATGGTGCCCGCGGGCACCAGGTAGCCCGTGAAGACCACTTGAGTAGCCCGCCAGTGCCTGGACATTGTGATTTGCTAGTAGAAATTATGATTTAAAAATGCAAACATTGGCAGTACTGTGAGACATTTCGAAACACGATCAAAGTCTGACAATTTAAATCATCAAGTATTAAAAATAACACATCCTCATATTATTGAAGGTATTTTGGACAAATATGTTATTTCAGACGTGTATCAATTTGGTAGCCCTTCACACAATCGGTACACATGAAGTTGCTCTCACCCTCAAAAATGTTGGTGACACCTGATCTAGAGATTGAAATTTATCGCATGGCCTGGTTGGGTGAAACACAAGGCAATTTATTTAATGTTCCCTCCTCCTCAATTATTGTAGGTCCTGAAGGGTGTGGCAGCCAGAGTGGACCTGTCAGAGGATCTCATCTCATTGACTGGTATCTAGGCCTGACATGGCCGCGCCGCTCATACTTTTTTGCCGTCTACTCAAATATACAAAAATTCTCATTCGTACACCTTTTTTGTAATCGATTTAGCTAAGGTTTTTTCCATATACCACTTTCAGAATCGTATAGGGAATTTTCTCATTCTCTCACCTTGGAGTTAAATTTTACCACACTCGGTTGCCTCACGTATTCGATTTTGTCTTCTGGAAATTTTATCCAAGTGCTTAAACAGCTACTCTACTCTTTCCGACATACGGATGGCGTTGTGCTTATTCGGTATAGTAATGCATCATCTAAGATTTGTTGTTTGGATGCCATGTGGTGGCTCCTTTGACGTTTGGGTTTTTGCGGTTTCAAACTATCGCATGTGAAAATTACAATGCGCACTGCCTTTATATTTTTGGGGAGACTGAACACATCAGAAGGTACAGCGATGCCGGTTTCTTTTGTGCAGCCTGGTCTAGCTGATTTACTGAGATGTTTCTGAAAAAGAAGGTTCTGTTTCTGTAGTTCTTTTTCAGAAAAGAGAGGGGAACGTGAATGGCAGGAACGTGAACAACAGGGAGGTAAAAGACTAATTTTGATGAATTTTGACATACGTCAGCATGCAATTGGACCCAATTGAACAAAAACATTCAGCATGCATCAGATATGCGGCAGCATGAGGCAAATGTTTACAATAAAAAAATTTAAAAACTGCCACAGGAACATCGATTCAACATAGTGAAAAAAAACAAAGATACAAAAACTTAGAGAGGCTCTGCTAAAACCAAAAGAAGTAGTTATTAAATGCAGGACACAGAAGGACTTTTCCCACGTAAAAGTAAGGAATGACAAAGCAGACTAGATGACTAAAGAGACGGCAGAAGACGACTTGATCTTTAGTGATGGAAGTGGAATCAAAAATGGGAAATTGTATGTTTTCCAAACTAACAACCTTATTTCAGACCAAGAGAGGGTATCCCGGAGGAGAAGAACTAACCGGGTGGCCAGGGATGAGACTGGTTTGTATCGGCATGAAATTGATGGACGTCCAGTCCTGTCGGCAACTAAATTGAAGACTCCAATTCGGGAGGCATGGGTTTTTTCATCTGCAATTCAAGGTAAGCTCGAACCAACGTATCGGAGGCTTATATCAAAAACTCAGATGGTGATGACCTCAGAGAAATCGGATTGGGATGAGGCGCTACCACTTGCACTTTCACCATGAGGTCCATCGTTAAGTCCACCACGGGTCTCACACCTTTTAAGATGGGACGTGACCAGGAGTTCCCCGCTCCATGGCAATTCATGGACCCGGGGGCTCTTCAACAAACGATTCCCCATGAAGCAGACAAGGAGTCATTGAGTGTTCTCGTCTCCTATTTTCAGGAGCGGACGAGACTCCAGGGTGAACACTCCATGAAACCACAGACGTATCCCGAGCATGTGTATCTGGGGGTCCTACAGCGGAAGTGGCACCAGCCGAGATGAATGGGACCACGCAGAGTGACACAAAGGACCATCATGCTGTCTACCGAGAAGGAATGCGTCAGCCCCAAGAAGCGTCTCCAACTTCAAAAGTGACCTTCGGAAGGACGACTGGACGTGAAACCAAGACAAAGTTCTCAGGGGGCCCAGAACTAATAACATATCTTCCTGATTATACTGGTTATTTTGGTCTCTATTTCTCTACTAATGTGGGCACTGGTGGCAGGCTTCGCTGAAGTGCTTTGCACAAGACAGAATTGGTTGTTCCGCTTTGACGACGGAATTTGACACCGAAGTTTTGTGATCACAATATTAATTGTGATCAAGAGAGGGATTTGTTAAGGAATTATTCCGCTAGAAGTAGTAGTAGAACATTGTTGATGAATTTCATCTTGCTATGAGAACTATTGACACTAGTCTCTGTCCTGAACATTTGCTTGTACTTAAAACAAAGAGTGTAGGGTGAAGTTGGGGCCCTAATTCCCCTTGAGTGATTAACAGCACCTGGCTATCTTCTTTCCGCCTCCCACTTCGTAAAAGTCCCTGAAGGCTGCCAAGTGCCTTCGAGGAGTAAACCTAGTCTCAAGGTCTGTGAACCAGCAGATATGGTCTGCACTTTGTCAAAATGCCAACATTGAACTTTGCTTGACTTTCTTTGTTTCAGATTTTTACATACGGGGAAGGACTGCCTGCCCCTACTTAACATAATTAACATACTATGCCTATATGTACGTGTGACTGTAGTTGCTCGGGGCTTCCTGATGAAATCTGAGACTAACAGGAGCCCGAATCGATTCGTGTTGCGTTGCGATAAACTGAAGAAAAGACTACGTGGTGTTGGGTCTTCTTCCGCCTTATAGAGAGATAAAAGAATCTGTAACCAAGGAAGGGCCAAGAGCAAATTGACAGCTCCCATTCCTCAACAGTAAAATACAGAAATAGCACCCATTAATGAGACTGCACCCAACCATACGGTGCGCCGAATGGTCGTGAAAATACGGTACTCAAAACTATGTTGGAAGCCACATATCGATAACGTAAAAAGAAAAATAGCCAAAACCATAGGGATCCTCTACAAAACCAAGGAAGTGCTAAATAAGAGATCTTTGTACACATTATATTCTTCATTATTATTACCATATATAACCTACTGTGTGGAAATATGGGGAAATGCCTGCAAAACAAACACACTCCCTATTCTAAAACTACAAAAAAAGCAATTTGAATTATTAATAGATAAAAATATACGGAACCCACAAATCCACTATTTATCAAATTAAATACGATGACATTTTATGACCTGGTTGACTTTAAAATTGTCCAATTAATGTACAAAGCAGACAATAACCTGCTCTGCCAAAACATTCCGAAGCTTTTCGAAAGTTGAGAAAGCAGCTATGATTTAAGAGGTACCAACTTATTCAAAAAACTCTAAACAAGAACAAACATCAAGCAAAGAAGTGCATCTATCAAAGTTAATCTGTTAATCTGTGGAATAATTTTGAAACGGACCTGAAAATGAGTAAATCGCTTGCTGAGTTGTTTGTTTGTTTATTGAACATAAACTGAAACTGTGATCCAGACCCAGCTAGTCTTTTCAGCATGACAGACTACCGTATTTTCACGACCATTCACCGCACCGTATGGTTGGGCGCAGTCTCATTAATGGGTGCTATTTCTGTATTTTACAAATAAACAAAACACACTGTATCATTGGCCGCAGTTTTAAAGTGGTAAAACATACGCCAGCATAAACATACGGCATGTATGCGCGCACGCTAAAAACACATTAGCTTGAAGCATACGGTAGCATGCCAAGACATACAGATACAAGCTAAAAACACGGTTTTAAAAAGGCAACGGAAGCAAAACTGAGTTCCGTTGTATTTTATTTAGCCATGGTACAATGTATTCACGTTTTTCGATCAATCATCACCCAGAAATCCAAAGTCCTCATCCTCTGTATTAGAATCGAACAATTGTGCAAGTACCGGTAATCCATCAAAAACGCCGCGTTCCCTCTCGTTGTCAGAGTCACTCTCATTGCCATGTGGCTCCACAGAAATGTGCCGGCTTTGCCAAAAACTCGAACAACAGTGCAAGCAGACACGTTCGTCCAAGCAGCCACAATCCATTCGCAAATTGTGGCGTAACTCGCCCAGCGCTGCCTCTCACTCTTTGTAAAGTTGTGTTTGCCATCGATCATTCATTGTTCCCATGCCGTTCTCAACTTTACTTTGAACGCCCGGTTGATGCCGATGTCCAGCGGTTGGAGTTCTTTAGTCAAGCCTCCGGGAATAACGGCAAGCTCAGAGTTCATTTGCTTGACTTGGTTTTTCACCGCTGCTGTGAGATGGGCACGCATGCCAAAAGCATAACCGATGGCTTGAAGTTTGAACAGAGCTTCGTAGGCGTGTCTCTTTGTAGAATTTATTTTCGGGGGTTCTTAGAAACCAAAACCGAAGTTGTTTTGCAACAATGCACATTGCCACACTCTATATAGGTGTTGGTACCTGCTTGGGGTGACGCTTTAGCGTCCAATTACACGCCCACCCTTCACCCTTCACCACTGCTCCCCAACATGCCTTTCCTCTCTCACATCTGCCTTCTCTCTCTCCCTCTCTCTCTCTCTTGGTTCGCCCACTGTGCACTTTCCCATTTGCTTTGTACCCAAATGGATTATACATCCAAAAGCAGAGAGCATAAGTTACCGATATACAATTACAGTACCGTATTTTCACGACTATAGGGCGCCATTAAAAGTCTAAAATTTTCTCCAAAATGGACAGGACGCCTTATGATGCGGAGCATCTTGTGTATGCACCGGTACTCTTACAGTATCAATACTGTATAGTGTTCGGCATTTTGATTAACTTCTAGTGGTTAAGTTTGAGTAAAAATACAAATTTTGAACTTCAAGATATTTTTGGTTGGCTGTGTGCCTCGTTGTTCTGATCTTATGTACTTGAAAGTTCCCAAAAAAATAAAATAATTTTTAGTCAACAGATGACACTTGCAATACTGACTATTACAGGGTTCTTTGGGTCAAAACTTGCCATCAATCATCAAAAATGCAACCATTAAGTACATACTGTATGTTAGTCAGTATGGTTCAGCGTTGTTGTCAAACATGTTTATTATACAGCAATTCCTTGCCAATTCATGTTTTGCGGCTTCAGTGCTTCATGGGGTTTTCCAAAATACTGTATTCATTTAAAGACAAAAAAAAGGAGTGTCTCTGCACCATCGCAGCCTCACCCATCACTGTCTCTTGTTGTCTCGCGAGTCTCGTCCATGCAGACTCTCGCATACTGTAAGTATTGTTTGCGATGACTTTTTTAACCTATACAGTCAACCCTCTTTTCAACATTCCTTGTTCACATTCTTATATCGGCTAGAGGAGACCATCTAATGAGAGGATTTACTGCAGGCGCACACAGAGCAGGAACCAATGAATTGTGTGATGTCCGATTTGAGCACCGTCCACGAAAACCTTTGTGAGATGAGTGAGTGTAGTAGGTATGTTGGATGGCACGCTATCTTTGATGCATGCCTCCACTGTAACACCTCAGGTGTAAGTCGATGAGCACCAATAGCCTCCCTGCAGGACAACCTGGAGGTATCCTGGAGTTGAGTCGTTTTGCGGCACGCATGTATGCCAGATTCTTGTGGTCATTGTACACGGTCAACTGTTCCTTCGCTCCTTCCAGGTCAAGGTCAAGGTCATCTTTTTTTTGTCAAATATGCTTTCTGTATGATATGCAGCATAGATTAAAATGTTTCCTCTCCATCCTCAGTGCAAACATGCTGTGCATTAGACACACACAGCTAAGACAAGATAGCAGCGACACTGTATAAAAGGTAATCTGAACAGTATAAACAGTATAGACAATATAAACAATGTAAACAGCATAAACAGTGGCACTTGTGGCTATTGTAGGTAAAGTGAGGTCGTGCATTGTGTAATTGTGCAATACACAGATGTCGGATGATGAGGGGAGGGTCATAGTCTGTGACAGGAGGCAGGGGTCGGGCAGAGCAGGGAGGGAGTTGAGTCTCCTGACCGCCTGGTGGAAGAAACTGTTTTTGAGCCTCCTGGTTCTGGCACGGAGACTTCGCAATCTCTTTCCCGATGGCAGCAGGCCAAAGAGGCTGTGTGATGGGTGGGTGGGGTCACCTGCGATCCGGATGGCATGGCGGGTCAGACGGGAGTAGTAAATGTCCACGAATGGGGGGGAGAGAGACACCAATGATCTTCTCAGCTGCTCTCACGGTGCGCTTCAAAGTCTTTTGGCAGCTGCAAGCACCGTACCACCCAGTGATGGAGCTGAACAGGATGCTCTCAATGGTGCCTGTATAAAATGTCTGCATGATGGGGGGCGGGGCTCTTGCTCTCCTCAGTCCACAACAATCTCTTTTGTCTTCTCCACATTCAGGTGGAGATTGTTGTCTTTACACCTCAAGGCTGTCTAAAAACGGGCGAAAAAGTCGTTCCGGTTGTTCAGCAGAGTTATGGAGCTGTCGCAGGTGTGCAGGGAGTGCTTGTAGTCCGTAATGGTCTGGATCCTCCGCCACAGGTTCCTGGTGTCTCTGCTGTCCTTGAACTGGTCTGCAATCCTCCTTGAATATTGTCTCTTGGCCAGTCTGATGCCTTGTGACAGGTTGGCCCTGGCAGTCCTGAGGTCCACCACGTCTACAGCTCTGAAGGCAGTGTTCCTGGCCCTCAGGAGCCTGTGGACCTCACCTGTCATGCCATGGCTTCTGATTGGCCTGGACGGTGATGGTTCTGGTGACCATGACATCATCCATGCACTTCCTTATCTCGGATGTGACAGTCTCCGCGTACACGTTGAGGTTAATGGTTGCATGTTTAAACACACTCCAGTCTATGGTGGAGAAACACTCTTGAGGGGTGTTCACACGGCAAGATTTGGTCCGGTGCTACGCCGGGGCTGCCCCAGTAGAGCGTTCACATGTGCAAATTAGCTCCGGCGTAGCCCCGGAAAAAGGCTTACACCGGACCAAATTTGACTGGGCTGTCTCGGAGTTGTTAGTGTAGTTTGCTCCTTTGTTGTTGTGTGCTCACAACCCCCCGCAACCCTTTTCATTTATTTTGTGATTTCCTCTCTTGATTTTCTGTTTGGCGCATTATGTGTTTGCTTTTCTGAGTGTCATTGAAGTCATCGTTGATTTACGTTTTTGGGGGCGGCCACTCTCGAGCAGAAGGCACGGAGACCGAGAAGGACGTGCCTGTACAGTAGTTGTTTGAGTTGTGTATACGTTTTAAAAAGAACCAACAAGACAGCTCATTTGTTTTGTGTCGTTTTGCTGTCCTGCAGAAACTGTCGTGTGAACGCAAGTGGGGCTGAAGCAACGCTGTGCTGGTGCTGACACGCTCAGCGGCTTTGTACGTGTGAACGCTCCACACAATTTGCTGTGGTGCAAAATATATCGCAACAAAATACATCGGTGCAGCGCCGGAGCAAATGTGTGCCGTGTGAACACCCCTTTGGAGTGCTTCTGTGGACAACCACAGAGCTTGCAAACCACAACAGCGTCTCGGCACCAGGCATCGTTGATGTAAACACAGAGTCCCCTGCCGCGAGTCTTCCCCCCCTCGATGAGCTCTCTGTCTGCTCGGGAGCACGTTAGCCCGGCTAGCCAAATAGCCCAGTCCGGGACACTGTCGTTGAGCTATGTCTCCACGCAAACAAAGGCGCAGCAGTCACTCACGGTTTTGCGAGATGTCCGAAGTAAGCGGGTATCGTCCACTTTGATGTCCAGCGAGCGTACGTTGGCCAGCGTGATGGTCGGGATAGCCGGTCGATGAGGGCTAGCTGCTAGCCTAGCCCGGATACCTCTGCGCTTCCCCCTCTTCTGCTTCCTTAGATTCCGTCCGTGGCGCTACCACTGCGGGCTGGTTGCAGGAGTGGGGGACAGTGATTGAGCAGGCCTCCACGGCAGACCGCAGTCACGCAGCAGACTAAAGCTGTTTTGCCTTCGTTGGATTCATTTTTGTAGTTCTGCCGATGGCGAGCAGAAACTCACGAGGCCTTGGTGCGCAACACAGTGAAAACAAGAAATATAAAAGAACACGAAGAACACTGATTTGCAGGGGAGAGAAGCCGCTGCGGGTAGCTGTGCCGCCATCTTTGAAATGTTTCTTCAAGCCAGTGCCTCCAGTCTTGTAAAGCCAGTACGACGGCCAGCAGCTCACGGTTGCCCACATCATATTTGGCTTCAGCCAGACTGAGACGACGAAAGAAAAAAGTGCAGGGGTGAAGTCTTTGGTGGACCGGGGATTGCTGGAATGGTACAATCCCTACTCCTGAATCTGACTTATCCACTTCAACAATAAATCAAAGTTTAGGATTTGGGTAGTGCAACATGGGAGGATTGGTGAATGACTTTTTGAGAACAGAAAAAGCTGCCTCTGCACCACCGGTCCAGTTAATTTGAGTTTTAATTGACATGAGTTGAGTAGTGGTGCTGCCCTCAGACCATATTTACGGATACATCTCCAGTAGAAAATTAGCACACACAAGAAATCTTTGTGGCTGTTTATGGGTGGTAGGTGTACGCATTCTACAACCGACTTGGTCAGCACTAAGTTGACCCTGGCCTATAATAAAACCTAAAATCGGCACAGTCTCAATTCACACTGGTCTGCTTTAACATACAGCCTATTTTCCAGTAATCTCTGGAGGGCCATGCGTACATGTCTCTGGAGTTCCTGTAAATTCCTTGAAAAAATTAAAATACCATCCAGATAAACAACAAAATACATGGAGCATATCTTTTGGGTGGTGGAAGCAATAAATTCTATAAAAGACAACCAAAGTTCCGGCCGCGCATTAGTCACAGCCATAGCCCAACTAGCCTGGCCAGTCAACAGGCTCATAATGAAAGCAACCTTGGAATTATCATTGGTGTAAACGGAGGGTTGCTGAATTTGTGTTCACTGGTGAATGAACTGCCCACAAAGTCTCCACCATAGCATGAGGGATGGGGTAAATTTGATTCATGAAAACTTGGTGGAGAGGAAGGCACTCCAACAGCAGTTTGAGACACCGAGGGGAGCGTGCCTTGGGTGCCCCACTGTTCCACATGTGAGTTTAATTCTTCAAAGCGGTGAACCAGCAGGGTAACCACATCACAGAGCTCTGTTAGTGCTTCCCCCTACCTTACTAGCAGTGTTCCTTGGCTGGCTAGAGTCGTCCTAAACTTGTCAGAGTCTGAGGGATCCATGGTCGAAATATTCTGTTAAGGTGCCGGAGTGGCCCAGAACAGGAGCGGATCCCACAAACGCAAAGAATTTCGAAATACAAAAATCGTTCATTTACACAATAAGATCACAAGACCAGCAAAATACAACATAAAGCGCTAGTAACAAAATAACTTGGCTAAAAATGAGGCTAACCAAAAACTCTTGCAAACAGCAAGGGAAATAAAGAACTGAAAATGACTTGTCACAAAAATACAAGGAAAAGCCAATCAACAAGAAAAAGCAAAAACGCCAGAGGAAAACGCTATAATCAAGAATAAAGGAAACATGGAACAAACAAGACAATACGAACTCATCCGATGACTGTGTTCGAGAATGACAAAAGTCAAGAAATTACAGGCTTGGACATGAGCAAAGCAAATATTTCAACAACGGGTGATAGTCAAGTGAAGTCATGAAAATGTATTTATTTATTTTTCTCAGACCGCCCCACCCACCAATATTGGTAAAGCCTCCCAGAAGCCTCGGGGGAGAAAAAATCCTGGTGGCAAGTCTGGAAAAGGGGGTCAGGGGATTTTGCGCATGTTTAAATCACCTTTAAAAACACAAATACTGCCAATATACGGGTTTTAAAAGTGTTACTGACTGCATCTAAACGTAGTCTGAGTGTTTGTGTAACAAGCAATGAGTTAGGTTGGGACCAATAGAATATATACCCACAAAGAAAATACATGTTTTGAGCTTGACAAAGGAAATGTTTGTCTTCATGAAAAAAAATCACATTAAAAAACAAAATACATATTAAAATGTTATCTTCATACATTTTGGAAAACCTATATTAAAATCCTATAACCATAATTGTTTATGGTCTAGCAATTGAATCAGTTGTTCATGGCACAACATGAGACAAGCTAAACAAATGATCTGTCTGTCACCTGAAAATCATTGATGGCCAACATTACCTTTGGCAGCAATGTAGATAAACCTGATGGCAACGAAAACTGCTCCAAACATAAACTTGAAGGAAGGAATGACAATTAAGTGTGAGGTAATCTTGCTCAGTGAAGTAGTTGCCTCTAATGGGCTCTCAAGCTATACTGACACAACTGCAAAGGTGCACTTAAATGTATATTTAATTTGAGACGATCACATTGTCTCTGCATTTGGTATGTCATGTACAATACAGAGCAATGACATGTAGCCTGTACTAAATCCTAAAAAACTTCACCTCCGGTGAACACAAATTATTTTCTGTTTTTGTCATTACATTTTCTAAACAACTTGTCAACACATTCCCAACAGCTCTATTGTTAGTGTTTAGTGACAAAGGTCTCATCATCCAGTTGTTACCGTCCATTATATTTATATATGTCCACAAAAATCAATTTTCCCATTTCTTATGCCGCCTGCCCCCCTCCTGAAAAACAACAACAACAACAACCACCACAGTATTTTCCAAGTGAGAGTTTCATATATTCTTCTTGTTGGACAATGCTCTTGACTGCAAAACAGAGGGAGGACCCATTCATTTTATTTATAATGACAAAACACCATAAATAGAACAAGCTTCCTCTTAATGGTTTTTAGTGGAAACAGAAAAAAGTAATAATGCAATTTTACATTTAGATTTGATTGCCGTGAGAGACAATTTGCTAGACACAGAAAACGGGGACTGGTAGTGGATCTGTGTGCTGTGTTTGCTCAGTCTACATTGCTGGGGGTTGTGGTGGGATGAAAGCAAGATTTCAGACAAAAAGAGTAGATGTGGCTGGCTCAGCCCAGCAGCAGTAATGATGCTCAATGGATTCCCCCAGACGCGTATATTCAGGGTGAAAATGATGCCATCTCCAGGGAAATGCGCTGCCAAAGCTCTTTAGTCTGTTTGCCTCTCTTCAGGTTCTGCAGTACATCATTTAATTGCATCACACCCACCGGCGTGAGACAGAAAGCAGCTCTGGCGCTGCGGATGATGTTGACAAAGTCGTCATAGTCAGCAGGTGTTAAGTGGATGAGCCTGTGATGGATATACTTAAAAAAAAGGAGAAAGGATGATTATCTTGGAGGATTGCATGGAATCAAACAATTCTGAAATAATCCCCTCCCCAAATCACATTGATGATTAAGGACCTGTCAACTAGATTCCTTGTTAAGTGCCGTGGTGGATATCTTGCGGGTGTATAAGTGGTTGGTTGAACTGTGTCGATATTAGGCCAATGCCATATGGGAGGCCTCCAGACTAAGTTTTTTGGAAAAGTTTTGAAAAGAAGCACAGAGGCCCCTCATTTAAAATTTATAATGTAAATACAAAATTTAGGGGCACACATCGTAAGTTGACTAGCAATTTACTCCACTCATTTTCACTCATGTCTGATAAATTGGCTGAAGAATAGAGTAGAAGTTTGTCAGTTACAACAATTATTCAAAAATAGCAATTCAAAAATAAATAAAGAGCAGATTTACTCATTGCGCTGGTGTAAATGAAATTACTTGCACCGTTTCAAATTTTAATAGCCAACATTTAGCGGCAGTCTGGAGCCCTGCCATATGGGACCATGTTTAGAAATCACTGTGCGATTGAGACAACCAATCATTTATTTAGTCTTGCTCACTTTTAGTCTCTCAGACAAGTGAACCTCGAGAAAATTCGTGGCCAATTATTTAAGTGTATTTCAACACTGATTATGAAAATGGAAAATATATTTAGCAAAACTGAGCAACATTCTGCTGATATGAATTTGGCTATAAATGTGTCATACCTGCAGGTATGACTGTTGACAGCGCTGAACAAGCTGGTGGAAGGCAGGTGTTCGTAGGTGAGCGTGAATGTGAGCAGGATTCAGCCTCTGGAGAGCCTCCATGATAATCTCCTGAAGAACAAATGGACTCAGGACACCTTTACCCACTCCCACACAGAATTGGTAGACGAAGTTGACTCCTGACAAAACGGAATATGAGAAAAGGTGAAAAGACAGTCTTATCAAAATAGAACAACTGAAGGTGGCTGCAGTGTTGGCCAGGCACTACAGTGTTCTTAATAACTAGGTCACTATAATCCAGTGTTTTTCAATATTTTCCATAAAAAATGTTTAAACTGTCAACATTTTTGCCCAATTTATTGCACCATTTGAGTCTGAAAAATAAAACTGAATAAATTCAATAAATACTAAATTCAAAATCAGTTCAGCAACATTAACTCAGGAGCAGAATATATAAAACACTTTAGTCTACAAAACAAAAATGAATAAAACAATTTGTAGTGATTTGTTTCTCTTTTTTTTTTAATCAAAATGAGGAAAACCGGATTTTGCAGTGCACAACTTTTCCAGCGGCTTATCAGCGTGATTGAAGTGTAATGCCTGTAATTGGCGCATTGATTTATCGTATTTTCCCCACTAAAAGGCAGACCAAAAAGTTTGTGTGTGGCTACTAAGGTAATATGTCAACCTCAAAATGGCTCCTTGCTAGTGATACGTTTCCAATGCAGAGTTCAAACTTAAGGTTACGCAGTTGAACACGGAAATAGACCAGCGGCATGAGAGTCAATGTTATAACTTGCTGTTGGTTAAGTGAACTGTGTCGCTGCTTTATTAAATACATTTTATTGACATTTGATCGTTCTGTAGCAACGCCACTCAACAGCTATCTTAGCTGTTGTCGTTTGTTCAAAGCTTCTTTGATCTGTGACGTGGGTTACGCCGGCGCTGATTGGTTGAAACACGCGTGCACAGCAGAGAGCTGCGGAGTACGAACTGCTGAGGTGCACTTCACTCGAGTGGCAGCATTTCCTTGATTGTTGCTCCATCCAGTGGATGCATTGTAGATTGCGTCTTATCGTGCGGTGCGTCCAATATATGAAAACAAATTACAAAATAGCTGGTACTTGCATTACAGGAAGTAAGACACTGGTTGTAGCACCTATGTCAAAGTCAAGGCCTGCGGGCCACATCCAGCCCATGAGATGGTTTTCTATGACCCCTGGGATGATATTGATTTATTATTAGAACCAGCCCGCAGACCGCAGCAAGCTGGCAGCCCGCAGACCAATACTACATTTCCCACAATGCAACGGTGACGCACCAAGCAGTCGGCCTGTTCACTTCAATATTTATTTGTGCATAACAGTAATGTTAACTTTCAGATATGCATCAAAAATGGCAAAATGATTGGTGAACACTGAGAACCGGGGGGTTTCAAACAAGGTGTCGGAATAAATGTTCGTGGACGTAGCTGGAAAACCTGTGGGTCTTCTGTGCGGACAAAGTGTGGCGGTATTGAAAGAGTATACCGTATTTTCACGACTGTAAGGCGCCATTAAAAGTCTTAAATTTTCTCCAAAATGGACAGGACACCTTATGATGCGGATCGTCTTGTTTATGCCCTGAGTTCCAAAATCTGACTGACAGCCGACACGCTGTTTATATAGAGGAAAGGCGGAAGTGACTGTGGACAGGCATACGGCAAAAAAGTCGGCCAATCAATGAAGGGTGGGCGTGTATATATACATTTATGGAGAGGGTGAGCGAGAGATAGAGAGAGAAAAGGCAGACGTGAGAGAGGAAAGGTATGCGGGGGAGAAATCCGCCAATGAGAGTGAAGGGTGGGCGTGTAAGTGGACGCTAAAGGGGCGCCCCAAGCAGGTACCAACACCCGTACAGCCTGAAGCGGACATTGATCGGCTGTCATTATGTTGGGGCTTGTTTAGCAGAAGCTGATTGGCTCCCATTGGAGTTGGGAGGGCCAGCTAAGCAGCGGTGAGGAAAGGAGAGGTGAACATGGAGGAGCATGTCAGAATCAGAATCAGAATCATCTTTATTGGCCAAGTATGTAGAACACACAAGGAATTTGTCTCTGGTATAACGCGCTGCATTAGTGTCATCGTAAACAACAAAATCATTGAACCATTTTAGAGTAACCAGTAGTTTTGTAGTACCATTTTGTAGTACAAGAAGAGGGTGAGGGTTCTCGACCCAATAAATGGAAAATTTACATTTCAAAAACATCCTGCCGACACAATTGCTAAAGGTAGAGTGTAGTGCCTAATTTGTAAGAAGGAGTTTGCTTACCACCGAAGCAGCTCAAATTTAGCCTCCCACATCAATGTAAAGCACCCAGTCCCGAGTGCAGCCATAGCAAAGGTCTTCGGCAAATTAAACTCGAGAACACCCCACGTACAAGGCACAGTTAATGTGTCATCTGTAAACTACTAAAAGTGATTGATGTTTATTTCAGCACTTTTAGTTTGTGATGATGAACAGTGTTATTTCTGAAGTGATAACTTACAGCACAGTTTTTTAAGGGTCTGTTTAATTTTTTTTTATTATCTGAAGCAAGTTCAGTGTTAAGTACTTGGATTGCTCTGAAATTTTTTTCTTACTGTTTTTTATATGTTAACCAAAGCCAGTGGTTCTCAATTATTTTCTATCATGCCCCCCCAAGGAAGATGAAAACGTCTCGTGCACCCCCCCACCCCCACACAACTATAAATAATAATAATAATAATACATTTTATTTATAAACGCCTTTCAAGACACCCAAGGACACTTTACAATAACAAAAAACACAAGACAACACAGGTTGAGCAGATAATATCATTTGTCTATACAATTGTTTGTTATAAGTACACCTTTGCATAACACTGTATCCTTATTAATGTAAAAAAAGAAAGAAAAATGGACCAATTTACAACAAAGAATAGCTTTAGTAACTGGAAGAGAAAAGATTTAATGAAAGTGCATCTGAAATTCAAAAATAACATTAAATCCTTAATTTAACAATAAATATTTTTTGACTGACCGTGTCCAACCATACGATACTGAAAAATTAAATTAGGTACATACAATCAATAACTAATAATGCATTCAAACTAATCACCAACATTATCTCAGAGCACAATATTAAAAAACAACTTTAACCAGCAAAACAAAAATACATAAAATAATTTGTGCTTTTTTAAAAAAATCAAAGATGATGTCTGGATTAATGGCTACAATGAGCATGTTTTGCAATGCACAACTTTTCGAAGCGAGGTTTGAAGCAGGACACAGCAACTCTCGGCTCCTGCTCAATGTGTAGCACCTGTATTTTAGTTTACTGAAGTGGCAGTCACAAAGCGGCATGATTGTTGGCAATATTTGGCACGTTTTCGCTGAAAAAAACTCAAGCAGCTTATCAGCGTGATTGGAGTGTAATGTCTCTACGTGACGCCTTAATTTATTTGGCTTCATGCTGTCCGCTACCAAAATTTTTAGACACAGTAAGCACATCGATCTTTCCTCGTCTGCCACCGCAGTCACATTAAACCAAGCGCAACATACACATTGTCATATTTCCTCCCTGAGAATGGTCCCTGCGCAAACGCTGCCAATGAGAGCGCCACTGCCCCCTAACGTAGTGGAGGTGCAACTGCACAATTTTTTTAGGACAGTAAAAAAATAAAACATGTTCCCCGAGGTCAAACGCGCCCCACTTGACGGGACTATTTGAGAAACACTGACCTAAGCACTTTGTAAGGACCTAATGTTCTATTTCATTTTTATTTTGTAATTCTTTAGAGATTTACCAAACAAACAAAGCAGTGATATTCCACCTTGTGGTCGAAACTAAAGGTTGCAGGTAGGACTTTGACTCGTCTCAAATACAGCAGAAAGTAAATGAAAGTAAACTTGCATATGTCCAGGTCTGCTGAAAAACAAATACTTCATAATGTCACTTTTTCTTTTATCTTTTGATCTGCCTCAATAATGTAACGAATTTAAAATGAAAATATGGGGTTTCTCAGTAATTTTTAGATGAGCTGAAAATATAGATTAATTACAGATCCTAATTAATTAATCACAAATTTTTTTGTTGCTTGACAGCACTAAATGAATGATACAGACCAATTACAAGGTGCAACACAATTTTCTATGCCGATTACTCTATAATTTGTTCTGTTGCAAAGCCTGTATCAGAAGAAGTAAATCTTAGTCTTATTTGCTTCTGCTACAGAACTCGATAAAAGAAAACAAATCGGTGTTGAATGTGTTGAAAACAAAGAGTGTGTTGTTTCACTATAAACACCAAAACATTGTCAATCAGCTTAGATTGAGGGGCATGAAAATTGGGCAGGTGAAAAAGGTGACGCTCCTTGATGTAATGTTTGATGAAAAGGTGACTAGGAAGGAACACATCAATTCTGTTGTTTAAAAAAAATGGGAAGAAGCATTTCCTGTATTCGAAGACTTATCTCAGAGAGGTCACCAACCTTTTTGAGGCTGAGAGCAGTTGCTTGTGTACTGATTTATGTGAAGGTCCCCGGTTTGATTCACACTTCTGAAATAAAATGGATCAAGATACCTTGAATGATTTTGTTAATAATTAATAATATTCATCGATGTCTGTTTTTGTCAAAATAATTACCGTATTTTCACGACTGTAAGGCGCCATTAAAAGTCTTAAATTTTCTCCAAAATGGACAGGACGCCTTATGGTGTGGAGCGTCCTTTATATGCGCTGAGTTCCAAAATCTGACTGACAGCCGACACGCTGTTTATATAGAGAAAAGGCGGAAGTGACTGTGGCCAGACATGCGGGAAAAAAGTCGGCCAATCAGGGAAGGGTGGGCGTGTATATATACATATATGGAGAGGGGGAGAGAGAGAGAGAGAAGGAGAGAGAGGACAGGCAAGCTAGTCCGCCAATGGTGAAGGGTGGGCGTGTAAGTGGACGCCTCAAGCCAGTACCAACACTTGTATAGAGTGTGGCAATGTGCATTGTTGCAAAACAACTCCGGTTTTGGTTTCTAAGAACCCCTGAAAATAAATTCGACAAAAAGACACGCCTACGAAGCTCAGTTCAAACTTAAAGCCACCGGTTATGCTTTTGGCATGCGTGCCCATCTCACAGCAGCGGTGAAAAAAACAAGTCAAGCAAATGAACTCTGAGCTTGCCGTTATTCCCGGAGGGTTGACTAAAGAACTCCAACCGCTGGACATTGGCATCAACCGGGCGTTCAAAGTAAAGTTGCAAACGGCATGGGAACAATGGATGATCGGTGGCAAACACAACTTTACAAAGAGTGAGAGGCAGCACTTGGCGAGTTACGCCACAATACGCAACAACGAGAGGGAACGCGGCGTTTTTGATGGATTACGGTACTCGCACAATTGTTCAATTCTTTCTACACACACATGCTCTGTTCTTTACTTTCAAATGTGGGAAAGCTTCACACGAGAGAAATGTTGACTTTGCTGTTGCTACTCCTTCTTTCCGCTCGGCAATGCGTAGCAACTCACACTAGCATGTGATGCATTCAATGACAACTGAGATGTGCAGTCCTCTGCTTCTGATACAGAGGATGAGGACTTTGATGGATTTCTGGGTGATGATTGATCGATAAATGTGAGAACATTGTACGATGGCTAAATAAAATACACCCGAACTCAGTTCTGCTTTCGTTGCCTTTTTAAAAACGTGTTTTTATCTTATCTGTATGTCTTGGCATGCTACCGTATGCTGCAAGCTAACGTGTTAGAGTGCGCGCATGCATGCCGTATGTTTAAGCTGGCGTATGTTTTACCACTGTAAAACTGCGGCCATTAGTACGATGCGTCCTGTGTATGTGTAAAATACAGAAATGTCACCCATTAATGAGACTGCGGCCATTAGTTCGATGCGTCGAATAGTCGTGAAAATACGGTACATGAATGAGATGTCCGCATTTCAGACAACCCATTAATGTATATTAGCGCCCCAACGGAACAGTGACAATATGAAACAATTTATTTCTATAATTATCGGCCAGCGTTTGCATTTTCCAAAGATCACTTATATAACATTCCCAGAAAATTACAAAGTCCCATCAGTGGTGCGCCCTTCTTAGAACAGGCCCGCATGCTACTCATGGTCCTTGGGGGCGACCTGATGCACCACGAACGTAGCTGATTCTAAATACATGAAACGATGAAGACTCTAAATCAGGGGTGCCCTAGTCTGGTCTTCGCCCCTATTCCAGCCTGTTTTATATGTATCTGCAGGCTTATTATCAATCTTCTGTGAAGATTACTGATGGGGACAAGACTCCAGCACCCCTGCTTTAAATTTTCCCGGGTGCTTTAAATTTTCCTTCAGTCTGAGTGCTCATGTTTGATGTGTGAATGGTTGTTTCGGGCACACACCGCTTGTCACCCAAAAACTGCTAGGTTAGGCTTCAGTTTACCTGTGCATGTATTAGGGTAAGTGGCATGGAAAACAGATAACTGGATATTATTTTACAACACAATATACAGTGATGTATGACATTTAAAGGCCTTACATTTCCCCATTGCGGGACAAATAAAGGATAAAGGAGGATTTATATTTTGAAGACTATTTAAGATACAGTTGAAATACTGCAGAAAAAATTGCATTATGTAAACTGTCACTGCATTTTTTCCCCCCTCCATGAGCCGTCACTTTACCGTTGTGAAGGGATTTGTGTGTCCCAATGATCCTAGGAGCTAAGTTGCCTGGGGCTTTACGTCAGGGTCACCCATGGCAAACAGCTCCTAGGTGAGGGACCAGACAAAGCATGGCTCACGAACCACTTATGACGAACAAAATAAATGGAACCCAGTTTCCCTTGCCCACGTGGGTCACCAGGGCACCCCTCTGGAGCCGGCCTGGGGGTGGGGCTCATTGGCGAGCGCCTGGTGGGCCTGCACCGATGGGGCCTGGCCGGGCTCAGCCAAAAGAGGCAACGTGGGTCCCCCTTCTAATGAGCTCACCACCCATGGGAGGGGCCAAAGGGGTCGGGTGCAGTGTGAGCTGGGCGGCAGTCAAAGGCGCAGACCCTGGCGGTCCGATCCTTGGGTGCAGAAGCTAGCTCTTGGGACATGGAATGTCACCTCTCTGGCAGGGAAGGAGCCCGAGCTGGTGTGTGAGGCAGAGAAGTTCCAACTGGATATATTCGGACTTGCATCCACACACAGCCTGGGTTCTGGTACCAGTTCTCTCGAGAGGGGTTGGACTCTCTTCCACTCTGGCGTTGCTCACGGTGAGAGGCGCAGAGCAGGTGTGGGCATACTCATTGCCCCCCGGCTCAGTGCCTGTACATTGGGGTTCACACCGGTAGACGAGAGGGTTGCCTCCCTCCGCCTTCGGGTTGGTGGACAGGTCCTGACTGTTGTTTGTGCATATGCACCAAACAGCAGCTCAGCATTCCCACCCTTTTTGGAGTCCTTGGAGGGTGCGCTGGAGAGGACTCCTGCTGGGGACTCCCTTGTTCTGCTGGGGGACTTCATTGCTCACGTGGGCAATGACAGTGAGGCCTGGAGGGGCGTGATTGGGAGGAACGGCCTCCCCGGACAGAACTGCAATGGTGTTTTGTTATTGGACTTTTGTGCTCATCACGGATCGTCCAGAACGAACACCAAGGTTCAACCATAAGGGTGTCCATATGTGCACTTGGCACCAGGACACCCTTGGCCGCAGTTCGGTGATTGACTTGTTGTATTGTGGTTGTATCATTGGATTTGCGGCCGCATGTTTTGGACACTCGGGTGAAGAGAGGGGCGAAGCTGTCATCTGTGGTGAGTAGGCTCCAATGGTGGGGGAAGATGCCGGTCCGACCTGGCAGACCCAAACGTATTGCGAGGGTTTGCTGGGAGCGTCTGGAGGAATCAGGAGTTTCAACTCCCACCTCCGGCAGAGCTTTTCCCATGTCCCGGGGGAGGCGAGGGACATTGAGTCCGAGTGGACTGTGTTCCGTGGCTCTATTGTTGAGACGGCCAATCTGAGTTGTGGCCGTAAGGTGGTTGGTGCCTGTCGTAGCGCCAACCCCCGTAATCGCTGGTGGACACCAGCAGTAAGGGATGCCGTCGAGCTGAAGAAGGAGTCCTTTATGGCCTGTGGGACCCCAGAAGCAGATGACGAGTATCGAGTGGCCAAGCGGAGTGGAACTTCAGTGGTCGCCGAGGAAAAAACTCGGGCGTTGGGAGAGTTCGGTGAGGCCATGGAAGCCGACTTCCGGACGGCTTTGAGGAAATTCTGGTCCACCATCCGACGTCTCAGGAGGGAGAAACAGTGCACCACTAACAATGTGTACAAGGGGGGATGGGGCGCTGCTGACCTCGACTCAGGACGTTGTGAGCCGGTGGGCGGAGTACTTCGAAGACCTCCTGAACTTCACCAGCACGCCTTCCTTGGAGGAAGCAGAGTTTGGAGACTCTGAGGTGGGCTCTCGTATCTCTGTGGTCGAAGTCACTGATGTGGTTAAAAAGCTCCTCGGTGGCAAGGCCCCAGCGGTGGATGAGATCCGCCTGGAGTTCCTCAAGGCTCTGGATGTCGTAGGGCTGTCCTGGTTGACATGGATCTGCCTCCGACAAGGCTGCCCTTTGTCGCCGATTCTGTTCATAACCTTTATGGACAAAACTTCTAGACACAGCCGAAGCATTGAGGGGGTCTGTTTTGATGACCTCAGTAGTCCATCTCTGCTTTTTGCAGATGATGTGGTACTGTTGGCTCCTTCAAGCAGGGCTCTCCAACTCTCACTGGAGCGTTTCGCAGCCGAGTGTCAAGCGGTTGGAATGAAAATCAGCACCTCTAAATCTGAAACAATGGTCCTCAATCGGAAAAAGGTGGAATGCCCGAGACGACCCAAGACACGCTGGAGAGACTATATCACTCAGCTGGCCTGGGAACGCCTCGGGATCCCCCAGGGAGAGCTGGAAGAATTAGCTTGGGCGACATAAGTCTGAGCTTCCCTTCTAAAGCTGCTCCCCCCGCGACCCGGCCCCGGAGAAGCGGTAGAAGATGGATGGATGGATGGATGGATGGATGGTCACTCCATTTCACACCAACAAATAATTTGGGCTTGATAAGCTCACCTAGCCTTGATGCAAGTCCTAGGAGCCATTTGACATCTTCTGTGTAGGGCGGGCTTCGGGTAAAATTGTTTGGGTGATCATTATGAGCTCTCCTTCCCAGCATCTCCAATGCTAGCATACCTGAGCAGAGGAGTTAAAAATAAATTAATTAATATTTTATGACAGAATTGTTATTATATGTTTCTTTACTTTTGTTTAATTATAATACAGTGCACTCCGCTTAATAGAACACCATTGGGCCGAAGCGCTTCTGTTCTACTAAGCGGGGTTTCTATTAACCGGAGACACTTTATTAGGTACACCTTCAGACACGTCGACGACCAAGTTATGCACGCAGAAAAACCCCTGCTGACGAGTTCGAAGAGATATTTCGACTGTGGACGTCCATATCTTTAATCAAACAACAAAACAACAACTTTAATCAACTTCAGTCAAACATCTCAAATCACAAGAAAAAATTCGTTACTTTTGTCTGGAAACAGGAGTCCGTAATTTTGCGGTTGACTTCCCTCTCAATGCGCTGGATAAGAGGGAAGTCCTGGAAACCGCGGGCGTACCTTCTGAGAATCCGGCAATGCATCGTATCGTCTGAGTATGTCCTTCTTATCCGCAGGTGATAGCCCTCGTCTCTTGAATGAAGTTGAAGCCATTGTGACGTGCGTGTGTCTATGTGTGGAGTGAGCGTGCTACCTGTTACTGTATACGGCTAGAACTACCGCGTTTTCTCGCGAAGTGGTACAGTATCGCGATAGCTACACTTCTCGCGATAGCTACACTTCGAAAACCACTAGTTTACAATGTTCATTGCTTACGGCCTGTTCTATTAAGCGGAGATCTGTTCTACTAAGCGGAGTATCTTTATAGGAAATTGCATTAGGCAAATCGGTTCCAGAGCCTTTTGCTCTATTAAGCGGATTACTCTATTAACCGGTGTTCTATTAAGCGGAGTGCACTGTATATTTAATTATGTTTGTTCATAGTGTTTGAGAAAGTAAAAACGATTCTCACCAACTCTATAGGCAGAATGGAGATAGTGCATGCCATGTTGGCTGATTGGCTGGTGGTGATGTTCCTCATCTACTGTGTAAGAGGTGCTAGCCAATGGACTTGGCTGGGAACCCTGAATGGCCTGTAAGGTTGAGCCAGCATGGATACTTCCAACTACAAAATGGGATAGAAGGAGAATAGATGTGGTTAAAAAAAGGAACTTTTCTTATATGTGTACACAAGACACAAAACACAAGCTGTCCTGACCTGCTACAGTGGTGTTGATTGGTAGACTGGTGTCAGAATGGTAGGGATAGCCAATCTGTGTCAAAGATGGGACAGGGATTGCAGGGAAGGTCACAGCAGTTGCTGTTATGGAAGGGGAGGGACCAGTAGCCACTGAAAAGGGGTAATGGGAACCAATAAAGGCTGGGTGCATACCCTGAGGGTGAGACAGAGACACACAGCACTGAGGAAATATGCAAAGATAAGAAATTTTACCTTCTTTAATATCTAAACAATATATCTCAACAAAATATGGTAAAAGTAATGTTTTTTTGGGGGGAATACTCTCGGTTTTAAGAGAACCAGAGAAATATCAAAGGTAATTCTTTACATGATGTATCACCTACCAAAAAATGAATAAATAAGTAAAAGTAGCATGTCTTACCTGTGGGTATGTACCTGCGGAAACAGGAAAGACAGCAGGTCTTGGTGTGTGCTGCAGTGGATGACCCAAGTATTGAGGGGTACAAACTGTGGGCAGGTGGGTCTGGATGGTGGCATATGGGCGAAGGCCATGGGTATGAGCATGTGCCATCACCTGCCCTGACATGCCATGGGACTGATATATGTTCGATCCCACAGTGATAACGGGTACAACAGCTGCTGCTGTGACTGAACCTGTGACCGCTACCCCAGTAGACTCCACATTGGTTCCACCATCGAACATGCCACAGCTGGTCTCCGGGGTCCGTCTGCTTGAACATCCTTTGGCCCCACACCGTCCCGAAGTCTCTCTTTGCTGGCTTATGTTTCCTATGATTGAATGCTCATACAGCCAGTACCACTGATGAGCAACCTCAAACAATACCTCAGGATAAACGCCTCCACCTTTAGCTGCTTCTTCGACTGCCATACATGCTTTTTCTAGCATCACGTTGTCCTGAATTAATAAAAAAAAGATGGAACAAAAACAAACATCAACTGCCTCAATTTGCTTGAAATACATTTTTTATAAGGAAATCATCATGGATGGATGGACAAAATAAGTTTGAGTATCTTTTTAAATGATGTGTGTCATAGGAGAGTCACATTTTTCATATCAGAGTCAATAAACTGATCAAAACTCCACAGAAATTAGATTAAAATCACACTCACTATTCAAAAATATTTGGAACAAATAACTTCTTACGTCTGATATATCTGAACACTTCTAATAAACTTGAACTTTCTCTCAGTACTTTACGATGCACATCAGTCGGGGACTTCCTCAATAACAGACCTCAGCATATCATCATAGGATATAATAAATCCTCTACTTTTATACCGAATACTGGAACTCAACAAGGGCGTGTCCGAAATTCCCGCCACTACTCCATCTTCACGCAGAACTAGCTCCATTTATGCCACCATCATCATCAAGTTGGCTGAGAACATGTTAGTAGGACTTACTACAGACAGCAATGAGTCAGCTTAAAGGGAGGAAGTCCAGCTCATGGCCAACTGCTGTCTCCTCAATAACACTGACACATAAATGCACCCGAGACCAAGGAACTCATTGAGGATTTCAGGATATCAGTGAAGTAAAAGCACCCCACTTTTTACTTCAAGAGGTTGAAAGAATGAGAGCGTTAACTTCCGTCAAGTTCACTTCTCGGCCGGCCATAGCTGGTTCATTATCATATCCTTTCAGATGGGAAGGCCCAGCAGTAGCTTTACTGAGGAGCGTTAAAGCAGGCTCTCCGAAAGACTACCTGTGGCTTTTGACTTCTATGGATCAACAATTAAAAGTATTCTGTATTCAGGCATATTACAACAGTGTTTGGTTCTTCTGCTTTTCATAGCAGAGGACAGGAGGGTCCTAAAACGGAGAGCGAAGCAACGAGAAAGAACCACTGGGCTATACTTCACCCTCAAGAGAGATCCACACTGGTCAACAATAAAAAGGGGCGGTGGGGGTGGAACAACCCTGCACATACACCGTTCTCTCCTCTGGATGCAGAACAGCTTATTCCTCAAGGCTGAAAAATCTAGTCAATCAGGTAGAGTTTTGCTCACATCTGTCAACTTAATTCTGTATTTTAGAGGCATTATAAGGAAATTTTGGATAAGGGCAAGTACTGTCTTTGTAACTCCAACACTCCTCTGTCACCTGGTTCCTGCCTGTCCGTCACAACAGAGCAGGTGAGGAACCAACTGAGGAAGATGAATGTGAGGAAGGCAGCAAGTCCGGACAAGATCCATTCCCGGCTCCTCAGGACCTGCTCTGACCAGCTGTGTGACATTGTCCAGCACATGTTCAACCTGAGCCTGAAGCTGGGCAGAGCTCCACACAGCTGTGGAAAACTTCGTGCCTGGTCCCAGTGCCCAAGACCCCCCCACCCTAAGGAGCTGAACAGCTACAGACCGGTGGCGCTGACGTCTCACCTGATGAAGACACTGGAGAAAATCGTCCTCGCCCACCTTCGACCGCTGGTGAGCCCGGCACTGGACCCGCTGCAGTTTGCCTATCAGCCTGGCATCGGCGTGGAAGACGCCATTATCTACCTCCTCCACTCAGTGCTGTCACATTTGGAGAAGGCTGGGAGCACTGTGAGAATCATGTTCTTTGATTTCTCCAGTGCCTTCAACACCATCCAGCCCAACTTACTGGGAGGCAAATTTCTGCAGGAAACAGTCCTCACCAGCACCGATGAACATCCAGGGTATGGACATAGAGAGGGTGACCTCCTACAAGTACCTAGGTGTTCTTCTGAACAACAAACTGGACTGGTCTACAAACACGGACACCCTGATTAGGAAAGGACAGAGCCGACTCTTCCTACTCAGGAAACTGAGGTCTTTTGGGGTACAGGGGTCGCTCCTTAAGACTTTCTATAACTCGGTGGTGGCCTCGGCCATCCATTATGGCATTGTCTGCTGGTCAGGCAGCATCTCAGCCCGGGACAGTAAGAGACTGGAGCGACTGGTCAGGAAGGCCAGTTCTGTCCTGGGCTGCTCCCTTGACACTCTGGAGGAGGTGGGCAACAGAAGGATGCTAACTAAGCTAAAAGCTATGATGGCCAGTCCCTCCCACCCACTCCAGCCCGCCCTGACAGCACTTGGTAGCTCCTTCAGCCAGAGACTGTTACACCCGCGCTGCTAGAAGGAGAGATACCGACACTCGTTCCTACCCACTGCTGTCAGGCTACTGAATAAAAATAACAATAATAATAATAATAATTAAATGATGTGAAAGACAATTGTAAATAGCACTGCGATTTATCCGTGTTGTGTTTATATTGAACGTAATTGAACGGTGTTTGTTGTTTTTTTCCCCTCTTCTTTCTACCTACATTCTTGCTGCAGGAGGCTGTAAATTTCCCCAGTGTGGGACTAATAAAGGATATCTTATCTTATATCTTATCTTATCCAAACCTTAAAAGCCATTTAAAACAAGTCATTAAAGGTCTGGTAAATGTTAGTGGAATTAATACAAAACCCAAAGGCATCCCAAATCTTAATCCATCTCTTCTCTTCAACCAGAACAACTAGCCCTACTAAAACTAGAATGGTTCACACTCTGGCCTGTAAATGCTTGCAATTTTTACATGAAGGTGACAGAAAAGGCTTTTAGCACTTTGTGATAAGCAAAGTCTATGTTGCACAATTACTATGCATGCTATCTCCACATTTCCACTGGGCACTAAAAGGGGAAAAACTCATCTGTGAAGCAATGCAGCTTCTCTTTTTATCAAATCGACCAGAATGTCCATAGTATACATCAGCGGTGCCCATTACGTCGATCGCGGACTGGACCCAAGTCGATCGCGAGGGGTGTAGAGGAGAAAAAACTCAACCATTTGTGTGTGTTTGTGCATGTTAGTAATCTATTTTTGTGTTAATGTACACTACACCTAATCATCCTATCAGTCTCATTTTCACAAAAAATATTACAAAAATAAAATGAAGCAGGTAAATCTTGAACCGACGCTGGCCTGTGACCTGCATCACCAGAAGTTGTTAGCGCTCTGCAGTCTGCAATTGCAGCTTGAGATCAGAGCTGTTGCGCTACATCTTTTATCGTTAGCGTTATTCTCATTCAGTTTGTTTTGTATACAATTCACTGAGGACACGGGCAATAAATAGGAATCTAGGGGTTCCGAGGGAAGCACTTTAAAACGGTACGTGTGAGCTACGACAGTTAACAGGCTGCACAAGTGTGCCACATGCCTCCGTGTCAGGCTGTTGCTCATCATGGCGTGCGTGTGTACGTGTGTGTGCGGGGATGGGTCAATCGCAGGAGGTTGGTACATCGAAAAGTTGATCTTTGGTCCAAAAGGTTTGGGCACCCCCTGGTGTACATCAATGAATTATCATTAACAATTGTGATAGTGTCCATACGGTATGTTGTTATTATTTAATTCTGCCAATATAGGCTCATCTGAATCTACAACAACAGCAGCCTCTCTTCTGGTATAGTTCCCCAACAGTTTAAACACGCTGTGGTCCAACCCTTGATCAAGAAACGTGGTCTTGATCCAGATGTGTTGTTCTTGGTTTTACTGTTTGGTGCTTTCTACCGCCTTTATTACCGATTTGTTTTACTGTTTATTGTGCATGTTAAATTGCTCCATGTACAGCACTTTGTATGCAGCGATGGCTGTTTTAAAGTGCTCTATAAATACAATTGACTTGACTTGATACAAATAAATTTCAACTATCATAACCAACATCCAATACAAGTTAACTGAGAACAGCAACGGTTACAACAAACATTAGCGCACCTGTTCTTTGCATTGCACCAAGGCTCTCTGGATCTCATTTGGATTTAGAGCATGTGCATGAGGCAGGCAGCTCAGAGCCAGTTCAGCAGCTGCACGGACCATGTTGAGGTCCCTCGCCCGTGAAGCGCGGTCAGCCAATGATGCTACTTCTGGAGGGGTGAGGTGACCATCCCAACACTCCATCAAAATGTTGAGAGCAGAACTGCCAATCTCCATTGCCTGACCTGAAAGGGTATGGAATGAGTGTGAACAGCAAAAGATAACATCACATACGAATTAGAGTAGCAACTGAAAACCATCCCACAAAATTGTGTACAGTGTACATGCAGTACAAACAGCTGAAATCACGCATGGGCATGCACAAATACACATAATGCAGTGTAACAAACCAGTAATCCAGGAAACATGTGAAGAGTAGGTTCTGGACAGCCAGTTGGGAGAAACAAAGTTGTGAAGACCAAGAGCATACAGGCCGATCTCAAAGGCACACAAATGAAGGTTTCTGTGAGGCCCCTGGTGAGCTCCACTAACAGTGGGCTGGGTGAAAATGGAGGTAGATGAGTTTCCTCCAGCTTTGATGAGCACCGTCTTGGCTAACTCAAAGTAGAAGTGTGCTGCGGCCTCTGATGGCTGGTTGGGCACATGAGGAACATGGCACTCTGGACGACGCCCTTTGTACCTAAACAAAGAGCATCAAATTAAATAAAACATTTTATCATCATCTCACAATCTATGATTCAATAAAATGTCTTGAACCTCTTACAGCAGAAAAAGTTTGAAAATGTTTACTCAACATTTTTAGTCTAATTCATTATGTGAATATACAGAAGATTAACCACATTTTGATCATGTCAAGGCGGCAGGGTAGTGGGTAGCACGTCTGCTTCACAGTGCAGCGGTACCGGGTTCAATTCCAGCTCCGGCCTCCCTGTGTGGAGTTTGCTTGTTCTCCCCGGGCCTGCGTGGGTTTTCTCCGGGTGCTCCGGTTTCCTCCCACATTCCAAAAACATGCATGGCGGGCTGATTGGACGCTCTAAATTGTCCCTAGATGTGAGTGTGGCCATGGCTGGTTGTTCGTCTCTGTGTGCCCTGCGATTGGCTGGCAACTGATTCAGGGTGTCCCCCGCCTACTGCCCGAAGTCGGGTGGGATAGGCTCCAGCAACCCCCACGACCCTAGTGAGGATGAAGCGGTTCGGAAAATGGATGGATGGATGATCATGTCAATTTGGCTTTAGCTGCTTATCTTTTGAATACATTTTTACGCCAAACTCTCGCATACAGAAAACACATCATTTCCAGATCTGTTCGCAAACTGAGAACGAGCTCGAATGGCAGCTTCAAAATATATGAGTTTTATGTTATACATTGCTTTCATTTTGTCATGCAGTTATCTGCCATCCCCCTGGAACTTACCGGTACTTGATTTAGGATTCATTTTTTTGAAATTGTTGCTGACCTGGTAATTCACACAGATGGAATGACGTGCAGGACAATGTGCCACAGAGGAATATATGAGCAAAATTGTATCATGTTTAAAGTTTCATTTTATCTGGGCACATCTAAATGTTTGGGTGCGTATCCAGCAGCCCCAAATTCCTGTGCACAAAGGTGGAGGGCTGTTGAAGTCCACAATTAGCACGTCAATACAGGTGGGCGATCACAGGGGAGAGGGCGAAACTCGGTGACAAAAGGGGAATGAATAATTCGGGAACAGCGGTTGAACAACAAAAGACGAGTTGAGAACACCCGTTGCGCCCAGGCGACATTGGCCATCCGCAAAGTCTGCAACATGTTAATTCAATGTAGACCAAACAGAAACGGCGCCAACGTACTGGTGATTCAATGTTTAAAAACAGGTAACCAATCACTACCAAGGGGCCGGACCGTGGGTGTGGTATGCAAATATCGGGGGCAGTGTTTTCCTTGTATGTTACAATAAAAGTCTGAAAAGTTAGAAGTAGAGCATTTATATGGAAATGCTCTACTTCCCAAATTTTCTAGTTTCAAAATTTCTTTCAGAACCAATTAATTTTGTAAGTAGAGGTACCACTGTATTTTATTTTGATGGAATGTGCTATTACCTGCTGGTGTCCGTGCTCTTGGCTCTGGCACCAACCCCTGCCCTGTGAGATCCACTGGAGGAGGACGATCCCAGCGAATCTGAAGATGAGCTACTGATGCTGTCGCTATCTTGACCCCGACCCCATGATGTTGCTGCCCATCCACCTCGTAACGGCCGCCGGCTGAGGGTGGGGGAACTGTCTGAGGTTGTCTCCGGAGCGCTGCTGTCAATGCTTGCCATACCTATCAAGAAAGATTTCATGTTACTTTTTGTTGCAAAATCAATATACCATATTTTCACGACCATTCGATGCAGCGTGTTGTTTGGCGCAGTCTCAGTAAGGGGTGCTATTTCTGTATTTGACACATACACAAAACGCACCGTATTATTGGGCGCAGCCAGGCATGGTAAAACATATGCCAGCTTGAACATATGGCATGCATGCACACACGCTAAAAACACGTTTTTAAAAAGGCAACGGAAGCAAAACTGAGTTCGGGTGTACTTTATTTAGCCATTTTAAAATCTACTCACGTTTTTCTCTTCACCTCTTACACGCTCACCCTTCACTCATTAGCGACTGGTACCTGCTAGGGGCGTGCCTTTAGCGTCCTCTTACACGCCCTCCCTTCACTCATTGGCAACTGGTACCTACGAGAGGCGTTCCTTTAGCGTCCTCTTACACGCCCACCCTTCACTCATTGGCGACTGGTACCTGCTAGAGACGTGCCTTTAGTGTCCTCTTACACGCCCACCCTTCACTCATTGGCGGACTTCCGCATGCCTGTCATCACTCACTCCGCCTTTTCTCTATATAAACAGCGTGTCGGCCAGAGGTGCTCTCAGTCAGGCTTTGGAACTCGGCACATACACTAGACGCTCCGCATTATAAGGCGTCCTGTCGATTTTTGAGAAAATTTAAGACTTTTAATGACGCCTTTAAGTCGTGAAAATACGGTGTATATATTGTCACAATGCATCATACCAAACTTTTTATTTGGCTTTTTTATCAAGCGTGAGTGACAATTATTTAAAGAATGAATGATGGTATTTAAATACGCAACATGCCAAGTGAATAAAAATGGAAACATAATTGCCTGCCAGAGTGTTACCAGTGTGTTTCTTCTTCTGTCGGACAGGAGATCCCCAACAGCGTTGGCTGTATCCACAGCGTGCCCCAAGTGCCAATCGGCTCGGCACAGTGTTGTCAAGCTTGAATGTGGTTGACTCATTTTGACTGTCACTTTGATTGCCTCCTGTGACTACATGGAAGCAAAGACACTTGAGATACATTCTGAAGCAATATATAGTGTCAATTCAAATGCTCAAAATGCTGCACAATTCAGATTATGTTCAGATTTAGGACAGAAATTTGTGATTCAAGTTGCGGTTGCATGAAAAAAAGACTGTCTTGCCGGTGCTGAGGAACCAGAGCACCTTGATGAAAAATGGGCTACTGGAACAAACGAGGTATGGCGACATGCGATAACATGGCTCCGTTGGAATGCTACTACTCAAGCAACCCTAGTCAGAGGGGTTACATGCAGAGAATGTGGGCGAAATGGTTACTTCGAAACCCACAGTCACGGTTGACCACGAAACAACGAGTAGCTCAGTGTTCCAACATCCACAAACGGCAACTGCCGTCACAACTTCAGATTAATGAGGTACAACGCAGGTTCCATGGTGAAGGGACCCAGGCTGCCAGATCAGAGGAGGAGGTCATACCAGAGATTGGGAGGAAAGCCCCAATGAATGAAATGCTGAACGAGGCAGCAATTGACCTGAAAGCTAAGATCATGGCAGAATGAAAGCTGGGCAACCTAGAAACCGATTACAACGGCTATGTGAAGTCGGCTTCACAGTGAAGAGGTATCGGGTTCGATTCCAGCTCCGGCCTCAGTGTGGAGTTTACATGTTCTCCCCGGGCCTGCGTGGGTTTTCTCCGGGTGCTCTGGTTTCCTCCCACATTCCAAAAACATGCGTGGGAGGCTGATTGAACACTCTAAATTGTCCCTAGGTGTGAGTGTGAGCGCGGATGGTTGTTCGTCTCTGTGTGCCCTGTGATTGGCTGGCAACCAATTCAGGGTGTCTCCCGCCTACTGCCCGATGACAGCTGGGATGGGCTCCAGCCCCCCCCGCGACCCTATTGAGGATCAAGCGGTTCGGAAGATGAATGAATGAATATATATATATATATATATATATATATATATATATATATATATATATATTAGAGCTGTCAGTTTAGCGCGTTTTTATTGGCATTAATTTAAATGAATTTTAACGGGATTAAAATTTTTCTCGCGAGATTAACGCGGCTCACGTCACAAGCGGATGTTACGTTGCTCTATAAATACACCAGAACAAAACAACAAGCGCGCTGCAGAAGTCCACGCCCATGTCTGTTTTGCCAGCCACGGCAGCATGAGACACCGAAAACGGATACTTAAAGAGTTTATGAATGGAAAGTTTACTTTTAAAAAGTTTCCCGATTGCTCCACTGACAAGACCAAAGTTATCTGTTCTTCTCTCTCTCTCTGTATCATACAGGTATAAGATGTATGCCACTGACACGATTGTTACTTGTTTGGAACTATTTTGTGTGGAAGGTTACAGTGTTCTGCGTCCATGTAAAAAGAGCGGGTGGAGCTTCTCTGTGCTTGTCTGACAGTGGTAGCGACCTAGCGAAAATAAAACATCTCCAGTGTTGTCATCGAACCAAGTGTAGTCATTCGAAATGAGGTCTACACAAAAACTGTAGAGAGACTTCCGCACAAGAAGGACCAACACAATCAACATAGCCTGACTGTGTTAGGGGGAGTGACCCCCCCCGACCCACACCGTTCAGAATGGTTTGCCCAGGCAGCACGGGGGAAGTGCGTGCGCTTTTTTGTACGGCGGGCAGTTTGGAATACAGCGGCATATAATGAACGCTGGTGTCCGGTGTCTCGTTATTCTTCAACAAACATACAGAAACAGACACAGAAACAGAAACAGTTCAAAGTAAACTTGAGAAAAACGAAGTATGCAACCATGGTTTAAATCTACTATAGGCTGAGTACTAGTTTACCTTAGATGTGCACTTTATAATGTTATATTGCTCTGTTTTGATTTTATTAAAAAAAGCTGTTAAAGCAGCTGTCGTGTGACAAAACATTGTTTTCACTGTTGTTGATGGTTAGTAATATTGTGTGAGAGATTATGTGTGAATAACTGCTCTAAGTGAAAAATGTTCATGTAAAATTGAAAATCGAAATTGTTATTTCAGTAAATATTTGCATTTGGCACATAGAAAACTGATTCATGATTCCATGTTGATGAGAGCATTAAAATGTGGGAAAATAGGACAAAAAATGTAAAAGGAAATTCAGAAACGATAAAAAAAGTGTGAGTAATCACAATTAATTTTTTAGTCCATTTGAGTTAATTATGACAGTTGCATTTTTAATTAGATTAAATATTTTAATCGTTTGACAGCTCTAATATATATGTATTGATATAGATATAGATATGCACACACGCACACACACATACATATATATATATATATATATATATATATATATATATATATATATATACATATATATATATATATATATATATATATAAATTCTGTGATAGCTCCCTCTAGCAGGCGCTAATCCAATCACCGCACGTCCAGTGTCGACGTAAGGCATTCTCGCTAGCCCCGGTGCGCAGACTCGTGATCTGATTGGCTATTGCAACCTGACTGTGCCCGTTCATTTACAGCGCACTTACAGGGGCCTGCTCTGTTTAATCTGAAGGCCCAGAGCAAGTTCAATTTACCTGGCAACACAAGCTAGCTGAAATATGATTGGTTAATATCTCTACCATAATAAGTAAGTTATTTATCGAGTGGCTTTCAATGCTATCTAAAATAACATATCTATGTTATCTAAAATAACATTGAAAACCATTCGACTAAGTGGAAATAATATGATGTAAAGAAGACAGAAAATAATTGTGTTTACATATTTATGAAAATAAAATAACATGAATTACATTTATGTTATTGTATAAATGTTTAGGCCAGCAGAGAAGGCCTTGCTGGCGCTGAAGCCCTGCCGCTGATTAAAAAAAAAAAAAATCCTCGTCTCACCCCTCGGGTGGTGTCCGTCCCTCATTCAGCTCGGGTCCTCTACCAGAGGCCAGGAAGCTTGAGGGTTCTGCGCAGTATCCTTGCCGTTCCCAGCACTGCACATTTCTGGACTGAGATGTCCGATGTTGTTCCCAGGATCTGTTGCAACCACTCATCTAGTTTGGGGGTCACTGCCCCGAGTGCTCCGACCACCACAGGCACGACTGTCACCTTTACATTCCAGGCTCTCTCCAGCTTACTTTCACTGTAAGTCTCATGGAAAGTGTGAATGCAGCACTGAGGGCGATCCCTACCGTAACAATCACGGAAACCAATGAGCTGATATACGCTTCAGCATCAGTGATCCTTGAGATGCTTGGCTATAAGAGCAACCATGGAAGCCATGAGATACGTTACCCACCATGGAAAAGACGGTTGGAGGCTAAGATCAAGGCGGCCCGGAAAGATGTGAGTAAATTGACGGAGGCCCAGAGAGGTGTGATGAAAAGGCCGATACCCGAGAAGTACATCCAGATGACCATACCTGAAGCACTCGAAACTGCCAAACAAAGGCTCCAAGCCTTGTCCAGCCGCCTAAAGCGATACACGAAAGAGAATAAACAGGCTGTTTGCAACACAACCTGCAAAAGTGTACGCTCAGTGGCAGGGTCCTAACAACAGAGCTGACCCACCAAGACTGGAAACTGAAAGGTACTGGAAAGGCATATGGGAGAAGGAGGTTGCACATAACAACAGTGCACAATGGCTGGTGACCCTGAGAGAAGAGCACAGCAACCTCCCTGAACAGGACCCAGTTACCATAACAGTGGCAGACATACAGCAAAGAGTCTCAGATATGAAGAACTGGACAGCACCAGGCCCGGACATGGTCCACATCTACTGGCTAAAGAAACTCACAGCACTCCATGAGCGCCTAGCAGTGCAAATGAACCAGCTGCTGAGGGATGGGACTCACCCAGAATGGCTAACCGAAGGGCGAACGATCCTGATCATGAAGGATCCCTCGAATGGTGCAGCCCCATCCAACTATCGCCCAATAACCTGTATCTCCACTACATGGAAGCTCATGCCAGGCATCATTGCGGCTAAGATAAGTGGACACATGGCTCAATACATGAACGAAGCGCAGAAGGGCATTGGTAGAGATACCAGAGGAGCCAAACATCAGCTCCTGGTTGACAGAACAGTCGCACAAGACTGCAGGTCCCGACGTACCAACCTGTGCACAGCTTGGATTGATTACAAGAAAGCCTATGACTCGATGCCACATACATGGATGACTGAATGCTTGGAGTTGTATAAGGTGAACAGGACCCTAAGAGCCTTCGTTGCGAACTCGATGAGGATGTGGAAAACCACACTTGAAGCCAATGGCAAGCCACTTACCCAAGTGTCCATCAAATGTGGCATAGACCAAGGTGATGCACTCTCCCCACTGCTGTTCTGCATAGGACTGAACCCGCTAAGCCAAGTAATCACCAAGACAGGCTATGGATACCGCCTCAGAAATGGAGCTACAATCAGTCACCTCCTCTACATGGATGACATAAAGCTGTATGCAAAGAGCGAAAGGGACATAGATTCCCTGATCCACACAACCAGGATCTACAGCAGCGACATCGGGATGTCATTCGGGCTTGAGAAATGTAGTCGGATGGTGACTAAGAGAGGAAAGGTAGTCCGCACTGAAGGGGTCTCACTCCCTGAAGGAACAATAGCATACAATGAGGACAGCTACAAGTACCTTGGTATACCACAAGCCAATGGCAACCTCGAACTGGCAACAAGGAAAGCGGCTACGGCCAACTACCTCCAGCGAGTGAGGCAAGTCCTAAGAAGCCAGCTCAATGGCAATAAGACCCGGGCAATAAACAGCTATGCCCTGCCAGTGATCAGATACACTGCAGGAATAATAAGGTGGCCAAAGGAAGAGATTCAGACCACGGACGTTAAGATCCTAACCATGCATGGAGGGTTCAATCCCAAATCCAGCACCCTGAGACTGTACGCAAGCCGAAAGGAAGGAGGCCGGGGACTAGTGAGTGTGAGAGCCACTGTCCAGGATGAAACATCCAAGCTCCATGAATACATCAAGGAGAAGGTTCCAACGGATGACGTACTCAGAGAATGTCTCAGACAATGGGGAACAGAGGATGAGGCGCTGGAAGAGGGACCATCATGGGAGGACAAGCCCCTACACGGGATGGACCACCGGACCATAACTGAAGTGGCTGATCTCAAGAAGTCCTATCAGTGGCTCGAGAGGGCTGGCCTGAAGGACAGCACAGAGGCACTCATCCTGGCTGCTCAGGAGCAGGCCTTGAGCACCAGAGCCACCGAGGCCCAGATATACCACACCAGACAAGACCCAAGGTGTAGGTTGTGCAAAGAGGCACCTGAGACGATCCAACACATAACTGCAGGGTGTAAGATGCTGGCAGGGAAAGCCTACAAGGAACGCCATAACCAGGTGGCTGGCATAGTCTACCGAAACATCTGTGCGGAGTATGGACTGGAAACCCCAAGGTCAAAATGGGAAACACCTCCGAAGGTGGTGTAGAATGACAGAGCGAAGATCCTGTGGGACTTCCAGATCCAGACTGACAGGATGGTAATGGCGAACCAACCAGATATCGTGATCATAGATAAAGGGCAGAGGAAAGCCGTTGTAGTGGATGTAGCGGTCCCAAGTGATGGAAACATCAGGAAGAAGGAACATGAGAAACTCGAGAAATACCAAGGGCTCAGAGAGGAGCTGGAGAGAGCCTGGAAGGTAAAGGTGACAGTCGTGCCTGTGGTGGTCGGAGCACTCGGGGCAGTAAGCCCCAAACTAGATGAGTGGCTGCAACAGATCCCGGGAACAACATCGGACATCTCAGTCCAGAAATGTGCAGTGCTGGGAACAGCAAGGATACTGCGCAGAACCCTCAAGCTTCTTGGCCTCTGGTAGAGGACCCGAGCTGAATGAGGGACGGACGCCACCCGAGGGGTGAGATGAGGATTTATATATATATATATATATATATATATATATATATATATATACACATATATATACACACATAAATAAAACTCTCCATTCGAGTCCTTTTCCTCAAACCATGACCACTTGAATGTGTTCCGAACACTCGCGTCGATTGCCTGTATGTCAGCTTGCCTGTCTAGCTGTTTAAACATTTTGCTGGGGCCGTACCTGGCCGATCACGCATTAATGATTAATCTGCCTTTTGTATGCACACGTGCACCCTTTGTGGCTTTCGTTCTCGCCGAAATTTCGAAATTTCCGTGATATGGCGAGGCCATTAGAATGCGAGCGGAAGGGGTGTTCGTGACTCAACATGGCATGAAAGCAAAACAACAAACTCAAAAGCGTGTTCGTTCAATGTTGTCAACTAATATCCGGATTGATTTTAGGCATTTTTTTCGGAGGAAATTCCATGAAAATTTGAAAATCCAGAATTCCAGGAAAACCCAGAGGACTTTCATTTCTATGATCTCCTACAGCCATTGTCTGTAACTCATATGTGCCCGGAATATTCTGCAAATCAAACCTTCGAAGGCACTGTTCATTCGTCTCCAACCTCAGAGAAACCAACATTCTTACGACTCAAAATTAAACGAACATGCGGAAGAAAACAAGGCCACTTTCCCCCCCAACAGTACACAGAAAGTATTTGAGACAGAAACATCATTGGTGGAAATTAATGAACTTTTGCTCACCCTGTGCAATGAACCTCAGACTTTCTGTTGCATACAGAATTCATTCAAGGAAAAGCAAGAAGTAAAGGAAAACAGTCTTACTATGGAGGGGCACCTAACTATCAGAAGGTGAAGAAAATCAAAATAAAGAAACACGTAGGAAGAAACAATTCAAACCAACAACTATACAATTCATAAAAACAATCATAACAAAAACAATAATAACAATAATGACAGGACTAATGGTCGATATGACACGATGCTTACCACAATTATTGGTGCTCTGTCCTGCAACGCTGTTCTGTACTGGTTTTTGTTCATCCAGCTCTTCACAAACCACAGCAGATGAGGAGTTGGAAGAAGAGGCCACCAAAGTGGTTCCAGAGGAAGATGAGGGGCCATGTTTTGACGGGCTGCGTAGGCTGCCCCCTGCAGGCTTGCTTGAGTAGAAGGAGCTCAGGGTCTGAGGTTTGTGGGTCTGACTCTCTCTGTCTAATAATTTATCAAGTATCTGTAGATAAATGAGAAAAGAGAGGCCGGTCTTGGGAATTACATTTGGAATTATACAAGGGAAACAAACATGCAAGCATTCTGATTCTGATGTAATAACAAATGAAGGCGAAATTTACATTGCCCTTCTCAACTGACCAATTTCTCCTGTGATGTCTTATTTGTTCATATTGCAATATATTTGAAATGTATTTCTTTTTATATTAAAATAATGTGGTTTGTCCAACTAAAGGCTTAAGGCTTTAGAAAAGGGAAAAATACTGAAGTATAATATACTGTGGAGGAAAAAAATCCTTTGGAATTCAAACTGATCTCATTTTCATTTCAGTACAATAGATGGTTTTGTCCAACTAATAACACACAAACAATTAAGATTTAGTTTCATGTTTTTATTGGAAACATTCAATGCCAACCAGTGAGGAGTTGGTTAAAGATACAACAGTTTCGGAAATGCTAAATGGGATTTAACATGTGCTTTTCCACCAACAAGGCACAAAAAGCGCATCGTCCCACCATGTCCAAGTACTCAAAGCTCATCATCTTACACTTGATGGTGTGACTCCTCATTCACTTACTGATGACACAGCATCAGCAGACATTGGTGAATCAGTATCTTGCTCATGGACAATTGATGATGACGGGCAGCGGATCGGTCCCACAATTCTAAAAATTGGGAGAAGACCACCCTATCACAGAGCCATGCTGCCCCGGGTTTTGGTTTGTAATACTTTGACTGGCAACCAGTTGAGGGTGTACCCTGCCTACTGCCTGGAGACCCTCGTGAGCATAAGTAGATGAGAGGATGGGATAGATGGATGGATGGATGATTCTGAAAACTTGCCAAACATGCCACAAAGGATTGTGATGACATATGAACAATGTCTTGAACAAAACCACTCTCACAAAAGCAAAGATTATGAATTGTGAATCTTCAATGTAGCTTGGAAAGCGTAAATGAAGCCTCCTAAAACCTTAATGTCGCTAAAATGTTCGGCACTGTTAGTATTCTCCCTAGGAGCAGTCATTCAAAAAGATGACGATGAGAGCAGAACAAAGAATATTCAATGTGAAAAAAATTATTGAGTGCCCGCTGAAGACAGAGAAATCACAGCACAGGCATCAACATCTCTGTTGACTACAAGACCTTCAAGAACCACAGTGAGCTCTGAAAAACAGACAAGAAAGGAGTATTTTATGAAAATCCTCACTCCTCGGGTGGTGTCCATCCCACATTCAGCTCGGGTCCTCTACCAGAGGCCAGGAAGTTTGAGGGTTCTGCGCAGTATCCTTGCTGTTCCCAGCACTGCACCTTTCTGGACTGAGATGTCCGATGTTGTTCCCGGGATCTGTTGCAACCATTCATCCACTTTGGGGGTGACTGCCCCAAGTGCTCCGACCACCAATGGCACGACTGTCACCTTTACATTCCAGGCTCCCTCGAGCTCAGGGGTGGGCAAACTTTTTGGCTCGGGGGCTGCATTGACTTTTAAAATTTGACAGAAGGGCCAGGTCAGCACGAGCTATGGTACATTAAAAAAAAAAAACTGCATTTGTTGACAGTCTATATCAAACATCAACAGAACAAAAGCATGAAAGTACGGTCCTTCATATAATTTTTTTAAATGACAGAAGTGTTGTTGATGACCTATTTTAGCCTGTGCATCGCTGCAGATGGGTTATGATCAGACCAGTAGAAGTAGAGCGATACAGAGGTGGTCGAAAAGATTGCACCCCCCCCCCCCCGTGTTCTGCAACTTAAAGTCAATGTGCCACCTGGCGGTGAAATGCCTGTCATTACAAGTCCAATTGAAATGAATGCAATCATTCACATCGAACCTTAATTGTGGACCAACCTTCGGCGGGCCGGATTAAAAAGACAAACGGTCCGGATTCGGCCCGCGGGCCATAGTTTGCCCAACCCAGCTCTAGCTCCTCTCTGACCATTTGGTATTTCTCCAGTTTTTCGTGTTCCTGATGTTTCCATCACTTGGGATCACTACGTCCAGTGCAAGGGCTTTCCTCTGCCCTTTCATCTATGGTCACAATATCTGGTTAGTTCGCCATGACTCATTACATTCGCTGTAAATTTCCCCATTGTGGGACGAATAAAGGATATCTTATCTTATCTTATTACCATCTTGTCAGTGTGTATCTGGAAGTCCCACAGGATCTTTGCTCAGTCATTCTCCACCTCCTTTGGATGATTTTCCCATTTTGACCTCAGGTTTTCGAGTCCATACCCCGCTCAGATGCTTCGGTAGACTATGCCAGTTTATGGCGTTCCATGCAAGCTTTCCCTGCCAGCATCTTACACACTGCAGTTGTGTGTTGAATTGTCTCAAGTGCCTTGGGTCTTGTCTCGTGTGGTATATCTGGGCCGCTATGGCTCTGGTGCTCAGGGCCTGCTCCTGAGCAGCCTGGATGAGTACCTCTGTGCTATCCTTCAGCGACTGATAGGACAGGTGGTACTTCACATAGGCGTTGCAATCGGTTTCTAGGTTGCCCAGCCTTTATTCTTGCAGTTGCTGCCTCGCTTAGCATTTCATTAATTGGGGCTGACCTCCCAATCTCATCATCTGCATTCATTGTGGCTGGTCTCCCAATCCCTGGTATAACCTCCTCCTGGAATCTGTGTTGTACTTCTTCAATCTCAAGTTGTGATAGCAACTGCTGGATGCTGGAAGACTGAGCTACCAGTTGTTTCGTGGTCAACTGTGATCGTGGGTTTCAAAGTAACCATTCAGCCCACCAGGGTTGCATGAGTAGTAGCATTCCAACAGAGCCATGTTATCGCATCTCGCCCATCACCAGCATCCCCCTCTCTTGGTTCTGCTCCTATTTTTCTGACCGCGCCCAGTTTATTCAGCTCAAATGTTTTAGATCTCACCCCTTTCCCCTCACTTCAGGTGTTCCTCAGGACTCCCAGCCCGACCACTCATTGTCGAGTCATTGTTTGCTCTTGGCTACTGCCATGTTTGTTCGTTGCTTTTTGTTTGTTTGCTTGCACCTGTCATGTTTGTTTCTGTCATGGTTCTGTTGTGTTAGTTTTTTGCCACAGTCATGGTTTTGTTTTGCTACTTTGGGTTAGTTTTGGTGTTAGCACTTTTTTGTTTTGGATTCAGTTTTCTCTGTTTTATTAAATATAATTCGTCACATTCACCCTGCTCCTCCCTCCTGCCTGCTTTTTGGGGTCCACCACCACCTCGCAATCGTGACAATAACAATGGAATTTCCACTACCCGGAACCCGGAAGCCATACAGAAGCACGCAGTGGCGAAAACACAAGCAAGTCCCGCTCGATACTATGGAATAACTCTATTTAGTCTCATCGGATACAAAACGGCGAACAGTAAGTGACTCTATTAGCATTAGTTTTACTGCAGTTGTGAACGATTTGTATTTCGTTCACAGCTCCGCGTTCCCTGAACGCAACATACTCATAGCTGTTCTGCCATTGGCTTACTGAGCATCATTCTGGCCTCTGATTAGCCAAGCGGGACATCAATATCTATGTGTGTAGATACTGTAACTAGAGCTGTGGAAGATAGAGTGGAATGCATCCAATTAGCTGCTGAGAGTTATTGCTTGTGGCTCGACGGACATTAAAATAAACGAACGTTTCCTGGAATGCTTTACTTGTGATCATGCTAAAAAACTTACGCTGAGAGAAGGCGAGTTCCATCGCAAACTATGGCCATTGAGGACTACGAAGCGTCCCGTGGCTGGTTTAAAAGTTCATTGCATGACATCAGCTGAGCAACGCTGTATTGGGTGGCAATTGAGGGGAGGTCGAGTTAGAGACAGTGAGATAGTGGAAAGAAAAGTCACCGGGTCTGTCACTCGTCTCATTTTAGAGCAAAGCTTTTGTGTTTTGAACAGTGGTTGGAGCATATATTTTTGCATTTCATTGCTTGTGTTGTTACACATGTGTTTTGTTCACATACTTGCATATTCATAAAGGACGTGTACCATGCTCATTTCCCACATCAGGAAATTATTTTATAAGGAAGGATTGGACAGCGCAAACATGATTCCGTACTACAGAATATTTACTGTATAATATGTAGGCCTGTGCGGTTGATCGCCTGGAAGCGTAATCATGTAGTACTCTTCCATACCGATTGGGAGCAGCAGCAGCTAGGATTAAGCTTCAAGACAAGTGAAGGTTCCGACGTGAGCTAATGCAATGAAAGGTATCTTTCATTTACATTTACGTTTACCGGAGATGCAACGGCACCAATGTTCTCACCAAGCTGCGCAACTGCGCACTGGTCGCACACTTTCAACGCACAAGAAAACCTATCCATCGCAGTGAATGCACGGCAAATGAATTAGACGTAACTTTTTTTCTCTGTACCAATTTGCTGTGTAATTCAGTGAGTGACAAGTGTCCAGCCAATCACACGATACGATGCAATGATATGCCGCCAATCACGAAAAGAACAGGCTGTCACACAGAAAAAGATCAGACTCTGACCAAGTTACAGTTCTAATTGACTTTATTTTACTTGCCATTAAAACAAATGCACCAAATATTAGATTGGTGTTGATTTGATTCCTATTAAATGTTATTCAGTGTTATATTATTGTGTTAATTTTCAATGTTAAAAAAAAGCTCATCGTAACAATATCACACTTTAATTGTTAAAATAACCTTTTTTCACATTTTCAGGTAGTGGTGTGCCGTGGGATTTTTTTCAATGAAAGAAATGTGCCTTAGCTCGAAAAAGATTGAAAAACACTGAGACAGAGCACAGAGAAAATTGCTAGCACCATTATGTTAAAGAATGATCATCGATAATCATTGAAATAACTTTAAAAAAAAAAGAATAGATTAAATTTTGAAACTCCACATCCAACAACACAAATAAAACATTTGCATTCAAAACCCCCGTTTAATAGAGATAATAATAGGGATTATACCCATCGTACAGACAGTCCTCACCTTCTTCAGTTTGCTCTGGTCATCTTTATATGTGATCATGAGGGTAAGAGCAAGATCTCCCTTAACTCTTCTTGTTCCTTCACAAAGCAGAGGATGCTCTGCCTCACTCACGGTTGTCTTCATCCCTGCATACAAAAACAAAAATCTCTCTCTCTCTCTCTCATATATATATATATATATATATATATATATATATATAATCTCCAAGTAAAAAAAAAAATGAAGACAAAATCACCATGGGAAACAGAGCCTTCAGTCGCTCTGCTCCCCACCTCTGCCACACACTCCCCGCTGACCTTCGTAATACAGACTCATTAACACGTTTCAAATCCAGCCTCAAAACACATCTGTTTAGACAAGCCTTTTCACTTGGACCATAATGCCATTATTTTTATTTTGTTGTATTTTTTTTCTTATTTTATTTGATGTTGTTTTTACATTGTATTTGTGATTTTAACTGCTTGTTGTAAGGTGTCCTTGAGTTCCTAGAAAGGCGCCCACAAATAAAATGTATTATTATTATTGTTATTATTATTATAAAATTAAGAAACACTTAATAGTGTCGAATCTGACAGCAGCATTGAGAAAGATATTAAAAACAAAAACTGTACCGTATTTTCCGCACGAAAAGATGCACTGGATTATTAAGATATCCTTTATTTGTCCCACAATGGGGAAATTACAATCAGAATTCAGAAAGGAAAAACGCTGGGTAGGGAGAGTGAAAAAAAACATGCTCGAACTATCCTCTTCCAAGGATAATTTAAGTCCAGGATAAAAAAAAGAAGACCCTAGCACATAAATAAGCATATGACAGTTACAACAAGTCGCAAGACATAACATGTAATAAGGGGGAGGATGAATGGGAAGGGGGGGTGGGAGGGTAACCGCGACGCGGCCGGAATGACCAGCTGCACGGTCACCGTTGCACTCCGCATATCGACCACGTCACGGGGGGGAAAAGAATCGGAGCGATGAAGACGGTGATAACAAGGATGTGTATGCGCGTGTGGTTGTCCAGTTGTGTATGTGTATGCGTGTACAGGTCATAGCTGCTTCGTCGAGGTCTGCTCATCATGAAGACAGTCCCGGCTTATCAGTCCATGGCCGAGAAGGAGGGGGGTGATGGTGGGGGCCCTAGACTCCATGCGTATTTCCATCCAGGGGAGAGGCCAGATAGCGTTGTTTACAATTCCAGACAGCCTTGAGTCCCTGGTCTGTATCTCCTCACTGGCGCCGATCAGTCGAATCAGAAAATTCTTTCCGCAGCGTGGATTACAACATTCTCCATGGTATTGTCGATCATGCGCAGTCGCTCCAAAACTGCAACAATATATATCATTCACCACTTGAGTCTGAGTGTTGGACATTCGCGCCAAGCCATCCAGAGTGACCGGCAGCTTCTTCACTTCCAATAGAACCGCTCCCGTCGGTTCAATTTTGCAATAGAACAGCAAGCTGCGAACACCAAACAGCAGCATACCTGTGATCAAAAGGCCAATAATGTAGATGTCTTCCACATCCTCCACGGACAGTAATGCCAGGCACACCGGTCTCCACTTTCTCCATGGATCCAGGGCGTATCCGGCAGCAAGTGTCCCCGGAGGGCAAGCAGGCTCCCCACTGCCCGCTCTTTTCGTCGAAAATTTTTTTGTTGAGACACCAGCCAACTAATTCCATGGTTAGTTCTTGGATGAAAAATACGGTAGGAGGCTCGGAAAAAAAAGTTAGACAAAGACAGCACAAGGACTAAGTGGCGATTCCGGAAAGGGTGGGGGGCAGGGCAGGAGGAGTAGTGCAAAAAGCGTCCGCCTTCGTCGAGAGCCAAGCAGAAGAGGCGCACCTTCAATGAATGGCTATTTTGTAAATGTTTTTCATATACAGTGCACTCCGCTTAATAGAACACCGGTTAATAGAGTAATCCGCTTAATAGAGCAAAGGGCTCTGGAACAGATTTGCCTAATGCAATTTCCTATAAAGATACTCCGCTTAGTAGAACAGATCTCCGCTTAATAGAACAGGCCGTAAGCAATGAACATTGTAAACTAGTGGTTTTCGAAGTATAGCTATCGCGATACTGTACCACTATCGCGAGAAAACGCGGTAGTTCTAGCCGTATACAGTAACAGGTAGCACGCGTCACTCCACACATAGACACACGCACGTCACAATGGCTTCAACTTCATTCAAGAGACGAGAGAGAGACGAAGTGTAGCTATCGCGATACTGTACCACTATCGCGAGAAAACGCGGTAGTTCTAGCCGTATACAGTAACAGGTAGCACGCGTCACTCCACACATAGACACACGCATGTCACAATGGCTTCAACTTCATTCAAGAGACGAGGGCTATCACCTGCGGATAAGAAGGACATACTCAGACGATACGATGCATTGCCGGATTCTCAGAAGGTACGCCCGCGGTTTCCAGGACTTCCCTCTTATCCAGCGCATTGAGAGGGAAGTCAACCGCAAAATTACGGACTCCTGTTTCCAGACAAAAGTAACGAAATTTTTCTCGTGATTTGAGATGTTTGACTGAAGTTGATTAAAGTTGTTGTTTGATTAAAGATATGGACGTCCACAGTCGAAATATCTCTTCTAACTCGTCAGCAGGGGGTTTTCTGCGTGCATAACTTGGTCGTCGACGTGTCTGAAGGTGTACCTAATAAAGTGTCTCCGGTTAATAGAAACCCCGCTTAGTAGAACAGAAGCGCTTCGGCCCAATGGTGTTCTATTAAGCGGAGTGCACTGTATTAGACGCCTCGCACTAAAAGGTGCAATCTACAATGCGTCCACTAGATGGTACTACGCTCCTTCCATTCAACTCTAGAGGCGTCCGTTCAATTTGAGAGGCGTTCATGACCGCCTCTGAAAATTGTAATTTTAAATTTAATTAACTATTGTATTATTATACTATTGTTATTATTATTATTAACATTATTAATACTATTATTATTTACTATAAATTTATTTTTTAAACTATGAAAATGTCAAATAAGATTAAGATATCCTTTATTCGTCCCGCAATGGGTAAATTACAATCAGAATTCAGAATCATAATAATTATGCATCAAAACAGAAAATAGAGTGAGGAAATCACAAAATAAATTCTATATGCCCCCTACAGAATTTATTTTGTGATTTCCTCGCTTGATTTTCTTCGTGGTTTCAGAATTAAGAATTAAAAGAAGAATTAATTTACGTTTTTTGTAGGCGGCCTTGAACGCCTCTCGAGTGGAGACGGACAAAGACGTACCGTACCTGGACTTGCTGAGACTGTGAAAACCATTAATAAAGTCTGCGTTTAAAAAAATAATAAAACCACAACCACAGCTCTCATTTTTTCAACAATCTCAGGTGTGTCTTTTTCCTTCTCCTTCCCTTCTTTTGAAGGGAACCGGTCAAGTTGAGAGGCGTTCATGACCGCCTCCGAAAAACCCATTGGCATTTCCTTTATCGTAGCTCCAAGAGTACAATCAAATAAGATAAAATAAGAAAACCTTTAATAGTCTCACAATGAAGAAATTCCCACTTCACAGCAGCAAAGTTATGAGAGGAAGAAGTAGAAGAACAAAATAAATAGAAGCTGCTGGAAAGGCAGCCACTCTCATGGCGCCATCTTGAAGTCAAAATAACACAAGATGCCAGTCGGAGTTGTGTATTCACAAATGATGAAATCACAATACAAATTTTGTAAGGGGGGGGGGAAATAATTTATTTTGTGATATCCTCGCTTGCTTTTCAGTTTTGATGTATTATTTTCAATCTTTGTAGTTTCATTGAAGTTATCGTTAGTATACGTTTTTCGGTGGCGGTCTTGAACGCCTCTTGAGTCAAATGGAAGAAAGCACGGAGATAGACAAAGACATACCTGTATTTGTTGAGACTGTTAAAAAATTACCACAGCTCTCCTTTTTCGGAGCTGCAACACATACTTATTTAATAAAGGTGCAACACAGTTTACTGAACCAACAGCAAGTTATAACATTGGAAGCATGTCTCCGGGAAGGAGCCATCCTGGAGTCGATATATTACCGTAATGACCATACAAAAGATGCACCAGATTTTAAGGCGCTCATGATCTTTTTAGAAAATTGAACACTTTTTGGTGCGACCAATAGTGCAGAAAATACGGTACATAGTCATTTGCAAAAATCATTTGTAATCACTGAAATATTCCAATTTCTGATGTAATGAGTTTCAAAAAAGAACATTTTCTCTCATTATAATAATAGACAACAAAAGATATTTTCAATTATTCTACGAAAAAAAAACGATGCGAATACAACACACTGCTACTACTTACCTTTTCTCACTTTATTTTGAAAACTCATTAACGGACCGTATCAAATAAATACTTCTAGTGCTGCTTTATAATGATAATAATAATACATTTTATATGGAAGCGCTTTTCGTCATACTCAAAGACACTTTACAAGAGCTCAAAACACAGGATAAAAATGTACACTTAAAGACAAGCATAAATGATTAAAAAAAACACATTTAGATGAACAAAAAAAAAAGCAAAAATGGTTTAAAAGCATCGCGTTAAAAGCATTAAGGTGTTAAAAGCATCACGGAACAAGTGAGTTTTAAGTGATGATCTGAAGGATTGGAAGTCAGTGCTGTTGCTTGCGGATGTGTTGTGGTAGAGCGTTCCAGAGGGTGGGGGCGGTGACAGAGAAGGCTCGATCGTCCCAGGTTTTGAGCTTAGTCACGGGGATGGCGAGGAGGTTTGTGTTTGAGGAGTGGAGGTTGCAGGAAGGAGTGTATTGGTGAAGAAGGTTGGAAAGGTTGGAGGGAGCCTGATTGTGAAGGGCTTTATAGGTGTGTGGAAGGAGTTTAAACTGAATACGCTGGGGAGCAGGGAGCCAGTGAAGGTATTTAAGCATGGTGGTGATGTGAACACGAGTGCGGGTGTGCGTGAGTAGACGGGCCGCAGCATTCTGCTCGTACTGTAGTTTATTGAGGAGTTTGGAGGTTGTACCGTAGAGGATGCTATTGCAGTAGTCAAGGCGGGAGGTGATGAAGGCGTGGATGAGGGTTTGAGCGCTGTTGAAAGAAAGTGAAGGGCGGAGATTTTGAGGTGAAAGAAAGCAGTTTTGGTGATTTGAGTGATGGGTTGGTTGAAAGAGAGGTTATTATCAAAATGGACACAGAGGTTGTGTGAGTGGAGGGAAACATGGTGCAGTTGTCGATAGTTAAGGTTGGAGGCTGTTTGGGTGAGGGACTGAGGACTGATGAGATTTAGTGCAGATAAGAGTGACAAAGGTGTTTGCATCCAGATTTGATATCTGAAAGACAGACAGGGTGGAGTGGGTTGTTGGGGTAAATGATTTGGTGGGGAATTACAATTGGAGTGGAACCGGAGACCATGATGACGAATGATTTGGCCGAGGGGTAGAAGGTATGTTTTGAAGAGAAGAGGACCAAGCACAGAACCCTGGGGGACACCTTGGGACAGTGGGGCAGTGTATGAAGAGCAGTTGTTGATGTGTAATACCATGAAATACAAACAGCAGGGGGAGATCTTTATTCACAAATGTAGAGCTGAATACCTCTTATTCAGATCTACATTTCAAAATTATTAAAACAGAAACTGATTAGGAAAAAAAAGATACTCCTTATGGACTCACGACGTGTGAGAAAGATTATATGGGCCATGTACAATGTGAGTTGGGCAGCAGCCAAATGGTGGTCCTATCCTCAAATACAGAAGCTGGCACGAGTATGTGGAATGTCACATCTCTGGAAGGGAGGAGCCCGAGCTGGTGTGCATGATTGAAAGGTTTTGAAAAAACATCGTCGGGCTGCCCTCAACATATAGCTTGGGTACCAGTCCTCTTGAGTGGGCCTGCCCTGGATAGTTTTGCAGGGTGCGATTGGGGTTCAGGGCCCCCCGGATCAGAACTCAAGCGGTGTTTTGTAATTGGACTTCTATGGTCAGAATAGATTACACATATCGAACACCCTGTTCAAACCAAACCGTCCATATGTGCACTTGATACCAGGACCGACCAAGCCTGTCAACTTTGTTAAAAATGGTAAATAATCACGCAATATTGCAAAAGTTGTTCCCTCTCTTGCTGGTGTGCGAGGCAGAGAAGTTCCGACTTGACATCGTCAGACTTGCCTCCACATACAGCCTTGACTCTGGCACCAGTTCTCTCGAGAGGGGTTGGACTCTCTTCCATACTGCCCACGGTGAGAGGTGCAGAGCAGGTGTGGGCATATTCATTGTGCCCCTCAGCTCAGTGCTTGAACTTTGAGGTTCACACCGGTGGACAAGAGGGTAGCCTCCCTCCGCCTTGGGTTTGGGGACGGCTCCTGACTGTTGTATGTGCTGAAGCACCATTGTTTTGTTATTGGACTTCTGTGCTCATCACGGATTGTCCATCACAAACACCATATTCAATCATGAGGGTCTCCATATGTGGACTTGGCACCAAAACACCCAAGGATGAAGTTCAATAATCGATTTTGTAGTAGTTTCATTGGATATACATGTTTTGGACACTCGGGTAAAGAGATGGGAGGAGTTATCTACGGATCACCACCTGGTGCTCTGTTGCTCTGATGGTGGGGGAAGATGTCAGTTTGCTGGGAACGTCTGGCAGAATCCCGGGCACATGGTTTGGGTTAATATGGGTTGTTTATGGGTGGGCGAGATTGGACCTCTTTCTTCTCAAATATGTCTTGAATCAGAAAACGAAAATCAATTTGTACTCAAATTGAATTGAACTTTTATTTGCTTATTAGGGCTCCAGCAGCAACCGCTACAAGGTCCCTATTGTTTTTCAAGAAATTAAGATGTGATCTCCAACTCTCACTAGAGCGGTTCACAGACAAGTGTAAAGTGGTTCGGATGAAAATCAGCAAGGCTTTTCCCCCGCCTTTCCGCCTTTCAAGGCGGACCTCTTATTCATCATATTATGCCAGTGTGTTCGGCGACGCTCCTGCCATTTCTGGGTTTTTTACTTTTCGCAATGCTTGTTACCTCCCTAACAGCGTCTCGGTTGGTTTATGGTCGCCGAACGTTGTTATTGATTTAACAGCACGTCGGAGATTCGGCCGCGTTTTGGCAAGACGGTGGTGAAAAGACACTACCTCTGTTCTTGGCTAACCTGACGGCTAATCTCTTCCGCGTTAGCTCGCCCCCTTCACAGAAGCGCCGTCGCCGCGGCAAACGTAGCGGTCAGCTCGTGAACCTAAAACGGGATCCGAGACACACTTTGATCGCTCCGGCGTGGTGTGCCCTCGACCATGTCGCCTCGTGCTTGCTAACAGTCGTTGGCTCTCCCATCGCGCCACGGCATTTCTACCCTCCACGCCTTTCTCGGTGAGGAATCCAGCGAAAGCTTTTGAGGGAATTCCCCCGGGCTCGGCGATCGGAAGAGGCAATCCCTCCCGTTGCTACTCCCACAAGGATCGCGTTGTTAAACGCCCGGTCGCTGACGAACAAGACCCATATTCTGAAGGAGTATTTCCTTTCCAATGACTTGGATTTCCTGTGTCTGACGGAGACTTGGGCAGGTACTGGTGAGTACAACGCTTTGCTTGAATTGTTGACTGTGGTTTCCTCGATACCCTGAGGACATCAGGCCGTGGTGGCACATTCACCACATCGGCCACCAGCTTTGAAGCAACCTTCTTTGAAGTCGGTGGTGTTTTCCTGGTGCTCTGTGCTGTCATTTACCGTCCTCCTAAATACAACAAAGACTGTGACTTTTCAACCTTTCTTGCAGAAATCAGGCTGAGATATGGTCATATTCTCCTAATGGGGGATTTTAATATCCATGTGTGCTGTCCGGAAAAAACGTTAGCAAAGGACTTCTTAAGACTTATCGGCTCTTTTGATTTCGTGCAGTATGTGACCAGCCCGACATATGAACAAGGAGATATTTTAGACCTTGTCCTTGCTTATGGTCTACCGGTGTCAAATCTGGAAGTCCTTGAAAATGCAATTTCTGATCACATGGCAGTTTTAATTTGACATAGTCTTATCGCATGCTGCTGTGAAATCTGCCGCTCCTAGTTGTAAACGCCGACTTTCTAACCCTTGCACTGCTAGTCGTTTCTCTGATGCCTTTAATAACCTTTGCGTACCCTCATCTAACACAGAGGAACTCACTTCTTGGTTCAACTCGTCATGCATTGCCATCCTGGATTTGGTTGCTCCTTCAAAAACTGTGCTCCCAAAACCTAAACCCGGGCCTTTATTTCAACGACAAAACTCGCGCAATCTAGGCAGGGGTGTCGCAAAGCCGAACGCAAGTGGAAAAAAGACAAATTAAATGTCTCTTATCAAATTTGGAAATACTGCTGGCGTAACTACCAGCTCACAGTTAAAGAGGCCAAAAGAGAATATCAGTCGGACCTTATTAAAGCTAACCGTCACAACCCACGCGCACTATTTAAAACTATAGATTCTGTACTCAAACCCCCTCTGCCTACTTGCTCGGATTCTTCACCCGAGATGTGCAACAGATTCCTTCAGTTTTTCATTGATAAGGTCTCTACAGCTAGGACTTCGGTCTCAAATACCACATCTGACCCCTCTGTCCATGTTCCATGTTCAGCTGTGCTAAATTCTTTTGAAACTGTGTCCTTGACGCTTTTGGAGGACGTAGTTCGCCAGACGAAGCCATCTGGCTCCCCCTGCGACTCTCTTCCCCCGCATTTCTTTCAGGAGGTTCTCCCGAGTGTTGGTGCATCGGTCTTGGATATCATCAACAGCAGCCTCTCTTCTGGTATAGTTCCCCAACAGTTTAAACATGCTGTGGTCCAACCCTTGATCAAGAAACCTGGTCTTGATCGAGGTGTGCTGTCATTTTTCCAAACTGCCTTTCATTTTCAAAATTCTGGAAAAAGTGGTGCACATGCAATTGAAACTTTTCTTGGATGAACATAACATCTTGGAAGTCTTCCAGTCAGGTTTCAAGACGATGCATAGCACGGAGTCAGCCCTGTTACGTGTTTCTAATGACAACCTCCTGGCAAATGACTCTGGAGACCACGTGTGTCTAGTTTTATTGGACTTAACTGCAGCATTTGATACAGTGGTTCACAGTATTCTTGTGAGTCGTTTGCAGCACTTGGTGGGCATTGGTGGCAGGTCTCTTGAGTGGTTTAGGTCCTATTTGGCTGACAGAACCTTTTGTGTCAGCCTTGGCTGCTCTAAGTCCCGCACTGCTCCCCTGTCATGTGGTGTTCCACAGGGCTCAATTCTGGGGCCTCTGCTGTTCTCGCTATATGTGCTCCCATTGGGTTCCATCTTAGGGAAACATGGTATTCCCTTCTATTGCTATGCAGATGACTGCGAGATCTATGTCCCACTGAGCAAGAAAGACGACTTCTCATTAAGGCCACTCCTATCCTGTCTGGAAGAAATCAAAACCTGGATGGCACAAAATTTCTTGAAATTCAATGAAAAGAAGACAGAGGTGATATTGTTTGGTCCCAGTGGCCCTTGTACATTCCATCCTGTAGACTTGGGCCCCCTGTCTCCTTATCTTAAGTCAACAGTCTCAAACTTGGCCCTTAAACTGGCCAGTGATTTCAAACTCGATCGGCAAATTGGTGCCGTTGTTAAATCCAGCTTCTTTCACCTTAGACAGCTGGCCAAAATAAAACCTCTCCTCTCACATGAACACTTTGAGACAGTAATTCAGGCCTTTGTCACATCCCGGCTCGATTACTGCAATGCCCTGTACTTTGGAGTCAGCCAGTCCTCCATTAAGCGCCTTCAGCTGGTCCAGAATGCCGCTGCTCGCCTCTTGAGTGGTACTTGTAAGAGGGAGCATATAACTCCTACTCTGGCATCCCTTCACTGGCTCCCCATTCATTTTAGAGTTATTTTCAAGATCCTCCTCTTTGTTTTCAAATCTCTGAATAATCTCGCGCCACCTTACCTCTCTGAACTCATCCACCCCTACACACCTGCCCGGCGCCTCAGGTCTGTGGACCAGTCTTTGTTAGAAGTACCAAGAACTAAACTGAGGCTCAGAGGGGATCGAGCCTTTTCTGTTGCTGGTCCCTCTCTCTGGAATGACCTCCCACTGAACATTCGGCAAGCATGACTTAGATTCATTCTTGATTTTACTGCTTGGTGCTTTCTACCGCCTTTATTACGGATTCGTCTTACTGTTCATTGTGTATGTTAAATCGCTCCATGTACAGCACTTTGTATGCAGCGATGGCTGTTTGAAAGTGCTCTATAAATACTGTTGACTTGACAAAATATACGGAACCCACAAATCCACTATTTATCAAATTAAATACGATGAAATGTTATGACCTGGTTGACTTTAAAATTGCCCAATTAATGTACAAAGCACACAATAACCTGCTCTGCCAAAACATTTTGAAGTTTTTCAAAATTCGAGAAAGCAGCTTTGATTTAAGAGGAACCAACTTATTCAAAAAACTCAAAACAAGAACAAACATCAAGCAAAGAAGTGGATCTATCAAAGGTGTTAATCTATGGAATAATTTCGAAACGGACCTGAAAATGAGTAAATCGCTTGCTGAGTTCAAAAACATATTCAAAAAAATAGTACAAACAACCTACATCAATCAGAGTTAAAATGATAAATTCTAAACATTAAATGTAATAATAAATCAGAACTAAGTTGATAAATAGAGAAAGGTATTGAAATATCCATTATGAATACAAGAGAAAATTGATACAATATGTATAAAATCCCGATACAAACCAAAAGTTGTAAAAATATCACGGTTAAGGGTAAAGTAGGAGCTTAAATGGAGACTTCTTTCTTCTTACTCTCTTTTGTTTTCTGATTGATATAAAAATGATTTATTAGATGTAAACACATAACACGGGGTAAAACTAGATTTTTCATTTTTTTACTTCTTCCTACACCCTTGAACATAATAACTGTGTTGAATGATGACTGATTTCTCTTTCCTTTTTACCATTTTATTTACTTTATTTTTCATCAAATTATTACTGTATATGTTTTATGTTCAATAAACAAACCAAACCAAAATTGGAACAGGAGATCGACACACGGGTCTGTGCAGCATCTTACACGCTGGAGAGAGGTCTCCTAGCTGTCCTGGGAATGCTTTGGTGTCCCTGGAAGAGATGGATGAAGTGGATAGGGCGAGGGAATTTTGTGCTTCTCTGCTGAAGCTGCTGCCCCTATGAGTCAACCCGGATAAGCAGAAACAAATGGATGGATAGATGAATATATGTGTTGTATATTGGTGGTTATCCGAAAGTGTGGTCCATCCAGATAATGAAACGGTCATCCACTTGGACTGGAGAGTCAATTTTTTTCTTCCCTTTGCAATCAATCCCCAGATTTAACTTCTTACAATATTGCAGACATACTGCAGCAATACAGTAAGGGTTTGTAAATGGCCGAGCAACACCACCAATATTTTTAAAAATGGCTCAACAACGCCTCTTACAATTTTTAAGCAAAGCAGCCCTGGCTGTACCTGTTTGTTTGTTTTATTAAACATATAAAACACAATACAATAATAAATTGACAAAAGTGAAAGCAAGCAAAAATTGTAAAAGGAAAAGAAAAAAAACAGTCATCATCACAATTCTATGTTCAAAGGAGTAGGAGGAAGTCAAAAACTAGTCCTACCCCTTGTTCTGTAGCAACATATGAGTTGATCTTTTTTCAATTCAAAAATAAAATAAAAATCAACATATCATCAATACTTTTATCCTTATGTGTACTGTACTAATCTCTCTTTACAGCTCTCGGTTTGTATATACCAGGGGTGCCCATTAGGTAGATCCTGATCTACTGGTAGATCAAAGACAGGTCCCAAGTAGATCCGAGGAGTGCGAGGAGATAAAAAACAAACAACCATTTGTGTTTCTTTGACCATGTTAGTCATATATTTTGTGTGTTAATATACACTGCACACTAATCATCAGTCTCATTTTCACAAAAAAAAAAACATTTAAAAATTAAAATAAAGCAGGTAAATCTTAAATTTACGCTGCCGCGTGATTACGTCACCGGAAGATGTTAGCGCTCAGCAGTTTGCAATTGCAGCTTGTGATCAGAGCTGTTGCGCTCTATCTTTTATCGTCATGATTCTCATTCAAAGTTTGCTTCGTGTACAATTCACACAGGGCACGAGCAAAGAATAGGAATCTTGGAGGGCCCAGAAAAGGACTTTAAAATGGTATGTGTGAGCTACGATAGTTAACAGGCTGCAAAAGTGCGTGGCATGCCTCCGTTTGCGCGCGTGTGTGCGTGTGCGTGTGTGCGCGTGCCGGTAAGGGTAGATCCCGGGATGTTAGTTGATCGAAAAGTAGATCATCGGTCCAAAAAGTTTGGGCACCCCTGGTTATACTGTACATACTCACACTTGCATATTAAATGTATCATCTTAACTCTGATTTGTGTAGTTTTTTTGTACTAATCTTTTGAATTTGTTTTTGAACTCGACAAGCGATTTACTCATTTTCAGGTCCGTTTCAAAATTATTCCACAGATTGACACCTATTTCTGATACACTAATTTTTGATGTTTGTTCTTGTTTGGGATTTTTTGTATAGGTTAGTACCCCTTAAATTATAACAGCTTTCTCTAATATCAAAAAGCTTCTGGATGTTTTGGCAAAGGAGGTTATTATGTACTTTGTACATTAATTGGGCGATTTGAAAGTCAACCAGGTCATAGAATTTCATCGTGTTTGATTTGATGAATAGTGGATTCGTGGGTTCTGTATATTTAGATCTATTGATTATTCTGTTTGCTTTTTTTGTAGTTTTAAAACAGGGAGTGTGTTTGTTTTGCAAGCGTTTCCCCATATTTCCACACAGTAGATCATACATTATATGGAAGTAATACTGAGTAGTATAACGTGTACAATGATGTTTTATATAACACATCCTTAGTTTTGTGGAGGATCTCTATAGTTTTGGGTATTATTCTTTTAACGTTGTCTATGTGTGGCTTCAAGAATAGTTTAGTTTCTATTACAAGTCCAAGAAACTGAAGAAGAAATTTTCATTAACGCGTTCTATTTCAATTGAGTTTACCTTTATTTTAACTTGGTGTTTGATTGGTCTTGTATCAAAAAATGACTAACTTCGATTTTTTTCAGGTTAAGTGACAATTTATTTCTGTCGAACCAGTTTTTTGTTTAATTAATTTTCTACAGTTTCCAAGAGCTGTTTCATAATTTCTCCAGAAAGGTAGAAAGTTGTATCATCAGCGAATAGGACACATTTGAATTGTTTTGAGACACTACAGATATCATTTATATATAAGATTAATAGTTTTGGTCCAAGCACAGACCCCTGAGGAACTCCATTTGTAATCTTCAGAAGGTTAGATTTTTTTATTGTTGAACTGAATAAAAGGTTGCACTACGAGTTTGATAGTCTGTTTTACTATTGTCACATCAATATTAAAGCAATCAGTTGACTTTTTTATTTTTGAATGTTTTTACAATATTTAATATTTCATTATGAAATTTCATATTCATTATGCAGTAAGAAATATTGTGGAAGAGGTTTTTTTTCCCATGTATTTATCTATTTCAAAATAATTTATTGGATCAGGAATTTGTTTTGCTTGATTACTACCGATATTAACAAAATACTAATTCATTTGCTATTTCTGCAGTTCTCTTAATAATGGTATTTTCATCTTTAATAAAGTACTCTGGATAATCTGCATTTTTAGAACAAGTTCTAATTGCCGTATTTTCACGACTATTCGACGCACCGTACCAATGGCCGCAGTCTCATTAATGGGTGACATTTCTGTATTTTACACATATACAGGACGCACCGCACGAATAGGCGCAGTTTTAAAGTGGTAAAACATACGCTTAAACATACGGCATGCATGCATGCTAACACGTTCGCTAACACGTTAGCTTGAAGCACACACTGAAGCTCGAAGCTAAAACACGTTTTTAAAAAGGCAACGAAAGCAGAACTGAGTTCGGGTGTATTTTATTTACAAGGTACTCACGTTTTTTGCTCAAGCATCACTCAGAAAGCCATCAAAGTCGTCATCTTCTGTGTCCGAATTAAACAATTGTGCAAGTATCGGTAATCCATTCAAATCGCCGGGTTCCCCCTCGTTGTCAGAGTCACTCTCGTCGTCATGTGGCTCCACGGAAATGATGCCGGCTTTGCCAAAAGCTCGAACAACTGTACTAGGAGCAACGTTCGTCCAAGCAGCTACAATCCATTCACAGATCTTGGCGTAACTAGCCCGGCGCTGCCTCCCACTCTTCGTGAAGCTGTGTTCGCCATTGATCATCCATTTTTCCCATGCCGCTCGCAACTTCACCTTGAACGCCCGGTTGATGCCGATGTCCAGCGGTTGGAGTTCTTTCGTCAAGCCTCCGGGAATGACGGCAAGCTCGGAGTTCATTTGCTTGACTTTGTCTTTCACCGCTGGTGTGAGATGGGCACGCATGGAGTCGCAAATCAAGAGTGACGGCGAGGCATGGAAAAAGCCATCCGGTCTCTTAACATACACCTCACTTAGCCACTCTCTCATTTTCTCCTCGTCCATCCAGCCCTTTTGGTTTGCTTTCACGATGACGCCGGCTGGAAACTTTTCTTTCGGCAGCGTCTTTTGCTTGAAAATCACCATAGGTGGCAGTTTCTATCCGTTAGCATGACAAGCAAGAACGACAGTGAAAGCTGACTTCTCGTGCCCCGTTGTGCGTATCGCAACCGTGCTGGTCCCCTTCTTCTCCACAGTGTGGTTCACCGGGATGTCGAAAGTCAGCGGGACCTCGTCCATGTTGGTAATGTGGTTAGGCTGGATGCGTTTGTCGACAATCTTTTTACTGCAGTAGGTGCGGAAAACGGCCAGCTTTTCTTTGTAGTCCGCTGGAAGTTGCTGAGCCACGGTCGTCTTCACTCTCATAGATAGATGGCGCCGTTTCATAAAGCGAAAGCACCAAGACGGACCTCCTTGAAAATGTTCAATTTTCAATTCTTCGGCTAACGTTTTCGCCCTTAGTCGAATGGTGACCGTGGAGACGCTTCTGCCGGCTGCTCTTTGATCAAGAATCCACCGCTCCAGTTGGTCTTCCAACTCTGGCCACCTCGCCTTATTTCCACGGAAACCTGCGCTTGGTCTTTTTGACTTGGCGAAGCTCGTTCTCCTGCTTCCTCCATTTGCGAACCATGGATTCGTTGATATTAAATTCTCTGGCGGCTGCTCGATTCCCGTGTTTCACTGCATAACCGATGGCTTGGAGCTTGAATTGCGCTTCGTAGGCGTGTCTCTTTGTGGAACTCATTTTCGGGGGTTCTTGAAAACCAAAACCGAAGTTGTTTTGCAATAATGCACACACTCACATTTTATACATGTGCTGGTACCTGCTAGAGGCGTGCCTTACACGCCCACCCTTCACTCATTGCCGGACCCACCACCTGCGTGCCTGTCCTCCCTCACGTCCACCTCTCTTCATATATGTAAATTATGGAGAGAGAGATATGTAAATATAAGTGCGCGGACGCACTTCACTGATTGGCCGACCGATTCCCCGCACTTCACTGATTGGCCGACCTCACTTCCGCCTTTTCTCTATATAAACAGCATGTCGGGTCTCAGCCAGATTTTGGAACTCGGCTCATAGAAAAGACGCATCGCATTATAAGGCGTACTGTCCATTTTGGAGAAAATTTTAGACTTTTAATAGCGCTTTATAGTCGTGAAAATACGGTACATAATTTAATATTTTCCATATTTCTTGTGTTGCTTTTATTCTGCTCTAATAATGTATGAAAATAATCTCTCGAACATGTACAATCAACAGTAAAACAAATCGGTAATAAAGACAGTAGAAAGCACCAAACAGTAAAACCAAGAACAAATCTAAGTCATGCTGAGTCGAAGGCCAAAGAATACAAGTGAGTTTTGAGGCGGGTTTTGAAAGATGGGCAGCGTGGAGGCTTGCCGAATGTTCAGTGGGAGGTCATTACAGAGAGAGGGACCAGCAACAGAAAAGGCTTGATCCCCTCTGAGTTTAGTTCTTGGTACTTCTAAAAATGTCTGGTCCACAGACCCGAGGCGCCAGGCAGGTGTGTAGGGGCGGATGAGCTCAGAGAGGTAAGGTGGCGCGAGATTATTTAGAGGATCAAATAAGAGGATCTTGAAAATAACTCTAAAATGTATGGGGAGTCAGTGAAGGGATGCCAGAGTAGGAGTTATGTGCTTCCTCTTACGAGTACCAGTCAAGAGGCGAGCAGCGGCATTCTGGACCAGCTGAAGGTGCTTAATGGAGGATTGGCTGACTCCAAAGTAAAGGACGTTGCAGTAATCGAGCCGGGATGTGACAAAGGCATGAATTACTGTCTCAAAGTGTTCATGAGAGAGGAGAAGTTTTATTCTGGCCAGCTGTCTCAGGTGAAAGAAGCTGGATTTGACAACGGCACCAATTTGCCGATCGAGTTGAATTTGCCGATCGAGGCTGGGAGCACTGTGAGAATCATGTTCTTTGATTTCTCCAGTGCCTCCAACACCATCCAGCCCAACTTACAGGGAGGCAAATTTCTGCAGGAAACGGTCCTCACCAGCACCGATGAACATCCAGGGTATGGACATAGAGAGGGTGACCTCCTACAAGTACCTAGGTGTTCTTCTGAACAACAAACTGGACTGGTCTACAAACACGGACACCCTGATTAGGAAAGGACAGAGCCGACTCTTCCAAACTGCAGAACGCCGGTGTGGACCACCACCTCACAGCATGGATCATAGACTAACTCACAAATCGGCCGCAGTACGTGAGGTTGCAGAGCTGTGAGACGGACAGGCTTCTCTGCAGCACTGGAGTGCCCCAGGACACTGTTCTGGCTCCATTCTTGTTCATCCGATGACTCTGCGATTGTTGGCCTCATTACAGAGCGGGACGATCGGGAGTACAGGAGACTGACGAAAGACTTTGTGGACTGGTGCCAGCAGAATCTCCTCCAGATCAACCCTAGGAAAACTAAGGAGTTGGTTGTGGATTTGTGCAGGAAACAGTCCACACCAGCACCGATGAACATCCAGAGTATGGACATAGAGAGGGTGACCTCCTACAAGTACCTCGGTGTTCTTCTCAACGACAAACTGGACTGGTCTACAAACACGGACGCCCTGATTAGGAAAGGACAGAGCCAGGACAGACTCTTCCGACTCAGGAAACTGAGGTCTTTTGCGGTTCAGGGGTCACTCCTTAAGACGTTCTATAAGTCGGTGGTGGCCTCGGCCATCCATTATGGCATTGTCTGCTGGTCAGGCAGCATCTCAGCCCGGGTCAGAAAGAGACTGGAGCGACTGGTCAGGAAGGCCAGTTCTGTCCTGGGTTGCTCCCTTGACACTCTGGAGGAGGTGGGCAACAGAAGGATGCTAACTAAGCTAAAAGCTATGATGGCCAGTCCCTCCCACCCCCTCCAGCCCGCCCTGACAGCACTTGGGAGCTCCTTCAGCCAGAGACTGTTACACCCGCGCTGCAAGAAGGAGAGATACCGACGCTCGTTCCTACGGACTGTTGTCAGGCTGATGAATAAAAAATAACAATCATAATAATAATAATATTTTTTATCCATTTGTGTTCATATTGTATTTAATTGAAAGATGTTTGTTGTTTTTTTTCCCCTTTCTCCTTTCTTCTTTCTACATACATTCTTGCTGCTGGAGGCTGTAAATTTCCCCATTGTGGGACGAATAAAGGATATCTTATCTTATCTTATCTTATCTCAGCCCAGGACAGAAAGAGACTGGAGCGACTGGTCAGGAAGGCTAGTTCTGTCCTGGGCTGCTCCCTTGACACTCTGGAGGAGGTGGGCAACAGAAGGATGCTAATTAAGCTAAAAACTATGATGGACAGTCCCTCCCACCCTCTCCAGCCCGCCCTGACAGCACTAGGTAGCTTCTTCAGCCAGAGACTGTTACACCCGCGCTGTAAGAAGGAGAGATACCGACGCTCGATCCTACCGACTGCTGTTAGGCTGCTGAATAAAAATAACAACAATAATAATAATAATTAAATCATGTGATGTGTGTGATGTGAAAAACAATTGTAAATAGCACTGCGATTTATCCATTTTGTATTTATATTGCACTTAATTGAACGGTGTTTGTTTTTTCTTCTTCTTCTTTCTACCCACATTCTTGGTCCTGGAGGCTGTAAATTTCCCCACTATGGGACAAATAAAGGACATCTTAATAAGTCGATGTTAAAGTCGCCACATATTATTCGTGTTTTCTCATCATTGGAATCACTTAGCATATCTGTCAGTTTTTTATTAAATGTGTCTAGACAATATCGTGGTGTCCGATAAATGCAGCTTAATGCATTTGATGCATTTTAATATGTATTTCAATCATTAGGCATTCCATTAGATTCTCTGTTTTGTTTGTGAGGCTCTTGATTTTATTGCATCGTAGAGCTTTGTCTACATATATTGCGACCACCCCGCCTTTTTTTGTCTTCCCTATTAGTTGAAAACATTTCATATCCTATGTTTTTTCATCTTCAAGCCAAGTTTCTGATATGTTAATTACTTTACATTTATTGAATTTAGGAAAATATTCTTGGATTTTTGTGAAGTTTTTATTGAGACTTCTACTGTGTAAGTGAATCACTGAAAGTGTATTTTTCAGTTCTACATTTGTGTTGAATTATTTATAATACTTGGAGTTTATGATGGTGTGGTTATGATTGAAGAAATTATTGTCCGGGTCCAAGTTGTTCTCAGGGTCGAATGACTTGTTTGTTTTTGTTTGTTTGGTTTGTTTATTGAACATAAAACATATACAGTAATAATTTGACAGAAAATAAGGTAGACAAAATAGTAAAAAGAAATAAATCAGTCTTCATTCAACAGTTATTGTGTTCAAGGGATAAGGAAGAAGTAAAAAACGTATCTAGTCCTACCCCCGTTATGTGTAATGTGTTATTTGCTGATAATCAGATCATCCACAAGCTCTGCGCATGTCTGACATTGAACCTGTTCATTTGAATCAGGTGTATTGCAACAGGGAGACTTGGAAAACATGCAGGACAGCGGCCCTCCAGGACCTGAGTTTGACACCTATGTCTTATTTGATCAAAATAGCTTTTAATCTGATGGACAGTACTTCATTTTCTAAAATCCCAATTGTGCCAGTACCACAACATACCAGTACCTCAATGTTGCCAGTGCTGCCAGTGCAATTTATAGCTGCTCGCAGGTCTTATATTAGTTTGTAATTAATCCAACTTAATTTGTTTCAGTGAAAACAACCCCAAAAATTGCCTTGATAAATACTTAAAGCTAAAATTTTCAGTTCGCACCATGAATTTTTAAAAAAATTGAAGTCTAAATATTGATTGTGATGAATTACTCAAATAATTTGACATTTATCTCACACTGTCTGTTTTCTCTGTACTCTGTAATGTACTACAGGGTACACATTTCTTCTTGAACAACTTCAGTATGTTGAACTGGAAGTTCAATGGGTTTGCTGCAAAATAGATGTGAACATTTTTTTACAAAACATTTCAAAACCAACTAAGATACATATCAAGCATTGGGTCATTTTTATTGGTAATGCATGTGAAATAAAATAGATCAATAAATTATTTCACATAAGTTGCACACTATTTCTTTAGTGCAGTGGTGTCAAGCTCATTTCACATTGTGGGCAACATACGGCCTCGGTAGATGTTAAGTGGGCCGGACCGTTAAAATTATACCCATACTCTGCTATAAATAACCAAAATATCATGTCTTCGGTGTGCTCTAACGAAGCACAAGAAGATTAGGAAAATGTTGAAATTTAATGAACATATTTTTTTAACAAAACATTTTATGAAAGACCTTAGATTTCCTGAGACAAATGTGCAATTTACTTTTATCATTCACAGATATGCATTGCAACTCATCCCACTGATTGTAAAAAGGCACAACATTTTAACAATTAGTCTTGAAAAATATAGTAATGCACTTTAAGATTAAACAAGATTAATAAAGAAAGTAATTTTTAAAACATTTACAAATGTGGATATAAAATCTAAATTTAATCCCCCCCAAACTAAGGAGAGTGCTATTAAATGTGTAAAAAAATAAAGTAGTCACATGTCCTTGATAGACTCTGCTTTGTCTGTTTTTCTCAGTCTTTTCTCAGTGTTTCAGTGACAGGCTGAGGCTGCTGTTGTCTATTTCTCTGATCAAAACAATGTTGTCTTCCACTCCAATCAAAACAGTGTGTCCCCGAGTGGGGACACCACCCATGAGAGGGGCCAAAGGGGTCGGGTGCAATGTGAGCTGGGCGGCAGCCAAAGGCGGGGACCCTGGCGGTCCGATCCTCGGCTGCAGAAGCTAGCTCTTGGGACATGGAATGTCACCTCTCTGGCAGGGAAGGAGCCCGAGCTGGTGTGTGAGGCAGAGAATTTCCGACTGGATATAGTCGGACTTGCCTCCACACACAGCCTGGGTTCTGGTACCAGTTCTCTCGAGACGGGTTGGACTCTCTTCCACTCTGGCGTTGCTCACGGTGAGAGGCGCAGAGCAGGTGTGGGCATACTCATTGCCCCCCGGCTCAGTGCCTGTACATTGGGGTTCACACCGGTAGACGAGAGGGTTGCCTCCCTCCGCCTTCGGGTTGGTGGACAGGTCCTGACTGTTGTTTGTGCATATGCACCAAACAGCAGCTCAGCATTCCCACCCTTTTTGGAGTCCTTGGAGGGTGTGCTGGAGAGTACTCCTGCTGGGGACTCCCTTGTTCTGCTCGGGGACTTCAATGCTCACGTGGGCAATGACAGTGAGACCTGGAGGGGCGTGATTGGGAGGAACAGCCCACCCGATCAGAACTCGAGTGGTGTTTTGTTATTGGACTTCTGTGCTCGTCACGGATTGTCCATAACAAACACCTTGTTCAAACATAAGGGTGTCCATATGTGCACTTGGCACCAGGACACCCTAGGCCGCAGTTCGACGATCGACTTTGTAGTTGTATCATCGGATTTGCGGCCGCATGTTCTGGACACTCGGGTGAAGAGAGGGGCGGAGCTGTCAACTGATCACCACCTGGTGGTGAGTAGGCTCCGATGGTGGGGGGAGATGCCGGTCCGTCCTGGCAGACCCAAACGTATAGTGAGGGTTTGTTGGGAGCGTCTGGCGGAATCCCCTGTCAGAAGGAGTTTCAACTACCACCTCCGACAGAGCTTTTCCCATGTTCCGGGGGAGGCGGGGGACATTGAGCCCGAGTGGACCATGTTCTGTGCCTCTATTGTTGAGGCGGCCAATCTGAGTTGTGGCCGTAAGGTGGTTGGTGCCTGTCGTGGCGGCAACCCCCGTACTCGCTGGTAGACACCAGCAGTAAGGGATGCCGTGAAGCTGAAGAAGGAGTCCTATCGAGCCTTTATGGCCTGTCGGACCCCAGAGGCAGCTGACGGGTATAGACTGGCCAAGCGGACCACGGCTTCGGTGGTCGCCGAGGCAAAAACCCGAGCGTGGGAAGAGTTCGGTGAGGCCATGGAAGCCGACTTCCGGACGGCTTCAAGGAAATTCTGGTCCACCATCCGACGTCTCAGGAGGGGGAAGCAGTGCACCACTAACACTGTGTACAGTGGGGATGGGGCGCTGCTGACTTCGACTCGGGACGTTGTGAACCGGTGGGCAGAGTACTTCGAAGACCTCCTCAACTCCACCAACACGCCTTCCTTGGAGGGAGCAGAGCCTGGGGACTCTGAGGTGGGCTCTCCTATCTCTGTGGTTGAAGTCACCGATGTGGTTAAAAAGCTCCTCGGTGGCAAGGCCCCAGGGGTGGATGAGATCCGCCCGGAGTTCCTCAAGGCTCTGGATGTTGTGGGGCTGTCCTGGTTGACACGCCTCTGCAACATCGCGTGGTCAACAGGGAGAGTGCCTCTGGATTGGCAGACCGGGGTGGTAGTCCCTCTTTTTAAAAAGGGGGACCGGAGGGTGTGTTCCAACTACAGAGGGATCACACTCCTCAGCCTCCCTGGTAAGGTCTATTCAGGGGTGCTGGAGAGGAGGGTCCGTCAGGAAGTCGAGCCTCAGATTGAGGAGGAGCAGTGTGGTTTTCGTCCCGGCCGTGGAACAGTGGACCAGCTCTACACCCTTAGCAGGGTCCTTGAGGGTATGTGGGAATTCGCCCAACAAGTCTACATGTGTTTTGTGGACTTGGAGAAGGCGTTTGACCGTGTCCCTCGGGGAGTTCTCTGGGGGGTGCTTCGTGGGTATGGGGCACCGAACCCCCTTATACGGGCTGTTCGGTCACTATACCACCGATGTCAGAGTTTGGTTCGCATTGCCGGCAGTAAGTCGGAATCGTTTCCAGTGGGGGTAGGACTCCGCCAAGACTGCCCTTTGTCGCCGATTCTGTTCATAACCTTTATGGACAGAATTTCTAGGCGCAGCCGAAGCGTTGAGGGGGTCCGTTTTGGGGGCCTCAGTATTGCATCCCTGTTTTTTGCAGATGATGTGGTGCTGTTGGCTCCTTCAAACGGGGCTCTCCAACTCTCACTGGAGCGTTTCGCAGCCGAGTGTGAAGCGGTTGGGATGAAAATTAGCACCTCCAAATCTGAAACCATGGTCCTCAGTCGGAAAAGGGTGGAGTGCCCCCTCCGGGTCGGGGAGGAGATCTTACCCCAAGTGGAGGAGTTCAAGTATCTTGGGGTCTTGTTCACGAGTGGGGGTAGGAGGGAGCGGGAGATCGACAGGCGGATCGGTGCAGCGTCTGCTGTGATGCGGACGTTGAATGGATGCTCAGTGCATATACAGTAATGAACATTCATCAGCATTGCCTTCTGAGAGAGGCAAAGAGACTTGTTACTCTCACTTCACACCGCACTGACAGTGTCACAGCGCAGCTGTCACAGCGCAGCCAATGTGTTTATGATCACACAATTAATTGGTAGTGATGAGGTGGAGGTGAAGAGATACTGCTGCTTTTTTCATCCCCTCTCTTTCCCTCCTGATTGCTCGCTCGCACTCACGCTCACTTTCACTTTCGCTCTCATGCACGCTCTCGCTCTAGCATGTGCTCTCGTGCTCTCTTCTCTTTCTCCCTCCCTCCCTCCATCTCCCTCTCCCTGCCGTGCATGTAGCAAACACAAAAGCATTACGAGACACTGATCAGAGAGTGCACAGCTGACGAGACACTGATCACAATAGACAGCGTGACCAGACACTGATCAGAGAGTCAACCACATGACCGGACACAAGGGAATATGCTGGGTGGGGCTGCGAAGATGCACAGCCAATCGGCTCCCGGGATAAATCCACTCATATTGTCAATGGTCGCGCCGGGAACCAATCATAAGTACCACCATCTACAAAACCTCTCAGTTATTTGCCATTTTTTCAAAAATACAGTAGTTTTGGGGGGTGGGGAACGTGATGTAGTGAAGCCGCGTAAATGACGCGTGATACAGTGAGGGATCACTGTACAATGTTGTAGCACACAATTCCAACAATCTCTTGCGAACAAAGGGGTGAGTGAACACACTGCAGGTAGTTGTGATTTAAAGCATAAATCATCGACATGTTTTTGAACGAGTTTACTTTTGGCCTCTCATGTCACACTCCTGGATCACACTGTTTTAGAACCACCTATATTTAAATACACATGCACACAGGCGCGCACACACATGTAATTGTTTAATTACCTAGTGCTGAAACAGCTGCACAAAAGCCAAGCTCTTCATCCCCCAGCATCTCACTGCTGTGCTTGCGACTGGTTGGGCCGGAGCCAGTTGGAGACACAACTGCAAAGAAAAAGGGAACAGAAATGCTGCACACGAGCTATTCAGAATATCCTGAGTGAGTGTCACTGAATAATCAATGAAAGGAGACATGCTAAAAACATGCACAGTGCAATTATTGAAGTGGTGACAGTCACATGCCCCTTTATTAAGGATGAAGTCAAATGTATTATTTTCTTTCTGAAAACATGACAAAACCGATCATTGTAGATCCAATTTCTCATAACTCTGCCACACACTACGTGGCACAACCAATCCCGGATGGATTGGATCACAGCACAAAATGAAAGAGAGTCTCACACAATCACTGAGTGAATCTAGAGAAGCTTCATCATTCAACAACAATGTAATAAACCCAAAACATAATGCCAAAACAAAAAAATCTGAATCGCCTTTATTTTAGACTGGCCAAGTCAATCACTGGACCTTAAACCAACAAACATTATACCTCCTGAAGGGAGGAACCCCCGGAAACAAACAAGATTTCTTTTTTTTTCCCTCAGAAACTGAAAATCTGATTAAGTTTAGCTATTCTAATGCTGATTGCAAAAGGATACAAACACATAGAAACACATTTTTTTTCAGTTGAAAAAAGAGCTTTAACACAATAATCTGTCGGCCTTGCAAGATCTGTCAAAATCCAGCAAAATGGATGAGATTGAGAAATTTCCGCCAGTGAAAAGGGGGTTGGGATTAAGTGAGTTAAGATATAGTGGAGATGGCATGCTCCTGACCTCAACTCAGGACATCTTGAGATTGTGGGGAAATTACTAAAATGCATTTGTCAATTCCACTTACACGACTTCGTTTGAAGAAGCAGATGCTAAGGACTTTATTTTGGGCTCTTCTATTGCTTGAGTTGAAGTTACTGAGGTGGATTAAAAGATCCTTGGTATCAAAGTGACGGTCATGGATGATATCTGCCCGGAGTTCTTGAAGGCTCTGAATGTTGTGGGGCTGTCCTGGTTAACACGCCTCGACAACATTGTGTGGGCATCAGGGACAGTGCCTCTGGATTGGTAGACCAAGGTGGTGGTCCATCTCGTGCCTGTTCCAACTCCAAGGCAATCACACTCCTCAACCTTACTCAAGGCTATTCAGGCATGCTGGAAAGGAGGGCCGGTTGGGAAGTAGAATCTCAGAGTCAGGAAAGGGCAGTGTGGCTTTTGTCCTGACCATGGATCAGTCGATCAGCTCTACACCCTCTGCACGGTCCCCAAGAGTACACGGTAGTTCGTAAATTTAGGCTATGTTTTTTGGGGAACTTCAAGGAGCCGTTCGACTGTGTCCCTCGGGTAGTTCTGTAGACGGTGCTTCAGAAGTATGGTATCCACCGCCTTGATACAAGCTGTTTGCCCCTCGATGACCAGTGTCAGTGTCATGTTCCTGTTCTTGGCTTGGCCAGCAGGTGGCAGACTGAGCAGAGTTGCTGGTTGCAAACCTGCTGTCTATCTCGCAATTCAGGAACTCTGTATTTTAGGACCCATAAACTGTCTGCTGGTTGTCAGAGTATTGCTTTGCCTTGCTGCTTTCCTTGCTCATTGACCTTTGCTATAGACCTCGTTGTATTCGCTATTGATATCTCTGTACCATTGGTTTTGTAAGTATTGCTTTTGTTTTAGTGAATTAGCTTTTGCTACGTGCATTTGATACGTTGTTTTTCGTTTGTAGTCTCGGGTTTGTTTTCCTTCCTTGGCTTAAGTGCAAGCGCTTGTGAGTTATCGTTTAGTTTTTGTGCTCCCTGGTCCTTGTTTTGACCAGCGCTTTATGTTCCTACTTTGTCGGTGCGATTTTTGTATATTAAACCTTTTTGTTACGGAGTCCTTGTCTGGAGTCAACAATTTTTGGGATCCAAGACATTATTTGGTTCGTCCGAATCGTGATCGTCAGAGTTTAGTCCGCATTGCCGGCAAATATGTTGGACTTGGCCAAGGGTGCTTTTTGGCAATACCGTATTTTCACGACTATTCGACGCATCGTACTAATGGCCGCAGTCTCATTAATGCGTGACATTTCTGTCTTTTACACATACACAGGACGCATCGTACGAATAGCCGCAGTTTTACAGTGGTAAAACATACGCCAGCTTAAACATACGGCATGCATGCGCGCACTCTAACACGTTAGCTTGAAGCATACGGTAGCATGCCAAGACATACAGATAAGATAAAAACACGTTTTTAAAAAGGCAACGAAAGCAGAACTGAGTTCGGGTGTATTTTATTTAGCCATCGTACAATGTTCTCACGTTTTCGATCAATCATCACCCAGAAATCCATCAAAGTCCTCATCCTCTGTATCAGAAGCAGAGGACTGCACATCTCAGTTGTCATTGAATGCATCACATGCTAGTGTGAGTTGCTACGCATTGCCGAGCGGAAAGAAGGAGTAGCAACAGCAAAGTCAACATTTCTCTCGTGTGAAGCTTTCCCACATTTGAAAGTAAAGAACAGAGCGAAACATGGTGGCAGCGCGTGTGTGTGTAGAAAGAATTGAACAATTGTGCAAGTACCGTAATCCATCAAAAACGCCGCGTTCCCTCTCGTTGTTGCGTATTGTGGCGTAACTCGCCCAGCGCTGCCTCTCACTCTTTGTAAAGTTGTGTTTGCCATCGATCATTGTTCCCATGCTGTTCGCAACTTTACTTTGAACGCCCGGTTGATGCCAATGTCCAGCGGTTGGAGTTCTTTAGTCAAGCCTCCGGGAATAACGGCAAGCTCAGAGTTCATTTGCTTGACTAGATTTTTCACCGCTGCTGTGAGATGGTCACGCATGCCAAAAGCATAACCGGTGGCTTTAAGTTTTAACTGAGCTTCGTAGGCATGTCTCTTTGTCGAATTTATTTTCAGGGGTTCTTAGAAACCAAAACCGGAGTTGTTTTGCAACAATGCACATTGCCACACGCTATACAAGTGTTGGTACTGGCTTGAGGCGTCCACGTACACGCCCACCCTTCACCATTGGCGGACTAGCTTGTCTGTCCTCTCTCTCCCTCTCTCTCTCTCTCCCTCTCCATATATGTATATATACACGCCCACCCTTCCCTGATTGGCCGACTTCTTTCACAGTCACTTCCGCCTTTTCTCTATAATAATAATAATAATACATTTTATTTGTGGGCGCCTTTCTAGAAACTCAAGGACACCTTAAAACAAGCAGTTAAAATCACGAGTACAATGTTAAAAACTACATCAAATAAGATAAGAAAAAATACAACAAAAATAAATAAATAAAAATAATGGCTTTATGGTCTATATAAACGGCGTGTCGGCTGTCAGTCAGATTTTGGAACTCAGCGCATATAAAGGACGCTCCGCACCATAAGGCGTCCTGTCCATTTTGGAGAAAATTTAAGACTTAATGGCGCCTTATAGTCGTGAAAATACGGTAATTTAGTTTATTTCTTTTATGGACAGAATTCTTAGCACAGTCAAGGTGCTCGGAGTGTATGGTTTGGTGACTTCAGAAAAGAGTAGCATTGCTTCCCCAGGTCAGGAATGAGATCTTGCGCCAGGCGGAGGAGTTCAAGTATTTGGGGGGTTTTGTTCAGAAGTGACAGAAGGATGCAGCCATAGATTGACTGGCAGATCGGGACAGTCTGTCCATGGATAAACAAGAAGATGGGCTGAGAGGCAAAACTCTGTTTATTGGTCAATCTAGGGTCCACCCTCACCTATGGTCTTAAGTTGTATTCATGACCAAAAGACAAAGATAATGGATATAAGCGGCCAAAATGATTTTCTTTCAAAGGGTGTCGGGCCCTAGAGATAGCAGAGTAATCCAGAAAGGGCTCAGAGTCAAGACATTGCTCCTTTTAATTGAGGGGAGCTACATGAAGTCAATTGGGCATCTGATCCACGTGTCTCTGAGACATAGTCCCTGCGCGTTCCCTACATGTTCCCCAACGGGAAGACATCACATGAAGAGACAATGGAAATTCCTCAGGATCCCCCCAGAAGAGCTGGACAAGACCAGGACTTCTCTGCTTAAACTGTTGCAACTGTGTCTTGACCCCGGATTAGTGGAAGAAAATGGATAGATGGAAAATAACAAGCCAGAATGTGAAGATTGATGTATGGTTTGAATTTGTTGCTAAAGTTATGTCAAAAGAAAATTAACATATAAACAATGAACACCTGAAAAGCCCTTCAAATACATCAACACAAAGATTGAGTTGGATTTTGTTCTTACCTGGGGCACAGAGGACATCAAAAATAAAGCTGGCCAACATGAGCGGAAGGACGGGTCTGTAACCACAATAGTTTCCATCTCTGAGCTGCTCAGCCCTCTCTCTGATGACGGACATTTCTACGAGACCCATCGGAAGTTTCTTCAACAGAGCCACAATATCTGACTCTTGGTAAGCCAGCTTCACCTGGTTAATTCAAAAACAGTAAATCATGTTCTACATATCATCAGGCCTCATTTTTATGTTGTTGTATGGAATCAATTTCTTGAGCGTTAACACTTCTAATGGGAATTTGACTTTTAACAGTGCTAAAAGGCATCTTATAACTAACTGTGCCATTGTGAGTGCTGACCATGTTCAGTGCAGATAGGCAAAGTTGCTTCCTCAGGCAATTTGATCCTGTTATCTGTAAGTGGAACTGTCCAAAGTAGTGATTGTCTTGTGTTGTCTGACTATAACCCCTCCCAAGAAGAGAAAAATGCAATAAAAATGGAGCACCCCACTGCTCGGAGAGCCTCCATCACAGATCTGTCAATGGTGTTTCTCCATAGTTTTGGTAGCTGAAATAAATCTCTACATTTTACAGACTTTCGTTGTCTTGGTTTCCCTGGACAAGACAATTTTGCACCCCAGATGGGACCTCAAGTATGTTGCTTGAGGTAGACGGACGAGAGCTGGACTGCACAACCTTCTTCACAAAGACGAAGAACTCTTCTCTCATAAATTTGAGAGATGAGGATTCCGTCCAACTCCCTGAAAGCACCTCTTTGAGGGCTCGACGAACTCAAACTCTCCTTTGACATGGTAAATCCGATTTCAAAATTCATGATAAGTAATGACCTGAATATTTTATGAATTTGAAGATGAGATTTATTTTAATTTCATTTGTGTGTTTTAATCTATTCAATTCCGTCTGCTTGTTCGTGCGCATGGGCTTGATATACAATGTACTTTTTCAACACCGACACGAGGCAGCCAATAGTTCATTTCAACCCACTTGGGCGAAATGGACAACCAGGCCAAACGTTTCCTTGGATCACTTAAAATGCACCACTGGTCACCCAACCGCGCACACTGGTTTGGGAACGTGCCAGAGGAACACAGAGTGGTGTGGGGGGACATATTTATGAAATACAACACCCCACTCTCGAACTCTGCTGCTGTGGAGATTTTTTTTTTTCAAATGTGTGACATCATCGACCAAAGAGCTTTGACAAGCTGTTCTTCCTCAAGGAGAACATGTCCCTAGGAGGAGATGCGGCAGGGGGACGAACACAGCTAATTAGCTTTAAATGTTCATGAATTATGAAACTTCTACTGTTTGCTTGTCTTTCATGGTGTCATGCAATGATGTTTTTTGGCGGGTGAGGTTTAAGGATGAAATGCTTTTAAAGGATTAGGACGGAGGACCAATTATTATATGAATAAGGAAGGAGGGATGGTGACGGAAGGATGCCCAGGTTTCAGAATAGGGACCGGCAAATTAGGGTCAAGTGCCAATCTTTGTTACATTCATTGGCCTTCTGGAATTGCATTCATTTTCAGAATGCGAGGGACCTTGTAACAGAAGATAAAAACAGAAGATGCTAATTTATGTAATCTACAGATCTCTGCTACACGCTATTTAGACTGATATGCTGAAAACACATTTAATTCACCATCATACTTAAAAATAAAAAGTGATTTAATAAAATGGCTGAGCGTCGAACCTCTAAAGCTTTAGTAGATGCTGGTGGTCTCTGGAGTTCCAAGGAGAACATGCCGGTGTTGAAGGCCAGATTATGGAGCTCCAGTCGATCACTGAGGACAGTGATGAGGAAGGCTGCTTTTGACAATGTGTTGGTAGCCACCTGTGTCTGATGGCCAGTCGACACTTTATTCTTCTTAGCCTAAACAAACAAAAAGGCAAATATGCAGACGTGAAATGACACATGTATGAGTAACTGCACCTATAGTAGACAGAATTACATTAATGCACATGAACAGATATATAGAGTAGAAATATATTTTTTAAAGTGTGGATCCTTATTGTTATACTTCACAATTATATGCTGTTTTGTGTTGTCTACTCTAACTCATACAATCTCAACAAAATATATTCAGGTTTGTGACTGTAAGATCACAAGAATTGAACGGCACCTCCCGATATTCATCCATCCATTTTCAGAAACACTTACACTCACGAGGGTCTAAGGCGAGCTGGGGGCTATTCCAGCTATATTCGGGCGGTAGGCGGGGGACACCCTGAACTGGTTGCCAGCCAATAACAGGGCACACATAGATATACAATCACACTCATGCCTAGGGACAATTTATAGTGTTCAATCAGCCTACCATGCAAGTTTTTGGAATGTGGGTGGAAACCGGAGTACCCGGTTTGGGCTGTGCAATTTATATGACAATATATAAACTGGCACTCTTGCCTGTTTTTTAATACTCGGGTTTTAATATTTTGAAAATCTGAAAACATTTAAAACTATATTTTTAGTTGGTCTCTCGTCTGCTCCGTCGCTGGTCATCTTGCCACATGCCTTCTCTTTAGAAAACAGAGTCTGTAGACTCTGAGGTAGTAGGCTCTCCTATCTCTTGGGTTGAAGTCACCATGGCGGTTAAAAAGCTCCTTGGTGGCAAAGTCCCGGATGAGATCTGCCCGGAATTCCGAAAGGCTCTAGATCAGTGGTCACCAACATGGTGCCCGCGGGCACCAGGTAGCCCGTGAAGACCACTTGAGTAGCCCGCCAGTGCCTGGACATTGTGATTTGCTAGTAGAAATTATGATTTAAAAATGCAAACATTGGCAGTACTGTGAGACATTTCGAAACACGATCAAAGTCTGACAATTTAAATCATCAAGTATTAAAAATAACACATCCTCATATTATTGAAGGTATTTTGGACAAATATGTTATTTCAGACGTGTATCAATTTGGTAGCCCTTCACACAATCGGTACACATGAAGTTGCTCTCACCCTCAAAAATGTTGGTGACACCTGCTCTAGATGTAGTGGGCATGTCCAGGCCTAAATAAAGAGCTAGGTCTTTCAACTGATCTCGTTCATCCCCACAACGGACGGGAGGTCAGCATCACTGCAGACGCTGCAACAATCGGCCTGTCGAATCACCCTTTCTATTCTTCCCTGAATAGTGAGGAAGACCCGAATATACTTATACTCCTCCACTCGGGGCAGGATCTTATCCCAGACCTGGAGAGTGCACGCCTCTCTTCTCCAACAGAGAACCGTAGTCTCAGGTAGGAAGTGCTGATTTTCATCCAAAACACTTGACACTCAGCTGCGGACTTCTCCAATAAGAGCTGGCTAATGTAGATTGATGAAGCCAACAGTAGTACAACTCATCTGAAATAAAGGAGATATAATACTGAGGCCATCAAACCGGTCCTCTTCTACAACTTGGCTCTGCCTAGAAATTCTGTCCATGAAGTTTATGAACAGACAAAAGGCAGCTTTGGTGAAATCCTACCCTCAAAAATTCATCCTGACTGCTGACAATTTGAACGAACCTCTGACACCATTCATACAGGGACAGAACAGGGGGTTTGGGACCCAATGCCAGCAAACTCTTCGAGTAACACAGTTTAACACCTTCACCAATTTACAGGACTCTATTACAAATCCATCGATCCATTTCAATTCCAATTGAATCTCAACCAATTTCCTTGGTCAAAATAAAAGTACTAAGTAGAATCCAGCCAAATCAAGGTCTTCCTCATCAAGTGTCGGGAAATAACAGATACTAAGCAACACTGAGAAGCATACAGGGTCTTGTCTCAGAGTGCACATTGTATTTGATCAGACTACATTCAGGATTCTGGCACTCTCGTCCCACACTCAAGTCACTGTCTACGGGATGCACGCACACAGGTACACTCAAGATTCATATTCGAAACAGCTTTCTCTACCTAACAAATAACAGAAAAATAAACTCTTTCATTGTTAAATTAAAAAAAACAAAAGAAACAATGGAATTCATCTAATTAAGAAACACAAATTATTCTGGTCTGATGTACAAATGTTTTAAGAGTCAGGAAAGGACATGAAAATGTACTGAGGCCAGCATTTTTTGCTAGACAACATAGCTGAGACGACCCAATAGAATGATAAAATGAGACACTTTGAAGTTGAAGTGAATTTTACTGAACTTACCTTCGTCTGTGGCTGTTCCACTTTAAGGTCAGGAGGGTTCGCCAGAAGTTCCTTTGCCAAATCCACAGCCAGTTGGCATGCTTCATTATTGTATCCATGAGCATGTAGAGCCTCAGCACATGCAAACAGCACCTATTCAAACAACATCATTTGGGGTCATTCTATTCAAAGAATACCATGCCCTGTGTTACCATAAAATACAAGTTTAATTTGTTCTGTGGCCACGCTGTAATTCAAATCACTTATGTCTCAAACCAAATTTCATGATTGAAATGAATGGAAATACTGTTATTATTCTGTTTTCAACCTCGGACAAATTGGAGTATTGGCACAGAGTATCGGATACTGGGACGTTGGGGTATTGGCACATTGGAATTGGAATTTGGCACAATTAACCTCTTTCATGGATATTAAATTTTTTTGCCAGGCCTGAAATGTGTTACAGGTTTAATGAGTTTTCACACATTTCTACCCTCACATGGAATCCCTTCTCAACATCTTCGTTTTCCATGCATGGGGATTTAGAGCTTACTCTTTTTTTCAGGCAAGTGGGGTCAATGGGGGTGATGGATGTGGGGTAAGTAGGGGGTGGTTCTGAAAAAACATCACCAGATTTTCATTCGGATTAATTTCACAATCAGTGACGGATATGTCTAACCAGTAGCATTTTTATGGGCATCAACCTGCGCCACCAGTGTGTCATAATAATACGCGAAAGTGCACAATTTTACAACTCAAGATGGAATCTGCTAACCCTAAATATTTTGATATTCGGGGCGGGGTCGATGGACCTTCCTCAAAGTAAGTATATTGTTTCATTATCCCAGCAGGATGCCCATTTAACATGCACACTGATTATTGATCAGCCAATCAATGTACACCCAATACATTTACATCGACCGGTATGGCCCTGTCCTCTACACACTCCAACTATGAAGTCGTTTGAGACTCTTTCCTGAGTAAGGGCGATACAAATAATATTAATTTGCATTTGCTATTAACTGCTATTTATCTTTGTTGGTAACAGACATAAACCCATGAGAATGAATCCCTCATCTGAGCATACCTGAGCATATGCATAAATTATCTGTTCTTGAGCATAGTGTAGCGAAGACCCTGACAGCCACACAACCGTCACACAAGACCTACACATGCTGAAAATCCATGCAACTTTTTAAATTCTGTGTTGATTCAAACATTTTTTTTCAGACAACTTGAACATCCATCAACTCATGGAGCAAAATTTCCAGGCTTCGAGGCAACCAAAACACCTCAAAATGGCTTTTTCTCTAAACGGCATCACTCCGGGATATCCCCTTTCATCTCAACCTGGCATTGCTGGAGGAAGGACAATCCCACAATGAGACAACTGCAACCTCTAGACGTTTCAATGTGCCAAATAAAGTGAAATGCAATAATTACAGGCCTGAGGATTTAACGGTAACAATCGTATTCAGTAGTGTGTCGTTTCTGTGGGTTCATTGGTGCGGTACCCAAAAATCATTTCCCCTAAAAATCACAGCACACTATTTGACTGTACGCAATGGAATATCTCCTGTGTGATCAACGTGATTTCACTGTGCCCGTATGTGTGTTTGTGGTGTGGCGTGCGAGTGTTTTCCTTCTATTGTACTTTCGTTTTAGTTTTAAGTGGTGGTGAGGCGGAACAGGAAACATTAGGGGTGTTCACACGGCAACATTTGCTCTGGTGCTACGCCAGAGCTGCGCCAGTGGAGCGGTCACACGTGCAAATTTGCTCCGGGGTAGCCCTGGAAAACAGCTTACCCAGGAGCACATCTTAACCGTGAACTTCCCAGATATAAGCAGCACATCGACTGTTTCACCAGAGAAGGCAACATTCTAGAACACTGCTATACAACAATCAAAAATTCATATCGATCGATCGCCCCCCGCACTGCACTGGGTCTTTCTGACCATAATTTAATATACTTAATACCCACATACAGACAGAAACTCAAATGTGTTAAACCGGTTGTTAAGACTGTGAAAAAAATGGACAGATGAAGCAAAGCTAGCTCGACAAGAATGCTTAGACTGCACTTCTTGGGGCATCTTTGAAACTTCAACGGGCACACCGGATGAATACACAGACACTGTAACATCATACATCAGTTTCTGTGAGGACATGTGTGTACCAACGAAGTCCTTCCGTTCCTTCAACAATAACAAGCCGTGGTTCACTCCCAAACTCAGGCAACTCAGGAAAGAGAAAGAGGCCGCATTTAGAAGTGGAGATCGGGCACTGTACAAACACCCCCGAAACCAATTGACAAAGGAAATTAACATCGCAAAGAAATGCTATGCAGAGAGACTGAAAAAACAGTTCTGTGCTAACAACTATGCATCTGTGTGGAATGGCCTGAAAGCAGTCACAAACTATAGAATGCCATCCCCCCAAACAGTGAACAATAAGGGTCTTGCTGATGAACGAAACATGTTTTTCTGCCGATTTGAAAAAGACACCCCCATTTCCCACATACACCCACCACTACCAGAAACTACTCTATCGACGCCCCTACCCCCATTCTCTCCCCTACAGATCCACGACGAGTTTACCGTTTCCTGAAATTTCGCTCGCACACATGACCCCACTGTTTACAGTAAGGACCAGCTGTTAGCTTGGCGGGCTAACAGCAGGCTACTGGCCAGAGTCATGGCTAACAGCAGTTACTCCGGACACACACACCAAGTTGAAGTCTTCCAACTTGTATGAGCGGACAGGCAGGGAGTGGTAAGAGAAAAGGAGCGGGACTGGCTGTGTTTGTGAACGGTAGATGGTGTAATCTCGGGCACATCACCATCAAGGAGCAACTCTTCAGCCGGGACATTGAGCTACTAGCCATTAGCCTCAGGCCGCTCTCCCGCCCAAGGAAATTTTTGCACGTCATAGCTGCGACTGTGTATGTTCCCCCGTCGGCAAATGGCAATGCAGCATGTGATGGATGCCCTGATGACTGTAGTGAAAGGTGTACAAACACAGATCCCCACCGCCATGCTGATTATCTCTGGGGACTTTAACCACATCTGTCTGTCGTCCTCCCTACTAAAAAGAGACAATAAAATTGTAGACTTGTTTTATGCCAACACCAAGGAGGCATATACACCCTAGCCCCTGCCCCCCTCTTGGAAGAGTGGACCACAACATCTGTGCATCTCCAGCCTGTGTACAGACCCCTTGTACACAGGCAGCCAGCTGTGACTCGCATGGTCAGAAGATGGTCCATCCACAGAGGCTGAAGAGGCTCAGCGAGACTGCTGGCTGCATAAGGTTAGCTTTGCTAGCATCCTCCTGTTGCCCACCTTCTCCAGAGTGTCCAGGAAGCAGAGCAGGACAGAACTATCCGTCCTGACCAGTCAGTCCAGTCTCTCTGTTCCGGTCTTAGATGCTGCCTGGCCTGCAGACTATGCCAAATGGATGGCAGAAGCCACCACTGAGTCAAAGATGTTCTTAAGGACCCCTGAACCCCAAAAGACCTGTTTCCTGAGGAGGAAGAGGCGGTTCTGTCCCTTCCTGATCAGGGCATCTGTGTTGTTAGACCAGTCAAGTTTATTGTTGAGAAGAACACCCCGGTACTTGGAAGAGATCACCCTCTCTTTGTCCGTACCTTGGATGTTCATCAGTGCAGGTGAGGACCGTTTCCTGCAGAAATCCACAACAAAATCCTTCGTTTTCCCGGGGTTGTTCTGGAGGTGATTCTGCTGGCACCAGTCCATGAAGTCCTTCGTCAGTCCCTTGTACTCCCGATCGTCTCCCTCTGTAATGAGGCCTACAATCGCAGAGTCGTCAGAGAACTTCTGAAGGTTGGAGAGATGTATCTGAAGTCCGAGGTGTAGAGGGTGAACAGAAATGGAGCATGTACAGTCCCCTGCGGCGACCCAGTGCTGCAGAGAAGCCTGTCGAACTCACAGCTTTGTGCCCTCACATACTAATATATATATGTGAGGGTACATGTGAGGGTTTGTGAGGTAATCCATGATGTGAGGTGTAGGTCCACTCCGGCGTGCCACAGCTTGTCCCCCAGTAGGTTGGGCTGGATAGTATTTAAGGCACTGGAGAAATCAAAGAGGTGCAGCTGCAGGGGTTACTGGTGTTTGGGGGGAGGGACAGACGTCTGGTCGACGAACCGGTTGAAAAACGGTTCAGTTCATCTGCCCAGTCCTTGTCCTTCTCAGTCAATATTTGTGGGCTTTTGTGACCTGAGATGGTTTTCGGGCCCCTCCAGACACCAGTGACATTACTGGCCTGTAGCTGGTCCTCCATTTTCTTCCTGTAGGCTTTCTTCCCCTCTCTGATCTTTCTCCTCAGCTGGATCTGCATGGCCTTCAGCTCCTCTCTGTTTCTTGACACAAAAGCCCTCTTCTTCTCCTTCAGGAGGGCCTTTATGTCGGGAGTAATCCATGGTTTGTTGTTCGAAAAACACCGTACAGTCTTGGTGGGTACGGTGTTTCCCTCACAAACGATTACATAGTCCGTGATGGTGTCAGACAATCAATGTCCTCCCCATGAACGTCGTTGAAGAGCTCCCACTTGGTTGAGTCGAAGCAGTCCTGCAGAGCCTCTTCAGCCTCCGTGGACCATCTTCTGACCATGCGGGTCACAGCTGGTTGCCTGTGCACCAAGGGTTTGTACACAGACTGGAGAAATACCAAGTTGTGGTCCCCTCTTCCAAGGGGTGGGGGGGGGGGTATATGCCTCCTTGGTGTTGGCATAAAACAACATGACTGCGCCTGTGTGTCATCTTTCGCCATGGGTTGAGCTCTTCTTTGAAAGATGAACTTGCAGTTAATGATGACAGCACAAATATGGAGGCGCTCATCGGTCTTGCTATAAGATTGGACAACCGTTTGCGTTAGAGAAATCAGAAAGGTGGAGTAGAGGACAGGTTTGACAATAAAGACTTGACTTGACTTGGACCACTTCCGTGCCCAGTCAGAACTCCGCCATGCTGATGGGACACCTGCTATTCAAGAGACTTTGCGACCTCCCAAGCCAGAGTGTGAGCGTGCTGGGACTACCACCACAGGCGAAGAACCTATGGAGGATGCTTGGGACCGGAGGAGAACGCGCCAGCTTCAAGTCCATGTCTGCTTCTACTGTGGCCATTAGGGACATCTGGTTTCCAATTGCCCGAGCAGACCTCACGCCAGTCACGCCCATCTATTAATGTGGGCAATTGTGAGTCAGACACCAACACCAGCACTGATCATTGACAGCAGGGTAAAGCTGGCTCTCGCACATCCAGGAGGCTCAAGCTGGAGGGAGATATTTTTGGTCAGGCTCAGGGTTTCCCTTTTTGGGCTCAGGTGGGATTCTGGGGCCGATGACCAACCCCAGTTTAACTAAGGAATTACGTTGACAGGTCGCGATATTGCTGGGCACACAACACAGAACCCGATCATCCTGTGGGACCGCCCCGCAATTGAGAACTGGAGCCCGTTCTGTTAAGCGCACTGCCTACGGTCGGCAACAGGCGGTAGAGGGGGACCTCTTGATGTTGCTCGTGAATCCATCTATTCAGATAAAGTTCTGAGTATCTACCACGGCCTTCCCCAAGTATTCAGTAAAAACCGCACTCAATCATTGCCTTCACACCGACCTTATGATTGTGCAACAGATTTACTGCCAAATGCCCCATTGCGAAGTTCTCGACTCTACCAGCTATCCCAAGTTCATTTAGGACTCACGATCCAAACAAACCAGTCTTCTTATTGGCCATATTAATATCCCAAGTGACGGCCCGGTGAGCGAGTGGTTAGCGCGTCGACATCACAGTGCAGAAGTCGTGGGTTCCATCCCGGCTACGGCCTTCTTGTGTGGACTTTGCATGTTCTCCCCATGCCAGTGTCAGAGATTTTCTCAGACAAAGTTAAAAAAATGACACGGCACACAGGAAAATTGTCTTCAATATCGACAGGAGCGGATCTCTGAGACCGAACGACGGTTGAGTAGCTCCAATTTACACACTCGACTCTGTCTCCGTCGGTTTTGAACTTTTATTGCAAAATACAAGAAAGACACTGCACAGATTTGCATACCGAGCCCCCCAGTCCGGCCCCTCGGTAGTGATCTAATCTACCCAAATACACAAGTCACAGACCTTGCTGATGACAAATGCCCACCTGAGCGCGACAGCTGTTCCCAAACTGTCTTTTGGTATTCAACAACTCTTTGTTCCCAATTTGTCTATTCCCACTCTGGGATTGAATCGAGCCTTCTTCCATCTGTTCGCCCCCTTGCTTTGACGTGATTACTCAAGAAAAGGCCCTCCGCCCAAACGGCTGACACCTATGCACTGAGTATGTCCAGACATGCCACAATTAACCGAAACATGATGCAATTTTGTTCATAGATTTCTAGATTTCTATCGAGTTCATAGATATCAGCCTGCCTTGGGCCCAATTTTGTTCAGTCTCTATGTAACCGACCTACCTCCAGTCTGCCCTGATGTTAATTTGCAAATATATGATGACACAGTGCTACATATCCATGCTAAATCAAAACAAGAAGCAACAAAACTATCAGCAGCTCTGACATCTGTATCTCTCTGGCTTGGTCAATTTAGTTTACACCTCAATACCAAAAAGACTGTGTTCTTCTCTCGTAAGGCAGCAGAAACTGTCTGTCGTGGTTAATGGAGAGAGCCTTGACATTTTAGAAAATTTCAAACACCGTATTGGCCCGGATAAAGATTATAAGACGACCCCCTCTTTTTCAAGACTCAAGTTGGGAAAAAATACTTTTTTGAACACCAAGTTATTTTTTATACAGAAAATAATGACAGTACATCTGTTGTAAACAAATTATTAGAACAATATATTTGAGAGAAAAAGCATGATATTTTGGCTCGTTCATCTTAATATCTGAACATTTAAATATGTAAACTAAAGTGCAATCACATTCGTAAATTAATTGCTTCTGGTTTTTGAAATGTAAATAAACCAATCTATTGTGATAAAACAACAAAATTGCACTAACTGCATTAACCATCAAAGTGAAGTCTTACTGTAACTGTAGTCTTGAAACAAACTAGTCTTGAAAGAAATCTGAATAAGGAAAAACATTGGAATGAAATAATGCAAACTGGTTAAACTTGAGAATAGCTGAGATCTGTCATGACAGAACATGACTCCTCACAAACATCCTCTGCCTCGCTGTGCTCGATGTCACTGTCCTCACTCTCATCCTCTGGCTCTGCTGGTCCTCCTCACCGCCGTCCAGGGCATTTAATTTCCAACATTTTTTATTTTTCTTCTTCGTGCTACCGCTATTTTTATTTTTATTCTTCATGAACGGGGTTCGCTTTGGCCTGGGGAGTCAAGTTCAGCATTCGCTTCAATGGTATCTGCAGCCATCTAACATCGTGGCTATAACCACCGTCTTATATTCGGGCCAATACGGTATCTGGCAGTGGTCATTGACACCAATCTATCATTCATAGCGCATGTTAAAAAAAAAAAAACATTAAATACAATCTGTCAAATAAAAAAAGACCATTTCTAACCTCTACGACAGCTCAAGTCAATATGCACGCAATGATAATTTCACATAAAAAATTATCGTTTCGCAACTCGGATACACACAACAGAAACTGTTCAAGTCACTCTTCAAAAGGGCAGTTAAAATACTAGACAGGACACCAATGTATTTTCACAATTGTATCATTTTAAAAATACTTCACATTCTCGATCTGGATTGCCACCAGATCTTTGTGGATGCTTTTCTCATTTACAAAGTTTTAAATAAGCCTGCTCCCTCAACTTTAGATAAATTCATTCAGAGGAGAAACAGTGAAGGACTGAGAACAATAAATGGTTACCTCTGTAAGAGGAATGCAACCCTGGAATAAGTTGCCAATATACCGTATTTTCACGACTATAAGGCGCCATTAAAAGTCTTCAATTTTCTCCAAAATGGACAGGACGCCTTATGGTGCGGAGCGTCCTTTATATGCGCTGAGTTCCAAAATCTGACTGACAGCCGACACGCTGTTTATATAGAGAAAAGGCGGAAGTGACTGTGGCCAGGCATGCGGGAAAGAAGTCGGCCAATCAGGGAAGGGTGGGCGTGTATATATACATATATGGAGAGAGAGAGAGGACAGGCAAGCTGGGGAGCAGTCCACGGTGAAGGGTGGGCGTGTAAGTGGACGCTAAAGGGACGCCGCAAGTCAGTACCTACACTTGTATAGAGTGTGGCAATGTGCATTGTTGCAAAACAACTCCGGTTTTGGTTTCTAAGAACCCCTGAAAATAAATTTCAAAGAGACACGCCTACGAAGCTCAGTTCATACTTAAAGCCATCGGTTATGCTTTTGGCATGCGTGCCCATCTCACAGCAGCGGTGAAAAACCAAGTCAAGCAAATGAACTCTGAGCTTGCCGTTATTCCCGGAGGCTTGACTAAAGAACTCCAACCGCTGGACATTGGCATCAACCGGGCGTTCAAAGTAAAGTTGCGAACGGCATGGGAACAATGGATGAGAGGGAACGCGGCGTTTTTGATGGATTACGGTACTTGCATAATTGTTCAATTCTTTCTACACACACACGCGCTGCCACCATGTTTCGCTCTGTTCTTTACTTTGAAATGTGGGAAAACTTCACACGAGAGAAATGTTGACTTTGCTGTTGCTGCTCCTTCTTTCCGCTCGGCAATGCGTAGCAACTCACACTTTAGCATGTGATTGCGTTCAATGACAACTGGGATGTGCAGTCCTCTGCTTCTGATAGAGAGGATGAGGACTTTGATGGATTTCTGGGTGATGATTGATCGAAAAACGTGAGAACATTGTACGATGGCTAAATAAAATAGACCCGAACTCAGTTCTGCTTTCGTTGCCTTTTTAAAAACGTGTTTTTTGCTTGTATCTGTATGTCTTGGCATGCTACCGTATGCTTCAAGCTAACGTGTTAGCGTGCGCGCATGCATGCCGTATGTTTAAGCTGGCGTATGTTTTACCACTGTAAAACTGCACCCATCGGTACAGTGCGGTCTGTATATGTGTAAAATACAGAAATATCACCCATTAATGAGACTGCGCCCAACCGTACGGTGCGTCGAATAGTCGTGAAAATACGGTACATTAGAGCAGGGGTGGGCAATTATTTTCCCGGGAGGGGGGGGGGGCAAATGAGAAGTAGAAAATATTGTGGAGGGCCAGGCCAAAAGTTAGAAAAGGAAATAGAAAATAAAGAAGGATGTGTACTGAGCCCCCTGTTGTTCACGCTCTACACATTTGACTGCTCTCCGACTCTTATTAGCGCTCCAGTTTGCGGAAAGTTTTTAACATGATCAAACCATTCGAGGAAATGTTCATTTACTCAAGCCACAAGCAATTCACTCTGAGCATGGAAATTGCCAGAATCAGACTGAGTAAGAATCGCTTCCTTGTTTTTCAAAGTCTCGAAGATTTGAGTCTTTCCGACTCCAGGCGTCTCCTGAATGTTTCGTACTTAGTTACCTGCTTCGTTTAGTCAGATACATATCACTTTCCCTTAAATGGTCATTACTCTCTCCCTCTTGCTTCGTCTTCCCCTCCCTCCCTGTGCTCTGCAAATTGAAGTAACCTTGCCACCTGGTGTTGAAATACCTGCCATTACAAGTCAAAATAAAATGAATGCAATCAAACCTTAATTGTGCACCAATCTTCGACACAACTACGGCGGGCCGAATTAAAAAGACCAACGGGCCGGATCCGGTTTGCCAGTTTGCCCACTTTTAAAGTTTTATAGGTACACTGTGCTATTATAGAAACCCGCCTTGGGACCACACAGGAAACTAGCATTTATGCTACATCCACTGCATTTACAGTTTATTCTTGAGTGTATTCATGTGCAGTGTCCCAATGAAATACAAACATATATGTGTATATATACATTATATATATATATATATATATATATATATATTAGAGCTGTCAGTTTAGCGCATTTTTATTGGCATTAATTGAAATGAATTTTAATGGGATTAAATTTTTTTCTCACGAGATTAACGCGGCACACGTCACGAGCGGATGTTACGTTGCTCTATAAATACACCAGAACAAAACAACAAGCGCGCTGCAGAAGTCCACGCCCATGTCTGTTTTGCCAGCCACGGCAGCATGAGACACCGAAAAGCAAAGTTTACTTTTAAAAAGTTGAGCGATTGCTCCACTGACAAGACCAAAGTTACCTGCTCTTCTCTCTCTGTTTATCATACAGCTATACGATGTATGCCACTGACACGATTGTTACTTGTTTGGAACTATTTAGTGTGGAAGGTTACAGTGTTCTGCGTCCATATAAATAGAGCGGGTGGAGCTCCTCTGTTTGTCTGACAGTGGTAGCGACCTCGCGAAAATAAAATGTCTCCAGTGTTGTCATCGAACCAAGTGTAGTCATTCGAAATGAGGTCTATACAAAAACTGTAGAGAGACCTCCGCACAAGAAGGACCAACACAATCAACATTGCCTGACTGTGTTAGGGGGAGTGACCCCCCTCCCCTTTCAGAATGGTTTGCCCCAGCAGCACGGGGAAGTGCGTGCACTTTTTTTGTACGGCGGGCAGTTTTGAATACAGCGGCACATAATGAACACTGTGTCCGGTGTCTCGTTACTCTTCAACAAACATACAGAAACAGACTGCTGTGTTCAAAGTAAACTTGAGAAAAACGAAGCACGCAACCATGGTTTAAATCTACTATAGGCTGAGTACTAGTTTACCTTAGATGTGCACTTTATAATGTTATATTGCTCTGTTTTGATTTTATAAAAAAAGCTGTTAAAGCGGTTGTTGTGTGACAAAATATTGTTTTCACTGTTGTTGATGGACAGTAATATTGTGTGAGAGATTATGTGTGAATAACTGCTCCAAGTGAAAAATGTTAATGGAAAATTGAAAATCGAAATTGTTATTTCAGTAAATATTTGCATTTGGCACATAGAAAACTGATTCATGATTCCATGTTGATGAGAGCATTAAAATGGGGGAAAAATAGGACAAAAAATGTAAAAGGAAATTTAGAAACGATAAAAAAAGTGTGAGTAATCACGATTAATTTTTTAGTCCATTTGAGTTAATTATGACAGTTGCATTTTTAATTAAATATTTTAATCGTTTGACAGCTCTAATATATATGTATGTATATATCAACAATAAGCGGCTGGATAGCTCAGTTGGTAAGGCATCGGTTTGGCATACGGGAGATAGGGCAAAAAAGGAGCACATAACACCATCCAGTGTAGGTCCTTGGGCAAGATCCTTCATGCTAATGCCTACCTCATACAATGATGAGAGACAAGAATATGAATGACATGCCGGCTTAGATATGCCCGCCCAAACAAGGTCTGCGTCAGGTGCTGGGGAACCACAGCATCTTGATGAAAAATGGGCTACTGGAACAAAGCGGAGATGGGCGAGATGCGATAACATGGCTCTGATGGAATGCTACTACTCAAGCAACCCTAGTCAGAGGGGTTACATGCAGAGAATGTGGGCGAAATGGTTACTTCGAAACCCACAGTCACGGTTGACCATGAAACAACGATTAGCTCAGTGTTCCAACATCCACATACGGCAACTGCTGTCACAACTTGAGATTTATGAGGTACAACGCAGGTTCCATGGTGAAGGGCCTCAGGCTGCCAGATCAGAGGAGGAGGTCATACCAGAGATTGGGAGGCAAGCCCCAATGAATGCAGATGATGAGATTGGGAGGCCAGCCCCAATGAATGAAATGCTGAGCGAGGCAGCAACTGACCTGAAAGCTAAGATCATGGCGAGAATGAAAGCTGGGCAACCTACAAACCGATTACAACGGCTATGTGAAGTACCACCTGAAAGTCTCATGGAAAGTGTGAATGCAGCACTGAGGGCGATCCCTACCGTGATGATCACGGAAACCAATGAGCTGATATACGCTTCATCATCTGTTATCCTTGAGATGCTTGGCTATAAGAGCGACCATGGAAGCCATGAGATACGTCACCCACCATGGAAAAGACGGTTGGAGGCTAAGATCAAGGCGGCTCGGAAAGATGTGAGTCAATTGACGGAGGCCCAGAGAGGTTTGATGAAAAGGCCGATACCCGAGAGGTACATCCAGATGACCATACGTGAAGCACTCGAAACTGCCAAACAAAGGCTCCAAGCCTTGTCCAGCCACCTAAAGCGGTACACGAAAGAGAATGAGGCCAGACGAATAAACAGGCTGTTCGCAACACAACCTGCGAAAGTGTACGCCCAGTGGCAGGGTCCTAACAACAGAGCTGACCCACCAAGACTGGAAACTGAAAGGTACTGGACAGGCATATGGGAGAAGGAGGTTGCACATAACAGCAGTGCACAGTGGCTGGTGACCCTGAGAGAGGAGCACAGCAACCTCCCTGAACAGAACCCAGTTACCATAACAGTGGCAGACATACAGGAAAGAGTCTCAGATATGAAGAACTGGAAAGCACCAGGCCCGGACATGGTCCACACTTACTGGCTAAAGAAACTCACAGCACTCCATGAGCGCCTAGCAGCACAAATGAACCAGTGGGTGAGATGAGATTTTTTTTTATATATATACAAAACGTTCATTACAAATAAATGTAATATTATTACTTGTGAAATATTTTTTGTTTTGCTCAGTGTTTTCTGTGACATGACGGTTGCCTGGTTTGCACGTCCGCCTCACATTGCAGAGGTCATGGGCCTGTTCTCCCAATGCCTACATAGATTTTCACAGAGTACTCCAGTTTCCTACCACTGTAAATCATTACTATGTGTGATTGTGAATGTGAATGGTTATTGCTTGTCTGTGTGCCCTGCAATTGGCTGGCAACTAGTTTAGGGTGTACCCACCTCCCTTAAATTAGTGGCACTTGAGGTCCAATGACAGCGGAACCTTTGTGAAAAACGCTTTGTCGAAAATCACACTCATCTAAAAGATTTTTGCATACATAAACACAGAAATGATTAGGCCAGTTCAACAATGGAATTCATTCAACATTTCCGCTGAAAGCTCAAATTTTAGTTCAGTGAATTAAGGTCACTCTAACAATTGATTGTTAGATGTAGGCAAGGAGCGCGCGGAGGCCTCTCGCCTTTTCACGGGGGTCGGCAGCAGGGAGCAGGGCCGACACAGATTTTTCTTCGTTGAGCCGCAGACCAGGGGACGCAGCAGATGTCTCTGAGTTCAAGGCCGGAGTTGATCAGAAACTTAGTCAAAAGTCCAAGTGACAGGCTGGTCACAAGCGAGTTTTATTCAATCACAACCCTGAGAGGTACAGATGTTCACATCAGAGCTCTAAATTCTCCAGGGACAAAACACATGTTTTATAGAGTTTTGTGGGGCCAACCCCTTTCATTTCATTGGCTGGTACATAGGGACGCCACTCACTTTATCAATTCTAATGGTATCATGATGCGTTGTGTAATTCTGATTGGCCGTGACATTCTTTGTCAGCCACATTTTAATGGTATCTATAAACTGTTTCATACCTTGGTTCTGATTTATAATGGTATCACAATGGGCTTTAGCTTTAAAATATAATGGGGCCCCTACTGGGCCTTTGTGTGATTGCATATGCTTTTAGATTTAACCGTATCCGTATCCTTGGCTTCCCCGTGGGGGGTCGGGTAGAATAGGTCCCTACCACCCCCTTGCTGTTCGTAAGAGGTGACAAATGGAGCGAGTCGTTTGCCGTGAGTTGCGACCCGTGGGGTGGGAGGAGCTTCTTAACCTCGGTCGGCAAGGGGCGTAAACCCAGAGGCCAAATCTGGAGTTGGAGTCCCTAGGGCGGTGCATTGTGAAACTCTCTCCGTGTCCCGGCAACTCCTGCGACGACGTCGATACCAAGCTGCTTGGGCCCCGCCCTTCCCTTGGACAATCTACGGCCTAGCGCATGGGCAACGCCAGGTCCTCCATACACACCTGCCCAGTCTTGTGCCCTGGAGAGGACACTCCAGTGTCATCGTGTGACGACACAACACGAGGAGTGGCAGATACCAGTGATAAGTCAGTGCTTTTGTGTTTTTTGTTATTGTAAAGTGTCCTTGGGTGTCTTGAAAGGCGCTTATAAATAAAATGTATTATTATTATATTATTATTAATCGGCTAGGCGCTAGGGGTCACTCCTGACAGTGGGAGGGGGCCTCGTACCCCCACTGGGTAGCTACCGCCCGCGTCAAGCCGGGCAGCCCCCGGAGAGTAAGGTGCTACCCCGCCACAATTCACTGTCCTTACTGGGTGCGTAGGGATTAGGACCAGGAATGTTTTGAAAGGTGGACTGTAAAACCGATGCACCAGGAAACAACAAAAGAAACACAACAAGGAGCAAGCCCTTGCAACATGGAATGTCAGGACAATGACAACCGGTCTGACGTCAGACCTAATGGACATCAGCGATGCCCGCATGACAGCAGTGATCAACAATGAGCTGCTGAGACTCAGCATTGACATTGCTGCGCTGCAAGAAACCCGCCTCGCCAAAACTGGATCTCTCCGGGAGAAAGACTACACCTTCTACTGGTCGGAAAGCTGCCGACGAGACCAGAGAGCACGGCGTTGGTTTCGCTGTCACGAACTCCCTGCTGAGCATGATAGAGCCTGGTGGAGAAGGGTCTGAGAGGATTCTCACCTTGCGACTTCACACTACAGTCGGCACTGTCACCCTATTCAGCATCTACGCCCCTACTCTATACTCCACGCAGGAGGCGAAAAACAAGTTTTATGACCAGCTGTCGGCAGCCATCCAGAAAGTTCCACCCACCGACCAACTTGTTCTTCTTGTGGACTTCAACGCCCGCGTTGGATCCGACCTCACACCATGGCCCAGTTGCCTCGGCCCTTAGGGAGTGGGTGACGTGAACAACAACGGACAACGTCTCCTGGAACTGTGCACACTTCAAGAACTGTGTGACAACAACAGCTTCTTCCAGAGAAAACCGCAGCACAAGGTGTCGTGGCGCCACGCCCGCTCAAAGCGCTGGCACCAACTGGACCTCATTTGGACCCACCGCAAGCAGCTAAGCAGCATTCTCACCACACACTCCTACCATAGCGCTGACTGCGACACAGATCACTCCTTGGTCTGCTGCAAGATCCGACTCCAGCCCAAGAAGCTGCACCGAGCCACAGCCAAGGCAAACCATGTGGACACTGTGGAGGCACTCACCTGAAAGACGCCCTGGAGAAGAAACCACCAGAAGGAAACGCTGACCAGAGGTGGGACCTACTCCGCAACACCATTCACGGCATTGCCTATTCCATCTTCGGCAAGAGAACAAGGAAACGCCAGGACTGGTTTGAGGCAAACATGACGGAACTCAGTGCCGTAATGGAAGCGAAGCGCACAGCACTGCTGAAGCATCACCAGCATCCCTCCCAGTCCACACTGCAGGCTCTCCAAGCTACCAGAAGTCAACTCCAGGCTACAGCGAGGTGCTGCGCCAATAAGTACTGGATGGATCTCTGTGATGGCATCCAACAAGCCGCAGACACCCGCAACATCAGAGGAGTCTATGACGGATCAAGAAGGCCATAGGTCCCTCACACAGCAAGACAGCCCCCCTTCAAAACGAAGACAGACGAGACTATCACAGGCAAGAGCAAGCAGATGGAGCGGTGGGTAGAGCACTACTCAGACCTCTACAGTAAAGAAACAACCATCTCCGATGCCACCATAGAGTCTATTGAGCGCCTGCACGTCATGGGGGAGCTAGACGAGTTACCAAGCATTGAGGAGCTCAGCAAAGCCATCGACAGCCTGCCCATCGGGAAAGCTCCTGGCCTTGACGGTATCCCAGCAGAGGTGATCAAGACCGGCAAAGAACCTCTGCTGCACACACCAACACAACATACTCTGCCAGTGCTGGGAAGACGGTGAGGTACCTCAAGACATGCGTGACGGTAACATCATCACCCTCTACAAGAACAAAGGTGACCGCAGTGACTGCAACAGCTACAGAGGCATCTCCTTACTGAGCATCGTGGGGAAACTCTTCGCCCGAGTGGTCCTGAACAGACTCCAGAAGCTCGCTGACAGGGTGTACCCCGAATCACAGTGTGGCTTCAGGTCGGAACGATCCACCATCGACATGATTTTCTCGCTCCACCAGCTCCAGGAGAAAAAAGAGAGCAGAACCAGTCATTGTATGTTGCCTTCATTGACCTGACCAAGGCCTTCGACCTTGTGAGCCGTGACGGCCTCTTCAAAGTCCTTGACAGGATTGGTTGCCCGGGGAGGCTGCTGAGCATCATTCGTTCCTTCCCCTCCGGAATGAAGGGTGTCGTCCAGTTTGACGCCGTAACATCTTCCTCTTTTGAAGTGAAAAGCGGTGTCAAGCAGGGATGTGTACTTGCTCCGACCCTCTTCGGCATCTACTTTGCTGTCATGCTCAAGCACGCTTTCGGGAAATCCACTGAGGGTTCTACTTCCATACTCGCTCTGACAGCGGCCTCTACAACATGGCGAGGCTGAGGGCCAAGACCAAGATCCGCAAAGTCCTGATCAGAGACATGGTGTTTGCGGACGATGCTGCTGTCACTGCCCACAAGGAAGAACATCTTCAGCATCTCATGGATCGTTTCTCGAGGGCGTGCAGCGACTTTGAGCTGACCATCAGTCTCAAGAAGACCAACATCTTGAGTCAGGACACGGAGAGCCAACCCACCATCTCTATTAACAACTACCAGCTGGATGTGGTCAAGGAAATTGCTTACCTTGGCTCCACGGTGACAGACGCTCGCTTGACTTGGACCCTGAACTGAACAGAAGGATCGGCCAAGCCACCACAACTCTTGCCCGGCTCACCAAACGCGTGTGGGAGAACAGCAAGTTGACGACCAACACCAGGATGGCAGTCTACAGGGCCTGTGTTCTCAACACACATGAACACTTTGAGACAGTAATTCATGCCTTTGTCACATCCCGGCTGGATTACTGCAATGCCCTGTACTTTGGAGTCAGCCAGTCCTCCATTAAGCGCCTTCAGCTGTTCCAGAATGCCGCTGCTCGCCTCTTGACTGGTACTCGTAAGAGGGAGCATATAACTCCTACTCTGGCATCCCTTCACTGGCTCCCCATTCATTTTAGAGTTATTTTCAAGATCCTCCTCTTTGTTTTCAAATCTCTGAATAATCTCGCGCCACCTTACCTCTCTGAGCTCATCCGACCCTACACACCTGCCCGGCGCCTCAAGTCTGTGGACCAGTCTTTGTTAGAAGTACCAAGAACTAAACTGAGGCTCAGAGGGGATCGAGTCTTTTCTGTTGCTGGTCCCTCTCTCTGGAATGACCTCCCACTGAACATTCGGCAAGCCTCCTCGCTGCCCATCATTAAAGCCCTCCTCAAAACTCACTTGTATTCTTTGGCGTTCGATTCAGCATGACTTAGATTTGATCTTGATTTTATTGCTTGGTGCTTTCTACCGCCTTTATTACCGATTCATCTTACTGTTTATTGTGTATGTTAAATCGCTCCATGTACAGCACTTTGTATACAGCGATGGCTGTTTGAAAGAGCTCTATAAATACTGTTGACTTGACTTGACCCTACTGTATGGCAGCGAGTCGTGGACCCTGTATGCACGCCAAGAAAAGAGGCTCAACACCTTCCACATGCGAAACCTCAGGCGAATCCTTGGTATCAAGTGGTCCGACTTCATCACCAACAAAGACATCTTGGAACGTGCCAACATCCCCATTATGTACACCCTCCTCCGTCAGCGTGGCCTTCGGTGGCTCGGCCACGTCCGCAGGATGGAGGACGGTAGGATCCCCAAAGATCTGCTCTATGGAGAATTCGCAGTTGGAAGGAGAACACAGAGCCGCCCACAGCTTAGTTTCAAAGATGTTTGCAAGAGGGACTTGAAGGCTGTTGAGTTAGATGTGAAGGGATGGGATTCACTGGCCCAGAACCGACCAAAGTGGAAACAAGAACTGGTACGTGGTATGTGCCGAGGGGAGGAGAAGATGAGAGCATCGGTAGAAGACGAGAGAGCCAGGAGAAATAACAGCCAGGACAAACAAGCGCCCCCCTCCAACTGTGTGTTTAGGTGCACCCACTGCAACAGGGACTGTCACTCCCGGATCGGCCTCTTTAGCCATACCAGAGACGGTGCTCCCAGTCAGGCACAAACAGATAATCACACTGTGATTGAAATTCCAATGATGATAACGATGATTATTGCCGAGCAGACAACAGACATTTTTGCTATTCTTAACAATGACCATTTCAGGGCTTGCAGAACAGACCAGGCATTTTTGCTAATCTTAACAATGACCATTTCAGGGCAGCTAACAGGTTTTGCTATGATAACTATACTTCGTTGCAGAGCAGTTAACCTTAACAATGCCCATTTCAGGGCAGCTGACTTGTTTTGATATGACAACTGTACTCCATTGCAAGGCAGCCAACTTGTTGTGCTATGGCAACCATACTTCCGCTTGCTACGTTGTAATGTATTGAGTTTTGTATTCTTTACCACAAACAGACACCACTTAACATAAAACAGATACCACATAGACTTGGCCTCTTTGGCAGAAAAAAAATTAATAAAAAGATAGGCGACTTGAGCTAGGCCGTTGTATTGCTGTGACATTTCCTCCTGGCTCAGCTTCTTCCCTCTATGACACCTTTGGCACACATATCTAATTGGAACCAGTTAAGATCGTAGAATCACATGCACTAGGTAAAGTCTGCTTTAGCCCATCACCCATACTACCCACTCCACTCCATGTGGTTGGGCAATAAAGAAAAGGAACCATTTTGAATGGATTTGACCTTGTTTGCATTCGCAGAATAAGGGTCAATGGCCGTTACTTGGGATATATGGCATTCATTAAATATTCAAAATGAGATATTCTGGTAGTTACTGTTAGTATGATATGGTGAGCATTAAATATGGACCAGATGAAGGGTTTCCTCAGAACTTTTCAGAACAAACGGGGGAATGTACTGTCATCCGTATTTCTCCATACTGTAAAACGTTCAGATGTCAGAATATTAAGATGAAGAAAACTCATTTTCTTGTTGTTAATAATACAGCTCAACTTACCTCCATGCGTCCCTCTTGCTCTAATGGTTTGATCCCTGCAAAGATGTCTGGCTCGTCTTGGTGGCTGTCAACCAGCTGTCGATCGGCTCCCTCTTCTGAAGCAGGGCTCAGGTAGTAAACCTGGTAGTCATCTTCACACACAAGGAGTCCATCTGCTTCTTGCTGAGCAATTCCACACATTGCGGGTGCTCTATTTTCTGCTGCTGTTCCAGCATATATTTCCTCCACAAGACCTTGAGGGGGCTTGGTAGAAAATGAATTATTGCCTGAACTGTCTAACAGCGCATCACTGTTAACCGAGTTTCCATCTTTGTTCTGTTCCAAGTCCTGCTCTGGCTGATTCTTTGTTGGACGAGAAACATCAAACACCATATCAGTCTCTTTGAAAGATATTGTGAGAGGCGCAGTCTTTACCGCATGACAGCCATCTGAAGCTAGGCTAATATGTTCACAATTTAATATTGTGTTCTTATTATTGCTGCATGCGTTACTGTATGAGTCCTGACGCAGTGGACCGGGGGAAGGGAACACCTCTGGTGCTGGGGGATTAAATTCGAATGTGTTGCTTGCCTCAGCCCCCAAAGCCAGACAATGCCCATCATCAAGGCTGAGTTCAGCAAGGTCTGGCTCCAGAGAGCTATCCTCACTGCTGGTTCTCTGTTTGGCATTGATATTTTTACATCCTCCAAAAATTCCCCCCTTCCCAAAGCCCTTCATAAATTTGAATTTACCCCCAGAGGTAGAACCTGATCCTTTGTAGAAACATTTTCCTCCTCCATCTTCTAGAGACAGTGAGACCCCCCCTCCCAGACGAACCAACGTAGTTCCCCCTCCATTCACTGAATAAGGCCTCTTTTTGGTTAATGTCGTCTCCTTTGGCCTCACAACAACCTCTTCCTGAAACTGACCACTGTCTTTACAATCTGCTCCTCCTGGTACAAGAGGTTCCCCGATAGATCCTGCAGAGGCTCTTAGTGCTCTCTGTTGCTGATTTCCCCTAGGCCAGAAGAAGGTGGTTGTCTTCTTTTCAGGACTAGAGTAGGTGATACCTTCGAGAGGGTAGGCCATTTGCCAGTTGAAATAACATGACTCCACAGCAGGTTTAAAGCCCTGGAAAAGCTTGTCCAGGGACTTGCGATGCTGCCCACGCTTCACTATCTCTATAACTTTAAGGTGCCAGTGCTTCAGGTGACTTGCCAGTTCCAGACGCCTAGGAGAGATGGTACAATATTTTATTATAATGTATTATTTTAAATACAATTTTGTTTTTAACATTACCTAAACAGACATAGATAACCAAATAAAATAATAACTACATTTTATGTGATCAACAATCCGAGAATTTACATCAACCTAAAACTATTTACACATTTCAAGTAGGATATTAATTTGTAGATTGTCTGAGAATCAAATCAAATACTGCATATCTAATTTGAAAAGCATCATTCTCCAGCACACAGTACAAAGTGGTCCAGATAAAGAAGTGAATCATGCGGTTGGAGAATAATTGGAATGTTTTTACGCAAACCTCTGAACCATGTATTTTTCATATAAAACTGTCATTTCTCTTTAAATGCACCATTTTGAATTATTACTGGGAATTGGTGATTCAAGATATTTATGAAGTTTTAAAGAACTGAAAATAGTAATTTGAACTTGCAAGCATCAGAAAATGGCTGAAATCTTAAGTCTTGCGAACAATGACAAAACACAAGTCCCTATAGGTGAAAGACAAAACTTGATAACGATTTCCCTTGCCCAGACGTCGGTTACCGGGACCCCTCTCTGGAGCCAGGCCTGGAGATGTGCCCTGGCGAGTGCCTGGTGGCCAGGCCGCAAGAGTGAGGGCCCGGCCAGGCTTGGCTCGAAGAGGCAATATGAGTCCCCCTTCCCATGGGCTCATCACCCATGGGAGGGGAGAAAAGGGTCGGGTGCTTTGTGAACTGTTGGCTGGCCAAAGGCAGGGAATTGGTGGTCCAATCCTCGGCTACAGAAGCTAGCTCTCGGGACATGGAATGTCACCTCTCTTGCAGAAAACAGCTCACTGCATCCCTCTGCTTTCGGGTGAGGGCACAGGTCCTTACTGTGCCCATGCAATAAACAACAGCTTAGAGTACCCACCCTTTTTGGAGTACTTGGAGGGTGTGCTGGAGAACACTCCCGCTGGGGACTCCCTCATTCTGCTGGAAGACTTCAATGCTCATGTAGGCAATGACAGTGGAACCGGGAAGGGTGTGACTGGGAGGAGCGAACCCCCGATCAGAACTCGAGTGGTGTTTTGTTATGAGACTGCTATGCTTGTCATCGATTGTCCATAGCAAACACCATCTTCAAACATAAGGGTGTCCATATGTGGACTTGGCACCAGGATACCATTGGCAGCAGTTCAATTATTTACTTTGTGGTTGGTAACATTGATTTTGCGGCCTCATGTTTTGAACACTAAAGTGAGGAGAGGGTCGAAGCTGTCAACTGATAACCACCTGGTGGTGAGTTGGCTCTGATTGTGAGGAAGATGCCGGTCCGACCTGGCAGACCCAAGCGTATTGTGAGGGTTTGCTGGGAGCATTTGGCAGAATCCCCTGTCAGATGGAGTTTCAACTCCCACCTCCAGCAGGACTTTTCTCATGTCTCAGAGAAGGTGGGGAACATTGAGTGAGAGTGGACTATGTTCCACGCCTATATTGTTGAGGCGGCCCATCGGGGTTTTGGCCATAAGGTAGTGAGTTGGTGCCTGTCATTGTGGCAACCCCCAAACTCACTGGTGGACACCACCAGTAAGTGCTGGCTGAAGATGGAGTCCTATCACCTCCTTTTAGGCCTGTGAGGCAGCTCAAGGGCACCGGCTCACGAAGCGCAGCGCAGCTTTGGCGGTCGCTAGGGCTCCAACTCTGGAATAGGAGGAGTTCGGCAAGACGGTTTGCTGTAATCTCGAGGTGTGTCTTGCTGAGATTAAACAATGGATGACTTACTTTTTTGCTACACTACTCTCTGCCTTGATAAAGGAATTATGACCCAAAGTGATTCAGCAAAATAAACTTGGTGTTATATGAGATTGAACACTCTCTTTTCAAATGCACATTAAGAACATAACTACAACTGTGGTTTTTATTCACCTTCACAATATCTCTCGGGTATGTACCATTTTACTTCCTGGTGACGCAGAATTCATAATTCATGTGTTTGTGGTGCGTAGCTTGCACTTGAAGAAAATGCTGCAGCTCAACTCCTCACAAGGATGAGTAAATTCAATCACATGACCCCAATACGAGCCAACTTGCTTTGGCTTCCAGTCAATTTTAAATGCGACTTCAAGATTTTGATATGCACTTATTAAATAGTACACGATTTAGCACCCTCCTAACTTACTGACTTAGTGACACTCTATGTTCCGCCCCTAACTCTTTGTCCACAACACGACGGTCTTTTAGTGATTACCAGAGCCAAAAAGAGGTCAGTGGGTTCTAGAGCATTTTCGAAACCCTACCCATGCAAATTAGAGCATCAACCTCAGTTGAAGTATTGAAAACCCAACTTGAAAACTCAATCGTATACTCTTGCATTTTGCCTGTTTGTATTGCCATTTCCTCTTTTCATCCTTCCCCCTTCTCCCCTATCTTGACAGAGCGAGGTGATGATGACCCAATTGGATGTTGCTGTACAGATTCCGCTCCGCTCACTATGGACATGATTTGCACTGACTGAGCTGCAAAAGAGCTGGGTCAACAACTCAAAGGCGCTGCTATGTCACTGATCCATACTCCTCCTCATTTTCAGAAGGGGGAACATTGGGTGTGTTCCGACTAAAGAGGGATCACACTTTTCAGCCTCCCCGGTAAGGTCTATTCAGGGGTGCTGGACAGAAGGGTCAATCGGGAAGTCGAGTCTCAGATTCAGGAAGAACTGTGGTTTTCTTCCCGGCCGTGGAAGAGTGGACCAGGTCGACACCCTTGGCAGGGTCCTCGAGAGTGCATGGCAGTTCACTCAACCAGTCTTTAAGTGCTTTGTGGACTTGGAGAAGGTGTTCGACTGTGTCCCTTGACGAATTCTGGAGTGGGAGGTGGTTCGGGAGTATGGCTGTTCGGTCCCAATACCACTGATGTATTACGTACGAATGTATGTATTACATCATCAGGCGCCGACAGGTACGGCAGCCTCGGTTACATGCTCCCTAGTATTATCCCTGTTTTTGTCATTTTCATTAGTTTTTGGCGACCTTGAGCGGCTTACTTACATGAGGGAAAAGTTGCTTAGCATTGGGGAGTCTACGCTAGTGATGTGTCGTTCGCGAACGAGCCGGCGCCGGCTCTTTGAAGTGAACGATGGGAGCCGGAGCCGGCTCCTCATTGGGGAGCTGGAAGGGGAGGGTTACGCACGCACGCACGCACGCACACACGCACGCCCTGCAGTTTAGAGAAGGGGGAGGGGTTAGAGAAGAGACACACAGTCAGCAGCACACTGAGCAGCACGCGAACAAGACAGACGAGGAGACGAATGAAAAAAAACAACACGGTGGAAAGTGGAAAAGTGAGAAAATGGATAGGAAACGCAGTGAAACATGGACTTATTTCAATTTAATTGATAGTTCAAAGGCAGCGTGTAGACTGTGCAAGGTTAAAATATCCCATAGATCAGGCCCCACGAATAACCTGCACAGGCACGTCAGAAATGTCCACCCATCAGTACAATTTGAAGAGAAAAGACAAGCAAGGGAACCAGCTATTAATGAAGGTGCTAGTGTGTCTGCAACTGTTGCTGCTACTGCAATGTCACAACTGCCTAGATGTACAACCCAGAGCTCTATGAGCCACTTTATGCAAAAAGCTATACAACCAGCAAAACAGAACACAATTGATGAGGAACTGGGTAAATGATTGCAAGGGATTTTCATCCATTTTGTGTTGGCTGTGTGTTGTCGCAACATCTGTCCCCTCAGAGAGAATCTTCTCCAAAACAGGGCAAATATTAACAGAGAGGAGAAAGAGGATCAACCCCTCAAAGCTGAGGCACTTGGTTTTTCTTCATGCCAATCTTCGCTAAAGACAAGCTAAAACATTTACCTGGATGCTGCTTTTTTTCTTTTTGTTTTACAAATTTTAATTTATAATTTGTTGTGTGGTATTCAAAGCTTACTTATGTTGTTTTACTGTAAATAGTTAAAATCTTATAAATATACACATTCAGAGATTGGAACTTTTTGACGACCTTGTTTTGAGATGGGTCTTTGTACTTTGTTTTTGTTTTTGTAGCACTCCATGTTGAGTATGTTCAGAAGAATATAAATAAAGCCATATAAATAATAAATATTTGATATAATGTCTATTTTTGCATTAGTAATTCATTTTACACATAATATTACGTTATTTTTGGTATTAAATTAATTTAAGCAACAAAAAAACTGAGGAGCCATTTGGGAGCCGAAAGAGCCGGCTCTTTTTAGGGAGCCGATCCAAAAGAGCCGGCTCCCTAAAAGGAGCCGGAATTCCCATCACTAGTCTACGCTCAATCTTTTTTCACAGACACACGAAAATCCACAGGGTTTTTCAGAGCTAATCGCGAGCTGCGCTGTACGGGGAAGCGAGCCGGCGTGCTTGTCAAGCTCCGGCAGCGTGGATTTCGAACCCCGGTCCCATCGATCCATCTTGCTAATCTACGATCTCTGCCAAACAAGATGGATTAACGTCTTCTCCTCACAAAGACCAACAAAACCTTTGCACGTTCAACTGCGCTCTGCTTCACTGAAACCTGGCTCAGTGACCGCCACCCGGATTCCACGCTACATATACTCGGCGTCCGCCTTCTCCGAGCCGATCGTGACACGGAGCTATCAGGGAAATCGAAAGGTGGTGGGATTTGCTTCTATATCAACGAAGAATGGTGCACTGATATCACAAAGCTCGACGCACACTGCAGCCCGGACCTGGAGTCGTTGTCTTTAAACTGCAAGCCATTCTATTCACCACGTGAGTTCATCTCCTTTTTACTAATCGGTGTTTACATTGCGCCACAAGCTAATGGTAACATGGTGATACAAAAGCTAGCTGAACAAGCAAACCATCTCGAACGAAAATACCCAGTCACCCGTGATCATTTTGGGCGATTTTAATAGAGCACATCTTAACCATTAACTTCCAAGATATAAGCAGCACATCGACTGTTTCACCACAGAAGGCAACATTCTAGACCAGGGGTGTCCAAACTTTTTGCCAAGGGGGCCAGATTTTATGTGGTAAAATGTCGGGGGGCCGACCTTGGCTGACATTCTTTACATTGAACAACAATATTGTTCAACAAATTTTAGTAAGCCAGTCTGTTTCACATTTCCATTTTTATTTTAATTTCAACAATCTTAAGAATTTTTTTTGGTTCATTTGAAACAGGTATATCACATGCAACTGCTTATTCACTTGACTTTTTCTTAAACAGAAGTCTCCTGAGTGCAAATTGATTGATTTGAAACATAAAATGTATCACCATGACTTTTCAATAGTCACAAAACCTTTGACTCGAACAACAGGGAAATGAACAAGCAATACACATATCCACAACTGCAAGGATCATTTGAAATATGACATATCAGTCAATATAAACACGGAGTGATGTCTTGTTAACTCGTGAGTGATTCCCTCTAGTGTAAAAAGGCTATTACTCATTTAGTGAATGCTATTACTCATTTAGCCACTAGAGGGAAGCAGTACTCTATGAAACATCACTCCCCAGTCTACGAGACCTCAGTCAATGCAACACGTGTTCCATTGCGCCCAACCTGCGGGCCAGACGGCACTGATATTATGACAGGGGCCGAGGGCCGGATGAAATTCGACCGCGGGCCGGATTTGGCCCGCGGGCCGGACTTTGGACATGCCTGTTCTAGACCACTGCTATACAACAATCAAAAATTCATACCAATCGATCGCCCGTGCAGCATTGGGTCTTTTTGACCACAATTTAATCCACTTAATACCTACATACAGACAGAAACTCAAATGTGTTAAAATCGGTTGTTAAGACAGAAGAAGCAAAGCCAGCTCTACAACAGGCATGTCCAAAGTCCGGCCCGCGGGCCGGATCATTCGACCCTCGGCCCCTGTCATAAAATCAGTGCCGTCTGGCCCGCAGGTTGGGCGCAATGGAACACGTGTTGCATTGACTGAGGTCTCGTAGGCTGGTGAGTGATGTTTCATAGAGTACTGCTTCCCTCTAGTGGCTAAATGAGTAATAGCATTCACTAAATGAGTAATAGTATTTAGACACTACAGGGCATCACTCACGAGTTAACAAGACATCACTCCGTATTTATATTGACTGATATGTCATATTTCAAATGATCCTTGCAGTTGTGGATATGTGTATTGCTTGTTCATTTCCCTGTTGTTCGAGTCAAAGGTTTTGTGACTATTGAAAAGTCATGGTGATACATTTTATGTTTCAAATCAATCAATTTGCACTCAGGAGACTTCTGTTTAAGAAAAAGTCAAGTGAATAAGCAGTTGCATGTGATATACCTGTTTCAAATGAACCAAAAGAAATTCTTAAGATTGTTGAAATTAAAATAAAAATGGAAATGTGAAACAGACTGGCTTACTAAAATTTGTTGAACAATATTGTTGTTCAATGTAAAGAATGTCAGCCAAGGTCGGCCCCCCGACATTTTACCACATAAAATCTGGCCCCCTTGGCAAAAAGTTTGGACACCCCTGCTCTACAAGAATGCTTAGACTGCACTGATTGGGGCGTCTTTGAAACTTCAACGGGCACACTGGATGAATACACAGACACTGTAACTTCATACATCAGTTTCTGTGAGGACATGTATGCACTAAGTCCTTCCGCTCCTTCAACAATAACAAGGCATCTTTTACTCCCAAACTCAAGCAACTCAGGAAAGAGACAGAGCATTTAGAAGTGGAGATCGGGCACTGTACAAAGACGCCCGAAACCAATTGACAAAGGAAATCAACATCGCTAAGAGAAGCTATGCAGAGAGGCTGATAAAACAGTTCTCTGCTAACGACTCTGCATCTGTATGGAATGGCCTGGAATGGCTCTTGCTGATGAACTAAACATGTTTTTCTGCCGATTTGAAAAGGACACCCCCATTTCCCACATACACCCACCTCTACCAGAAACTACTTTATCTACCCCCTTCACCCTCTTTTTCTCCACTACAAATCCACGAACAGGACGTGAGACAGCTCTTCAAGCAGCAGAAGATCAAGAAAATTGCGGGGCCCGACAAAGCGTCCCCCTCCTGCCTGAAAGTCTGCTCTGACACAAATCTTCAACAGATCCCTGGAGCTGTGTGAGGACCCATTCTGCTTCAAACAGTCTACCATCATCCCAGTTCCCAAGAAATTGGCAACATCGGAACCGAACGACTATAGGCCCGTCACCCTGATGTCTGTGGTCATGAAGTCCTTTGAACGCCTTGTGCTGAACCACCCAAAGAATGTCACCGGACCCCTGCTGGACCCTTTTCAGTTTGCCTATCAGGCAAACAGGTCTGTGGAAGACGCAGTCAACATAGGTCTGCACGACATCCTCGAGCACCTCGCCAGTACAGGGACCTACGCAAGAATCTTATATGAAAAAAAAAAACAATCCTCGTGTATATATAAAAAAAAATCCTCATCTCACCCCTCGGGTGGTGCGGGTCCCTCATTCAGCTTGGGTCCTCTACCAGAGGCCAGGAAGCTTGAGGGTTCTGTGCAGTCCTAGCTGTTCCCAGCACTGCACATTTCTGGACTGAGATTTCCGATGTTGTTCCCGGGATCTGTTGCAACCACTCATCTAGTTTGGGGGTCACTGCCCCGAGTGCTCCGACCACCACAGGCACGACTGTCACCTTTACCTTCCAGGCTCTCTCCAGCTCCTCTCTGAGCCCTTGGTATTTCTCGAGTTTCTCATGTTCCTTCTTCCTGATGTTTCCATCAATTTGGACATCCACGACAACGGCTTTCCTCTGCCCTTTATCTATGATCACGATATCTGGTTAGTTCGCCATTACCATCTTGTCAGTCTGGACCTGGAAGTACCACAGGATCTTCCCTCTGTCATTCTCCACCACCTTCGGAGGTGTTTCCCATTTTGACCTTGGGGTTTCCAGTCCATACTCCGCACAGATGCTTCGGTAGACTCTGCCAGCCACCTGGTTATGGCGTTCCATGTCGGCTTTCCCTGCCAGCATCTTACACCCTGCATTTATATGTTGGATCGTCTCAGGTGCCTCTTTACACAACCTACACCTTGGGTCTTGTCAGGTGTGGTATATAATAAGATAAGATAAGATAAGATATCCTTTATTCGTCCCACAATGGGACCTTCAATGGCTCTGGTGCTCAGGGCCTGCTCCTGAGCAGCCAGGATGAGTGCCTCTGTGCTGTCCTTCAGGCCAGCCCATTCTAGCCACTGATGGGACTTCTTGAGATCGGCCACTTCAGTTATGGTCTGGTGGTACATACCGTGTAGGGCCTTGTCCTCTCATGATGGTCCCTCTTCTAGCTCCTCATCCTCTGTTCCCCATTGTCTGAGACATTCTCTGAGTACGTCATCCGTTGGAGCCTTCTCCTTGATGTAATCATGGAACTTGGATGTTTCATCCTGGACAGTGGCTCTCACACTCACTAGTCCCCGGCCTCCTTCCTTTCGGCTTGCGTACAGTCTCAGGGTGCTGGATTTGGGATGGAACCCTCCATGCATGGTTAGGAGCTTTCGGGTCTTAACGTCCGTGGTCTGAATCTCTTCCTTTGGCCACCTTATTATTCCTGCAGGGTATCTGATCACTGGCAGGGCATAGCCGTTTATTGCCCGGGTCTTATTCTTGCCATTGAGCTGGCTTCTTAGGACTTGCCTCACTCGCTGGAGGTATTTGGCCATAGCTGCTTTCCTTGTTGCCAGTTCGAGGTTGCCATTGGCTTGTGGTATACCGAGGTACTTTTAGCTGTCCTCAATGTCTGCTATTGTTCCTTCAGGGAGTGAGACCCCTTCAGTGCGTCACCAACCAACTACATTTTTCAAGCCCGAATGACATCCCGATGTCGCTGCTGTAGATCCTGGTTGTGTGGATCAGGGAGTCTATGTCCCTTTCGCTCTTAGCATACAGCTTTGTGTCATCCATGTAGAGGAGGTGACTGATTGTAGCTCCATTTCTGAGGCGGTATCCATAGCCTGTCTTGGTGATTACTTGGGTTAGGGGGTTCAGTCCTATGCAGAACAGCAGTGGGGAGAGTGCATCACCTTGTTATATGCCACATTTGATGGACACTTGGGCAAGTGGCTTGCCATTGGCTTCAAGTGTGGTTTTCCACATCCTCATCGAGTTCGCAACGAAGGCTCTTAGGGTCCTGTTCACCTTATACAACTCCAAGCATTCAGTGATCCATGTAGGTGGCATCGAGTCATAGGCTTTCTTCAATCAATCCAGGCTGTGCACAGGTTGCTATATCGGGACCTGCAGTCTTCTGTGACTGTTCTGTCAACTAGGAGCTGATGTTTGGCTCCTCTGGTATCTCTACCAATGCCCTTCGGTGCTTCGCTCATGTATTGATCCATGTGTCCACTTATATTCGCTGCAATGATGCCTGACATGAGCTTCCATGTTGTGGAGAGACAGGTTATTGGCCGATAGTTGGATGGGACTGCACCCTTTGAGGGATACCTTCATGATCAGGATCGTTCGCCCTTCGGTTAGCCGTCCTGGTTGAGTCCCATCCCTCAGTAGCTGGTTCATTTGTGCTGATAAGCGCTCATGGAGTGCTGTGCTAAACGTTTCTCTCACACTCAATCTCCTCACATTCCATGTGACTATCACTCGTTCTCCATTCTTACCCCGAGCTTCAGTGCTGTTTCCCCCTTCCCGTCCCGCCGCTCCCTTCCTCCTATCTCCCCTTCTTTCATTCCTCTCTCTTCTTTTGTCGTTTCTGCTCCTTGCTCCCCTCTTACTACCGGGGCCTGGATGAGGGTGAATCCCCACCAGGCTGTCTTTCACCCATCCTCCCACATGTCTTTTGTCCATCCCGCCTTGCTTGCGCTTCCTTCTCACCATCCCCATCCCACCCCCTGGGGAACCTTCTCGGTCCCACCGCTTCGCGCCACATGCGGGTCCTGAAAGGGCCCTCACCTGACTTTTGTTTAAGGAGGGTTTTGGGGACGGCTACTCCCACTTCCCTCCGTTCCGGCGGGGCGAGCATTGGGTGTCTCTCCTTCTGGTAAGGTCCCTCCTCCTTCCCAATCGGCTGTTGGGCACTCAGCCGCAGCAGGGGCTCGAGACCCCCCGCACTCCCCCTCGCGCCACGTGGAGGCATCCCACCATGCGAGGCCTCATAGCATCTGATTCCGGTTTAGTCTCCATCCTCATCCTCTTAGACTTGAGCGCCGCCTTCGACACAATCTCTCACCCTATCCTCCTCAATAGACTCTCCTCCATTAGTCTCTCCCACACTCCCCTCAGTTGGTTCCACTCCTAGCTCACCGGCCGCACTCAGTTTGTCCAGCTCAAATCCTTCATCTCAAAGCCCTCCCCAGTCACCACAGATGTACCACAGGGATCTGTCCTAGGTCCCCTTCTCTTTATCATCTACTTCCTGCCTCTTGGCCATATTGCATGCTCACCTTCCACTCACATATCAACACCATCACCCGCACTGCTTATTCACACCTCCGCAATATTACCAGACTTCGCCCTTCCCTTCCCTCACCCACCGCACCACTGCTATTCTTGTCCACAGTCTCGTCACATCCCGCCTTGATTATTGCAACGCTCTCCTCTTTGGCCTACCTCAAAAGTCCCTCCATAAAGTCCAGCTGGTTCAAAACGCCTCTGCTCGCATCATCACAAAAACATCTTCCCAGCAGCACATCACCCTCGTTCTCCAACAGCTCCACTGGCTCCCTGTTCAACATCGCATCAATTACAAACTCCTTCTATATACGTATATGGCCATCCACAACCTGGCCCCTCCTTACCTGTCCGACCTTCTCCAGGTGCATATTCCCCCTCGCTCCCTCAGATCCTCGTCCTCCCTCCGCCTGTCAGTGCTCCCTGCCTGGCTGAGCACCATGGGAGCCAGAGCCTTCAGTCGCGCTGCTCCAAAGCTTTGGAACAACCTACCTTAAGATCTCCAAAACTGCACATCTCTTTCCACTTTCAAGTTCCGTCTAAAAACACACCTGTTCAGGATTGCCTACAACACATAGCTCTTCGATTTCCTATGTTTTTTATGAATGTATGTCCTGTTTTTATATAATATCTCGCTTACCAATTTTTACAATGTATTTTCTTAGTGTCTGTGTCCACCAGCTGGCAAGTGGTGGTCTTGGATTTGAGTATGAGGTTGGATAATTCAGTAGTCGTGGGTGGAACAAAACTGGAGAAGAAATGACAAGGAGAAGAAGGTTCAGATGTAGGAGGGAGCAGGCAGGTTTTGATGGAGTTGGTGATGGATCTTAAGGATTTTGTAGTTGAAGTGTTCCATTATGGAGTTGCAGGTTGCTGTGGAGTACAGGTGGAGGGGGAGAGAATTTGGTGGCGGGAGGATTTTGTTCACGACGGAGAAGAGAGTTCTTGAATTTCCTTCGTTGGAGAGGATGAGGCCGGAGTAGTAGCTGGATTTGGTTTGTGCAATTTGGTCCTTGTATTTAGTGATATGGGTAGTGCACATGTCCTTATGGACGGTGAGACCGGTTTTCTTATAGAGTCGCTCAAGTTGGCGTTTTTTTTATTTCAATGATCTAAGAGCGGGTGTAAACCAGGGGGCAGATGTAGAGAATGAACCAGTCCTGGTCTTCAGGGGGGCGAGAGAATTTATAATATTTTTGAAGCAGGCATTGTAGTGAGCGGTGAGGTCATCCGGGTTTGAAAGGGCGTCTGGGGGCGGGGAATAATGGAGCAGAAGGTGTCAATGTTGACATTTTTGGTATTATGAAAAGAAATGAGGCGGGAGGTTTTGATTGTAGAGAGACGGAGTACGGTGTTAAAAGTGAGGAGGAAATGATCGGTTTCAGGAAAAACATCAGCAGTGGGCTTGGAGGGGGAGAGGCCAGGGCAGCAAACCAAGTCCTCGCTTACCAATTTTTACAATGTATTTTCTTGGTGTCTGTACAGTGTCCTTGGGTGGCATGAAAGACGCTTTTAAATAAAATGCGTTATGATTATTATTATTATACCACCAATGTCAGAGTTTGGTTCGCATTGCCAGCAATAAGTCGGAATCGTTTCCAGTGAGGGTAGGACTCTGCCAAGGCTGCCCTTTGTCGCCGATTCTGTTTATAAACTTTATGGACAGAATTTCTAGGTACAGCTGAAGCGTTGAGGGGGTCCGTTTTGGTGGCCTCAGTATTAGATCTCTGCTTTCTGCAGATGATGTGGTACTGTTGGCTGCTTCAAGCGGGCTCTCCTACTCTCACTGGAGCGTTTCGCAGCCGGATGTGAAGCGGTTGGGATGAAAATCAGCACCTCCAAATCTGAAACAATGGTCCTCAGTCGGAAAAGGGTGGAGTGCTCCCTCCGGGTCGGGGAGGACATCCTGCCCCAAGTGGAGGAGTTTAAGTATCTTGGGGTCATGTTCATGACTGAGGGCAAGAGGGAACGAGAGATCGACAGGCGGATCGGTGCAGCGTCTGCTGTGATGTGGACGTTGTAGGAGGAGCTGAGCCAAAGGGTGAAGCTCTCAATTTACCAGTCGATCTACATTCCAATCCTCATCTATGTTCACGGGCTATGGGTCGTGGCCGAAAGAACGAGATCCCGGATACAAGAGGCCGAAATGAGTTTTCTCCGCAGGGTGTCCGGGCTCTCCCTTAGAGATAAGGTGAGAAGCTCGGTCATCCAGGAGGGGCTCAGAGTTGAGCAGCTTCTCCTCCACATCGAGAGGAGCCAGATGAGGTGGCTTGGGCATCTGATTCGGATGCCTCCTGAACGCCTCCCTGGTGAGGTGTTCCGGGAGTGTCCCACCGGGGGGATACCCCAAGGAAGACCCAGGACATGCTAGAGAGATGATGTCACCCAGCTGGCCTGGGAACGCCTCGGGATCCCTCGGGAAGAGCTGCAAGAAGTGATAGGGAGAGGGAAGTCGGGGCTTCCCTTCTAAAGCTGCTGCCCCTGCGACCCGGCCCCGGATAAGAGATAGAAGATGGATGGATGGATGGATTTTTACAGCATCAGAAAATGTTAATAATGTTTCTGTCATGTTTGACCTCTGACAGAAACCATATTAAAACAAAAATCAAATTTTCCCTACCATCTTTTTCCATTTTCAAACATTTTTGAAAAATATCCAGGGCAGGGGTGCCCATTACGTCGATCCTGATCTACCGGTCGATTTAAGACAGGTCCCAAGTAGATCCGAGCGGTGTAGAGGAGAAACAACAATTTGTGTGTCTTTGTATATGTTAGTAATGTAGTTTTTGTGTTAATGTATGCTGCACCCTAATCATCCTATCAGTCTCATTTTCACCCAAAAATATTAAAAAAATAAAATAAAATAAAAAAGGTAGATCATTAACCTACGGTGGATCGTGATTACGTCACCGGAAGTTGTTAGCGCTCAGCAGTCTGCAAATGCAGCTTGTGATCAGACCTGTTAAGCTTCATCTTTTATCGTCATTATCCTCATTCAGAGTTTGCTTTGTGTACAATTCATTGAGGGTACGGGCAAAGACTAGAGGGCCCAGGGCAGCAATTTAAAACGGTATGCGTGAGCTACGATAGTAGGTTGCAAACAGGCTGCAAAAGTGCATCGCATGCCTCTGCTTCAGGCTGTTTCTCATCATGGCATGCCAATGCGTGTGTGTGTGTGTGTGTGTGTGCGAGCGCTCCCAGTGATCAGATAACCTGCAGGAATAATACGGTGCCCAAAGGAAGAGATTTCGACCATGGATGTTAAGACCCGAAAGCTCCGAACCATCATGGAGGGTTCCATCATAAATTCAGCACCCTGAGACTGTACGCAAGCTATAAGGAAGGACGCTAGGGACTAGCGAGTGTGAGAGCCACTGTCAAGGATGAAACATCCAAGCTGCATTAATACATCAAGGAGAAGGCTCCAACGGATGACTTAGTCAGAGAATGCCTCAGCCAATGGGTAACAGAGGATGAGGTGCTGGAAGAGGGACCATTGTGGAAGGACGAGCCCCTACACGGGATGTACCACCGGACCATAACTGAAGTGGCTGATCTCAAGAAGTCCTATTAGTGGCTAAAGAGGCCTGGCCTGAAGGACAGATCAGAGGCACTCATCCTGGCTGCTCAGGAGCAGGCCCCGGGCACCACGGCCATCGAGGCCCAGATATACCACACCAGACAAGACCCAAGGTTTAGGTTGTGCAAAGAGGCGCCTGAGACGATCCAACACATAACTGCAGGGTGTAAGATGCTGGCAGGGAAAGCTTCCATCGAATGCCATCACCAAGTGGTTGGCATAGTCTTCTGAAACATTTGTGCAGAGTAGGGACTGGAAACGCCAAGGTCAAAATGGGAAACACCTCCAAAGGTGGTGGACAATGACTGAGCGAAGATCATGTGGGACTTCCAGATACAGACTGACAAGATGGTAATGGCGAACCAACCAGATATCGTGATCATAGATAAAGGGCAGAGGAAAACCGATGTAGTCAATGGAGCGGTCCCAAGTGATGGAAACATCAGAAAGAAGGAACACGAGAAACTAGAGAAATACCAAGGGCTCAGAGAGGAACTGGAGAGAGCCTGGAACATAAAGGTGACAGTCGAGCCATTGATGGTCGGAGCACTCGGGACAGTGGAACTCAAACTAGATGAGTGGTTGCAACAGATCCCGGGAACAACATCGGACATTTCAGTCCAGAAAAGCGCAGTGCTGGGAACAGCAATGATACTGCGCAGAACCCTCAAGCTTCCTGGCCTCTGGTAGTGGACCTGAGCTGAGACAAGGGATTTTTTTTTCCATCTGTCATAACTAATTGACATGTTCAGTCGGATGTGTCCTCCGTGACAGTGGCTCTGTCGAACCCCTGAGACTGATACCCCAAATCCCTCAGGAATGATCAAACCCAGGTTAAGAACCACTGATCTAGGTGAAAGGTACATTCCAGAATGTGGCAAAATTTTGATGCCTCACCCTCATCATTTTTTCTCCCCGTTATACAGATCCAGATTATTTTACTCATGTATGACAACTTTAAAATATTACTTTTTTTGCTTGATTCTCTTCCTATTTTCAAATACCGTCTTAAAACTCGTCTATTCCAGATTGCATACTCTGTTTAAATTAGATCTTTTAGATCTTTTGCTGTGTTTTATTTGTAGTTTTAATTTTTGTTCTTGCTTGTAAAGTGTCCTTGAGTGTTTAGAAAGGCGCTTACAAAGAAAATGTATTCTTATCATTATTATTATTATTATTATTATTAAAGTGTGATTAGTGCCCTGTAAAATGATGACGAAGGAAGCTCATGGCTGTGAGAACTAATGTAAATTTCTCTGCTCATTGACCATCAACACTTCATACGTATATTGTGTTAGATGTTTCAATTGTGGCAGACAGGTTCACTCAACATTGGTGATGGGGGACCCACATTGACTGCTGTGCTGACCGCAGCAGGGAAAGCCTGTCTGCCTTAGCCGAGCAACCCAAAACCACAGTCTTTCTGCATGAAAGAAATGGGTATGGACAGCTCGCCGCCGATAAGGTTCAACCCAAACCATACAATCAATTTTGTTTATATTCGGTGATGTATTCTTTGCGAGCAACGTCACTCTTCCTCAGCAGAAGTCCATCCTCCTATTATTCAAGATGTAGTGGAGGAGAGACGACCGTTTGCTTCAATCAACATTTGACTCTGTTATAAATGACCAGAAACACAAAATGCAGCACCTCACAAGCACTGAAAGCATTTCTTTTAAAAGAAGACTGAAACCAGACCCAATTGCTGGTATAGTGTTGTGTCTGGATTTTCATGCTATGGTAAGCCTGTTGTGAGCCAGCCGCTGTGCCTCATGTAAGCAATTTACGAAGTGTCGAGCAAATTACCAGTCAGTCGCAGCGATCAGTTTATGCATGAAAAGGAAATGTGTGAGAATGCCATGAACACATGCCAGAATAAGTGTGTCCAGCTCTGCATTTTGATACGTCCACTGGGAATAACACTGCTCCTGCATCTAATGTGTAGTCAAACACATTTCACAATTTTCTACCAAATATGTTTCTTGCTTTTGAAGAAAGGCTGTGTAGACTTTTTCTATAAATATTATTGCGCGTGATCAACATTGTGTCTCGTCAGCTGTGTTTGCCATGTCAACGATGGTTTGTGGTCAGTGCTCTACTCCCAGTTAGTCATGCAAACCCCCCACACCACAGCACAATTTCATTACAGTAAACATTCCCATCCCCAGAATTCTACAAAAAGGAATTTCCTTCACCCGGAATAAAAACCTATGCATTAACATTTTGATTACGATATTACATGTTATCGGAATTTACGCTTACCTGGATGGAGACGGAAGGCCGCGGGAGCTTAAATATACGCAATGCCCACCCGTTATCAGGACAGATTGGACAGCACAAACACGAGTCCGTACAAGAGAAGGTTTTCTGTATTCATTGCAATATCTAAGAAACTCAAGAATGTTTTCAAGGAAAACATCACTGCAGTTTTTTGTTTTTTAATGCAGGCAAGCCCCTTAACATAAAACTGATTGTCTACTGGAAACACAATAGAACCGTGCAATGAAATTACCTTTGACCTAAGCAAACGTTTAACTCAGGGGTCGGGAACCTATGGCTCGTGAGCCATATATGGCTCTTCTGACGGCTGCATATGGCTCGCAGAAAAATCTTTAATTATGAAAAAAAATCGTGAGACTCCTTTTCGCATGCGCGAACTGGCTTTCGAGTCGCCGGTTCGCTGCGATTTTATCGGGAAAGTGGCAAACGTACACATCATTGTGTCTAATTATCCATCTATCAATCGCCTTTGCAACGCAGATGAGGCAGAGACACTGTTCAAGTGGGGTTGCCTAATTTGCTGTCGAAAATAGTGGCCGATGTGCGCATGTGCGTAAGATCAGGAAATAAACTTGTTTTAATCGCGTTGTCAGTTAATTTTAGAGACCATTTTGAGAAGATGGCTAAAAGAAAAAAAGATGAGTAGTATCGTACTTTTCAGCAGGAATGGACAGAGGAATTTGCCTTTATGGAGAGAGCAGGTTCCGCAGTGTGCTTAATATGTGGCGATAAAATTGCATCGATGAAAAGGTCCAATATAAAGCTGCACTTCGACACCCGCCACACGACATTTGCATCGAAATATACTGCGGGGGACAGCAGGAAGAAAGCATGTCTAGAGCTTGTATCAAGAGTGCAAGCTAGTCAGCAGCAACTTCGTGTTTGGACCCAACAAGGTGACTGGAATTCGGCTGGCATTGCTGCCACGTTCGCAATTGTGAGAAACGGAAAGCCCTTCACGGATGGGGAGTACCCCAAAGCATTCATGCTTGATGTTGCCAATGAACTTTTTGATGACTTTTCGGATAAGGACAAGATAATTAAACGGATAAAAGACATGCCTCTGTCGGCAAGAACTGTACACGACCGCAACGTCATGATGTCAAAACAAATCGAGGCAAGGCAAGTGAAGGACATAAATGTGGCACCTGTTTTTTCTCTCGCCTTGGATGAGTCAACGGACGTAAGCAATTTATCCCAGTTCAGCGTGATTGCAAGGTGTCGTCGGTGACATTACTTAAAGGAAAGTCTTGCAGTTTTGACGATGAAATGGACAACAAACGGGGAGGATTTATTCAAGTCCTTCACTGAGGTCGCTAAAGAAAAAAATCGACCGATGGATAAACTTGTTTCGGTGTGCACTGATGGTGCTCCGTGCATGGTGGGGAAACACAGAGGATTTGTGGCACTTCTTCGTGAGCATGAAAAGAGACACATCTTAAGTTTTCACTGCGTCCAACATCAGGAGGCGCTTTGTGCTCAAATGTGTGGCGAGCAGCTTGGAGAAGGTGATGTCGCTGGTTGTTCGGGTGGTCAATTTTATTGTTGCCCGAGCTTTAAATGATCGTCAGTTTATAACACTTCTGGATGAAGTTGGGAATAATTATCCTGGTCTGCTTCTGCACAGCAATGTGCGTTGGTTGTCAAGGGGGAAGGTGCTCAGCCATTTTGCAGCTTGTCTGAGGGAAATCCGGACTTTTCTTGGAATTCAAAATGTCGAGCATCCTGAGTTAGGTGACACCTGAGTGGCTCCTGAAAGTCTCGTGGACTGAACATCTAAACCAGCTTAATGTGAAAATGCAAGGCATTGGAAATACAATTTTATCCCTGCAACAAGCAGTGTTTGCATTTGAAAACAAGCTACAACTTTTCATCGCCAACATTGAAACAGGGCGTTTACTACACTTTGAAAAACTGGGAGAGTTTAAAGAGGCATGCACAGCAAGTGATCCTGCTCAACATTTTGATCTTCATCAGCTAGCAAGATTCACATCTAATCTCCTGCAGTCATTCAAATCTCGCTTTGGAGAATTTTGCGAGCGCAGTCATCTTTTTAAGTTCATCACCCACCCGCACAAGTGGACAGTGGACAGCGCTGACCGTAGTTACATTCCCGGTGTCATTCCTCAGTCAGAGATTTTGAGCTACAAGCTGCTGACTTGAAGGCCTCAGACATGTGGGTGAATACGTTCAAGTCACTGAATGAAGATTTGGAAAGACTTGAACGACTGCAAGCAGAGTTGGCAAGCCAACACAAGTGGACAGAAATGAAAAAACTTCAACCTGCAGACCAGCTAATTGTCAAAACTTGGAACGCGCTTCCCGTCACATACCACACACTGCAGCGTGTGAGTATTGCTGTACTGACAATGTTTGGCTCTACCTATACATGTGAGCAGTCTTTCTCACATTAAAAGAACATTAAGACCAACCTACGATCACGTTTAACGGATGGAAGTCTCAATGCCTGCATGAAGCTTAACCTCAACAAGTATCAACCAGACTACAAAGCCATCAGCAAAACCATGCAGCACCTGAAGTCACATTAATGATGTATGATTAACGGTGCACTTTTGCAGCCCGTTAACTATCGTAGCTCACAAGTACATGGTGAATTGTACACGAGACAAACTCTGAATGAGAATAATGATAACGATAAAAGATGCAATTGCAGACTGCAGAGCACTAACAACTTCCGGTGACGCAGGTCACGCGCCGCTGTGAAGTGAAAGATTTGCTTTATTTTATTTCATTTTTGTAATAGTTTTTGTCAAAATGAGACTGATAGGATGATTAGGGTGCAGTGTACATTAACAAAAATATATATTACTAACACAAAGCACAAAGACAAACAAATGATTGGTTGGTTTTTTTTCTCCTTGACACCCCTCACGATCGTCTTGGGACCAGTCTGCAGTTTACCGGTCGATTGTGATCAACGTAATGGGCCCTGGTATATACTGTATGTTCAAGGTGCATGCTAACTGGAAGGGTTAGCAGTGAATGAGTTTGTAATCTTGATTCTGACATTATTCCAATTTAGTTGTTTTTGACAAAGATAAACAACGGTCCCTAAATTTAAACTTTGACAGCTGTATCGAGCGCCATATCTTTGTTTTGTTCGTGTTTTTCTTTTACAAACATTTAATATTGTTTAATATTGGAAGTCAAGATGGCGCCCGAGTAGGCAGCCGTCGGCAAGTGTTTTCATGAGCCTTGCTTTTTTTGTTGTTTTTGTGTTTGTTTTGTCACTTTGTGTTTGTTGTTATGTCGTGTGGACCTGATGTGGACTTTTTTCAGCATTTTTTTTGGCCACGACATTCATCAAGGAGGAAACTCTGTGCTTGGTGGTTGCGCCTTCTCGGCAGCATGGGTATACGAGCACTGTTTTTGACTGGGAGGAATGTCGGCGCCATTTGACTGTCGTTGCTGGACTGTCCCGGGGCGATTGTGTCTTGCGCCTGTAATGGGCAGCATTTTTCACAGCCCTGCTTTGTTCAGCGGAGAGATAAGTGCTGTTGAACGGTCTGCAGCTGGATGGATGTTAAGTCTTGAGGAGCCGACGATGAGAAGAAAGGAGCGTTAGCGCGGAGCGCCGATGCGGATGTGGAACTGGGAGTCGCAGCTTGGAATTGAAGTGAATTTACATCGGACAGGAGATGTGAGCCAATCTCTTTTTCGTCAATGGACGCTACAGCTTCGTGTTTGCTTTCAAAAGCAGACGTGTGCACATTTTCAGCATGACGTCTCTGATCCAGTGGTGAAAGGACACTTTGATCCGCTCCTCTTTCATCTATAACTGCTTCGTACGACAAAGTGTATGCAGAAAAGTGGTAAAGATTGCACGACTGTCAGTGTCCTATATGTTGTGTTGTGTTATTTTTGTTATTTTGACTTCAAAATGGCGCCGCGTGAGTGGCTGCCTTTCCAGCAGCTCCTATATTTTGTTGTTCTACTTCTTCCTTTCATAACTTTGATGCTGTGAATCGGGAATTTCTCCATTGCGAGACTAATAAAGGTTTTCTTATCTTATCTTATATTGAACAGAGAAAATATATGTGGTGATGTCAATAATCTGACCTGCAGGGGCTCATAGTGGGGTCTAGCACTGCTAGCTTCCAAAGGATCACCATTTCATCACACATGCTGGCACAGGCATGAGCTGCTACATCCGTTTGACCATTGCTCCGTCCAGTGTGTCCACTGGCACTGCTGTGTGATGTCGACGTTCGAACACTATACCACCAGCTGATGATCTGAAAATAAACACAAACATCACAGACAAGAGTGAACAGTTAAGAGTGCCAAAAAGAACCATTTATTGTTTCTCTCAAAGATAGATTGCTTTACTCATTCACTTCCAAAGACAATTTTAAACATCTGCTCAGACTTGGTCTAGAATTGGCTGGTACTGAATGAATTAAGATTGTGTTTTTCAAACCCTGAGATATTGTCAGGTGTGCCATGGGAAATAATTCCAATTTGTATGCCTGTACCCTATCACCTGGCAGAGTAATCATGTATTACTCTTCCATACCGGTAGGTAACAGCAGCAGCTAGTCAATTGCCTTGTGTTTCGAGATAAGCTAAGTCTCTGACGTGAGACAATACAACGAAAGCTATCTTTCATTTGGATTTACTTTTACCGGAGATGCAACGTCACCGACTACGTTGTGCTTCGTATGTGGTGAAAAGCTCTCCAACAGCGCTATGGGACAATGACCACCTGCGATAGATGAACATCCGAGAAGTAGGGTTTGCCCCCCTCCCCTAGGAATTTGTGTGTAAGGGGTTGTGGGTACCAGCATGTTTAAAATATGTAAACAGTATTTATACTTTATATATTTGAGACAAAGACTATAGTAGTACACATGTTTACTTATATCTATAATTATAAAACCTTATCCAGTAATTAACATTCATCAACATTGTCTTTATGCAGCTGTGACTGTGTAGACCAGGGGTGCCCAAACTTTTTGGATCGAAGATCTACTTTTCGATCAACTAACCTCACTGGATCTACCCTTACCGGCGCGCACACGCACACACACACACACACATTTAAGATTTACCTGCTTTATTTTTTAAATATTTTTTTTGTGTGAAAATGAGACTGATAAGATGATTAGTGTGCAGTGTATATTAACACAAAAATATATTACTAACATGTACAAAGACACACACATTTTTTTTTTCTTCTCGACACTCCTCGGATCTACTTGGGACCTGTCTTAGATCTACCGGTAGATCAGGATCTACCTAATGGGCACCCCTGCTCTGAGTCATTCGGCATTTTTTTTCTGAATGCAGTACTTTGGGGAAAAAAAACGCGATGCACCTCGGCCGAAATAGCGAGGGATCACTGTAATACTTTCATTGTTAAAATATGCTTTTTTCACATTTTCAGCTTGTTGTATGCCGCGGAATTTTTTCAATGAAAGAAAAATGCCTTGGCTCAAAAAACACAGACAAATTCCGCGTTTTGACATCATCAAGGCCTAAACAATCTTCTGAGCAACTATAAGGTAGATGTGGTTCACCCAGAAGGCGAAAACAGCAAATATTAACACATATTTCCTTTAACTAGTAGGTGGTGCTAACACTCTATATTCTAGTGAATAAAGGACTGAAACCATGCAGCTTTCTGTTCATGTGACAACTTTGAAGGGCAGAAGAATTCTCCTGTTTTCATTTTTTTTTAAATTTTGTGTGGACAAATTCAACTGTCAACCATCCTGCAGGTAATAGTTTGTAACTTGGAGTCGACTTCAGGCCTGGACTCTCATGAAATAAATTTTTGAAAGAATAGGATTATATCCGTCAAGTTACGGCAGTTTTTGTTGTGACAGCAAATCATCCGATTTCTGGTGCCGTAAAGGCCACGTCTTCTCTTGAAAAGTCACAATATTGGGTCGAACACATGATCAATGTATTCAAGCTTTTCTGACAAATATTCAACTTGATCCGTTGAATGAGCTCAGCGATGTACTGTACATCGTGATATACATTGTCGTTTGGGATTTTTTTTAAGCATGTTCCGAGGAGTTAAACATTTCCCAAAACCCCCAAAATGATATGAAAGCAGGAGTTGTCAAAATGTGTTTGATGTGTCCAAGATTTCTGGCTTCATAGTTTTATGATATCTCTCCAGAACTGCTTAAGTTATAAACACGGATGGGGGTGTCTAGTAGTAGTATATCCAGTCTACTGTATAGTCCAAGATGTCAAAGGTCAACTAAGTGTCCGTCAGGGGCTCATAAATCACTATTTGGTGGTATGAAGAGAAAACACCAAAGGAGGTTTTAAATGCAAAATAAATAAAGCAGAGTATGTGTTTTCCCCCTTACATGTGTAGTTGATTTCTTCCCATGAGAAGAAGTTGTGGCAGAAACTGAGGCTGAGGCTTCCTAATGATAGGGTAGCTACCACCTGTTCACAAAAGGCCCTTGATGCAAATGACTGGACAGAGGTTGGTTGTAAAAGGCAAAATGTTGCACATGGCTTTTAATTCAAATGTCTATTGTCATAAAGGGTAAAGAAATGATCAGAGGAGGTTTTAAATGAATAAGGCACAGTAAATGTTTCTTCTTACCGAACCGGTAAAACTAAAACATTTTATTATTCCACTCTTTCATCTCAAACTGCTTTAAACAACAAAGCGTATGAGGGAAAAGTAGTTAGGACTGCACAACTGTCCGAGTTTTATGTTATGTGTTGTGTTCATTATTTTACTTTATAAACGTATTTTATGTTATGTGTTGTGTTTATTATTAAACTTTATGTTAACTGTTTTGTTAAGCGCTTTGTTACAACTGCTGCTGTTGTGAAAGTGCTATATAAATCAGCATGTATTGTATTCTTACCCTTTTTATGCTGAATTTGTCAGGTGTGCTGCAGTTTCTGTGTGTGTGTGTGTCTGTGTGTGTGGAGGACTTGCAGGTTTGGTGTGTTGGAGATGTCGGCAGTTGAGTTCCATCACCCTGATTACTGCTGCTGTGAAAGACACTCTGGGACACCAACCCATCATCAGATTGTCTACGTTCTAAAACGAGTAGGGAACTACGGTTCCTTGAGAGCCATATCCTGCTGTTTTAGATCCCTCCCTACTCCAACACACCTGATTCAAATGATCAGCTCATCAGCAAGATCTGTCAAGGCCTAAAACTCTCGAGGAACCGGAGTTCCCTCTCCCCCTGTTCGAAAAGAAACCACTTGTTGCCATCATCGTTTTTGGAAATCTTGCATTGACTGCTTGCCTGCATAGATTCCATGCTTCGTGGCAAGAGCTTCTTGGCATATCATACATACAGGCGTTTATCTTATATCTATGAAAAAATGTGTAGCTGTCCACTCTTTATTAAATACTCGGCGCACATTGTTCACTTTCCTTTTCGCTACTATCCTTTTACAGTAGGGCTCAAATGGCAATGGCTAAGGTAAATGAGAGCGAATTCAAGACCATTATTTTTGTACAAGACAATATGAATGTGAAAGAAGAAAGGGTGAAAGCGGACATGAAAGAGATGCCAGCGATTAAGCCTGTTCCCCGCCAAAGAGTGACGTCACACACGAAGAATATTCACAGCAAATCAAACAAACAAATCTGATTGCATAGAAGACAGTGGATGTGGGTTTGGCAGTCGAATACACTTCAGCTCCAAGTTCACTCAAGGTCGGTCAGTGCGCCATCTACTGGAGAAATGTGTACAATATGAAATGATTGAACGATTTAAATAAATATATTTTTTGGACAAGTTCAGTGGGCCGTTTTAAAAGCCCTGTAGGGCCGTATATGTATCTACATGAGATCAAACATGCCAGGATTAGACTTTTTTCCCCCACTGTAGGGGGCACTGCAGAGACAATTTTTTTGTAATTGTTTCAGAGTATCTATTTACACGGCTAGTCCCAAGAATGCGCAGTTTGGTGAATTTTCATGCCCCCCAAAATGTGATTCACTGTGCAAAATATAATAGTTAATGATAAATAGAGGGCAGCCCGGTGGGGCAGTGGTTAGCGCGTCGACCTCACAGTGCAGAGGTGCAGAGTTCAATTCCAGCTCCGGCTTCCCTGTATGGAGCTTGCATGTTCCTAGGTGTGAGTGCGAGCGCGGATGTTCACCTATGTGTGCTCTGCGATTGGCTGGCAACCGGTTCAGGGTGTCCCCCGTCTACTGCCTGAAGACAGCTGGGATAGGCTCCAGCACCCTCCTGCAACCTTTGTGAGGATAAGCAGATCGGAAAATGGATGGATGATAATTAGAGCTGCGGGCAACTTGCCCTTGCCATTTTGGGGTGCTGGCACCTGGAAATTTGGGGAGAGGTTTAATGGCAAAATAAATCTCTAGTATACAGATTTACAGCTTTTGCCAGGCCTGCTGTGTGTTTCTAGGGGGCGCTACTGGGCCATTGTTTAAAAATCACACAATAAACAAAGAAAATATTGATTATTTAGCGAGGCGTGATATGTGTGCAAAGTTTCGTACGTTTTCGCAAATGTTTTACTAATTTAAATTCGCGTCATTTTTCTTATACAAAACTATACAGTGCATAGCTATATATAGCCATCTCGTTACGTGCGTCCCACGTTGGTATATTAAGATATTTTGTGATGTTTTCTTTAATCAATGTATTTCTTCTCAGTGAAAAAACTGCTTTGAGATGATTGCATGACTTGGTGACTTGCTTGCCTAAGCAATTTCAGAGATGGACTCTGGAGCCTGCTTTGACGACTTCAGAGATAAACTATTTAGCCTGCCTTGACAACTTCATAGTCTGCTTTGTTTGAATTGTCAAAACTTGATTGAGATCAATGCCACTTGATTACACAACAAACAGTGTGGCGTAGGGAGGGATGAGAATGGCCACTCACCTCTCCCAATGCACACACTTTAGAGGATAAAAGGAGGGGAGCGATGCTCCTCAGCAGAGTCCGCTATGGGTTTCCGTACAAACGCCTAGCTCGTATTGAAGCTCACTCTGCTGAGGGTGTTGGCTCTCCACCCTACTGGCACACGGTAAGAGTTCTTTAGCTTCATACAACTTGTTTGAATTGTGTTATCATTTCTGTGTGGGACCAATAAAGTGCCTATTGTTGGTAGCCAGAAGTGTCTTGTCGTTATTTCTGAGTGCCTATCTCCGATGATCCTTTATAAAACTTGATATTCATTCAAATTGAGTATCAGAAGTGTTTCAAAACATTTTTGGCGTTGTCGGCAGGATCACTGGAGAATACATTCAGAAATGGCTTGTTGTTTTGCTAGAAAAATGGCTTGTTGTTTTGTTAGAAAAACTGTGAAAGGAGAGGAAGTGTCTCCTAAGGAGGATTGCGTTTCCGGATGGGAAAGCAATGAGTTTAGGGAAATAGGGAAACTCCTTAGACGGTACGGGGGACGCCCCAAGCCATGGATGTGAGCATTTCCTTCGGCTTCTCCACCGCTGATTAAGGATATACTCAGCCAGGTGGAGATAAAAGAGAAAGCCCCGCTGAGGGGGATTCGTGAGATGTTGTGGATTTGTGCTGAAGCTTGGAAAGAAAGATCAAAGGCTTTGGATAAAGAATGTGCTTCAGAGTTATTAAAAGATAAAAAGATAACTGAATTAGAGGAAAAAATTAAAACGCTTGAATCAGACAGAGAAAAAGCGCAAAGAATGTTAGAAAAATCAGTTTCTTACATTTCTCAATTGGTACGAGAAAAAGGTAACAAAAAACCACGCCAAGCTCACCCGAAACAGCTCCGCTCTTTTACCATGGAATTGCCCGAGAGTTGGGAACCAGAAGGGTGGCGCGGAGACTTGTGGGGAGATGGTGATGGAGAAATGACATACGGTGGAGAATTGAAACCTCAACCACTGTATCCAGATTTGAATCAAGTAAAAATACAACCCATCACCCGCAGGCGGGAAGAGAAACTGGTTGTTCCTCCTATATTTCAGGAAGAAAGAGATGCAAATGGTGTGGTGATAGTGGATGGGGAAGGAAACCCCATTGTGCGAGCAACTCCGCAGCCACAGCCCCCACCGCGAATAACAATAACATTGGAGGATTTTTCACAAGAAGAAATTTCTCATTTGACAACAAAATATAGACAAAAACAGGGAGAACCTACTGACGCCTGGATAAGGCGAATGTTTGAAGAAGGAGCAGATTCTGTAGGGCTTGATGCAGGGGACTATTTGCGCTTCGGTGGCCTTAACAATGACTCGCGCTTGAACACTGAATATCGAGCATTGGGCCGAGAATTGCGAGACGCAGACCGAATGACACCGTTTACCCTGTATGCAATGGCTGCGCAGGCGGTGTATCCCACTTGGCATTACTGGCCTGAGGTCAAAGGCCAATGGTCAACTATGCGTGATGCGATACATCGTATGGGAAGATTGTGCACTCGCGAAGCCATCTCACGGGCAGGCCATGCTTTTATTGATGACTCACCCATACCAAAAGTGGTGCGAGATGCAATGATTAGAGACGCCCCTTCTCATTATAGATCAGGAGTACTTACCATCTTGCTAGGAGCAGCTGAGAACAGTTTCAGTGATGTTAAAACGTGCCTAATGGAATTGGCGACTTTGGGAGACTGGGGAGACGCAACGCGCACTCCCCGACCTGAATCAAAGAATTATAGGTCAGAAAAAGAGGAGAAAAAGGCAAACTCAAAGTCATCTGAAGGGAGAGGGAACCGACGGGAAATGTGGAGGCCACTGATAGCAGCGGGAGTCCCGGCCGACGAAATTGACGGGCTACCCACTAGTGCCCTAGCCGCGAAATGTAAACAACGCGGATTGAAAGTCAGTTGTTTGAGTATGGGAACAAATAAAAAAGAAAGAAAATCAGACATAGCACAACTAATGACCCTCTTAAAAGAAATGGTATCGCCGGGAGTGCAGCCAACAGCCCCTCCCCTTGAAACTTACAGAGAGGAAGAGGATGAGGAAGAAAGTACAGACTCAGATGAAGACATGCTGGTTGACGTAAGAGGCCCCAGCTATATCGCAGCAGTAAAGAAAGGGCGGGCAAAGCCCAAAAGCAAGGGAAAGAATAAGGACAGGAAATCACGAACTTTTGATCTCCTCAGCTAGGATGAAGGCCAAACTCAGTCAACCAGCCAGAGTCAAATCGTCCACCGTTGGTCAGTAGGGGATATCCGACCCCACGTCCAACTTGAAATTTATTGGAACAATTCGGTACAAAAAGTAATGGCACTGGTTGACACAGGAGCGGAGGCCTCATTGATTTATGGAAACCCTGACAAAATGAAAGGTGAAATAATTCCTTTAAGGGGATTGGGAGGACAAGTGGTGAAAGGAAAAGAAGTTGTCCCCCCCATTAAAAATCGGAAAGATGCCGAAATAAAAATTTGAGGTCGTTGTGACACCTATCCCAGAGTGGATAGTTGGAATGAACATTCTGGCTAGAATGACTTTGCATTTGAAAATGGGAAAATTCCAATTCGGAACAGTAACGGAAACTGAGATACGAACGATTTTGGTAGGAAAGGTAAAAATGGCACCATTTCCCATACCTAAAGCCACAGAAACAGTCTCCCTTAAACAATATCGAATTCCGGGGCGACAAGAAGAGATCACTGCTACCATCAAAGAATATTTGGAAGCAGGTGTGCTGAAGCCGGTAACCACAAAGTGGAACAACCCCTTGTGGCCGGTAAGGAAATCAGACAATACACGCGGAATGACCGTTGATTACCGACAATTGAACAACCGACCTGTGGGGTCAGGAGTGACTCCTTTGATTCGAATGATTTCAAATCAAGAACCTGTAATGGTCACAGAAAGTATTAAAATGTGGAAAATTGACCCAGAGGCTGAAATTCCCGTCAGAGTCACGCCTGGCTGTGCCGGACTTGATTTGCGAACTTTGGCACCTGTAACACTCCTCCCTCATGAAATTCAAATTGTTAAAACAGGGTTGGGTCTGCAGTGCCCGAAAGGCACTTACGGTCACATCCTTCCTCGGAGTGGCCTGTCACTGAAAGGCCTGACCATCCAGGCAGGAGCGATAGATGCAGACTATCAAGGAGAACTGGGAGTAGTGTGCAAACTACTCTCAGACCAACCCTTGGTTTTGGAAAAAGGAGCTAAAATAGCACAGAAAAGTGGGTAAATGTACCCATAAACAAATGCTATATGCGAGAGAACTAATCATGTTTTTTCTTGTTATTTAGTGTTTAACCAAATTTGTTACAGGTTAGAGAATTAATGCCTTGGTGGGAGTTGCTGATCGGGAGACCTGCTAAAACCGGACGAGACCATGGACCTCATTGGGCGCCGCGACACTGGAGGTGTCGTCTGCTGGGTCATCTGCCTCCTTGCCGTTGGTGCCATGGTCCAGCCCTCCTGGGGGATGACCGAGGGCTGAACCTGCAGGACAATTCAAGAAGCTAGATCTATACAACTTGACGGTATCCTACTGAATATCACTTGTAATCAGCCGATAGTGATGTGCGACCTCGACATCCTTGAAGTGATCAAGGGAAGCGTGGTGACAGTCACCGCCCTGGACACGTCATGTAAACTGAACGCCACGGTGTTCTTTCATGATGGGGACTGGTACTACGATGAAAAAAACGAATGCGACCCTAATCATCAGGGATCAAACTGGACAATAGTGGCGGATGAAGACTTCATCATCGGAGACAGCGAACCTATTGGGCACAATACCCGTGGGTATCCGGTGAGAGTGATTCCTCGAAAGCTACCGCCGACCATAACTTTGACACACTTGTCCCCCGTTTTGGATACCTGCACACACCTTGCACAGGCAACAATCGAAACGAGAGTATTTTGGACAATCCGCTTTCCCCCGATTCCGAAGTGTGGACGAAGGAAAAGAGCTTGGTATGATACTTTGTTGGGGGGAACGGGGACGGTGTTGGGATTTGCAAATGCGGCTGATAATGAAGTAACTCGAACAATGTTGTCTAATACTGGAGAACATTCGGCTAGAGCCCTACATCAAGTAGGGGTTTGGCTTCCCACTTCCTTGGTGGGGCAAAAAGAAAACGCGGAATTATAGAAAACAATTTTCAATTGGGAAATCAACCTATGGGGAGAGGCACAAAACGTGCTACAGAATTTGACTAAACAAAGCAATTGGACAGTACGTTGTATTCAAACCCTACATGCTGCAGCACAAAAAGAATCTTTTTTGAGAGTGGTAACTTCAGGGAATTTTCGAGAGTGGCGTAAGGTGTGGAATATATCTGATTTTTTATGGTTGAAATTACATCCAGTATACACCAAATCTGACCGAACTAAGTGTACAGGGTATTGGACCCAGTATAAAGTGGCCACGATGAAAACGGTGTGTAAATACCAAGTTTTACCTGTCATAACACGGGATAGCTACTGGTTTCTCCATATGGATGGAGACTGGTTTGAACCAAAAACGAACATTCTTTCTGTGCCTGCTGTTTCGGTGATCCACTTATTCCCGTTTTGATGTTACGCACAAAGCGATTCCTCTGTAGTTTCGAGCGTAACGTGATTTTTCGTATGAATCATCCGAAGGGCGTATCACTCACCTGTGATGTATGCACGGACCACGAGAGCGAGATACGACGGGAGGCACAATTACGAGGCAAGTTGGTCATTAGATCTATAGGCTAATCGCTATGAAAAATATTTTGAAACAGGATTGGTTATTCTATAATTTACTGGTTGTAGCATGGTAACTTTACCACAAGGTGTAGTAATGCTAATGTTAACTGTTGTTGAACTAATGATGTGTGTTCGATTCTTTCGTCAAATTGCTAGTAGATTACACATGCATCGTCTTGGGAAGAGGATGTCAAGCCACATCAACACTAATAATTAATGATTACCAGTAAATTAATCTTTGCAGTGTGAGATTGGAAAAAATACTGGTATGCTGTATTCAACATTAAGTATTTTGATCCATTAATTTTTTTGAATAAACCTGGAGTACACAGCTGCTGATGTAATGTTCATTGTTAATGCATAGTTTTCAAACATTTACGCTTGAAACATTATACTTTTCAGTTTCAGAATTCTTGATTATGAATATTAGTCAAAATAGAAAAATGGGTTCCCATGATGAATGTTTACGGAACCCAACATTAGTTGGCGTGGTTTCCCACTGGGTAATCCGATGGAACCGAAAAAACGGTTACAGTGAATTTCCGAACTCCTCAGGCCTGCTACTAAATTATTTAAATGTTTGCAGCATTTGTTTATAATTGTATGTACTGTATATGTTGTTGTTTATGTTATTATCATATGCAATTGAATACAATACAATACAATACAATACAATACATGCTGAGTTATATAGCGCTTTCACAACAGCGGCAGCTGTAACAAAGCGCTTTACAAAACAGTTAACATAAAGTAAAATAATAAACACAACACATAACATAAAACACGGACAGCCGTGCAGTCCTAACCACTTTTCCGTCACACGCTTTGTTGTTTGAAGCGGTTTGAGATGAAAGAGGAGAGAATCAAAGTGTCCTTTAACCAGTGGATCAGAGACGTCATGCTCAAAATGAGCACACGTCGGCTACAAGCTAAGTTTCAAAGTCAACAAGAAGCTGTAGCATCCATTGACGAAAAAAGAGATTGGTTCACTTCTCCTGTCCCATGGAAATCCATTTCAATTCCAAGCGGCAACTCACGGTTCCAAATACGCATCGGCGCTCTTCGCCAACGCTCCTCTCTCCTCATCCTCAACTTCAGCGGCCATCCATCCAGCCGCACTAACGCCAACTGTCCAACAGCGCTGACATAGCCACTGAACAAATCGGGGTTGTGAAAAATGCTGCCCATTACTGGCGCAAAAAACACAAGCGCCCCAGGTCTATCCAGCACCGACAGTCAATGGCGCCGACATTCCTCCCAATCAAAATCTGTGCTGGTACAGGCGTGCTGCCGAGAAGGCGCAACCACCAAGCACAGATACTGCTCCTTTGACGAATGTCGTGGCCAAAAAGCGCTGAAAACAGTCCATATCAGGTCCACACAATGAAACAACAAACAACATGTGACAAAACAAAAGACAAAAACAGCAAAAAAGAACAAAAAAGAACAAAAAAGCAAGGCTCTTGAAGAGCACTTGCCGAAGGCTGCCTACTCGGGCGCCATCTTGGGGAAAAAAAATAAATAAATAAGAATAAGGAGACCATTTCAGAATTTGAAATTTGAGACTCTCTAAATGCATAATGGGACTCATACTTTTCTGATCAGCGACTTCCTGGGACTCGCTGGGGGTAAACTGTAAAATTACAGTGAAACTCCTCTAAATGAAATCTACATGGGCGAAAATACCCCCTAATGTGAAAAAATCTTCATGCATTAACGTTATACAAAATAATTTTCTCTGCTCCTGCTTCGCGAAGACATTCACTACAACGAAGTCTAATCCAACAGCGACCTCTACTGCTTTGTTAGGAAATGGCAGCAGCAACCACCACAGTGGTTTACATAGTGAACAATGTTAATTTCGGTCACAGCTGTGAGTTTCCTGAACGCAGACAATATTTTCAGGGTCGGATAGATACAACAATATAAAACGATATGACCTGCATGAAAAATGTGCTATTTTCGAAACATGACAATAAACATGAATCATGACAAGCGGTACGTCCTATTTGGCCGCAACATTATCTGGTTGCTATGGTAACGTTTAAACGTGCCTTCAAAATAAGTCACGCCGCAAATAAAAAGTGCATGATTCATTGAAAAATACGACTCACCATCGTCACTTACTATGCAGAGTAGGCTTGGTGCGTATAAATCTCCCGTTGAGATAAAGCCGTATTTGAAATAGAACTGATACTGTCTATTAAATGTAGCCTTCTCTTTCTTGAAGTTGTAGGCTCTTCTTCTGTCTCCTGGCTGGGCCTTTTCCCCTTCCCGAAAAAAACTTTTCAAAGACGTTTATTTTTTATGCGGTGACCGAGAAGCGCGCTTGCACCTGCATCAAGAGTCACTGTAGACTGATATAACAGTGAATCCGGTCGTTTTTTCAAAATAAAATATCTTTCAGATTCCGAAATGAATAAAACGGAAGGAATGCAAGTTATTTATTCTTTCTTTGTGGCCTGGCACCAAATGACCCGCGGACAGTTACCGGTCCGCGACCCGGCGGTTGGGGACCCCTGTATTAGAGAACATTTAACATACGAGAGCTGTGAGCAGCTAAAAAGGGTCCTTGAATTCCTGGCCACGTTGGGGTACTGGTACGTGAGGGTACCGACGCATAGGACAATAACTAAATGTTTTTTAATTCCAATATGTTAGGGAGGGGCAAGCCGGGCAGCCTCCTCAGCCAGGGTGCTCTGAACCTCACACCTGATACTCATCAGTTTATCACCCACCTGTAGCTAATCTGCTCGTTTGGACTGGTATAAATTGGCTCCCAAACAAGTCCTCAGTGCAAGTGTGTGTCGTTACCACCTGGAGTGAGCTCTATTGGCATCTCCTGAAGTTTTCGTTTCCTGTGCAGACATTTGCTTGTGGACTTCTCGTGCTTCTCCCTGAACTTTTGAGTAAGTCCCATATTTTTCCCTGAGTGAGGGTTTCGCATCCTGTACAAGAGATTTTCTTGTGGATTCCTCATGCCTGAGTTGACTTTGCAAAGACTAATAAACAACGACAAGTGTTGGCTTGCACCATAACTGCCTGTTGTCGTGCAATTGGGGTCACAGAAAAATCCTAACAGTACAAACTTGCCATGACGACCCCAGCCGACACAGACAAATCTGGACTCGATTTGATCCAACATGTTCTCGTCAAGCAGGTTCACCTGACCACTACCCACACCCAGCACCCCTTACAGAGCCTTCAGACTCAAATCCAGCCTCTTCAGCTTGCGGCGGAGGCCTAGTTTAACCAGCAGATGTCGTTAGCGAACCTGACATTCATCCGTGCTTCCAAGGCACGCTGGGCGCTGGTTCCCGCAACTCTAAAGCAGACGCCCTGTGCCGACAACACCCACAGGAGCCTACTATCGAGGAACCCCTCCCCATCCTCCCTGAGAGAAAGGGGATTGGCATGGTGACCTTGAGCCTGGAGGCTGCTGTCTAGCGAGCTTTCCGTTCCAATCCAGCTCCCAGCAACATCCCTCCTCGCCGGCTGTTTGTTCCGAACCCTGCTCACTCTCGGTTACTCCAGGGGTGCCACGCTCGCCGGTTTGCTTGCCACGCGGGTTATCATCTTACCTTCACCTTCGTGGCTCTGAGGTTCTTGTGGCCCACTATGAGGAAGAGATGTTAAGGAATTTGTCATGGCCTGCACGGTCTGCGCTTGCAGAAAGGCTTCTCACCAGGCCCCGGTCTGCTGCAACCCGTTCCTACACCCAGTAGGCCCTGGTTCCATGTGGAACTGGACTTTGTGTTCGGACTTCCCCCTTCTGAAGCTAAGACTGTGATCCTAACAGTGGTGGACCGTTTCAGCAAGGGAGTTCAGCTGCTGGCCCTGCCTAAACTTCCATCTGCCTCCTCGGGATATCACCCCCAGACTAATGGGCAAACTGAGAGCATGAACCAGAGCGTGGAGTCCGCCCTTCATTGTGTGGCCGCGAAAAACCCTGCCTCCCTGGGTCGAATACGCGATCAACTCCCTGGTCTGCTCCGCAACTGGAATCTCGCTTTTTGAGGCTTCTCATGGTTCCCAGCCACCCATCTTCGCTGCACAGGAGTCTGATGTGGCAATTCCTTCCATGCAGACCCACCTGGACCGCTGCTGCCATGTATGGGTCAAACACTAACACAATTGTTTTTATTGTTTGAAGCATATTCAAAAATGAACATCAATTTCCAAAATATGATATCGGTGCCAGACAATATGTTTGACCCCAATTCACCACTATTCCACCATTATAGGTCACTTAAACAGAGTTGCAATTGGCCTTTATTCTATTTATCGTTTTCCATTTGACAAAGTTACCGTGCCAGCAATGTATGTGGTTTATCACAAAATTCAAAAAAATTCTGTTGTTTGTTTGCTTATTTTCACTGACATTATTTGAATAGACTCACACTTTAGTGTTGCTATGTTTCGATGTAAAGCCATGGATGGGGATTGAGCATTTTCATTATCTAATGATTACATTTTTTTCCTCCAAATCTGTTAATTTAGCAACGTTTGCTTTTTTTCCTTGAAGCTTCAAACAAGCTTACATTACCTCTGATGAAGTTCTTGCACGACTTCCAAAGTGTAGATGGAGTAATCTCGGAGTATAATTCATCTCCAAGTAAAGAGAAATGTGATTCACTGATGTTATTATCTATGTGCAGCTGTGAGTTTAACTTCCAGGAATTATGTGGTTTACCGAGATCATCTAAAATTACGAGGAAGGAAAGTGGACTATGATGATAAATCTCAATATGATGACATTATCATTATTGGGATCCACTTGAAGGCCAACTTAGACCTTAGATAGGTCTCTTGCGTTGCACTGTGGGACTTCCGGGTAGAGTGAACGCTGGCGCGTTTTGGCTGCTGCAGCTCTCCCACAAACTTTTGTGTTTTACGCTGTTTTTACTGTGTTTTAACGATCGATTGTTTTACTGTTTCGCATGGAATCACTATCATTATCTCACAGTCATTCCAGGCAGCCCCCATTCACGTCTGCCTTGCACTCTCAACTATCTTCGACTGTTTCGTCCCGGCGTCTCAGCGTCCTACCTGTCAACCTGTCGCTCCTCCATCGACCTGTCAAGGGTCTGCTCCAGTACTGGGTGGCCGAGCTCCTTCGGCTCAGCTTCCAATGGCTGGGCCCTCCTCCTGCTCTACACCGGCTCCCGGACATTGTTCGCTTTCCTTCCCGGAAATATATTCATCGTGGGTCTCGTCGGGGCTTCTGCCTCAACCGATACAACACCATCACCTCCTTCTGGTCTTCCTCCCGTCGGCCATCCAGAAACGCCGGCCGATCCGTCGACCATCGTGCATTAGCTGGCTTGGCTAGGTCGGCTAACGGTCCCCGCAGCAGCGAGACTGCCGCCGTCAACTTCGGGCTACTTAACATCCGTTCGCTTACTGGGAAGGGTCATCTCATTCAAGATATACTCACGGACCGTAAGCTTGACATTCTTTGCTTAAATGAAACCTGGCAAACTCCCGGGGACTTCTCACAGTTGAACGAATCCACTCCCCCGGGATTTGTTTACATTTCCAAGCCCTGCGATTCTGGTCGCGGAGGAGGTCTCGCGATAGTATACCGCGAGAAGTGGAAAGTACTTCCAGTTTCTCTCACGCCACTTTCCTCCTTTGAATGCCTTGCGCCTGTCAAATATCCGGACCCATTCCCACGATTATTGCCACAGTGTACCGCTCCCCCAAACCCCACCGCGACTTTTTAAATGAAGTGTCTACTGTCCTCACCCATCTCTCCTCTCTGTCACCAAATGTAATAATCCTGGGAGATTTTAATATACATATGGACAACACTGCTCTTCTTCTCACCATTGACTTCCATCCATCCATCCATCTTCTACCGCTTATCCGGGGCCGGGTCGCGGGGGCAACAGCTTTAGCAGGGAAGCCCAGACTTCCCTCTCCCTAGCTACTTCTTCCAGCTCTCCCCGGGGGATCCCGAGGCGTTCCCAGGCCAGCTGGGTGACATAGTCTCTCCAGCGTGTCCTGGGTCTTCCTCGGGGTCTCCTCCCGGTGGGACATGCCCGGAACACCTCACCAGGGAGGCGTTCAGGAGGCATCCGACTCAGATGCCCAAGCCACCTCATCTGGCTCCTCTCGATGTGGAGGAGAAGCGGCTCGACTCGGAGCCCCTCCCGGATGACCCAGCTTCTCGCCTTACCATTGACTTCACTTCTTCAATTAACAGTTTTGGTTTTGATCAATTTGTAGATTTTCCCACACACATCAAAGGTCACACCCTGGATCTGATCTGCTGCTCTGGTATTTCCCCCTCCAACTGTACTGCTGACGAACTTCCAATAACGGACTACTTCCTTATCTCATTCAACATTACACTCCAGCTCTCAACTGCCAAATCACTCCGGACCATTGTTTACCGTAATATTAAAGACATTAACATTGACTCTCTCACTGCATGGCTGACCACCCTGACTCCGGACACTCCTGATGATTTGGTTTTCCGATATAACTCTGGTCTCACCCCTGTAAAGTCCCGCTGTGTCCTTTTTACTCGGTCTGCCCCTTGGTTCACCCCTCATCTCCGTTCCTTGAAATCCCAAACCCGGCTGGCTTGAGAGACTTTACAGGAAAACTGGCCTCACTGCTCACAAGGACATCTATGCAGCTCAACTATCCCTCTACAAGGATTCCCATCTCTCAAGCAAAATCACATTACTACTCCGGACTCATCTGCTCCAATGCTGGAAATACTAAGACTCTCTTTTCCCTTTGGAACAGAATCACTCAACCTCCTGACTCCCTACCACCTCACCTTTATTCTCGTGACACCTGCAACGCACTTCTCCTCTTTTTCAACGAAAAAAATAAACAGAATCCACCAGCATCTGGGCTCCTCTGTACCTTTCCCCTCCTCTGACCTTCTCACCCCTTGCAAACTGTTCTCTTTCAGACCTCATCATTAAATCCAAGACTTCCTCCCGTCAGCTCGATCCCCTCCCCACAGTTCTGGTCAAATCCTGCCTACCCTCTCTGCTTCCCTTCATCTCAGCCATTAAACATTCCTCTCTGTCGACTGGAATATTTCCTGTGCTCTTCAAAACTGCAGCTGTCACCCCAATCCTGAAAAACCCCGTTTCAGATCCCAATGACTTCAATAACCTACGCCCCATTTCCCATCTTCCCTTCATCTCGACAATTCTGGAGGAAACAGTCGCCTCTCAGCTACACTCCCACCTCACCGACAATAGTCTCGATGAACAATTCCAGTCCGGCTTCCGTCCCCGTCACAGTACTGAAACAGCCCTCATAAAAATCACAAACGATCTTCTCATGGCAGCAGACTCTGGCCTAATCTCTATCCTCATCCTCCTTGACCTGAGTGCAGCCTTCGACACAATCTCTCACCCCATCCTCCTCAATAGACTCTCTACCATAGGCATCACCAACACCCCTCTACGTTGGTTCCACTCATATCTCACTGGCCGCTCTCAGTTCATTCAACTTGATTATTTTACTTCGCAATCCCTCTCTGTTTCTTCTGGTGTTTCCCAGGGTTCTGTGCTCGGTCCGCTCCTCTTCAGTGTCTACCTCCTTCCGCTCTGAAACATTTTCCGCAAATTTGGCTTACACTTTCACTGCTTTGCGGATGACACCCAGCTCTATCTCTCCAGCAAACCCGACGATTCTCTCCCACCCTCATCCCTCTCTCACTGTCTCTCAGAAATCAAATCTTGGTTCACCCATAATTTCCTCGAGCTAAACAGCAATAAAACTGAAATCCTACTCGTCGGTACCAAATCCACTCTAAACAAATCCGACAGTTTCTCCCTCATAATTGATAATGCCACTATAACTCCTTCCCCCCAGGTGAAGAGTCTGGGTGTCATCCTTGACAGTTCACTATCCTTTCACTCCGACATCAATAACATTACCCGGTCCGCTCATTTCCACGTTCGCAATATAAACCGCCTCCGTCCCTCACTCACACCACCGCTATCCTTGTTCACAGTCTCGTCACTTCCCGTATTGACTACTGCAACTCACTCCTCTTCGGTGTCCATCAAAAATTCCTCCATAAACTTCAACTTGTTCAGAATTCAGCAGCCCGGATCATCACGAGAACCCCCTCCTTCCATCATATCACCCCCATCCTCCGACAGCTCCACTGGCTTCCTGTCAAACTTAGAATCAACTTCAAAATACTTCTCTATACATTCAAAGCCATCCATAACCTTGCGCCCCCCTATCTGTCAGATCTTCTTCAAATCTCCATTCCCTCTCGCTCACTCAGGTCCTCATCCTCCCTCCACCTTTTTCTACCCTCTGCCCGTCTCAGTACAATGGGGTGCAGAGCCTTCAGTCGCTCTGCCCCCAAACTCTGGAACTCACTTCCTCCCAACATTCGTAATATTGACTCTCTTTCCTTATTCAAAACCCAGCTCAAAACCCACCTATTCAGACTTGCCTACCCGCCTTAAAATTTTCTTTCTTTATTATTTTATCTGTGTTTTACTATTGGTCTTGGCTGTACAGTGTCCTTGAGTGTTATGAAAGGCACTTACAAATGTGATATATTATTATTATTATTATTATGTCCAAGTCTGGCATCTCCATGGACAGGGGTCGGGAACCTATGGCTCACGAGCCATATGTGGCTCTTTTGGTGATTGCATCTAGATAAAACAAAATATTCTCACTTGTTTAATCCATCCATTGATTTTTTTTTTTTACTGCTCATTTCCTGTTGAGGGCTGCAGTTGGATCCAGGAGCAATTTTGATTGGAAAAACGCTAATCCGACATGAATAAGATGGCAAAAAGAAAAAAACAAAATGACGAATATGGTACACTTCAGGACGAATGGACCGAAGAATTCGCCTTTGTGGAGAGAACAGGCTCTGCGGTGTGTCTGATTTGCAATGACAAAATACTATAGATGAAACGGTCGAATGTAAACTTTGACACTTTGACACGCGCCAATCAACATTCGCATCAAAATACCCAGCGAGAGACAGCGGAACAGAAGTGTGCAAGCTACTGAGCAAGGTGCAAGCTAGCCAGCAGCAACTCCGCATATGGGCCCGGCAAGCGGACTATAAACGTCAGGGAGTGGTGACATCATTGAAATTGGCTGAGACTGATAATCTCTAATTCACCAATCAATTTACTCTGCAAGACCAAACTACTTTTGAGCACAGCGATCAAAGTTAACATCTTTAATTGGTGCCAATTCGCCTCCATTTGGAACAAACATGCTGTGTATACATTTGTCAATGGAGGCACATATATCATCATTAATTTGGGCCACTTTGCCCGGGAGAGCGGCAATGGCAGCCAAGTAGTTCACGGTCCGGCAAGTTGGTCTCATTGCACACCTCTTCAGGGTCAGCCGCGTCACAAGTGTCCGAGGATAGGTCAGGGCCTGCATCTGGCTGGTCATTCCTGGTTGACCTTTTTGAGACATCGTCTGTTCACCATTGTAGTTATATTCAGATGCCATTCCACAGTTTTGTATCATGGATTTACATTGATTCGAGTCACTGTTTGAGAGCGCTATGTAAGATGTCCTTCTGGGTTTGAAGAAGGAATAGAAAGCTGATCTAATGAGGACACGTAGTTTGGGATTTTTTTTTTTTGCAGCCAATGCATTTCCTCCTGCATTTCCTCCTTTATGGTGAACGAAACAAACTTTGATGTCCCGCCCCATCATATAATAGTTTGAAAAAAAAATGTTTCCCCCTGTTGTCCCACACCTTAGGATGATAGAGCCGAAGTTTGAAGTCAATCGAATAAATCCTTTAGGACAGGGGAGAACGGGAGTTCCTTGAGGGCCCTCCTGGCTGTTTTAGATCCCTCCTTACTCCAACACACTTGATTCAAACGATCATTATTGTTTCAGGCTTCTAGGCTTCTAAAGAACTTACTGATCAGCTGATCGTGTTTCTGCTTGGCTTTATCACGGCCTTGATTGTTCCCGTTTTTTCCCCGTGACGTGAACCCCTTTGAACTATTTGCCCAATTGCACAGCCTTCGGAGCGTGCTTATAATGGATTCTGGGTCTTGTTTGTTTTCTGAGAATCTACTGCACCTACTGGTAACTTGTCTGGCATGTAACAATAAAAAATACACTAAAAACCAGGGATATTCTGGTTAGTCACACTGCACTGCTATTATTTTGAACAGCACTGTATACACAGTAAATAGTCCCAACCCTGGAATTCTATGAAAAGAAATTTCCTTCACCCTGAATAAAAACCTATGCATTAACATTTTGACTATGATATTACATTTCACCAGAACTTACGTAAGCGGAAATTCCACTCTCCGAAACCCGGATGGAGACAGAAGGCCACGGGAGCTTCAATACACGCAGCGCCCACGCGATGCAACTGAAGACACGACCGAAGACACATGTTCACCTCGCCATTTTCGATCATCGGATTCAAAATGACGACGTGTAAGTGACTTTTTATTGGTGTGCATTTTACTGTAATTGCGAACGATTTTAACTTTATTTACTTACGGCCTGTTGATCGCTGCACTAGCTTAAAAAGCAATGCCCACTCGACACAACTGGAGACACGATGGAACGTATTCGCTTTGCCGTTTTCTATCATTGGATTCGAAACGACGACGTGTGAGTGACTTTTTGTTGGCGTGCGTTTTACTGTAATTGCGAAAGATTTTAGCTTTATTCACTTACGTCCTGTAGATCATGGCATCGAAAACGAAGAAGAACCCAACAAAACAAAACAAAACAACCCAAGATAGACTCTTTTTTTCCCCCCCAAGACAGAAAAAAATCAACATAAAAATACTGTACGTACTATACTCTGTTGTGATTTATTTAATACTCTACACCGGTACTGTATAATGTACTGCTGTTTTCGTTATATAAACAGTTTTTGGAAAATATATTTTTGCATTTTATTGCTTGTGTTGTTACATGCATTTTTTCAACATACTAGCAGGTTCATAAAGGACATGTGCCATGCTCATTTCCTAAATAAGGAATTTCTGTTATAAGGACAGATTGGTCAGCGCAACCATGAGTCCGTACTTGATCATGTTACTGTATATATATAAAATTCCTCATCTCACCCCCCCTCGAGTGGTGTCCGTCCCTCATTCAGCTCGGGTCCTCTACCAGAAGTCAGAAAGCTTGAGGGTTCTGCGCAGTATCCTTGCTGTTTCCAGCACTGCAAATTTCTGGACTGAGATGCCCGATGTTGTTCCCGGGATCTGTTGCAACCACTCATCTAGTTTGGGGGTCACTGCCCCGAGTGCTCCAACCACCACAGGCACGACTGTCACCTTTACCTTCCAGGCTTCCAGCTCCTCTCGAGTTTCTTGTGTTACTTCTTTCTGATGTTTCCATCACTTGGGACCCTTACATCCACTACAACGGCTTTCCTCTGCCCTTTATCTATGATCACGATATCTGGTTAGTTCGCCATTACCATCTTGTCAGTCTGGACCTGGAAGTAATACAGGATCTTCCCTCTGTCATTCTGCACCACCTTCGGAGGTGTTTCCCATTTTGACCTTGGGGTTTCCAGTCCATTCTCCGCACAGATGTTTCGGTAGACTATGCCAGCCACCTGGTTATGGCGTTCCATGTCGGCTTTCCCTGCCAGCATCTTACACCCCTGTTGGATTGTCTCAGGTTCCTCTTTGCACAACTTACACCTTCGGTCTTGTCTGGTGTGGTATATCTGGGCCGCAATGGCTCTGGTGCTCAGGGCCTGCTCCTGAGCAGCCAGGATGAGTGCCTCTGTGCTGTCCTTCAGACCAGCAATCTCTAGCCACTGATAGGACTTCTTGAGATCGGCCACTTCAGTTATCGTCCGGTGGTACATCCCGTGTGGGGGCTTGTCCTCCCATGATGGTCCCTCTTCCAGCGCCTCATCTTCTGTTCCCCAATGTCTGAGACATTCTCTGAGTACGTCATCCGTTGGAGCCTTCTCCTTGATGTTTGTTTGTTTTGTTTGTTGTTTGTTTATTGAACATAAAACATATACAGTAATAATTTGACAGAATATAAGGTAGATAAAATAGTAAAAAGAAAGAAATCAGTCTTCATTCAACACAGTTATTATGTTCAAGGGAGTAGGAAGAAGTAAAAAACTTATCTAGTCCTACCCCGTTATGCGCTTATACCTAATAAATCATTTTCATATCAATCAGAAAAGAAAAAAAGTAAGAAGAAAGAAGTCTCCATTAAGGCTTAACCGTGATATTTTTACAACTTTTGGTTTGTATCGGGATTATATACATCCACACCCTGGCACTCTTGTGTCAATTTTCTCTTGTATTCATAATGGATATTTCAATACCTTTCTCTATCAACGTAGTTCTGATTTTTCATTATATTTAATGTTTTGAATTTATCATTTTAACTCTGATTGATGTAGGTTGTTTGTACTATATTTTTGAATATGTATCTATATTAGAATCACAATCATCTTTATTGGCCAAGTATGTAGAACACACAAGGAATTTGTCTCCGGTATAACACGCTGCATTAGTATCATCGTAAACAACAAAATCATTGAACCATTTTAGAGTAACCAGTAGTTTTGTAGTACCATTTTGTGGTGCAAGAAGAGTGACTACGTCAGTGACTGTTTAAGGAGTTAATGGCTTGAGGGAAGAAGCTTTTTAAGTGTCTACTGGATTTGGTGCGCATGGATCTGTAGCGTCTGCCTGAGGGGAGTGGCTGAAAAAGGTGGTGGGCAGGGTGCGGGGGATCCAGGAGGATTTTCCGGGCCCTTGTCTTGATTCTTGCAGTGTGCAAGTCCTCAAGAGTGGGTAGGGCGGTGCCAACGATTTTTTCTGCCGTCCTAACTGTCCGTTGAAGTCGGATTTTGTCCTTTTTTGTGGCGGCCCCAAACCAAACCGTGATGGAAGAATTACAATATTAGTGGCTATTGCTTCCACAAAGCCCATAACTGCCATTGAGGTGGTCCGTTTTTGTGTTTTGATGTATTCATGGAGCTTGGATGTTTCATCATGGACAGTGGCTCTCACACTCACTAGTCCCCGGTCTCAGGGTGCTGGATTTGGGATTGAACCCTCCATGCATGGTTAGGAGCTTTCGGGTCTTAACGTCCGTGGTCTGATCTCTTCCTTTGGCCACCTTATTATTCCTGCAGGGTATCTGATCACTGGCAGGGCATAGCTGTTTATTGCCCGGGTCTTATTCTTGCCATTGAGCTGGCTTCTTAGGACTTGCCTCACTCGCTGGAGGTATTTGGCCGTAGCCGCTTTCCTTGTTGCCAGTTCGAGGTTGCCATTGGCTTGTGGTATACCGAGGTACTTGTAGTTGTCCTCAATGTCTGCTATTGTTCCTTCAGGGAGTGAGACTCCTTCAGTGCGGACTACCTTTCCTCTCTTAGTCACCTGACTACACATCTGACTACATTTCTCAAGGCCGAATGATATCCCGATGTCACGCCTGTATGTCCTGGTTGTGTGGATCAGGGAGTCTATGTCCCTTTCGCTCTTAGCATACAGCTTTATGTCATCCATGTAGAGGAGGTGACTGATTGTAACTCCATTTCTGAGGCGGTATCCATAGCCTGTCTTGGTGATTACTTGGCTTAGGGGATTCAGTCCTATGCAGAACAGCAGTGGGGAGAGTGCATCACCTTGGTATATGCCACATTTGATGGACACTTGGGTAAGTGGCTTGCCAGTGGCTTCAAGTGTGATTTTCCACATCCTCATCGAGTTGGCAACGAAGGCTCTTAGGGTCCTGTTCACCTTATACAACTCCAAGCATTCAGTGATCCATGTATGTGGCATCAAGTGATAGGCTTTCTTGTAATCAATCCAGGCTGTACACAGGTTGGTACATCTGTCAACCAGGAGCTGATGTTTGGCTCCCCTGGTATCTCTACCAATGCCCTTCTGTGCTTCGCTCATGTATTGGTCCATGTGTCCACTTATCTTAGCCGCAATGATGCCTGACATGAGCTTCCATGTTGTGGAGAGACAAGTTATTGGCCGATAGTTGGATGCTGAAGCGTATATCAGCTCATTGGTTTCCGTGATCGTTACGGTAGGGATCGTCCTCAGTGCTGCATTCACATTTTCCATGAGACTTTCAGGTGGTACTTCACATAGCCGTTGTAATTGGTTTCTAGATTGCCCAGCTTTCACTCTCGCCATGATCTTAGCCTTCAGGTCAGTTGCTGCCGCGCTCAGCATATTGTTTTGTGTTTTTTGTTATTGTAAAGTGTCCTTGGGTGTCTTGAAAGGCGTTTATAAATAAAATGTATTATTATTATTATTATTATTCATTGGGGCTGGCCTCCCAATCTCATCATCTGCATTCATTGGGGCTTGCCTCCGAATCTCTGGTATGACCTCCTCCTCTGATCTGGCAGCCTGGGGCCCTTCACCATAGAACCTGCGTTGTACCTCATCAATCTTGTTTCGTGGTCAACCGTGACCGTGGGTTTCGAAGTAACCATTTAGCCCACGTTCTCTGCACGTAACCCCTCTGACTAGGGTTGCTTGAGTAGTAGCATTCCAACAGAGCCATGTTATCGCATCTCGCCCATCTCAGCTTTGTTCCAGTAGTTTCATCAAGGTGTTCTGGTTCCCCAGCACCTGACGTAGACCTTGTTTGGCCGAGCGACGTCTAAGCCGGCATGTAATTGGTTTTACTGTCTCTCATCATTGTATGAGGTAGGCATTAGCGTGAAGGATCTTGCCCAAGGACCCACACTGGATGGTGTTATGTGCTCATTTTTGCCCCAAGCGGGATTCGAACCACCGTCTCACGTATGCCAAACCGATGCCTTACCAACTGAGCTATATATATATATATATACACACACACACACATATGTGAGTGTGTGTGTGTGTGTGTGTATACATATATATATATATATACACAGACACATACTTTTTTTTAAACTTTTTTTTTAACAAAACAAAACCTACAAAACCAGTAGGGAGCTCTGCGATTGCTGCTCAGGCCCAAATATTTTCTCCAAAATGAATTTGGACCTTGCAGGGGTCGTTGCTCGGGCCCTAATAATCCCTACAAACAAACTAAGGATTTTACAACGGTTGATGCTCGGGCCTTAACCAATAAACACATACAAAAAAAATAAGAATTCAAAGTTGTACCTGTTCATATGTCAGGCACTGCTCAGTGAGTATCTCGAGGAGCGGTGCAGCATTGCTGTCTCGTCTCTTTAACATCTCCCTTACAATCGACAGAAGGTTCCAAATGCCCTCCGGTTCTCTGCCTCTTAGAGGTCTTAGCAGACATGCCCATTCAGCAGCAGCTGGTGGCTCAGTCGACGATAGATACATAGAATTTACATCACTGCAAACACAAACACATACACACAAAAATGAATAATTAGCAACATTAAACAAGGATCACAATCAAAATTGGCTATGGTAACTATCATGGCAATGACAGTAAGTCCAAGAATCTTAGGATACCTGCTGTCACATCACAGCCTCCCGGGGCCTGTTGCTGAAAGGTACGACTTCATCCTTCTCTTGTAGACCGTTTGGCATTTTTACTAACCCTAACTTCATACCTGTCAACTTGTACGTTTTTCTTATCATTTCAAATCATGTACGGCGTATTACAACTTTTATACGGAAAAAAAATTGTGAACTGATCTCACAAACACAATTTTGGCTCAAATCCAACGACCAACGACAATGCCGTGGTGGATCGCTACGATTGTCACGGCAAACCAGCAATTAAAGTAATCCTCAATCGTATTTTTTTCCATCACTGTGTATGGTTGGATTGATAAAGAATGATGTGCGCATGCACGGGAAGCCATTGTAAGTTTTTTTGTTGCTTTGTAAGGGAAATCGTAATAATTTATAAGGGCAGCGATTAGCCGAGGTTGATGGGTATGTAACTTTTTCAAGCCAGCTCGAGCTGTGCTGCAAAGTCCGATGTCATCTGACCTAAGTGCTGTGTCGAGGGCCTTGGAAAGTGAGCATACCTGGAGTGTTATCCAGGGTTTCTGGTTTGGAAAAACCCTGATACTTTCTCTGCAGACACAGTTTCCATACAGAACTTTATGAAGTCGAGTACTATCCCTATGTATGTGCCCAGGTCCTGGAGTTAAAATAGGTCCCACACTGTTTATTGGAAGCAGTCATGAAGTTCACTGAGTGCAGTCAAGGGCCAAGTTGTTAACAATATTTGTGGTAGGCTTTGTTCTGTGTCTGAGAAAGGTGCATGAAGGGATGAGCAGCAGGGAGAGATGATCTGACTCGACAAGGTGTGGTACGGTGTGGTTCTGTAGCAGTGTTTAATGTTGGAGTTCACATGGTCTAAAGCAGGGGTGCCCAAACTTTTTGGATCGAAGATCTACTTTTCGATTAACTAACCTCCCGGGATTTACCCTTACCGCCGCGCGCACGCGCACACGCACACACACACACACACACGCACACACACGCACGCCATGATGAGAAACAGCCTGAAATGGAGGCATGCAACGCACTTTTGCAGCCTGTTAACTATCGTAGCTCACACGTACCGTTTTAAAGTGCTTCCCTGGGCCCTCCTAGATTCCTATTCTTTGCTCGTGCCCTCGGTGAATTGAACACGAAGCAAACTCTGAATGAGAATCATGACGATAAAAGATAGAGCGCAACAGCTCTGATCACAAGCTGCAATTGCAAACTGCTGCGCGCTAACAACTTCCGGTGATGTAATCACGCGCCACTGTAAATTTAAGGTTTACCTGCTTTATTTAATTTTAAAAATATTTTTGGGGTGAAAATGAGGCTGATAAGATTATTAGTGTGCAGTGTATATTAACACAAAAAACATTAAATGGTTGTTTGTTTTTTTTCTTTTCGACACTCCTTGGATCTACTTGGGACCTGTCTTAGATCTACCGGTAGATCAGGATCTACCTAATGGGCACCCCTGGTCTAAAGTGTTTCTACCTTCTGTTGGAAATTTAACATGATGGAACTTTATGAGTGCAGTCTTTAGGTTTATTAGGTTAAAATCCCAAGCAAAACGTGAATGCAATTGTAGTCGACCCTCTGCTGTGCCTCTCTGTAGTGATGCTGTTGTTGCATCACAGTCATCATGCATGAAGAAACGGAACCCCCTACCTCTGCTATTACCAGACTCCACTGCTATTACCAGTGGTGCAAAGTGCGGCCTGCAATTTGTACGCAAGCACGATTAATCTTCGGTCATAGCCAGGTCTCGGTTACGATGAGGGCACAGCAGTCGATTACCCGCAATGTTTAACTGCAGATCAAATACTACATCTGACCCCTCTGTTACCATTCCGTGTTCAGCTGTGCTAAATTTTTTTGAAACTGCGTCCTTGACGCTTTTAGAGGATGTGGTTCGCCAGACGAAGCCATCTGGCTCGCGACTCTCGTCCCCCGCATTTCTTTAAGGAGGTTCTCCCGAATATTGGTACATTTGTCTTGGCCATTATGGACAGCAGCCTCTCTTCTGGTATAGTTCCCAAACAGTTTAAACATGCTGTGGTCCAACCCTTGATCAAGAAAGCTGGTCTTGATCCATATGTGCTGTAAAATTTTAGGCCCATTTCCAAACTGCCTATCATTTCAAAATTCTGGAAAAAGTGGTGCACATGCAGTTGAAATCTTTCTTGGACGCTTTATTGCTCTGCTCCTGCTCCTGTCCCCCCCACGCGCCCCACACCCCTCCCCTTGCTCGCCACTCAGTCTATGTGCTGTCCTTGTGCTGTCTTTTCCTAGCCTCCGCCATATTTTTCATCCTAAAAAACAAACCATGGAATTGGTTGGCTGGTCTCTTGATGCAATCGACAAAATTTTCTCGACGAGAAGAGCAGGCAGTGGGGAGCATGCTTGCCCCTTGGGACATTTGCTGCCGGGTACACCCTAGATCCATGGAGGAAGCGGAGAATGGTGTGCTTGTCAATACTGTCCGTTGAGGAGGAGGAAGACATCTACATTATCGGCCTTCTGATAGCAGTTTCCTGTTCCATCGCAAAATCCAACCGACGGGAGCAGCTTATTGGAAGTGAAGAAGCTGCCGGTCATTCTCGATGGTCTCGCGCGAATGAATGTCCAACACTCAGACTCAAGCGCTGACTGAGCTCAACCGCAATTGCGGTTCTGGAGCGTCTCCGTACGATCGACAACAACATGGAGAAGTCGGAATTCTGGCTTTGAAAAGGAATTGAGGATTTGGCTGATCCGCGCCAGTGAAGGGATACAGCCACGGACTCAAGGGCACCTGAAATTGTTGGCTGCCATCCCTCCAAAATAAACAACGCTATTTGGAGCCCTTTCCGCTGGATGGAAGGTAAGCACGGAAGCTAGTGCCCCCACCATCACCCCCCTCCTTCTCGGCCATGGACTGATAAGACGAAGCAGCTGCGGCCTGTTCACGCATACACAACCAGACAATCAAAAGCGCATACACATCCTTATCATAACGGTCTTCATCGTTCATATTCTTTTCCCCCGCGACGTGGAATGATCCCCAGAGCGCTCGATGGACCGTGCAGCTGGTCGGACGGGCCGCGTTGCGGTTGCCCCCCCCCTTCCTCTTTCCAGTAATCGGCCCCCTCATTACATGTTATGTCTTGTGACTTGTTGTATCTGTCATATGCTTATTTATGTGCTCGGGTCTTTTTTTTAATCCTGAACTTGTATTATCCTCAGAAAAGGATAGTTCGAGCGTGGGTTTGTTTTTCCCTCTCCCTACCCAGTGTTTTCCTTTCTGAAGTCTGACTGTAAATTTCCCCATTGCGGGACAAATAAAGGAGATCCTAATCTTAAAAGAAGACAGAGGTGATACTGTTTGGTCCCAGTGGCCCTTGTAGATCCCATCCTGTAGACTTGGGCCCCATGTCCCCTTATCTTAAGTCAACAGTCTCAAACTTGGGTCTTAAACTGGACAGTGATTTTAAACTTGACCCACAAATTGGTGCCATTGTTAAATCCAGCTTCTTTCACCTTATACAGCTGGCCAAAGTAAAACCTCTCCTCTCTCAAGAACACTTTGAGACAGTAATTCATGCCTTCATCACATCCTGGCTTGATTACTGCAATGTCCTTTACTTTGGCGTCAGCCAATCCTCCATTAAGCGCCTCCAGCTTGTCCAGAATGCCGCTGCTCGCCTCTTGACCTGTACTCGTAAGAGGGAGCACATAACGCCCCGACTGTGCCATCCTTTCACTGGCTTCCTATACATTTTAGAGTTATTTTCAAAATCCTATTATTTGTTTGCAAATCTCTAAAAGACCTTGCACCACCTTATCTCTCTGATCTCATCCGCCCCTACACCACGCCTCTGGTCTGCGGACCAAACATTATTAGAAGTACCGAGAACTAAACTGAGGCTCAGAGGGGATCGAGCCTTTTCTGTTGCTGGTCCCTCTCTCTGGAATGACCTCCCACTGAACATTCGGCAAGCCTCCTCGCTGCCCATCTTTAAAACATGCCTCAAAACTCACTTGTATTAGTTGGCATTTGACTCAGCATGACTCAGATGTGTTTTTGGTTTTGCTGTTCGGTGCTTTCTACCGTCTTTGTTACCGATTTGTTGTTTTACTGTTGTATATGTTAGTTGCTCCATCTACAGCACTTTGTATGCAGCGATGGCTGCTTGAAAGTGCTCTATAAATATAGTTGAGTTGAGATCGTTCATTTTGTTGGCGATTCATCTGGCTTTGGCGAGGTAAAAGCTCGGAAGAGGTGTTCTGCTTCAGTTGTTCTTCAGCCTTGGGAGGAGGCTCGACTTGCAGACCCCACTTTTGCTTCCTCTCCCTCCTCTGCCTGCACCGCTTCTCAACCGCGACAAGAATCCACATGAGTCCAGTGGGCTCGCTCGTTCAACTGGGATGTTGTGCTTGGAGTGAAAATCGCTTGAAACTATTATTTTGTGTGTCAGAGCTGAGGTCCAAAGGTTCCTGGCCCATAGATCAGTCCATTGCCGAAGCATACATGCGCAAATTGCCCAGATAAGCAAGTGAAAAATGTTCATGTAAAATTGAAAATCAAAATTGTTATTTCAGTAAATATTTGCATTTGGCACATAGAAAACTGATTCATGATTCCATGTTGATGACAGCATTAAAATGGGTGAAAAATAGGACAAAAAATGTAAAAGGAAATTCAGAAACGATAAAAAATGTGTGAGTAATCACGATTAATTTTTTAGTCCATTTGAGTTAATTATGACAGTTGCATTTTTAATTAGATTAAATATTTTAATCGTTTGACAGCTCTAGTTTTAAGTGAAAATTGGCCACCCTGGCAGCATAGTGCTAATGAATGCTTTCTGTCAAACTTGGCGTCACTGATGTTTTGGAAGTGTGGCTGCTACAATATAGCACAGAGTGCTAAATTTTAAGTTTTGGAAGCCGCAGTTTCACAGGAAGCGATGCACACAGCCCCCAGAGAAGCGGTAGGGAACTCCGGTTCCTCGAGAGCCATATCCTGCCTGTTTTAGGTCCCTCCCTACTGCAACACACCTGATTCAAATGATCAGCTCAGCAGCAAGCTCTGTCAAGGCCTGAACAATTGAATCAGGTGTGTTGGAGTAGGGAGGGACCTAAAATAGGCAGGATATGGCTCTCAAGGAACCGGAGTTCACTACCCCTGCCCCACAGGTATCATTCACAATGAATAAGGCTTTCTTCTCAGCATGAATTGTGCTTTTAATGTAGAATAGAAATAATTAGGTTAGACTAATTAACTTTCTTTCAAAATACCTGTTCTTAAATCATTTAAAAAAATAACTGGGTGAGTAAAAACATTCAAGTGTAACGACTTCACCAAAAAGGGACAGCATAACAGTGTGTTTCGAAATGTGTATGTAAATTGAACAACCTGAATACAACAGGTGAAGGCCCACAAAACTTATGGAGTGTCTTTTTGATGTTGTCACTCAGAGTCGACTCATCCAAATACCAGGTGCTCTGGTCAGAAGCTGAAGGTCCAGCTGTGGGGTCTTCAAACACAAAACACACACACACACCCGCAAGCGCACGCGCACACGCACACGCGCACGCACGCACACACACAGATGCGCAAAGTCAATTTTTATAGTAATTCAAGATAAGGTATTTATATTATTAACCATCTTACTCCCATTTGGAATGCAAGCATACAAGAGATGTTGAAGGCTATTTTACCTGGAGCTCCACACAAAGTGTTGATTGCAGTTGACTGAGAGGATAAGAGCTCATCAAGTAGTCGTTGGGCTGTGGGTAAAATCTGAAAGGCAAAGCCATATGACATATGATTGGAAATACCCCAATCCAGGAATACCAAGGGCAATACTCTTAGGTTAAATTTAATAAAACGTTGCATCGTGGAAATGACAAGTCAAATTTGCGTTGTTCCATAATGTGAAGAGAGAAAAAGCACATTAAATATACTCAGATGTGGAATTCTGGATCCAGTTTGAAAGGGATGACCACTTAGTTGGAAAGTTTTGAATATTGCCCGAGTGAATTTAAGTACCGTATTTTCCGCACTATCGGGCGCACCAAAATGTGTTCCATTTTCTTAAAAGCTCACCGAGCGCCTTAAAATCTGGTGCGTCTAGTGTATGGTCATTACAGTAATATGTCGACCCCCAAGATGGCTCCTTGCTGGAGACATGCTTACAATGTTAGAACTTGCTTTTGGTTCAGTGAACTGTGACCGCCGTGTTTTGCGGCTGCGAAAAAAGGATAGCTGTGGTGGTGTTGTTGTTGTTTTTTCAGTCTCAACAGTCTCAACAAACGCAGATATGTCTTTGTCCGTCTCCGTGCCTTCTCTTCAGTTCGACTCTCGAGGCGTTCATGACTGCATCCGAAAAACGTAAACTAACGATTACTTCAATGAAACTACGAAAATTGAAGAATGAAGAACGGGGCACAGCCCGAAGAGGCAACGTGGGTCCCCCTTCCCATGGGCTCACCACCCATGAGAGGGGCCAAAGGGGTCGGGTGCAATGTGAGCTAGGCGACAGCCAAAGGCGGGGACCCTGGCGGTCCGATCCTCGGCTGTCGAAGCTAGCTCTTGGGACATGGAATGTCACCTCTCTGGTAGGGAAGGAGCCCAAGCTGGTGTGTGAGGCAGAGAATTTCCGACTGGATATAGTCGGACTTGCCACCACACACAGCCGGGGTTCTGGTACCAGTTCTCTCGAGAGGGGTTGGACTCTCTTGCACTCTGGAGTTGCTCACGGTGAGAGGTGCAGAGAAGGTGTGGGCATACTCATTGCCCCCCGGCTCAGTGCTCAGTGGTAGACGAGAGGGTTGCCTCCCTCCGCCTTTGGGTGGGTGGACGGGTCCTGACTGTTGTTTGTGCATATGCACCAAACAGCAGCTCAGCATATCCACCCTTTTTGGAGTCCTTGGAGGGTGTGCTGGAGAGTACTCCTGCTGGGGACTCCCTTGTTCTGCTGGGGGACTTCAATGCTCACGTGGGCAATGACAGTGAGACCTGGAGGGGCGTGATTGGGAGGAATGGCCCCCCCCCGATCAGAACCCGAGTGGTGTTATGTTATTGGACTTCTGTGCTCGCCACGGATTGTCCATAACGAACACCTTGTTCAAACATAAGGGTGTCGATATGTGCACTTGGTACCAGGACACCCTAGGCCGCAGTTCGATGATCGACTTTGTAGTTGTATCATCGGATTTGCGGCCGCATGTTCTGGACACTTGGGTAAAGAGAGGGGCGGAGCTGTCAACTGATCACCACCTGGTGGTGAGTAGGCTGGTGGGGGAAGATGCCGGTCCGTCCTGGCAGACCCAAACGTATTGTGAGGGTTTGTTGGGAGCGTCTGGCGGAATCCCCTGTCAGAAGGAGTTTCAACTCCCACCTCCGACAGAGCTTTTCCCATGTTCCGGGAGAGGCGGGGGACATTGAGCCCGCGTGGACCATGTTCCGTGCCTCTATTGTTGAGGTGGCCAATCTGAGTTGTGGCCATAAGGTGGTTGGTGCCTGTCGCGGCGGCAACCCCGGTACTCGCTGGTGGACACCACCAGTAAAAGATGCCGTCAAGCTGAAGGAGTCCTATCGAGCCTTTATGGCCTGTGGGACCCCAGAGGCAGCTGACGGGTATCGACTGGCCAAGCGGAACGCAGCTTCGGTGGTCGCCGAGGCAAAAACCCGAGCGTGGGAAGAGTTCGGTGAAGCCATGGAAGCCGACTTCCGGTCAGCTTCGAGGAAATTCTGGTCCACCATCCGACGTCTCAGGAAGGGGAAGCAGTGCACCACTAACACTGTGTACAGTGGGGATGGGGCGCTGCTGACTTCGACTCGGGACGTTGTGAACCGGTGGGCAGAGTACTTCGAAGACCTCCTCAATTCCACCAACATGCCTTCCTTGGAGGAAGCAGAGCCTGGGGACTCTGAAGTGGGCTCTCCTATCTCTGTGTTTGAAGTCACCGATGTGGTTAAAAAGCTCCTCGGTGACAAGGCCCCAGGGGTGGATGAGATCCGCCCGGAGTTCCTCAAGGCTCTGGATGTTGTGGGGCTGTCCTGGTTGACACGCCTCTGCAACATCGCGTGGCCAACAGGGAGAGTGCCTCTGGATTGGCAGACCGGGGTGGTAGTCCCTCTTTTTAAAAAGGGGGACCGGAGGGTGTGTTCCAACTACAGAGGGATCACACTCCTCAGCCTCCCTGGTAAGGTCTATTCAGGGGTGCTGGAGAGGAGGGTCTGTCAGGAAGTCGAGCCTCAGATTGAGGAGGAGCAGTGTGGTTTTCGTCCCGGTCGTGGAACAGTGGACCAGCTCTACACCCTTAGCAGGGTCCTCGAGGGTATGCGGGAATTTGCCCAACCAGTCTACATGTGTTTTGTGGACTTGGAGAAGGAGTTTGACCATGTCCCTTGGGGAGTTCTGTGGGGGGTGCTTCGTGGGAATGGGGTACCAAACCGGGCTGTTCGGACACTATACCACCGATGTCAGAGTTTGGTTCGCATTGCCGGCAGTAAGTCGGAATCGTTTCCAGTGGGGCTAGGACTCCGCCACGGCTGCCCTTTGTCGCTGATTCTGTTCATAACCTTTATGGACAGAATTTCTAGGCGCAGCGGGGAGAGCTGGAAGAAGTAGCTAGGGAGAGGGAAGTCTGGACTTCCCTGCTAAAGCTGTTGCCCCCGCGACCCGGCCCTGGATAAGTGGTAGATGATGGATGGATGGATGGTTCAGTGAACTGTGTCGCTGCTTTATTAAATAAGTATGTGTTGCAGCTCAGAAAAAAGGAGAGTTGCGGTGTTAATTTTTTAAACAGTCTCACCAAATACAGGTACGTCTGTCTAATATATGAAAGATTTTTACAAAATAGCCATTCATTGAAGGTGCGCCTCATAATCCAGTGCGTCTTTTCGTGCGGAAAATACGGTACATAAAAACAATAAATAATAATGCATTCAAATTGATCACCAAAATTAACTCAGGAGCACAATATTAACAAAACTTTAACCTGCAAAATTAAATATATAAAACAGTTTGTGCTGAGTTTTTTTCATCAAAGATGATGTCTGGATTAATGGCTACAATGAGCACGTTTTGCAATGCACAGCTTTTTGAAGCGAGGTTTGAAGCAGCAACACAGCAACTCTCAGCTCCTGCTCAATGTGAATTTTAGTTTATTGAAGTAGCAGTCACAAAGCGGGATGATTATTGGCAATATTCGGCACGTTTTCGCTGAAAAAACTCAAGCGGCTTATCAGCGTGATTGAGGTGTAATGTCTTTCAGTGACGCCTTAATTTATTTGGCTTCATGCTGTCCACTGCCAACATTAAAGACCACAGTAAGAACATTGATCTTTCTTCCTCTCCCACTATAGTCACAGTGAAGCCAAGTGCTGCATATGGTTTGTCATATTTCCTCCCTTTGAATGCTTCCTGCGCAAACTCTGTACCAATGAGAGCGCCACTGTCCCCTGATGTTGTGGAGTTGCAACTGCACGTTATTTTCGGACAGTAAAAAAAATAAAAATCCTTTATTCTAGGAAGGTAAAAAAATAATAAAAATAAAAAAATTGAAAAGCATGCTCCCTGAGGTCAAACGCGCCCCCCTTGGCGGAGCCTGCTGTCTAGCCATTTTCGTGCAGTAGACGGGGTAAACCCTGAGCTGGTTGCCAGCCAATCGCAGGGCACATACAAAAAAAAAAGCAATCACACTAACACAGACAATGAAGGATGCTCAATTAAGTAAACATTCATGTTTGTGGAATGTGGAAGGAAACTGCAGTACCCGGAGAAAACCCACACACGCAGAGGGAGAACTTGCAAACTCCACACAGGAAGGGCCTGGAAGTGCACACCTCTGCACTGTGAGGCCGACGTGCTTATCAGTCAACCATGGTGCCGCTCAAAATAGTATGGGACACATCATTGCGGTCTGAAGGACTTTAAAGGTATAATAAATATTCCCCAGTCAGGAGTTCTTTCAAACTGAAATTCCCTCACCCCGACTAAAAACGTATGCATTAAAATGTTGTGTTACATTAACGATCAATTAATAAGAATTTCCACTACCCGGAACCCAGAAGCTATACAGAAGCACGCAGTGGCGCAAACACAAGCGAGTCCCGCTCGATACTATGAAATAACTCGGTCCGCGCCACTACTTACTCTCATTCGAAACAAAACAGTGTCATGTAAGTGACTCTATTAGCATGTTTCCTGAATGCAACAGACTCATAGCTGCTCTGCCACTGGCTGATCGAGCATCATCCTGGCCTCCCATTGGCCAAGAGGGACCTCAATATCTATGTGTGTAGATACTGTAGCTCGATCTGTGGAAGATGGAGTGCATCCGATTACCTGCTCAGAGTAAATTGCTTGTGGGTTGACGGACAGTCGAATAAACGAACGTTTCTTGGAATGCATTACTTGTTAGAATGCTAAAACCTTACGTTGACTAGAGCGCTAATTAGAGAGAATGCGAGTTCCATCGCACTAACTATGGCCATCGAGGACTTTGAAGCATCCCATGGCTGGCTTTAAATGTTCATTGCATGACATCAGGTGAGCAACGCTGTCTTGGGTGGCGATCCAAGGGGAGGTTGAGAGTTAGAGACAGTGAGTAAATGGAAAGAAAAGCCACCAGGTCTGTTACTCATCTCATTTTAAAGCAAATAGTCCTACGTTTGTTATACTGTATTTTGTTCATACACATGTACATTATACTGCAGCCTTTGCGTTATAAACAGTGTTTGGAGCATATATTTTTGCATTTCATTGCTTGTGTTGTTACACATGCATTTTGTTCACATACTTGCATGTTCATAAAGGACATTTACCGTGCTAATTTCCCACATAAGGAAATTCTGTTGTAAGGAAGGATTGGACAGCGCAAATATGATCCCTTACTAGAGAATATTTACTGTATACAACTTAGGTTATTTTGGTTTTTGTTGTTTTTTTGGGGGGGGGGCTGCATGTGCGGTGTGCGGTACCTTATTATGATGTGATACAAGTCCGTTTTGTATACTTGTGGCTGTGCAAAGTTTATGTTAGTTACCTTGATTACTGTTGCTGCTACTTCATTGTTGTTTTCAGCCCTTCTACCGAAAGTAAGGAAGTTGTTCCACTATTTTAAAGTGACTACCGTGGGTTTTAGTTTTCCCTCTGCTTTGTAAAATGCATCAATCCGGCACAAAGTGGGGGAACTCAGGGACCGCAGCAGCCCCGGTCGATCCCTCACAACTAATCAGGGATGAGACCGGTTGTGTGTTAGACCGCCTCTCCAGCGAATTGAAGCAGATTACTGCAAGGCACAAATGGAGTGTATAGTGCACGGGTGGCCAACCAGTCACACACACACACACACACACACACACACACACGCACCGCCATGCCCTCGCGCAAATATGTATGCACGCCACGACAAGCATCAGCCAAACAAATGAAACCTAAAGACACAAGCGCACATCTTTTTTCCCCACATTTCCTCCTCCTACTTGGGACCAGTCCGCTGAGTCTTGGTCGATTGTGATCGACGTATTGGGCACCTCTGACTTAAAAACAGAGGTAATTCACTGACTAGCTTAGCACTTAGACTTGTCATCTGATTGGTTGACCTCTTTGTCAATCAAGTGATGGGACCGCTGATAGGCTGATGTAGTACGTTCTGTGTTTTAAACGCCATTGTTTGAATGGCAGCGCTCTCTCCAAGGCGTTCTCAACAATTGTCGTGTGAAAGCTCGGGAGGCGCATTGAACCAGCAAATGAGCTGCATGCGGATCGCGAGCTGCGTGTTGGCCACCCCTGCCAATGTCAATTGCACAATATTATCGACATAATATTGTGCAATTGACATTGTTCTCGTACCAGCTCCTCCTTTCATCAATGCTCGAGTTAATAATCACACTTTGGCTGTCAGCCATCTTGCAATGTCACTGGCTCAGCCCAGGGCCATAATTAGTCATTCGCGGACCAAGGAAAACAATAGACAACAATCCCACGAACCACCCAAACATTTTAGTTCAATTTTGGGTGAATTATATTTTACAGTTCATTACATTACGAAATGTCCTTGAATACCTATTTGTGATGTCCTTGTTTAATGTGATACTAATGTAGCGTGTTATACCGGAGACAAATTCCTTGTGTGTTCTACATACTTGGCCAATAAAGATGATTCTGATTCTAATATAATTTAGGGCACTTCATCCAGCTTTTGAAATCACTTATAGTTATACTAGCTGGTTCGCCGCCCTCCAGGCGGCTCATCAGCTAGTTCCTGCGGAAGGCTGGTAAGGTGGTGGTTCGCCGCCCTCCAGGCGGCTCATCAGCTAGTTCATGCGGAAGGCTGGTAAGGTGGGCCTTCGGCCCACAAAAGTGTTGTTGCTTGGTTCAACTTTTTGTTCATCTTCATTGCTTATCGCGAAAATAAAGAGATGTTTAGCTCTACTAAATAACTAACAATTTCATTGCAATGCTTGTGGGTAGACAACATTTTTTCGCTAAGATGCCCACGCGATCGTAGTGAGCCACTGCCTGAGCGGCGTAGTGGCGGCGCAGTGGCGGCGCGCAGCGGCGCAGTAGCGGCGCGGTGAAGTAGGTACGTTTTGAAAAGGGACAGACGGAAGGACAGACCGTGTGCGGGACGACGCGGAATATATATATAGAAGATTGCATCTTCAATTAGCCTACTAACCATATTTTCAAATATTTATGATTAATTTATGATGTTGTCAACTAAAGATTGTGCATTTCAGAAAATTGCCCTTTTCCTGAGCCTGTTTGTCGTAAAATTCTTCTAGTGAACCATTTTAACAGATTTACTGTTATTAATGAGAAGATTAATCATAAATTCATATAGGACTTGACCAATACAGATTTTTTGAGGCTGATGCAGATTTTTTGTCAGAGAAAAAAAAATACAGATTACCGATTAATCGGTCGATTAATAAAAATAATTTTGAATGCATAAAATAATCCACGTGAAGGTAGGATGGAGCGTGACAACGTCAGGTACAGCATCTACAGAGATGAAGGACTTTGTATCGGTTGGTCGTGATGTTGAAGGAGCTGATCTGAAAGCTGAAGCCCTTGATTTATGTTCCTATCCTCACCTATGGTTACGACTTGTGGGTCATAATTGAAAGAACAAGATCGGATACGGGGAGCTGAAATTAGTTTTTTCCACAGGGTGTCCAGGATCTCAGGTCAGAATCAGATGATTTTAATTCTGATTCTAATAGAATAATCTTTTCCAAAAATGTCATGATAAATATTTACAAATGCAATGTTCTGGGAGATATTTATTTTTAATCAATAATGAGACCAGTGTTACTTATGTACAACTGCTGTAAATTAGTTAGGGGTACGTAAGGGTAAACCCAATAGACAAACATTGGACACTTGGACCATTTATTTTGAGCCATAAGCGGCTGATTTAATAAAATTTAATAGATGTAACCTTTTCAGCTGCTTTTATTTTCACATTTTGGATCTGAAAACCTCACATTTGGGAACTTTGTGTTTTGATTTGCTCAGTATCGTCACTAGGCATATGACATGATCAGGGTAGGACTCAAACGGCGCTTTTCCTTTCTTACATCAAGATGCTTTGCGTGGCCCCAAGTCCCATGTCCTTTTTCCGCCATGAACCTAATGCATTTTGTGGCATATTAAAATATGAGGTGCAGAAAGGCTTACAATGCCTTTTTTCTAATGCCTTATTTTTTTATACAAGAGAGAGAGATTGCCTCAGTCAAAACATACGCCAGCATAAACATACGGCATGCACGCACGCATGCTAACACGTTAGCTTGAAGCATATGGTAGCATGCCAAGACATACAGATACAAGCTAAAAACACGTTTTTAAAAAGGCAACGAAAGCAGAACTGAATTCGGGTGTTTTTTATTTAGCCATCGTACAATGTTCTCACGTTTTTTCGATCAATCATCACCCAGAAATCCATCAAAGTCCTCATCTTCTGTATCAGAAGCAGAGGACTGCACATCCCAGTTGTCATTGAATGCATCACATGCTAAAGTGTGAGTTGCTATGAGCGGAAAGAAGGAGCAGCAACAGCAAAGTCAACATTTCTCTCGTGTGAAGCTTTCCCACATTTGAAAGTAAAGAACAGAGCGAAACATGGTGGCAGCGCGTGTGTGTGTAGAAAGAATTGAACAATTGTGCAAGTACCGTAATCCATCAAAAACGCTGCATTCCCTCTCGTTGTCAGAGTCACTCTCATTGCCATGCGGCTCCACAGAAACGATGCCGGCTTTGCCAAAAACTCGAACAACAGTGCAAGCAGACACGTTCGTCCAAGCAGCCACAATCCATTTGCAAATTGTGGCGTAACTCGCCCAGCGCTGCCTCTCACTCTTTGTAAAGTTGTGTTTGCCATCGATCATCCATTGTTCCCATGCTGTTCGCAACTTTACTTTGAACGCCCGGTTGATGCCGATGTCCAGCGGTTGGAGTTCTTTAGTCAAGCCTCCGGGAATAACGGCAAGCTCAGAGTTCATTTGCTTGACTTGGTTTTTCACCGCTGCTGGGAGATGGGCACGCATGCCAAAAGCATAACCGATGGCTTGAAGTTTGAACTGAGCTTCGTAGGCGTGTCTCTTCATCGAATTTATTTTCGGGGGTTCTTAGAAACCAAAACCGGAGTTGTTTTGCAACAATGCACATTGCCACACTCTATACAGGTGTTGGTACCTGCTTGCGGCGTCCCTTTAGCGTCCACTTACACGCCCACCCTTCACCCATTGGCGGACTGCTCCCCAGCATGCCTGTCCTCTCTCACGTTTGCCTTCTCTTTCTCTCTCTCTCCCTCTCCATATATGTATATATACACGTGCCCACCACCCTTCCCTGATTGACCGACTTCTTTCCCGCATGCCTGGCCACAGTCACTTCCGCCTTTTCTCTATATAAACAGCGTGTCGGGTGTCAGTCAGATTTTGGAACTCAGCGCATACAAAAGACGCTCCGCACCATAAGGCCATTTTGGAGAAAATTTAAGTTTTTAAAATTTAAATTTAACTTTTAATGGCGCCTTAGAGTCGTGAAAATACGGTAATTATTAGAGCTGTCAGTTCAGCGCGTTTTTATTGGCATTAATTTAAATGAATTTTAACGGGATAAAAAATTTTCTCGCGAGATTAACGCAGCACACGTCACAAGCGGATGTTACGGTGCTCTATAAATACACCAGAAACAAAACAACAAGCGCGCTGCAGAAGACCACGCCCATGTCTGTTTTTGCCAGCCATGGCAGTGCGAGACACCGAAAACGGATGCTTAAAGGGTTTATGAATGGAAGGTTTACTTTTAAAAAGTTGCCAGATTGCTCCACTGACAAGACCAAAGTTACCTGTTCTTCTCTCTGTGTATGATACAGATATACGATGTATGCCACTGCCACGATTGTTACTTGTTTGAAACTATTTTGTGTGGAAGGTTACAGAGTTCTGTGTCCATATAAATAGAGCGGGTGGAGCTTCTCTGTGTTCGTCTGACAGTGACGGTGCGCAGTGGTGGTGACATGACAACGAAAGTTCAGCGGTGCAGTGGTACCGACCTAGCGAAAATAAAACGTCTCCAGTGTTGTCATCGAACCAAGTGCAGTCATTCGAAATCAGGTAGACACAAAAACCATAGAGACTTCCGCGCAAAAAGGACCAACATAATCAACATAGCCTGACTTTGTTAGGGGGAGTGAAAACCCCCTCTTTCAGAATGGTTTGCCCCAGCAGCACGGGGGAAGTGCTTGCGCTTGTTTGTACGGCCGGCAGTTTTGAAAACAGTCGCACATAACGAACAATGGTGTCCGGTGTCTAGTTCTTCAACAAATATACAGAAACAGACTGCTGTGTTCAAAACAAACTTGAGAAAAACGAAGTATGCAACCATGGTTTCAATCCACTATAGGCTGAGTACTAGTTTACCTTAGATGTGCACTTTATAATGTTATATTGCTCTGTTTTTATTTCATTAAAAAAGCTGTTAAAACAGCTGTTGTGTGACAAAATATTTTTTTTCACTGTTGTTGATGGACAGTAATATTGTGTGAGAGATTATCTGTGAACAACTGCTCCAAGTGAAAAATGTTCATGTAAAATTGAAATTGTTATTTCAGTAAATATTTGCATTTGGCACATAGAAAACTGATTCATGATTCCAATTTGATGAGAGCATTAAAATGGGGAAAAATAGGACAAAAAATGTAAAAGGAAATTCATAAATGATAAAAAATGTGAGTAATCACGATACATTTTTTTAGTTCATTTGAGTTAATTATGACAGTTGCATTTTTAATTAGATTAAATATTTTAATCGTTTGACAGATCTAATAATTATTCATTCATTCATTCATTTTCCGATCTGCTTATCCTCACAAGGTCGCGGGGTCGTGGTGGAGCCTATCTCAGATGTCTTCGGGCAGTAGGCGGGGACAGCCTGAACCAGTTGCCAGCCAATCGCAGGACACACAGAGACAAACAACCGTTCAGGCTCACACTCACACCGAGGGACAATTTTGAGTGTTCAATCAGCCTGCCACGCATGTTTTTGGAATGTGGGAGGAAAGCGGAGTACCCGGAGAAAACCCATGCATGCCCGGGGAGAACATGCAAACTCCACACAAGGAGGCCGGAGATGGAATTGAACCTGGCACCTCTGCACTGTGAGGTCGATGCGCTAACCACTGGACCACTGGGCCGCACTTGAATACATAATTATTCCAAACAATTTTCAGTTAGTCACAAATATTTAACATGTCGCCTTACATTCAGCCAGTTTCTTCTGATCGGTTTTGCAACAATATAAATTTCTCCTGAGTTGGTTATTGGCCTTCTGCAAGATAGACGGATGATGGGGATGCCATCTTAACAGCGTACCGACACACAGGACCTTGTTAGTCTGGAACCTCCCCAGAAGGCAAGGCAGACCCTACCTGGAGAAATTTATACTGTTACAAAACCAATCAGAAGAAACCGGACTGCCCAAACCAGGACCTAACCTAGGAAGCCCGCGACCAACGAGTATGGATTGACCTACGCCTCGAGACATGCATTGCCACATAGAACGTCCGAACGCTTCTCCGCACTGGAGCAGCTTCACTGCTGTCCCTGGAGCTCTCTTGCTACAAAATCACCATGGTGGGTCTCTATGAGTCAATATAATAATAATAATAATAATAATAATAATACATTTTATTTATAAGCGCCTTTCAAGACACCCAAGGACACTTTACAATAACAAAAAACACAAAAAAATACGGGTTGAGCGGCGGCAGCCAAAACGCGCCAGCGTTCACTCAACCCGAAGGTCAGAAAGAAACCACAGGGGAGGGAGAGAGGGGGAAAAAAGCCCACGCTCGAACTACCCTCATTTTGAGGATAATTTGAGTGAGCCAAAAAAACTCCTGCACAAGCATATGACAGTTACAACAGGTCACAAGACATAAATAATGAAGACGGTGAATCAAGGGAATGTATGAGGGAGGGGGTAATGGTGGGGGACTAGCTTCCGTGCATATTTTCATCAGGGGAAGGTCGAGATAGCAGATGTTGTTTTGGTAGCAGGCTGCCCAAGAATTTAAGACAGCCTTGAGTCCGCGGCTTATGTCTCTTTAGTGGCGTCGATCAGCCAAATCCATTATTTCAGTCAGTAATTGAACACGGATTCCAGTTTTCTCCAAGTTGTTGTCCATCCTCCTGTGACGCTCCAAACCCGCAACAGTTTGTGGTTGAGCACAGTCTGAGTCTGAGTGTTGGACATCCGCGTTATTCCATCCTTAGACCGGCAGCCTCGTCCAATAGAGCCGCTCCCGTCGGTTGAATTTCCGATAGATCAGGAAACTGCTCACACCAAACAGTAGCATACCTGTTATCGGAAGGCCGAGAATGTAGATGTCGTCCAAATCCTCAACGGACAGTGTTGACAGGCACACCATTCTCCGCTTCCTCCAAGGATATAGGGTGTACCTAGCAGCAAAAGTCCCCGAGGGGCAAGTAGGCTCCCCACTGCCTGCTCTTCTCATCGAGAAAATGTGGCATCGACATCGATGGCATCGAGAGACCAGCCAACCAATTCCATGTTTGTTTTTAGGATGAAAATACGACAGGAGGCTAGGAAAAGTAAGACAAAAGACAGCACAAGGACTGAGTGGTGAGCAGGGAAAGGTGGGGGTGGGGTGGGGGACAGCGCAGAAAGCAAAAGTGTCCGCCTTCGTCGAGAGCCAAGCAAGAAGTCAAGGCAGCAGCAAAATTACAGCAGGAGAACACTGCTTTATATGGAGTGGCCCCGATATCCGAACGGGCCTCCATGGAGTTGCGCTGGCCATGTCCAAACACACACCAATCGCTCATCAGTTGGATCGCAATTAATGATTGTCTCCTGTCTGCACGTTTCCTCCACCGACATGGCATGATGAGTGATTGTTGCTTACACCCCCACAGATGTCGTCGATGACACAGTCTTCTTCGACCAACTCCAACAGGTCGTTTGTAAAGCTCCACCTCACGACAATATCATCATTCTCACCAACACCAGTGCAAAATTCTCTTCCTTCTGCAGAGACGGACCATCTCACCAAACCCCCACACAACCCATTGGCACCACCTTTGCTGACAACATTACGAACGATAACGGCAAATGTCTGCTTCTCCTCTGCCATTCAAACAACCTCTGCATTGACATCTGGTTCCCCCGCACGCAGATCCATCACTGGACCTGGTATAATCCTGATGGAAGAACCCGCTAGGTAATTGATCACATCATCATCCCCCGCCGTTGGCGATCCTCCGTCACCAACTGCAGGGTCTTAAGAGGAGCACAGCTGGGTAGCACAGAACACCACCAGTTGGTTGCCCAGCTGCTAATTAAAATCTAATCAGACATCTACCAGGCCGCAGCCACACTTAATGTCCTCCAAACTCCGTGACCCCACCACTGCCTCTTCATATTGCCAATGCCTTCACTGCCCTGGCCGATGATGATATTGCGGACTGGGAGACTTTCAAACTAAAGGTCAACCAGTCCGCCCAGGATGTATTGGGAAGATCAAGATCTCTTCCCAAACAACCATGGATCTCACAGCTGACCCTCGACATCATTGACTGCCACTGTGAGGCTCATCTCTGCGGTGATATGACAGAGTACCACCAGAGGCTGAATGCAGCATGTAATGCAGCAATTGCAGCTGACAGGGAGAAGTACTGGAGGGAAGAGGACGAACGCCTGGAATCAACAGCAAAGAGCAATGACCTCAGAAATCGGACCACGCATCAAGACCGCCCTCGTGAAGGATGCCAGTGAAAATTGCATCACCATAGAAATCGACTGCCTTGAAGGCTGGAAAGAGCACTTTCACCACCTCCTTCATCATCTTCCTGTCCGCTACCCCCAACTCCAACTGCAAAACTGACCGAGTTACAATCGATGAGGTCAAATTAGCAACAAAAACAGTAAAAAATCACAAGGCACCTGGAATATGTGCCATCACTGCAGAGCTGCTCAAAGAAGGTGGTGACTCCATGGCCTAGTAGCTCACCCACATCATTTAACCACATGTGGGTGGTGGAACAGCCCCCCCACAGACTGGACCCTGGGCATCATCCTGCCATTCTGGAAGTGGAAAGGCGACAATCTACTCTGCAGCAACTTGCGAGGCATCACACTGCGTTCTATACCTGCAAAACTGTACACCCGTATCGTTCTCACTCGTGCTCTTCCTGACGTTCGAAGCCACCGCTGACCTCAACAGGTCCACTATATACCACGTCTCTGCTCTTCAACTCATTGTTGAGAAGGTCAGAGTTTCGAAAGGACCAGTATCTCTTTATGGCTTTCATAGATTTTAAAGCTGCCTTTGACACAGTTGACCACCTCTCCCTTTGGAACATCCTGAAGTACCTCGGAGTTCCACCCAAAATAACCACATTGTTCGAGCAACTCTACAACAACTCAGAGAGCTGTGTTCGTGTGAATGGTAAGAACTCAGAGTGGTTCTCCATTAACAGTGGGGTCACACAGGGCTGAATGGCCGCTCCTGACCTATTTAACTGTGTTATTGACCACCTCACGATCCGAGTCCGGGAGCAAGTCTCAGGAGTGTCATTTGGCAACATCCACCTGACTGACTTTGAATGCGCTGATGACACCATCCCGTTCAGCAACACCATCCAACACCTCAGCAGTGTTCTCTCCATATACCATACACAAGCAGCAAAGCTGGCCCTCCAAGTAAGCTGGCAGAACACAAAATCTATGTGTATCGGTGACGGACCCCACTCTTCCGTCGTTTTTTGGCTCAGGCGAAGTGCAATTCATCGATTCCGTCATCGACCTGGGTTCCACCATAACAAGCGACGGTGATCTCAAGCCGGCGATCGACCACAGACGCGGCCTTGTGGCTGCAGCTATGCAGTCGCTATGGCGGCCCCTCTGGCGCCACCACTCAGTGTCCCAAAAGACCAAGATGTGCATCTATAATACAGTAGTTCGTCTCATTCTCTTGTATGGTGCAAAAAAACCTGGCCTTTAAACAAGACCCTGGCAAAGAGGATCGATGGCTTTGACAGCAGGTCACTCAGAACCATCATGAACATCAGCTGGCACCTCCATGTTACCGATTCAGACCTCAGAAAACGTACCCTTCAGCCCCCCGCATCTCGACTGGCCGTCCAGAGGCGCATCCGTTGGCTTGGACATCTCTTCTGATTACCCCTGGAACACTCCACTTGTGCCATCTTTTCATTCGACCCAGCTACAGCCAGCTGGAAAAGGCCATGCGGCAGACCCCACATGAGATGGCTTGATGTCATCAGCCTGCACTAGGGGATTACTCTAGAGGATGCAGCGAACCTGGCTCAAGACCTTGGTCATTGGCGGGCCCTGGTGAAGCTGATCGGCTTTACGCACTGTGACGACCCCGCCGATTGAGACCGGACCCTCGCATCGCAAGAGCATTTATTATTATTATTATTACATTCAGTCCGGCCTCCCTGTGTCTAGTTTGCTTGTTCTCCCTGTGCCTGCGGGTAGTCCGATTCCCTTCTACATTCCAAAAACATGCACGGCAGGCTGATTGAACACTCAAGATTGTCCCCAGGTGTGAGTGTGAGCGTGGATCGTTGTTAGTCTCTGTCTGCCCTGCAATTGGCTGGCAACAGTTCAGGTTGTCCCCCGCGTACTGCCTAAAGACAGCTGGGATATGCTCCAGCACACCCCACGACCCTTGTGAGGATGAGCGGATCGGAAAATGAATGAATGAATGAATACTACATTCAGCTCCCTGGGTAATAGGTTATTTTATTTTTATGGTATTAAAAACCCTTTTTTTCAGGATCTTCTCAAATTATAATTTTCCTCCTCAAATGGCATCATTGATGAGCATAACTGCTCCTCAAAGGGGGAAAAAGAGAACTCTCATTTATACCAGAATGATTAAAAAGTTCCCCACCTCTGCTGGAAACCAGAGAGCTGTGGGTTCTAGTTTGCAACCCAGCAATTGGAGTTTTATTGGATTTCACAAGAATTGTTCAGTTAAAGATTTTTCAAAAACATACATTTTATGAGAAAAAAAAACATACCTGTTGAGGTAGCTCACTAATGAGATACTGGGCAAATTTCTGGAGCTGATCCCTCTGAAGCCTGGACAAAGACTCTGACACCGGGGCCCTCAGACAGACAGCTGAGGCCTGTAGAGAAAGCAGAACTCTCAAGAACCGGAAAACATTACAATTAAAACAGAATACCGTGTAATAAAAACAACAGCAACAGTGTATTGTGACACATAACAAGGTAAAAATGAAGAACCAAAGGAGCTGGACAGGTCTTTTATCCTCAATGGCTCAGATGCCTCCCCTTTGTCTACTTTGTATTTACAACTGGTCAAAAATCGGACTCCTGACACATTAACGAAAACCAAATGAATCACAAAGGTGCAATCACCAAGTAATGAACATTCAGGGTACGGACATAGAGAGGGTGACCTCCTACAAGTACCTGGATGTTCTTCTCAATAATAAACTAAACTGGTCTACCATCACGGACGCTATGATCAGAAAGGGGCAGAGCCGGCTCTTCCTGCTCAGAAAAACTGAGGTCTTTTGGAGTTCAGGGGTCACTCCTTAAGACCTTCTATGACTCTGTGGCGGCCTCAACTATTCATTACTAGGGATGTGAATCTCAGCACTGAGGACGATTCGATACACATCTCGATCCACTGCCAGCGATGCGATACTTAAACGATACATGGAATTTTCTGGCGATACGATGCGATACGTTTCACCGTCGTCACGATGCGATACGATTCGATACACATTAAGTTCAAATCAATGCGATCCGATACGATACAATGCAATTTGTTGCAATATTGTGCAATTAAACATGATGCAAATAAGCAAAGAAAAAAGTTTTTAAAAAGATGGAATTCAGTATGGTATTACTAAAAGGATACCACTTTATTCCTTATAAACAGTAGAACTTGTAAAACAACTTATTTAAGCCCTTTCACAATTGGGTTTTGTGCAAAGAAAATGTAAACAATTTGGCACCTGAGAGTCACAGGTGTTGCTATAGTGTAAACACAAACAGACTATTCTCACTGAGTGTCTTACATGAAATATAATATATATATATATATATATATATATATATATATATATATATATATATATATATATATATATAATGAATCTATAGCGCACGATGTCCACCCATCCACACATCCACTGTAAGTGCAACTCTTTGCGCACTGTTCAGCGACACAGTAATCTCACTTCTCACTTTGTTGTACACATCGGGAATATGTTTTAAGTGAACACAGACCTGTCTGGTATTTTATACCTGGGTTTCAAAACGTGCACGAGCTGTCTGAAAGCCTCGTTGTCCACCACGCTAAGGCTGGAGGTCTTTGCATATGAAATAAGCAGTGGCCTTAGTTATAGCCATTGCGCGGTCACAGTGAGTTGCAAGGGGACTCTCAAAATAAGAGGCAATTTTTTTCTGATCCTGACCTGGTTTACCAAGAGTTTCTCCGGTGTCCGACGAGGAACTGGGCGGGGAAGCGGGAGGGAAACTTGTCGGTGATCTGGTGCCCTCGTTTTAAGTGGGTCTGCATATTTGTGGTGCTGCTTCGTAGTGCGACATTCCTTGCAAATTACGGAGGTTTTATCAAGCTTTCCGTCTTTCTTTTCGAAGCCGTAGTATTTCCAAACATAAGATTTGAATGTTGTGGCTGCATTAAATATAGTAGTTTCCTTGCTGCTGCTTGCGCTAACTTCCATAATGTTTCGCTAGTTGTGTACTGGAATGTATGTGACGCACGGCTACCGTCCGTATTCAACACAAAACGCAAAGCAATGATGGTGCATTCATTGCGCCTAGGAAAGGGCATATATGTGACGTTTAACATGAATAAAACGGCGCTTGAATCGGATTTTACCGATACCCATCAATGCATCGTGATGAATCGCGATTTCACCCGTCAATCGCGTCGTACCCAGTGAATGAGCCGATGCACTTGGATCGCGCACGTGCGCATCGATGTATCGATTAATATCGATTATTTTCCACACCCTTATTCATTACGGCATAGTGTGCTGGTCAGGGTTGGGAATTTCTCTCTTTCTCTGTCTTGTGAGACAAATAATGTTGTTGTTTTTTTTTTAATCTTATCTTAAAAATCCACAGTTGAAAAAAGGAACATATTCTAATCCCAACTCCACAGCCGGGCAAAGAAACCCCATTTTGAGAAAAATGAAGAAACATTGAGAAGGCACCACAAATAGAGGGTGACCAGGCAACAATGGATGCCGCATGGACAGCATTTAAGACAGAATGTGGAGATGTACATTTGGAGGTTCATTTCATGAACTAAAGTGCCGCCAGTAGATGCCTCCAGGGGAGTGGTCAAACACAAATCTTATCCTGGTTAGCCGGTGCAGAATACAGACAGCAAAAGGATCATATTGCATCACCCGAACCGCGACCCCCTCTTCAAGCAGAGAGACGGTCTCCAATAGAGAGGAGAGGTAGTAGTAGGAAAGGCCTGATTAGTATCACAGGTGTCATCAAACTTGTAATATGGTAGTTGGACTGTTTTCAGGGTGAAATGCAGCAGTTGGACACATACTGTATCTGCATGACAGATGCTAGATTGGCGATTAGTGTTCATTTCCTGCATTGCGAATTCAGAATCAGAATCAGAATCATCTTTACTGGCCAAGTATGTAGAACACACAAGGAATTTGTCTCCGGTATAACACGCTGCATTAGTATCATCGTAAACAAGGACATGACAAATAGGTATGCAGGGACATTTCGTAATGTAAGTGAACCGTAGTGCGGTGGTACCACCCAGTGACAACTGTGAGACAATGTGCAAAGTATCAAGCAGAGCTAAAGTGAACAGTGGTAGAATACAATACTATGACAGTTTGTACAGTTGGTGCAGAAAATAATTGAACCATTATAGAGTGACCAGTAGCAGTATTTGTAGTAGAAGAAGAGTGACTATGTCAGTGACTGTTTAGGGAGTTAATGGCTAGAGGAAAGAAGCTGTTTAAGTGTCTACTGGATTTGGTGCGCATGGATCTGTAGCGCCTGCCTAGGGCAGTAGCTGGAAAAGGTGGTGGCAGGGTGCGGGGGATCCAGGAGGATTTTTCGTGCCCTTGTCTTCATTCCTGCAGTGTGCAAGTCCTCAAGAGTGGGTAGGGCGGTGCCAATGATTTTTTCCGCCGTCCTAACTGTCCGTTAAAGTCGGATTTTGTCCTTTTTTGTGGCGGCCCCAAACCGTGATGGAAGAACACAGGATTGATTCGATGACTGCTGTGTAGAACTGTCGTAGCACCTCCTGTGGCAGGCCATGCTTCCTCAGCAGCCTCAGGAAGTACATCCTCTGCTGGGCCCTTTTCAGAATGGAGATGGTGTTGACTTCCCACTTCATGTCCTGGGAGACTGTGATTCCCAGGAACTTTAAGGTCTCGACGTTGACACAGGGCAGTTGGATAGTGTGAGGGGCAACTATGGAGAAGAATGTTTCCTTAAGTCCACGATCATCGCTACAGTTTTGAGCGTGTTCAGCCCGAGGTTGTGTCCGCTGCACCAGAGCTCCAGCTGCTCCACTTGTTGGCGGTATGCAGACTTGACCGTTGGCATCATGTTGTTTTTATCAAATGCTGTGCCATTTTAACGCCAGGTGTTAACGGGCTGCACATCTTCCAAAAAGTTTAAGTTTTGACTCATGATTCCAATGCACAATTTGGGGATTGCCAAAATATCTTTTGGCAAATGTGAGATTAGCCTTTGTGTTCTTTTTGGACGGCAATGTTTTTCGCCTGGGAACTGGGAAGCCAAATGATTATGGTACTCTTAATGAAGCTACTCCACCGGGCTTTGTTTATCACGCTGTGCCTCGCATGACTGGGAGGGGAGGCGGCCTCGCGATGATTCTGCGCGAGGATTGGAAATTTGCACCTGTAAAAGTGCCTCCTTTTTTATCTTTTGAAGTTACAGTTATTCAGCTCTCTGGATCAATTCCCACACTGATTGCCACTATTTACCGTCCACCAAAACCAAACAAGAATTTTATCACTGACATTACTACACTCCTCACTCATCTGTATACACTATCACCAAATGTGATTCTCTTAGGAGATTTTAATATACACATGGACAATATCAATAACTCACTCACCAAAAACTTTACCTCCTGTCTGGACAGTTTTGGTTTTCAACAGTTTGTCAACTTTCCCACACACAGTAAAGGACATATTCTGGACTTGATCTGCTGTATTGGATTATCACCAACAAACTGTAAAACCGATCTCCTCCCATACACAGATCATCTATTGCTTTCATTCAATGTTAACCTGTCCTTTTTCAAATCCAACCCACAACGCATTATACATTTCCGTAAAATCAAGGACATTAACCCGGACAATTTAGAATCACTTATCAACAACCTCCCCAGTACTGATTGTCTTTCTACAACGGATGAGTTTTTGACACACTACAATACAAACCTCCATAACATTCTCAATGCACTGGCCCCACTCAAAACCCGAACTCTCTCCTTCAACCAAACAGCACCCTGGTTTACCCCTACCCTCAGACAACTTAAATCAAAAGGCCGTCAACTTGAAAGATTATATAGAAAAACTGGACTCGCTATTCATAAAGAAATGTACACTACCCACTTCCTCCATTACAAGGACTCAATATCCAAAGCCAAATCAATCTTCTAGTCGGGTTTAATCAGTTCCAATGAAGGTAACCCCCCGATCACGCTTTTCACTCATTTCTAAACTCACTAAACTTGCTGACACTCTTCCCTCACATCTCTATTCCACTGATTTTTATAATACTCTGGCCTCATTTTTTACATCCAAAATCCAACTTATCCACCAGCAATTCACCCCTTCATCTGCTCCCAACCCTCCTTCTCCATTCTCTCCGGTTCCTACCCACCTGTACTCTGCATTCACATCCCCATCTGTCCACTAAATCTCCATCTTAATCCATAAGTCCAAATCCTCTACTTGTCAACTTGACCCTCTCCCTACTGTTTTAGTCAGAGCTTCTATCCCGGCCCTCTCCCCTCTGATCACTAACATTATCCAAACTTCCCTCTCTAGTGGCATTGTACCCTCCCATCTCAAAACTGCTGCTGTCACTCCCATACTGAAGAAACCTGGCTCTGATCCTTCCCACTTGAACAACTTTCGTCCCATATCAAACCTTCCGTTCATCTCCGAACTTCTAGAAAAAACAGTAGCTGCTCAACTTCACACCCATCTTTCCTCCAATAAGCTCTACGAACAATTTCAATCTTCCATCCCCGAAAGATTGTACCAAAACTGCCCTCCTCAAAATATGCAATGACCTTCTTCTCTCTGTTGACTCCGGTTCACTCGCCATCCTCCTCCTGCTTGACCTCAGTGCAGCCTTTGACACCATCTCTCACTCCATCCTCCTCGACAGACTCTCCTCCATTGGCATCACCAGCATCCCCCTCTCCTGGTTCCGCTCCTATCTTTCTGACCGCACCCAGTTTATCCAGCTCAAATGTTTTAGATCTCACCGCTTTCCCCTCACTTCAGGTGTTCCTCATGGTTCTGTCCTTGGCCCCTTGCTGTTTCTAGTCTTCTTCCCCTTGGTAATATCTTCAGGAAACATCACATTCACTTTCATTGCTACGCGGATGACACCCAGTTCCACATATCTACCAAACCTAATACCATACTTCCACCATCCTCCCTAACCAACTGCCTGCAGGAATTATAATCTTGGTTCACCTCAAATTTCCTCAAACTGAATTGCAATAAAACTGAACTCCTCCTCATTGGCACCAAATCCACCCTAAACAAAATAAACAATTTCTTCATTCCCTTCGACAGCTCTTCCATCTCCCCCGCCCCTCAGGTCAAGAGTCTGGGTGTCATCCTTGATAGCATCCTCTCCATCACCTCACATATAAACCACATCACTCGTTCTGCATATTATCATCTTCGAAACATCCACCGGCTCCGCTCTTCTCTCACTCTCAGTGCACTGCCATACTTGTTCAAACCCTCGTCACCTCGCGACTCGATTATTGCAATTCCCTTCTGTTCGGTCTTCCTCAAAAAACGCTGCATAAGCTTCAGCTGGTCCAAAATTCAGCCGGCCACATTATCACACTCACACCATACATAAACCATATTACACCTGTGCTCCAACATCTCCACTGGCTCCCCATTTTACACCGCATTCAATATAAAATCAGGCTCCTCACATTCAAATCCATCCATAACCTAACCCCTCCATACCTATCTGACCTCATCCATATTCCTACACCTGTCCGCTGTCTTCGTTCCTCCTCCTCTCTCCTCCTCTCTGTTCCCCCTGCTCGCCTCGTCACCATGGGAAACAGAGCCTTCAGTCGCTCTGCTCCCCAGCTTTGGATCTCACTCCCAGCTGACCTTCGTAATACACATCTGTTTAGACAAGCCTATTCACTCGGACCATAAAGCCATTATTTTTATTTATTTATTTTTGTTGTATTTTTTCTTATCTTATTTGATGTTGTTTTTAACATTGTATTCGTGATTTTAACTGCTGGTTGTAAGGTGTCCTTGAGTTTCTAGAAAGGCGCCCACAAATAAAATGTATTATTATTATTATTATTATTACAGTGCACTCCGCTTAATAGAACACCATTGGGCCGAAGCGCTTCTGTTCTACTAAGCGGGGTTTCTATTAACCGGAGACACTTTATTAGGTACACCTTCAGACACGTCAACGACCAAGTTATGCACGCAGAAAAACCCCTGCTGACGAGTTAGAAGAGATATTTCGACTGTGGACGTCCATATCTTTAATCAAACAACAACTTTAATCAACTTCAGTCAAACATCTCAAATCACGAGAAAAATTTCGTTACTTTTGTCTGGAAACAGGAGTGCGTAATTTTGCGGTTGACTTCCCTCTCAATGCGCTGGATAAGAGGGAAGTCCTGGAAACCGCGGGCGTACCTTCTGAGAATCCGGCAATGCATCGTATCGTCTGAGTATGTCCTTCTTATCCGCAGGTGATAGCCCTCGTCTCTTGAATGAAGTTGAAGCCATTGTGACGTGCGTGTGTCTATGTGTGGAGTGACGCGTGCTACCTGTTACTGTATACGGCTAGAACTACCGCGTTTTCTCGCGATAGTGGTACAGTATCGCGATAGCTACACTTCGTCTCTCTCTCGTCTCTTGGATGAAGTTGAAGCCATTGTGACGTGCGTGTGTCTATGTGTGGAGTGACGCGTGCTACCTGTTACTGTATACGGCTAGAACTACCGCGTTTTCTCGCGATAGTGGTACAGTATCGCGATAGCTACACTTCGTCTCTCTCTCGTCTCTTGAATGAAGTTGAAGCCATTGTGACGTGCGTGTGTCTATGTGTGGAGTGACGCGTGCTACCTGTTACTGTATACGGCTAGAACTACCGCGTTTTCTCGCGATAGTGGTACAGTATCGCGATAGCTACACTTCGAAAACCACTAGTTTACAATGTTCATTGCTTACGGCCTGTTCTATTAAGCGGTGATCTGTTCTACTAAGCGGAGTATCTTTATAGGAAATTGCATTAGGCAAATCTGTTCCAGAACCTTTTGCTCTATTAAGCGGATTACTCTATTAACCGGTGTTCTATTAAGCGGAGTGCACTGTATTATTATTATAACTCTCCAATGGATGCCATGTTGGCCAGTGTCTTTCTTATGGTAGAGTGGTGAGCAGTGATCCAAACTCAGCAAGGTCTGGAATTCTTCGGATGTTGTTCGAGGTTCTTTTGCAACCTCCTGGATGAGTCGTCATCACATTCTTGGAGTAATTTTAGCTGGACGACCACACCTTGGAATGTTTGCCACCGTTTTGAGTGATCCCCATTTGTGAATAATGGCTCTGAGAGTGGTTGGCTGGAGCCCCAGAGTCTTGGAAATGGCTTTGTAACCTTGATCAGACAATAGATTTCAAATTTTTTTCTAATTTCTTCTCAAATTTCTTTGGATTGTGGCATGATGTGTGTTTTCCTGTGATGTTGTTGCCTTCTTCACTTTGTCAATCTTTAGCTCGTGAAGAAAAAAAATTAGAAGAAATAGATGCGATTAGAAAATCAAAACCACAGTCAGCAAAATAATTCTCATGAACTACGAGATAGGGTGAGAGGTTTCGAAGAAAGCTGCAATGAGAATCAGAAGGGGATCAGATGATGGTAAAATTGGTCGAACCAATTTTATCAGTTTGTCAAGAAACTATCGGTGCTTCACCAAAAAAGCTTCAATATCTAAGATAAAAGTTTAATGATTGTGTTCTTGTTTGTCTCCAGCAGGTGGCAGAGGAGGGTCCTCCCTCCAGCGTGCACACCTCCTGTCAATGTTTTCATCAAGTTAGACATGTATTTCAGGACTCCCTTAGTGCCAAGTCTCTGTCAGATTATTGACCTTGTTTGCTTCTCATGCTCAAGTATTATTTTCTTGACCTATCAATCGCATCATTGTCAGCCAGTGGAGTTGTCGGAGGATGGGGGTGATGTGATGAAAGGAGGGGTTCGAGTCATGATCCGGGCTGAAGAATTCTGGACCAGTTGAAGTTCAAGGAGGAATATGTGATGTACACTGAAAAGCAGTGAACTGCAATAATCAATATAGGAGGTGACGAGACTGTGGACAAGGATAGCAGTGGTGTGAGGGGTGATAGAGGGACGGTGAAAATATACGGTCCGGGTTATGTTATTGATGTGTGAGTGGAAAGATAGTGAGCTCTCGAGGATGACACCCAGGCTCTTAACCTGAAGGGAAGAAGACACAACAGAGCTGTCAAATAGTGAGAGAAAAACTGTCAACTTTGTGTAGGGTGGATTTGGTACCGGCGAGGAGTTCTGTTTTATCACTGTTTGCTTGAGGAAGTTATGTGTAAACCAAGATTTGATTTCTAAGAGACTGATTAAGAGGGAGGAGGCTGGGAGGGAGGCGATTGAGAGGTAGAGCTGGGTGTCATCCGCGAAGCAGTGGAAGTGAATACCAAAATTACAGAAAATATTGTAGAGGGGGAAAAGCTAGATGATGAAGAGGAGGGGTCCCAGGACAGAGCCCTGGGGTACACCAGAAGAGACAGGGAAGGGCTGCGAAGGAATTGAGTTGGATGAACTGAGAGCGGCTAGTGAGATCAGAGTGAAATCAGCGTAGGGGGGTGTGGGTGATGCCTATGGTGGAGCGTCTGTTAAGGAGGATTGGATTGGATTTGGATTGGATAAGCTTTATTGTCAAATGCACTGTATGTGTAGCATACAGCACAGATGAAATTTCTTCCCTCTCAACATAAAACAAGAGGAGCCACTGCGGGTGTCTGCACCGCCACCAAAAGAAAAGCCAACCAAAAAAAAGACAAAAATAACAAAAAAACAACACGAGACAGACAATCATGCACTCAACCACTTTCCTGCATACACTTTGTCTGAAGCAGTTATAGATGAAAGAGGAGCGATTCCAAGTGTCCTTTTCACCAGTGGATCAAAGATGTCATGCTGCAATGTGCACACGTCTGCTACAAGCCAAGTTGAAAGCAACAAGAAGCTGTAGCATCCATTAACGAAAAAGAGAGATTGGCTCTCTTCAGCTGCACTCAGGTCGAGGAGGATGAGGATGGAGATTAAACCAGAGTCTACTGGTTTGTTCGCATGGTGGGATGCCTCCAAGTGGCGCGAGGGGGAATGCCGGGGGTCTCAAGCCCCTGCTGCGGCTGAGTGCCCACCAGCCAAAGGGGAAGGAGGAGGGACCTCACCGGAAGGAGAGACACCCAATGCTCGCCCCGGCGGAACGGAGGGAAGTGGGAGTAGCCGCCCCACAACCCTCCTTAAACAAAAGTCAGGCGAGGGCCCTTTCAGGACCCGCACGTGGCGCGACGAGGTGGGACCGAGATGGTTCCCCAGGGGGTGGGATAGGGATGGTGAGAAGGAAGCGCAAGCAAGGCGGGATGGACAAAAGACATGTGGGAGGATGGGTGAAAGACAGCCTGGTGGGGATTCACCCTCATCCAGGCCCCGGTAGTAAGAGGGGAGCAAGGAGCAGAAACGACAAAAGAAGAGAGAGGAATGAAAGAAGGGGAGATAGGAGGAAGGGAACGGCGGGACGGGAAGGGGGAAACCGCACTGAAGCTCGGGGTAAGAATGGAGAACGAGTGATAGTCACATGGAATGTGAGGAGATTGAGTGTGAGAGAAATGTTTAGGAAGAGGTTGAGGAGAGTAGCAGAAAGAGTCAACAAAGAAAAATGGGAAGTGGTGATGATGACGGAACTAAAGGCAGAAGAAGCCGGAGTGGTGTGGTTGGGTGAGGAGGAGGAACAGGTCATGCTTGTTCATGGGAGGAAAGACCAGAGTGATGTTGACGGGGGCGGCATTGACGACGTGGATAGAGGAAGGACAACAGAAGTGGCTGGGAGAGAGAGTGGTGGCGGCGGTGTGTCAGACCATAGGCCGGTGTGCATGAAGGTGAATGGGAAGTGGAAGAGATGGAGGACAGAAGAGAGGATCCAGAGGAGAGTGGTGCGAGCGAAGTGGGAGGTGTTGTAGGAGGAGGAGAAGAAAAGAGAATATGAGGTGAGGACGAGAGAGAAACTGGAGGAGTTGAACAAGGAAGGACTGGTAAAGGAGAGCGGGTGGACGGAGTTGGCGAACATAATAGTGGAGACAGCAGTGGAGGTATGTGGAGGGGAGAGAAAAGAAATATCTAACCCTTTGACGGTAGGGAGAGAGGAGGAGATAGAAGAGGATATGGGAGAGTGTAGACAGAAGAAACAAGAAAATGGAGACACTGAATGCGAGGAGAAGGTTGAGAGTGAGGAGAGGAGGGAGAGGAGTGGGAGAGATGGAAGAAGAGCACACGAGACTAAAAGCGGAAGTGAAGGAAACTCGGAAGGAATTGAAGAAGTTGCTGAGGAGGCTGGAAAGAGACTGGTGGGAAGGGGTGATTGAGGACTGTCAGGAAGCATGTTCTACAGGGAGGCTTGGCGAAATGTACAAATGTTTGAGGAAGTTAGCAAAGAGGCCGCTCGGAGCACAACTGTGACAGCAAATGAGTTCAAGGAGCATTTTGAAAGCGTGTCGAGGGAGAGGTACGTGGAAGAACCGAGAGTGATCGAAGAGGCGGTTCAAAGAGCCGGAGATCTAAGGGACAATAGAAGAGCGTGCGACGCAAACAAGATTATGAATGAGGTGCCTGAGAGGGAGGAAATCATGGAGCCTATGAGGGAGATACAAGAGGAGAAGATACATCACCAGGAGAAGATGTGGTGAGAATAGGATATATACGGAGTGAGTGTGAGGAAGTGATAGAAAGAGTGATTAAGATAGTGTGGAAGATGTTTGAGCAGAGAGCGGACCAGTGGTATGGAAGCGTAAAAGTGTGACTGATGGTACCATTACATAAGAAGGGGGACAGGAACGACAGAAATAATTATAGAGGAGTGTGCCTGCTGAGTATGTGCAGCAGAGTGTTAGGAAGAATGCTATCGAAGCGACTGAGTTGGTGGGCCGAACACCTGAGGCTCCTTGACGAAAACCAAGCAGGCTTTAGGAAAGGGAGGTCCACAGCGGATGTAACGCAAATGATAGTACACATACAGGAGGATGTAGAAGATTGTAGAAAGAGAGTGACTCAGGAAGGGGTGAAGGATATGAAGGATGACGACTGGCCATGTGCAAGACTGTTATATTTGAAAAAGGCGTATCCGAGAGTGAGCAAACCAACGTTGTGGATACTGCTTGAACGGTATGGGTTGAAGGGCAGATGTCTGGATACCATTATGGACCTGCATGAGACGACAGAATATAAGGTGAGGGGAAGGGAGGGAGGGAGTGGAGGATGGATGCCAGCAAGAGGGCTGCGAGAAGGATGCTCTACATCACCGAACCTCTTTAACATCTACCATCAGGCGGTGATGAGGCAGGCGTTGGCGGCGAGGAACCGAGATAACAGGCAGGAGAAAATGGTGGTGTGGAGGTGGATACCAGGAGGGTCATTCGCAGGTGAACATGGCTGGGAGAGAGGGAGCTGGGAAACAAAAGAAGTGAGAGTGTCGAGCGCCTTATTTGCATATAGTGGAAACGAAATGAGAGATACATGAGAGTGTAAGGAGAGTGAAAAGTGTGATGACTCAGTGGGAAGAGAGGAACAATGAGGAGAAGGAGGAGGTGCTGGAGTTTGGAACACAAGAGGGAGAGGAGATCAGAGTGTTAGGAAGCTGGAATGGTACTCGGGCAGACTTGAGAAACAGGATCAAAAGGGCAGGAAAGCTATGGGGGAGTGTGAAAGGGTCGTTGAAAGGGATACAACTTTCAAAGAGGTGGCAAGGGAGAGTAGTAGAGGCGTGTGTAGAGAGCAGCTTGCAGTATGACTGTCAGGTAAGAACGTGGATGTGGGAAAACTACAGAAATGGATGGATAGGTGCTATAGGTATGTGTGGAGTGATAGGAATGGAGAACCGCTAAGGCAAATGCAAGAAAGAGAAGTGAATATGTATGACGTGAGGAAAATACTGGGAGTGAAATCCATTGAGTGGAAAATCGAGAGGCGAGTGTTGCAGAGAATCGGACATGTGATGAGTATGGGAAATGAAAGACTAACAAAAGCTATGGTATTGGGATGGTAGGAGGAACTGGAAGAAAGAGGGAAGAAGATGGGGCGCAAGAGGAAGACGGTGCTGTACTGGAAGAGAGTGATGAGGAATGCAGGAATGGACTGGACGGAGGTGGAGATTGACGAGCGACGGAAGGATGGAAGCGGAGAGTGAGTGAGCAAATGGATCACCTGTATAAATGGGAAAATGAGAACGGTCATAGATATGAGTTGGGAGGGAATGAGGAAAGACTGGAGAGGAATGCTAGGATAGTGAATGATGGGTTGGGTACATAGGTAGCTGGTCTAACCATGCACGAAAAGCGGATGCACCGCAGGAACGAGGGACAGGTAAAGTTTGAGTGTGGGAAGTGTGGGAGGACGTTTGGGTCGAAAGGGAATAAAATAAGTCACGAAAGGAGTTGCACGGGAGGAGCGTATGAGGAGAAGGGAGGAAGGAGACAGTGCGGAGGGTGTGAAAGGTGGGTGACAAAAGCAAACTATGCCAGACACGTGAAAGGGTGTGAAAGAGTGGAAAGAGAGAATGAGGAGGAGAAGGGAGGAGGGAGAAGGGAGGGAGCAGGCGTGACGCGTGGTGGGGGGCTGGGGGATGACGAAGAGCAAATGGGGAGGGGGGACGTGGAGGGAGAAGGGTGGCTTGCGGGAGGTGTGGGAAGGAATTGTTGGCAAGGCACCAACGGGACTCGTGTCGGGTGTGGGGGGGGGGGGGGGGGGCAAGTCCCTGACAGGGGCCGACTGCCCAGGATCGGATCGGATACTGCCATGAGAAGGTCATTATTGATTTTTATGAGGGCTGTTTCTGTACTGTGACGGGGACAAAAGCCAGACTGGAATTGTTCATACAGACTGTTATACATGAGGCGATAGTGGACCTGAGAGGCAACCATTTTTTCAAGAATTTGGGAGATGAAGGGAAGGCAAGAAATGGGGCATAGGTTATTGAAATCATTGGGGTCTGAACCAGGATTTTTCAGGATTGGGGTGAGTTGAGTTTTGAAGCTCCAGTTTTGAAGCTGGACATTGAGGAATGAACTGATATGGAGGGAAGCAGAGAGGGTAAGCAGGATTTGACCAGGACTGTGGGGAGGGGATCAAGCTGACCAGAAGAAGTCTTGAATTTGATAATGGGGTCTGAGATTATTGAGGCACGGTGATAACAGTTGACAATGGGTAGGGAGGTCGGCGAAGGGGAAGTGCAGAGGAGACCAGGTGCTTGTGGATTTTGTTTTTGTTTGTGAAGACGTTTGCATTGAAAAATATGAGCAGAGCGTTGCAGGTGTCAGAGGAATAAGAGGGGGGAGGGGACAGGAAGGAGTGGAGGTGCCAACCGAGGAATGTGGAGCACCAAGAGTGAGCTTATGACTTTTAAGAGTACTTCGCTGTATTCTGTGCTGGACTGGAGACTTCACCAACACTTTCAGACTGAAATCAGGTAAAAACCTCGAGTAGTGGAAATGGCTACCTTGAGACGGCATACTCATGACATTCTTGCACAAGTGGGCTCATAAATTCCTCTAAGCCAGTGTTTTTCAAACCCCGTGCCGCAGCACACTGGTATGCCGCGAGATATCGTCAGGTGTGCCGTGGGAAAGCCTCGGGATATTGTCAGGTGTTTCGTAGAAAATTATCCAATATGTACTGTATGTATGTATGCCTGTCGGATGGCTGAGTAATCATCTAGTACTCTTCCATACCGGTAGGTAGCAGCAGCAACTAGCGAATTGCCTTGTGCTTCAAGACAAGCAAAGTTTCTAACGCGAGGCAGCACAACGAAAGCAATCTTTCATTTGGATTTACTTTTACCGGAGATGCAACATCATTGACTCCGTTGTGCTTGGAATGTGGTGAAAAGCCCTCCAAGAGCAAGATGGACCCCAAGTAAGCCTAAATGCCATCTCCAAGCAAAACACCCTTCACTTCGAAACAAAAATGTAAAGTATTTTTTTCGCCTGCGTGAACACAGAGAAACAAGGAACATGCATGAGAAAAACCGCAAAGGTAAGCGAGAGAGCCTTGAAAGCAAGTTACCATGTCTCTGAACGAACGTGTGGCGATATAAAAAACTCCCAGTGGCAGAGCAATTAATAATTCCCGCCTGCAAAGCCATTATAAATTAGTTGTTTGGACCCGAAGTGGCTAAAGAAATAGCCTGACTGCTGTGAAAACTAAAAACATAGAAAGAATGAGAGCGCGGAGGAAGAGGTTCGTTTGTCTTTCATCGATTGCTGCCAGGATAACAGATCTGTGTTCATCCAAAACATTTATCAGACTGAGTGAGAATAGATATGAAAGATTATAAAATATTTGATTGATGTGGATTTGATTCCCATTCAAGGTGTTATGATAACGTGTTATTCTTCAATATTTATTTTAAAAAACGCTTATAATAACAAGATAACACTTTAATTGTTAAAATCATCTTTTTTCACATTTTCAGCTTGTGGTGTGCCACTGGATTTTTTCAATGTCTGAAATGTGCCTTGACTCGAAAAAGATTGAAAAACACTGCTCTCAGCACTGTGCTTGCCTCTCAGTCTCTTTGATCTTTCTAAAGTTTGTCTTTGGGGTTTGATTAAATCTGAGACCTCACAACACCGTCATGACTCTTGAGCAGTGAAATTCATGTTATTGTGACGCTCAAGAAAGAAAATTGTAGGCCAGCATATAGATCACATCATAGACCACCTTACTGAATATTCTTCCCGAAACTACGCAAGTCTCTCTTCGATAGAGTGCTGTGAAATAGGGGTTTACTCCTTTTCATATTTATCACGTACAAAGGTTTCACTCCAGCTAATGTGCATCCTACGGAAAAAGATTAGAGTTCTCCGCCGTGCAGAGTGGCACCGGAGGCGGCGACGCGAGAGGGCACGGAAGCGTGCTGCTTTCATCGCTAACCCCTTCAAGTTCACGAAGGATTTGCTGGGGCAGAAGCGGAGTGGCAATCTGGTCTCCTCGCAGGAAATCATAAACCAACATCTGAAGCAGACGTACAGCGACCCCGCAAGAGAGCAGGAGCTGGGAGAATGCAACATCCTCATAGACCCCCCTGAACCTGAAGAGCAGTTCGACATGTCGGAGCTGCAGCTAAAGGAAGTCAGGGAGGTTGTCCGCAGAGCAAGGGCGAGCTCTGCTCCAGGACCGAGTGGCACTTCATACAAAGTGTACAAGACTGAGTGTCCCAAACTCCTTCTGCGTCTGTGGACAATCCTGCGAGTCTTCTGGAGAAGGGGAAGGATCCCTGAACAATGGAGAATGGCTGAAGGGGTATGGATCCCGAAGGAGGAAAACTCCACTCAGCTAGACCAGTTCCGCATCATCTCCCTGCTGTGTGTTGAGGCAAAGGTTTTCTTCAGTGTTGTTTCCAAGCGGCTGTGTACCTACCTGGCAAAGAACTCCTACATCGATACATCTGTCCAGAAAGGTGGCATCTCAGGAATTTCAGGATGTTTGGAACATACCGGTGTGGTCACACAGCTTATTCGGGAGGCCAAAGAGAACAAAGGCAACCTATCAGTGCTGTGGCTTGACCTGGCAAATGCATTCGGCTCCATTCCACACAAGCTCGTCCAGCTCACTCTGATAAAGCATCATGTACCCAGCAGATGCAGAGATCTCATCGCTGATTATTACAGCAATTTCAGGATGAGGATCTCTTCAGGAGCAATGACATCCAGTTGGCACAAGGTGGAGATCGGCATCATCACAGGGTGTACTATCTCTGTGACACTGTTCTCGCTAGCCATGAACATGCTCACAAAATCTGCTGAGCCAGAGTGCAGAGGGCCCCGCACGAACTCCGGACAACGGCAACCACCCATCAGGGCATTCATGGATGACCTCACAGTCACGACAGAATCAGTCCCAGGCTGCCGGTGGATTCTGAAGGGTCTTGAAAAACTGGTGGCGTGGGCCCGGATGCGTTTCAAACCCGCCAAATCAAGATCTATGGTGCTAAAGAAAGGGAAGGTGGAAAACAAGTTCCGGTTCACCATCTCAGGCACAGCCATTCCATCAATCTCAGAGAAGCCGGTCAAGAGCCTAGGGAAGGTTTTCGACTGCTCTCTGAGAGACACAAAATCTATCCAGTCGACATGCACGGAGTTGGATGGCTGGCTGAAATCAGTGGACAAGTCAGGCCTACCGGGGAAGTTTAAAGCCTGGGTATACCAGCACGGCATTCTTCCCAGGATCCTGTGGCCCCTCCTGGTCTACTCCGTCCCCATCTCGACAGTTGAGACCTTAGAGAGGAAGGTCAGCAGCCACCTCCGGAGATGGCTAGGACTTCCAAAGAGCCTGAGCAGCATCGCTCTCTACGGAAACAGCAACAAACTGCAACTGCCCTTCAAATCCTTGGAGGAGGAATTTAAGGTCACCAGAGCCAGAGAAGTGGTTCAATACAGGGACTCAAGAGATCCGAAGGTGGCTAAGGCTGGGATCCAAGTGAGGACTGGCAGGAAATGGAGGGCAGAGGAAGCGGTTGAAGAGGCAGATGCAAGGCTCCGGCACAGGTGCTTGACTGGAGTGGTCACACGAGGTCGAGCTGGGCTAGGATCCTTTCCATCTCCCAAGCTGAACACCAAGGGGAAGGAGGGGCGACGTCTTGTCCAGGATGAGGTGAGAGCAGCAGTGGAGGACTCAAGAACCTGCAAGGCTGTGGGAATGAAACAACAGGGTGCTTGGACAAGATGGGAGAACGCAGTTGAGAGGAAAGTGACCTGGGCAGAGCTTTGGAAAGCAGAGCCGCAACGCATTAAATTCCTCATCCAGGCAGTTTATGATGTGCTCCCAAGCCCATCAAATCTGCACACATGGGGCATAGCAGAGACACCGGCATGCCCACTGTGCTCCAAGCGAGGAACCCTGGAACACATCCTCAGTGGCTGCACAAGGGCACTTGGAGATGGACGGTACAGGTGGAGGCATGATCAAGTCCTTAAGACTATCGCGGAAGCCATTACCGCAGGGCTGGCATGGGCTAAACAGTTCCGCCCCTCCAACAAAACCATCGCCTTTGTCAGAGCTGGGGACAAGCCTACCGCGGCCAGCAGAACATCATCTGCAGGCATCCTGACATCTGCAAGAGACTGGCAGTTGTTGGTGGATCTTGAAAAAAAGCTGAAGTTCCCCAGCCATATTGCAGTTACCACCCTACGACCTGACATTGTCCTCGTATCGGAGTCCACCAAACAAGCAGTGCTGCTGGAGCTGACAGTGCCGTGGGAAGATCGCTTGGAAGAAGCCTTTGAGAGGAAGCTCTCCAAGTACGCAGGACTGGTCAGCGACTGCCAGCTGGCTGGTTGGAGAGCAAGGTGTTTCCCTGTGGAGGTTGGTTGCAGAGGATTTGCAGCCCGTTCCTTGGCCAGAGCCTATTGTAGCTTAGGCATCAATGGAGAGAGGAAAAGGAGAGCCATCCGGAATACCACTGAAGCGGCAGAAAGAGCCTCAAGATGGCTGTGGCTCAAAAGAGGAGATCCATGGAGTCATGGTAGCTAGCTAGCTGTCTGGACACAAGCCGGGACTTGATCAACCCCGGCTGGGTCACCTGGAGGAGGGCGTCTGATAGTTGAAAGACCCGAAACGTCCAGTGAATCCAGGAACATCACTGATGATGTGTCCAGACTAGGCATCAGTAGATGTATGTACACAGCACTCCATCAAACCAATTCTAAAATTACACAGAAACTACCCTAGGAAATGCAATGTGCAGTTTCTAATTGACAATTTAATTTATTAAGGCATAAAAAAAATTGTAGACTATCTGTCCCGATGTGAAAAAGTAATTGCCCCCACACCCCCTTGTTAAATCACAAAGTAGCGATTAATAGTTTTAGGAAAGTTGAGTTCAATTTAACCACATTACTTAAATTAAGAAATCACATCAATAGAATATGTCAGACAAAGAAGGAGGCTGTAAGATCTCAAGAAAAAAATGAATCATGCCACGATCCAAAGGGATTTAAGAAGAAATGAGAAAAAAATGTGACTGAAATCTATCGAACTGGAAAATGCTTTTATTAATGTAAATTAATGTGAAATAAATCAACAAACAATTCAAGCAGTCCCGACTAGAATGCTGGTGCCCTTAACACCGAGTTAAGGATACATTGTTATGCAAAGGTGTTCTTTTACAATTTTATAGACAAATGATGCTACAGTAAATATTCCCATCCCCGGAATTCTATGGAAAGGAATATCCTTCACTCGGAATAAAAACCTATGCATTAACATTTTGACTACGATATTACGTGTTACGGAACTTGCGTAAGCGGAAATTCCACTCCCCGCAACCCGGATGGAGGTGTAATGCCGCGGGAACTTAAATACACATAACGCCCACCCGATGCGACGGAAAATACACAACGCTGAAACAAGTTTTCACTTCGCGTTTTTCAATCATCAGATTCTAAACGACGACGTGTAAGTGAGTTTTTATTGCCATGCATTTTACTGTAATTGTAAATGATTTTAACTTTATTCACTTACGTCCTGGAGAACGCGGCACTAGCTTAAAAGCTGCACCCACTCGACATGACCGAAGAAACGTGTTCGCTTCGCGGTTTTCATTCATCAGATTCAAAACGAAGACGTGTAAGCGACTTTTTATTGGCGTGCGTTTTACTGTAATTGCAAAAGATTTTAATTTTATTCACTTGCGTCGTGTAGATCATTACATCGAAATGTAGAAGAACTGTAACGACTGGAGCGAAGCGAGTAAAATGCATCCGTTTGAGCGAGGCCGGACACAAAGTTAAAAAGATCCAGCAGACACTTGGAGTAGAAAAACGCAAATCTACGAAACTTTAAAAAACAAGGATTCACTTCCTGATGACAAGCCACCATCCAGCAAGGAAGCAATGCAAATGGCAACAAAAATCCTTCAGTCAGTATGCACATGAATTACCAGACATCGGTGATCAACGGGACAGTTACTTGCAACTCGCAAGAAAACTGTATGACACGCATGCAAACATTGTCATAAACCAAAGAATGCGTCCAACAAAACGATCCAAAATACAATTTTTTTTCCCCCAAGACAGAAAAAAATAAACATTAAACTACTGTACGTATTTTACTTTGACAACCGTAGAAAACGAATTAAACAAATTAAAAAACTGGTTCGACAGAAATAAATTGTCACTTAACCTGAAAAAAATCGAAGTCAATTGTTTTTGGCACAAGACCAATCAAACACCAAGCTAAAATTATGGTAAACTCAATTGAAATAGAAAGAGCGTATGAAACCAAGTTTCTCGGATTAGTAATAGACTCAAAACTATGTTGGAAACCACATATCGATAACGTAAAAAGAAAAATAGCCAAGACCGTAGGGATCCTCTACAAAACCAAGGAAGTGCTAAATAAGAGATCTTTGTACACATTATACACTTCATTATTATCACCATACATGACCTACTGTGTGGAAATATGGGGAAATGCCTGCAAAACAAACACACTCCCTATTCTCAAACTACAAAAAAAAGCAATACGAATTATTAATAGATCAAAATATACGGAACCCACAAATCCACTATTTATCAAATTAAATACGATGAAATTTTATGACCTGGTTGACTTTAAAATCGCCCAATTAATGTACAAAGCACACAATAACCTGCTCTGCCAAAACATTCAGAAGTTTTTTGAAATTCGAGAAAGCAACTATGAATTAAGAGGTACCAACTTATTCAAAAAACTCAAAACAAGAACAAACATCAAGCAAAGAAGTGTATCTAGCAAAGGTGTTAATATGTGGAATAATCTCGAAACGGGCTTAAAAATTAGTAAATCGCTTGCTGGTTTCAAAAACAAATTCAAAAAAATAGTACAAACAACCTACATCAATCAGAGTTAAGATGATAAATTCTAAACATTAAATATAATGATAAATCAGAACTAAGTTGATAAATAGAGAAAGGTATTGAAATATCCATTATGAATACAAGAGAAAATTGACACAAGAGTGCCAGGGTGAGGATGTATATCATCCCGATACAAACCAAAAGTTGTGAAAATATCACGGTTAAGGGTAAAGTATGAGCCTTAATGGAGACTTCTTCTTACTTTTTCTTTTCTGATTGATATAAAAATGATTTAGTAGATATAAACACATAACGGGGTAGGACTAGATAAGTTTTTTTACTTCATCCTACTCCCTTGAACATAATAACCGTGTTGAATGAAGACTGATTTCTTTCTTTTTACTTTTTTATCTACCTTATTTTCTGTCAAATTATTACTGTATATGATTTATGTTCAATAAACAAACAAACAAACAAACAAACAATACTGTGGTGATTTTTTGGGGATACACCTGTATTGCAGTTTTTGTTATATGAACAGTATATTTTTGTATTTTGTTGATTGTGTTGTTACACGTGCATTTTGTCAACATACTTGCAGGTTCATAAAGGACATGTACCATGCTCATTTCCCAAATGAGGAATTTCTGTTATCAGGACAAATTGGACAGCGCAAACACGAGTCCGTACTAGAGAATATTTACTGTATTTACAATCATGCGGGGGACAAGGGCGCGAGATGTTTTCCTCTTCCTAGGGAGGGGCATGACAGAAAATAATTGAGAACCACTGCCTTAAGTGAATGTTTTGTTTGCCACAATCAATATTTTGAGATCTTTAGGAAGCCTTTTGGATTGAGTATTAAAAACCCAAACATAGTCCAGTTGCCAAAATTCAACTTTCTCAGATGCCGTGACCTGGATGACTGAAATCAACACAAAGGTTCTGATCTTATAAATTGCATAATCATACACACTTACAAGGTTATCAGTTATTAGCATTGTGAGGATGCTTTTTGTATCATGAAATATTACAAGTCAGTTATCATGTCAATTGTGGTTATATTACTCACATTGTGAATCCTGAAGAGACAGAGTGCCACCACATGGGCACACCATTTAGCCCCAGCACCACACGTACAACTGCAGGAGGTGATGCGGCAGCGATCAAACATTGCTGCCACGTTGTAGGTGCCTTTTGATTGTCCTGCCTGACTGGGTACGACAGTTGCACTGAGATGGAACCCTGACAGAAATGACAAACACAAGACATATACATTGTGCACTAATAAAACCTGAATTGGAAGATGTCATATCACACAAGTAGAGCCTTGATAATGTCAAAGAATTATCAAAAAAAAAATTCTGGATTAAAAAAAATGTGTGGAATGTGGAAGTGCCGTTTTCATGGATATGTACAATTTCTAGTAAATGTTTTGAGGTGTGATAACGAAGTTATTTATGACTATATTTTTACTTTCAACAACTCAAAATGTTTAGTGGCACCAGAACTCTCCATACATATATAGTTTGCAAAGGAAAGTCACAAACACAAAACGGTACAGAGGTAAAAAAAATGTCCGTTGTTATTGTGTGCCCTTCCGGCGAGTCCATGCGCCCCGGCGCAGCCAGGAAGCTTGCCGGTGTAAACCTCAAGCTTGGAGGCGGGGGCGGAGGGGGAGGCGGCTGCCAGCGGCGTTCAAGGCGGCTGCCAGCGGCGCTGCGAGCGGCCTCCAAGGTGGCTGCGAGCGGCCTCCAAGGCGGCTGCTAGTGCCGTCCAAGGCGGCTACTGGCGGCTCCAATTCGGCGAGCGGCGGCGGTCGAATACAGCTTTTTTTTTTTCTTTTGCAAAAAATAAAGTTATGTTGGGTACTCGGCGGCTGTGTGCGCCGGCGCCCGCGGGGAGAGGCGTAGGGTGTGGGGTACGGTGCCGGTCATTGGCCGGTTTCCTACCGCCTCCGCCCTGGCCCACAGCGCCCGCTCCGCGATGGCGGCTGGTGGGAGAAGCGTGGGGTGTGGCGTGACGACGGGCTACGGCGCCGGTCATTGGCCGGTTTCCTACTCCCCTTCGCCGACCCACAGCGCCCGTCTCGCGGCCTGAACCACGCGAGGGCGTCGGCGGCGGTGCACCCATCCCATAACTTTATTTTTTGCAAAAGAAAAACAAAGTTGTGTCTGGAGGTCCCAACCAAGCCCTACAAACAATCCTGACCGGAATTGTTCATGCAATAATGCCCCGCGAGGCCGTCGGGCGGCCCCGGCGCAGCCAGCCGTTAGGTACCCAACGTAACTTTATTTTTTGCAAAAGGAAAAAAAAAATGTGTCTGGAGGTCCCAACCAAGCCCTACTAACAATCCTGACCGGAATTGTTCATGTAAGAATGCATCGGTTTGAAGCCTCCTGCAAAAAGGCAAACTCATTTGCGATCCTTTGACGCCACCTAAAGTTGCAAAATTGGAATGACCTCAACCCAACAATGTGGCATGCACACGTCTGTCCAAGCGAAAACAAAGCGATTGACGTAGAAATCGCGTGAAATGCATGTATACACATTAGGTTTACGATGCATTCAAAAATATGAATTATAATGGGTCACTATGGTGCAAAATATGTAAATTGTGAGGATTACGGAATCAAAACCGATACATTACATTACATTCTGGACCAGCTGAAGGCGCTTAATGGAGGACTGGCTGACTCCAAAGTAAAGGGCATTGCAGTAATCAAGCCGGGATGTGACAAAGGCATGAATTACTGTCTCAAAGTGTTCATGCGAGAGGAGAGGTTTTATTTTGGCCAGCTGTCTAAGGTGAAAGAAGCTGGATTTAACAACGGCACCAATTTGCCGATAGAGTTTGAAATCACTGTCCAGTTTAAGGCCCAAGTTTGAGACCGTTGATTTCAGATAAGGAGACAGGGGGCCCAAGTCTACAGGATGGAATGTACAAGGGCCACTGGGACCAAACAATATCACCTCTGTCTTCTTTTCGTTGAATTTCAAGAAGTGGAAGAACAAAATGTAATTCTGGTACGATTGACTTCAGACTATGAAATTTGGGAGGCACGTGGGGGGGGGGGGTGTCCATGCAGTTATATGCCAAGATGTACAAGAAATATGTAATGTTTTTCATGCCCATTTTTGCCCATTTTTGCCCATTTTAGACATGTATAGGAGTCCTACACAAAAACATATTAACATATAAATACACACACACACACACACACACACACACAGTAAGTATTCCCACCTACGGACCTTCGTCATACGGAAATTCCCTAACTCGGGGAAAAAATGTATGCATTCAATTTTCTACAACTATATTACATTAACGATTAATTCCTTATAACCAAAATTCTTTGACCCAGAAGCCATAAGTATAAGCAGCAGCGCAAACATGTATACTTTCCGTACTTTATTTGTACAGCTGAGCAGGAGCTTGCTCGCCTGAAACCCAAGTTTTTACTTTTTACATGAGTGTGAAAGCTGGCAGCTAAACAAACCGATTTGCAGAGGGTCTTTCACAGCTCTGATCCGGTGTAACTGCTCACCACGTTGAAACTCATCTGGACTTCCATTTGCCAGGCACGAATACAACCTGCAATCAGAAGAAAAGGACAGATGAAAAAAAAAGAAAAGCATCACCTAGTTGATAATTAAAATATTTTGAAACGTTTTGAGAGCTATCATGACAAAATGCATAGCCTTTGCAGTGATTAGGGGGCAGGGAGAGAGCGTCAGTCCCAAGCACGTAGCAAATTCATGAATGGAGGGAAACAGTGCGGGTGGCTGATACATAACAACTGCGCAGCAAGTCCCTTACCCCACACCACCAGATCTCTCACGAACAATCATTGACTATGTCATACTGCACAGGCTACGATGCATAAAGATAACTCAAAATCGGCTCTGAGACATAACGTTTGTCAGTTCAAAATTGGGTTTCATTCATGTAGTTTGTCTTTGACTTAATTCTGCCTTTGATGAAGCTGGGTAGTCTATTTAGCCCGCTCGGATTGTCCTAGTTCTGATCTTAAAGCATTCAATGCGATTGTAAAAAAACAAAGATGTCTGATTCCAATGATTAGTTTATTTTAGTTGGGGATGCATTTCAAAATCTGTCATGATTTGAGAATGTGAACTGGATCAGCCAGTCATCTATTTGGGGCAGAGCAAATTCAGCAGTTAATGAAAGCGCATATAAAAAAAGTCCCCAGTGTGGGACGAATAAAGGATATCGTATCTTATCTTATCTATATATATATTGCGCGTCGTCCCGCACGCGGTCTGTCCTTCCGTCTGTCCCTTTTCAAAACGTACCTACTTCACCGCGCCGCTGCGCGCCGCCACTGCGCGCCGCCACTGCGCGCCGCCACTGCGCGCCGCTCAGGCAGTGGCTCACTACAATCGCGCGGGCATCTTAGCGAAAAAATGTTGTCTACCCAAAAGCATTGCAATGAAATTGTTAGTTATTTAGTAGAGCTAAACATCTCTATTTTCGTGATAAGTAATGAAGATGAACAAAAAGTTGAACCAAGCAACAACACTTTTGTGGGCCGAAGGCCCACCTTACCAGCCTTCCGCAGGAACTAGCTGATGAGCCGCCCGGAGGGCGGCGAACCAGCTAGTCATATATTAAAAAAAAAAAAAAAAAATCCTCATCTCACCCCTCGGGTGGTGTCCGTCCCTCATTCAGCTCAGGTCCTCTACCAGAGGCCAGGAAGCTTGAGGGTTCTGCGCAGTATACTTGCTGTTCCCAGCACTGCACATTTCTGGACTGAGATGTCCGATGTTGTTCCCGGGATCTGTTGCAACCACTCATCTAGTTTGGGGGTCACTGCCCCGAGTGCTCCGACCACCACAGGCACGACTGTCACCTTTACCTTCCAGGCTCTCTCCAGCCTGAGCCCTTGGTATTTCTTGAGTTTCTCATGTTCCTTCTTCCTGATGTTTCCATCACTTGGGAACGCTACATCCACTACAACGGCTTTCCTCTGCCCTTTATCTATGATCAGTTGCCGTTTGTGGATGTTGGAACACTGAGCTACTAGTTGTTTCGTGGTCAACCGTGACTGTGGGTTTCGAAGTAACCATTTAGCCCACATTCTCTGCATGTAACCCCTCTGACTAGGGTTGCTTGAGTAGTAGCATTCCAACAGAGCCATGTTATCGCATCTCGCCCATCTCCGCTTTGTTCCAGTAGCCCATTTTACATCAAGGTGCTCTGGTTCCCCAGCACCTGACGCAGACCTTGTTTGGCCGGGCGACGTCTGAGCCGGCATGCATTCGTTTTATTGTCTCTCATCATTGTATGAGGTAGGCATGCGTGAAGAATCTTGCCCAAGGACCCACACTGGATAGTGTTATGTGCTCATTTTTGCCCCAAGCGGGATTCGAACCACCGTCTCCCGTATGCCAAACCGATGCCTTACCAACTGACCTATCCAGCCGCCTATAAATTTAAACATGATTACATTTTTTATCACAAGATTAATGCGGCAACACGTCACAGCGGATATTACGTTGCTCTATAAATAAACCGGAAACAAAACAAGCGCGATGCACAGGTCAACGCCCATGTCTGTTTTGCCAGTCACGGCAGCGCGAGACTCCGGAAACGGATACTTAAAGAGTTTATGAATGGAAAGTTTGCAATACAATACAGTACATGCTTACTTATATAGCGCTTTCACAACAGCGGTAGCTGTAACAAAGCGTTTAACAAAACAGTTAACATAAGTATCTGCAGTATCTCTCCTTCTTGCAGCGCGGGTGTACCGTATTTTCACAACTATAAGGCGCTATTAAAAGTCTAAAATTTTCTCCAAAATGGACAGGACGCCTTATAATGCGATGCGTCTTTTATATGAGCCGAGTTCCAAAATCTGGCTGAGACCCGACACGCTGTTTATATAGAGAAAAGGCGGAAGTGAGGTCGGCCAATCAGTGAAGTGCGGGGAAGAGGTCGGCCAATCAGTGAAGCGCGTCCGCGCACTTATATGTAAATTTGGAGAGAGAGAAAATGTGTACGTGAGTGACGACACGCACGCATGCGGAGAAGCGGTCGGCCAATCAGTGAAGTGCGTCCGCGCACTTATATGTAAATTATGGAGAGAGAGAAATGTAAATATATGAAGAGAGGTGGACGTGAGGGAGGACAGGCACGCAGGGGGTGGGTCCGGCAATGAGTGAAGGGTGGGCGTGTAAGGCACGCCTCTAGCAGGTACCAGCACATGTATAAAATGTGAGTATGTGCATTATTGCAAAACAACTTCGGTTTTGGTTTTCAAGAACCCCCAAAAATGAGTTCCACAAAGAGACACGCCTACGAAGCGCAATTCAAACTCCAAGCCATCGGTTATGCAGTGAAACATAGGAATCGAGCAGCCGCCAGAGAATTTAATATCAACGAATCCATGGTTCGCAAATGGAGGAAGCAGGAGAACGAGCTTCGCCAAGTCAAAAAGACCAAGCGCAGTTTCCGTGGAAATAAGGTGAGGTGGCCAGAGTTGGAAGACCAACTGGAGCGGTGGATTCTTGATCAAAGAGCAGCCGGCAGAAGCGTCTCCACGGTCACCATTCGACTAAGGGCGAAAACGTTAGCCGAAGAATTGAAAATTGAACATTTTCAAGGAGGTCTTGGTGCTTTCGCTTTATGAAACGGCGCCATCTATCTATGAGAGTGAAGACGACCGTGGCTCAGCAACTTCCAGCGGACTACAAAGAAAAGCTGGCCGTTTTCCGCACCTACTGCAGTAAAAAGATTGTCGACAAACGCATCCAGCCTAACCACATTACCAACATGGACGAGGTCCCGCTGACTTTCGACATCCCGGTGAACCACACTGTGGAGAAGAAGGGGACCAGCACGGTTGCGATACGCACAACGGGGCACGAGAAGTCAGCTTTCACTGTCGTTCTTGCTTGTCATGCTAACGGACAGAAACTGCCACCTATGGTGATTTTCAAGCGAAAGACGCTGCCAAAAGAAAAGTTTCCAGCCGGCGTCATCGTGAAAGCAAACCAAAAGGGCTGGATGGACGAGGAGAAAATGAGAGAGTGGCTAAGTGAGGTGTATGTTAAGAGACCGGATGACTTTTTCCATGCCTCGCCGTCACTCTTGATTTGCGACTCCATGCGTGCCCATCTCACACCAGCGGTGAAAGACAAAGTCAAGCAAATGAACTCCGAGCTTGCCGTCATTCCCGGAGGCTTGACGAAAGAACTCCAACCGCTGGACATCGGCATCAACCGGGCGTTCAAGGTGAAGTTGCGAGCGGCATGGGAAAAATGGATGATCGATGGCGAACACAGCTTCACGAAGAGTGGGAGGCAGCGCCGGGCTAGTTACGCCAAGATCTGTGAATGGATTGTAGCTGCTTGGACGAACGTTGCTGCTAGTACAGTTGTTCGAGCTTTTGGCAAAGCCGGCATCATTTCCGTGGAGCCACATGACGACGAGAGTGACTCTGACAACGAGGGGGAACCTGGCGGTTTGGATGGATTACCGATACTTGCACAATTGTTTAATTCGGACACAGAAGATGACGACTTTGATGGCTTTCTGAGTGATGCTTGAGCAAAAAACGTGAGTACCTTGTAAATAAAATACACCCGAACTCAGTTCTGCTTTCGTTGCCTTTTTAAAAACGTGTTTTAGCTTCGAGCTTCAGTGTGTGCTTCAAGCTAACGTGTTAGCGAACGTGTTAGCATGCATGCATGCCGTATGTTTAAGCGTATGTTTTACCACTTTAAAACTGCGCCCATTCGTACGGTGCGTCCTGTATATGTGTAAAATACAGAAATGTCACCCATTAATGAGACTGCGGCCATTGGTACGGTGCGTCGAATAGTCGTGAAAATACGGTAACAGTCTCTGGCTGAAGGAGCTACCTAGTGCTGTCAGGGCAGGCTAACAGCACTAGGTAGATGAGAGCATCAAAACGGGAAAAAAATAGAACAAAAAAATATTAAAGGAAATTCTGAAACGACAAAAACTGTGTGTGTGTGTGTGTGTGTGTGTATATGTATATATATTGGCATTAATTTAAATGAATTTTAACAGGATTAATTTTTTTCTCGCGAGATTAACGCGGCACACGTCACAAGCGGATGTTACTGTGTTCTATAAATAAAAAGTTGCCAGATTGCTCCACTGGCAAGACCAAAGTTACCTGCTCTTCTCTCTCTGCGTATCATACAGGTATACGATGTATGCCACTGACGCGATTGTTACTTGTTTGGAACTATTTTATGTGGAAGGTTACAGCGTTCCGTGTCCATATAAATAGAGTGGGTGGAGCTTCTCTGTGTTCATCTGACAGTGACAGTGCGCTGCCGTTGTAGCGACCTAGCGAAAATTCAACGTCTCCAGTCTCCATCAAACCAAGTGTAGTCATCCGAAATGAGGTTGACACAAAAACCGTAGAGAGACTTCCGCGCAAGAAGGACCAACACAATCAACATAGCCTGACTGTGTTAGGGGGGTGAACCCCCCCCCCCCCTTTCAGAATGGTTTGCCCCAGCAGCAGGGGGGGAAGTGCTTGTGCTTGTTTGTACGGCCGGCAGTTTTGAATACAGCGGCACATAACCAACACTGGTGTCCGGGGTCTTGTTATTCTCCAACAAACATACAGAAACAGACTGCTGTGTTTGTATGCAACCATGGTTTAAATCCACTATAGGCTGAGTACCAGTTTACCTTAGATGTGTACTTTATAATGTTATATTGCTCTGTTTTTATTTCATTAAAAAAGCTGTTAAAGCAGCTGTTGTGTGACAAAATATATTTTTTTCACTGTTGTTGATGGACAGTAATATTGTGTGAGAGATTATGTGTGAACAACAGCTCCTAGTGAAAAATGTTCATGTAAAATTGAAAATCGAAATTGTTATTTCAGTAAATATTGGCATTAGGCACATAGAAAACTGATTCATGATTCCATGTTGATGAGAGCATTAAAATGGGGAAAAACAGGACAAAAAATGTAAAAGGTAATTCAGAAACGATAAAAAATGTGTGAGTAATCACGATCAATTTTTTAGTCCATTTGAGTTAATTATGACAGTTGCATTTTTAATTAGATTAAATATTTTAATCGTTTGACAGCTCTAATATATATATATATATATATATTATATATACACATACAGTAAATATTGTCTAGTACGGACTCGTGTTTGTGCTGTCCAATTTGTCCTGATAACAGAAATTCCTCATTTGGGAAATGAGCATGGTACATGTCCCTTCTGAACCTGCAAGTATGTTGACAAAATGCACGTGTAACAACACAATCAATAAAATACAAAAATATACTGTCCAAAAACTGTTTATACAACAAAAACTGCAATACAGGAGTATCCCAAAAAAATCACAACAGTAAAATACGTACAGTATTTTAATGTTTATTTTTTTCTGTCTTGGGAAAAAAAATGTATTTTGGATCGTTTTGCTGGACGCATTCTTTGGTTTATGACAATGTTTGCATGCGTGTCAGAGTTTTCTTGCGAGTTGCAAGTAACTGTTCCGTTGATCACCGATGTCTGGTAATTCTTGTGCATACTGAAGGATTTTTGTTGCCATTTGCATCGCTTCTTTGCTGGATGGTGTCTTTTCATCAGGAGTTGAATCAATGCCTTGTTTTTTAAAGTTTCGTAGATTTGCGTCTTTTCTACTCCAAGTGTCTGCTGGATCTTTTTAACTTTGTGTCCAGCCTGCTCAAACGGATGCATTTCACTCGCTCCGCTCCAGTCGTTACAGTTCTTCTACGTTTCGATGCGATGATCTACACGACGTAAGTGAATAAATCTTTCGCAATTACAGCCAATAACGCACGCCAATAAAAAGTCGCTTACACGTCTTCGTTTCGAATCTGCTGAATGAAGACGGCGAAACGAACACGTTTCTTCGGTTATGTCGAGTGCTTTTTAGCTAGTGCAGCGTTCTCCAGGACGTAAGTGAATAAAGTCAAAATCATTCACAATTACAGTAAAAGGCACAGCAATAAAAACTCACTTACACGTCGTTGTTTAGAATCTGATAATCGAAAAACGCGAAGTGAAAACTTGTTTCAGCATTGTGTCTTTTCCGTTGCATCAGGTGTGCGTTGCGTGTATTTAAGTTCCCGCGGCATTACACCTCCATCCGGGTTACGGGTAGTGGAATTTTCGCGTACGCAAATTTCGGTAACACGTAATATCGTAGTCAAAATGTTAATGCAAAGGTTTTTATTCCGGGTAAAGGATATTCCTTTCCATAGAATTCCGGGGATGGGAATATTTACTGTCAGACTCGACGTGCTGTGATGATAGCTCAGTTTATGACTGCAAAACAGGTACTTTGATTACCTGTTACCTGTTCCAGGTAACGTTTTAATCGTTTCTTTCCAACTTTCCATTCATAAACTCTATAAGTATCCATTTTCGTCTCGCGCTGCCGTGCCTGGCAAAACAGACATGGGTGTGGACTTCTGCAGCGTGCTTGTTGTTTTGTTTCTGGTTTATTTCCAGAGCAACGTAAAATCCGCTGTGTGCGTGTGCTGCGTTAATCTGGCGAGAAAATTTTTTATCACATTAAAATTAATTTATATTAATGCCGATAAAAACGTGCTAAACTGACAGCTCCAATATATATATATATATATATATACAGCTGGATAGCTCAGTTGGTAAGGCATCGGTTTGGCATACGGGAGACGGTGGTTCAAATCCCGCTTGGGGCAAAAAATGAGCACATAACACCATCCAGTGTGGGTCCTTGGGCAAGATTCTTCACGCATGCCTACCTCATACAATGATGAGAGACAATAAAACGAATGACATGCCGGCTCAGACGTCGCCCGGCCAAACAAGGTCTGCGTCAGGTGCTGGGGAACCAGAGCACCTTGATGAAAAATGGGCTACTGGAACAAAGCGGAGAAGGGTGAGATGCGATAACGTGGCTCTGTTGAAATGCTACTACTCAAGCAACCCTAGTCAGAGGGGTTACATGCAGAGAATGTGGGCTAAATGGTTACTTCGAAACCCACAGTCACGGTAGCTCAGTGTTTCAACATCCACAAACGGCAACTGCTGTCACAACTTGAGATTGATGAGGTACAACGCAGGTTCCATGGTGAAGGGCCCCAGGCTGATCAGAGGAGGAGGTCATACAAGAGATTGGGAGGCAAGCCCCAATGAATGCAGATGATGAGATTGGGTGGCCAGCCCCAATGAATGAAATGCTGAGCGAGGCAGCAATTGACCTGAAAGCTAAGATCATGGCGAGAATGAAAGCTGGGCAACCTAGAAACCGATTACAACGGCTATGTGAAGTACCATCTGAAAGTCTCATACAAAGTGTGAATGCAGCACTGAGGGCAATCCCTACCGTAACGATCACAGAAACCAATGAGCTGATATACGCTTCAGCATCAGTGATCCTGGAGACTCTGGGCTATAAGAGCAACCATGGAAGCCATGAGATACGTTACCCACCATGGAAAAGACGGTTGGAGGCTAAGATCAAGGCGGCCCGGAAAGATGTGAGTCAATTGACGGAGGCCCAGAGAGGTGTGATGTAAAGGCCGATACCCGAGAGGTACATTCAGATGACCATACCTGTAGCACTCGAAACTGCCAAACAAAGGCGCCAAGCCTTGTCCAGCCGCCTAAAGCGGTACACGAAAAACAATGAGGCCAGACGAATAAACAGGCTGTTCGCAACACAACCTGCGAAAGTGTACGCTCAGTGGCAGGGTCCGTACAAAAGAGCTGACGCACCAAGACTGGAAACTGAAAGGTACTGGAAAGGCATATGGGAGAAGGAAGTTGCACGCCTCCAGTGTTGTCATCGGACTCAGTGTAGTCATTCGAAATGAAGTCTACACAAAACCGTAGAGAGACTTCCGCGCAAGAAGGACCAACACAATACACATCACCTGACTCTGTTAGGGGGAGTGAAACCCCCCTCTTTCAGAATGGTTTGCCCCAGCAGCACGGGGAAAGTGCGTGCGCTTGTTTGTACGGCCGGCAGTTTTGAAAACAGTGGCACATAACGAACAATGGTGTCCGGTGTCTAGTTCTTCAACAAATATACAGACCAAGACTGCTGTTTCAAAGCAAACTTGAGAAAAACGAAGTATGCAACCATGGTTTAAATACACTATAGGCTGATTACTAGTTTACCTTAGATGATAATATTTTGGACTTGTTTTATGCCAATACCAAGGAGGCATATAAAACCCTCTCCCTCCCCCCTCTTGGAAGAGCAGACCACAACTTGGTATTTCTCGAGCCTGTGTACAAACCCCTGGTGCACAGGCAGCCAACTGTGACCAGAATGGTCAAGAAATGGTCATCGGAAGCTGTAGATGCTCTGCGGGACTGCTTCGCGACAACCAGGTGGGAACTCTTCAGCGAGGTTCATGGGGAGGACATTGATGCACTCACTGACACCATCACGGACTATATAAACTTCTGTGAGGAGAACACCGTACCCACCTGAACTCTGCGGTGTTTTTCCAACAACAAACCATGGATTAATCCTGACATAAAGACCCTGCTGAAGGAGAAGAAGAGAGCTTTTCGGTCGAGAAACAGAGGAGCTGAAGGCCGTGCAGAATCGGCTGAGAAGAAAGATCAGGGAGGGGAAGAAGATATACAGGATGAAATTGGAGGACCAGTTACAGGCCAGCAATGTCACTGGTGTCTGGAGGGGCCTGAAAACCATCTCAGGCCATGACAGCCCAAAGACAGTGATCGAGAAGGACAAGGACTGGGCAGATGGACTGAACCATTTTTTCAACCGTTTCGACCAGTCGTCTGTCCCTTCCCCCAACCACAAACTGCAACCTCTCTCACTGAGGACTTCTCCTCCCCCTCCTCTTTCGACCAGCTCTCATCAACCCAGTATGTCACCTGGTCCCTGCCTGTCCGTCACAACAGAGCAGGTAAGGAACCAACTGAGGAAGATGAATGTGAGGAAGGCAGCAGGTCCGGACAAGATCAGTTCCCGGCTCCTCAGGACCTGCTCTGACCAGCTGTGTAACATTGTCCAGCACATCTTCAACCTGAGCCTGAAGCTGGGCAGAGCTCCACAGCTGTGGAAAACTTCGTGCCTGGTACCAGTGACCAAGACCCCCCACCCTAAGGAGCTGAACAGCTACAGACCGGTGGCGCTGACGTCTCACCTGATGAAGACGCTGGAGAGACTCATCCTCGCCCACCTTCGACCGCTGGTGAGCCCGTCACTGGACCCGCTGCAGTTTGCCTATCAGCCTGGCATCGGCGTGGAAGACGCCATTATCTACCTCCTCCACTCAGTGCTGTCACACTTGGAGAAGGCTGGGAGCACTGTGAGAATCATGTTCTTTGATTTCTCCAGTGCCTTCAACACCATCCAGCCCAATTTGCTGGGAGGCAAACTGCAGAACGCCGGAGTGGACCACCATCTCACAGCATGGATCATAGAATACCTCACAAATCGGCCGCAGTACGTGAGATTGCAGAGCTGTGAGTCGGACCGGCTTCTCTGCAGCACTGGAGCGCCGCAGGGGACTGTTCTGGCTCCATTCCTGTTCATCCTCTACACCTCGGACTTCAGACACATCACTCCAAACTGCCACCTTCAGAAGTTCTCCTATGACTCTGCGATTGTTGGCCTCATTACAGAAGGGGACGATCGGGAGTACAGGGGACTGACAAAGGACTTTGTGGACTGGTGCCAGCAGAATCTCCTACAGATCAACCCTAGGAAAACTAAGGAGTTGGTTGTGGATTTCTGCAGGAAAAAGTCCTCACCAGCACCGATGAACATCCAGGGTATGGACATCGAGAGGGTGACCTCCTACAAGTACCTTGGTGTTCTTCTGAACGACAAACTGGACTGGTCTACAAACACGGACACCCTGATTAGGAAAGGACAGAGCCGACTCTTCCCACTCAGGAAACTGAGGTCTTTTGGGGTTCAGGGGTCACTCCTTAAGACGTTCTATAACTCGGTGGTGGCCTCGGCCATCCATTATGGCATTGTCTGCTGGTCAGGCAGCATCTCAGCCCGGGACAGAAAGAGACTGGAGCGACTGGTCAGGAAGGCCAGTTCTGTCCTGGGTTGCTCCCTTGACACTCTGGAGGAGGTGGGCAACAGAAGGATGCTAACTAAGCTAAAAGCTATGATGGCCAGTCCCTCCCACGCCCTCCAGCCCGCCCTGACAGCACTTGGTAGCTCCTTCAGCCAGAGACTGTTACACCCGCGCTGCAAGAAGGAGAGATACCGACGCTCGTTCCTACCGACTGCTGTCAGGCTGCTGAATAAAAATAACACCAATAATAATAATAATAATAATAATTAAATGATGTGAAAGAAAATTGTAAATAGCACTGCAATTTATCCATTTTGTGTTTATATTGCACTTAATTGAACAGTGTTTGTTGTTTTTTTTTCTTCTTTCTTCTTTCTACCTACATTCTTGCCGCTGGAGGCTGTAAATTTCCCCAGTGTGGGACAAATAAAGGATATCTTATCTTATCTTATTTGGGGGGTTTAGTGAAGATGGGTCATTTTGACCCGGAGGACACAGGGTGTGTACAGGAAATGAGGACAACAGGAGGGTTTTTAAGATTTGTTCATTACTTGTATTCATGAAATGTTGTGTAAATGTGATAAAAAGCTGTTGATTCTTACCTCATACAGTGAATGTGAAGTCCCAAACTGTTTACTACATATGGGTTATGAATGCATTTTCCGTACAGAATGACATCGTCACACACTGTTCACAGAGCTTTACCAGCGACATTGAGCTTTTTAACGAAATTTGACACATGCACAGACAATGGTTCCTCTTTACTGGTGCCTACTGGGGACACCGTCAGCTGTCTATCCAACCAGTCCCATTGAAACTTGTTTTTCAGATCCGCATCCATCTGACGCACTTGAGATTCATCACGAGTCTCGATAACATTCGGCATTTTGTTTAATACAGACGACTTAAGGGAGTAATTTCAATACACTACATCCCTCGTGCAAAACCATTCCGAATTTGAGGGAAAGGGGTTTAGGAAGGCAAACACGGATTGGTTATGATTCTGCATTTGCCGATATAGCGACCAATCACAACAAGTAAAACATTGGTTTTAGCCCATGTACGAAGTAACGACAAACTAACGCTTCGCAAGAAAAAAACTGTATTCAAAATGGATGCTTGCAAACTTTGTAAACATTACGAGTCCCAAGTCTTTGGTAAGTCCGGCAGCCTAGAAATAACACCAGACCGCCCCCCTCCCCCTAAAAATTTCTCAACGGATTTGGAACAATATTAAAAAGGTCTATTTTGACTGGAAAAAAGTGGAATTCCACCAAAAAGCTGAAAAATCTCATCCCTGTTTACAATAGGGATCTTGCAGCAGTCGCACTCAAGCCCATATTACCATCAATAATTACATTCTTCTTTTTTACTGTCCCAAATTGACTCACCTGATATCTTCCTCATTTTCAGGGAAGCTCCAGTATGCTATTCGAAGCTGCAGTTGTTCTGGCACAGGAGGGTAAACCTTCTCTACTACCTCAAAAGGGATGTGAAAGGCAACTTGTTTGGCTGACAACTCCACCAATGGAATGACCTGACCATCTAAAAAAAAAAAAAGAAATGTAAGAAAATCAATCTGAGGCGGACATTACTTGTAATGAACAATTCAACAGCCTGGCAAACATAATCCAAACAGAATTTTGCATGAAACCTCTAGCAGAGTTATTCTGCCATGTATGTTCATGGTATATGCAATGATAAATTTGCTGAATATTTAATAATAAACATTTTAATAAGATAAGAAAACCTTTTTTAGTCTCGCAATGGAGAAATTCCCAATTCACAGCAGCAAAGTTATGAAAGGAAGAAGTAGAACAACAAAGTATAGGAGCTACTGGAAAGGCAGCCACTCTCACGGCGCCATTTTGAAGTCAAAATAACAAAAATAACACAACACAACACATAGGACACAGACAGTCGTACAATCTTCACCACTTTTCTGCATACACTTTGTTGTCTGAAGCAGTTCTAGATGAAAGAGGAGAGGATCAAAGTGTCCTTTCACCAGTGGATCAGAGACGTCATGCTGAAAATATGCACACGTCTGCTACAAGCTAAGTTTTAAAAGCAAACACGAAGCTGTAGAGTCCATTGACGAAAAGAGATGAGTTCACTTCTCCTGACCCACGTAATCCACTTCAAACTCCAAGCCGCGACTCCCCGTTCCAAATCCACATTGGCGCTCCGTGCTAACGCTCCTTTCTTCTCATTGTCGGCTCCTCAAGCCTTACATCCATCCAGCCGCAGACCATTCAACAGCACCGATCTCACCACTGAACAAAGAGGGGCTGTGAAAAATGCTGCCCATTACAGGCGCAAGACACAAGCGCCCCAGGACTGTCCAGCAACGACAGTCAAATGGCGCCGACATTCCTCCCAGTCAAAAACAGTGCTGGTATACCCATGCTGCTGAGAAGGCGCAACTACCCAGCACAGAGTCTCCTTGATGAATGTCATGGCCAAAAAAAGGCTGAAAAGAGTCCACATCAGGTCCACACGACGTAACAACAAAGTGACAAAACAAACAAACAAAAAAAGCAAGGCTCATGAGAGCACTTGCCAACGGCTGCCTACTCGGGCGACATCTTGACTTTTTTTTAATACTGTATTATATAAGCCCTATGGAAACTACAACATCTGTAGACGTGCCACGAGGAATCGATTAAACGACTCAAATCTAACTAATCAAATATCAAATTAATCAAACATTACTTGATAATAGATTGTTTCAAAACCATCCATCCATCCATCATCTACCGCTTATCCGGGGCCGGGTCGCGGGGGCAACAGCTTTAGCAGGGAAGCCCAGACTTCCCTCTCCCTAGCTACTTCTTCCAGCTCTCCCCGGGGGATCCCGAGTCGTTCCCAGGCAAGCTGGGTGACATAGTCTCTCCAGCGTGTCCTGGGTCTTCCTCTGGGTCTCCTCCCGGTGGGACATGACCGGAACACCTCACCAAGGAGGCGCTCAGGAGGCATCCGAATCAGATGCCCAAGCCACCTCATCTGGCTCCTCTCGATGTGGAGGAGAAGCGGCTCGACTCTGAGCCCCTCCCGGATGACTGAGCTTCTCACCTTATCTCTAAGGGAGAGCCCGGACACCCTGCGGAGAAAACTCATTTCAGCCGCTTGTATCCGGGATCTCGTTCTTTCGGTCACGACCCATAGCTCGTGACCATAGGTGAGGGTTGGGACGTAGATCGACCGGTAAATTGAGAGCTTCATCAAATCAGCTCCTTCTTCACCACGACAGACCGATACAACGTCCGCATCACAGCAGACGCTGCACCGATCCGCCTGTCGATCTCCCGCTCCCTCCTACCCCCACTCGTGAACAAGACCCCAAGATACTTTAACTCCTCCACTTGGGGTAAGATCTCCTCCCCGACCCGGAGGGGGCACTCCACCCTTTTCCAACTGAGGACCATGGTTTCAGATTTGGAGGTGCTGATTTTCATCCCAACCGCTTCACACTCGGCTGCGAAACGCTCCAATGATAGTTGGAGAGCCCCGTTTGAAGGAGCCAACAGCACCACATCATCTGCAAAAAGCAGGGATGCAATACTGAGGCCCCCAAAACGGACCCCCTCAACGCTTCGGCTGCGCCTAGAAATTCTGTCCATAAAGGTTATGAACAGAATCGGCGACAAAGGGCAGCCTTGGCGGAGTCCTACCTCCACTGGAAACGATTCTGACTTACTGCCGGCAATGCGAACCAAACTCTGACATCGGTGGTATAGTGACCGAACAGCCCGTATCAGGGGGTTCGGTACCCCATACCCTACCCACTACCCACAGAACTCCCCGAGGGACACGGTCAAACGCCTTCTCCAAGTCCACAAAACACATGTAGACTGGTTGGGCGAATTCCCACATACCCTCGAGGTCCCTGCTAAGGGTGTAGAGCTGGTCCACTGTTCCACGGCCGGGACGAAAACCACACTGCTCCTCCTCAATCTGAGGCTCGACTTCCTGACGGACCCTCCTCTCCAGCACCCCTGAATAGACCTTACCAGGGAGGCTGAGGAGTGTGATCCCTCTGTAGTTGGAACACACCCTCCGGTCCCCCTTTTTAAAAAGAGGGACTACCACCCCGGTCTGCCAATCCAGAGGCACTCTCCCTGTTTTCCACGCGATGTTGCAGAGGCGTGTCAACCAGGACAGCCCCACAACATCCAGAGCCTTGAGGAACTCCGGGCGGATCTCATCCACCCCTGGGGCCTTGCCACCGAGGAGCTTTTTAACCACATCGGTGACTTCAACCACAGAGATAGGAGAGCCCACCTCAGAGTCCCCAGGCTCTGCTTCCTCCAAGGAAGGCGTGTTGGTGGAGTTGAGGAGGTCTTCGAAGTACTCTGCCCACCGGTTCACAACGTCCCGAGTCGAAGTCAGCAGCGCCCCATCCCCACTGTATACAGTGTTAGTGGTGCACTGCTTCCCCCTCCTGAGACGTCGGATGGTGGACCAGAATTTCCTCAAAGCCGTCCGGAAGTCGGCTTCCATGGCCTCACCGAACTCTTCCCACGCTCTGGTTTTTGCCTCGGCGACCACCGAAGCCGCGGCCCGCTTGGCCAATCGATACCCGTCAGCTGCCTCTGGGGTCCCACAGGCCATAAAGGCTCGATAGGACTCCTTCTTCAGCTTGACGGTATCCCTTACTGCTGGTGTCCACCAGGGAGTACGGAGGTTGCCGCCACGACAGGCACCAACCACCTTACGGCCACAACTCAGATTGGCCGACTCAACAATAGAGGCACGGAACCGGGTCCACTCGGGCTCAATGTCCCCCGCCTCCCCCGGAACATGGGAAAAGTTCTGTCGGAGGTGGGAGTTGAAACTCCTTCTGACAGGGGATTCCGCCAGACGCTCCCAACAAACCCTCACTATACGTTTGGGTCTGCCAGGACGGACCGGCATCTTCCCCCACCAATGGAGCCTACTCACCACCAGGTGGTGATCAGTTGACAGCTCCGCCCCTCTCTTCACCCGAGTGTCCAGAACATGCGGCCGCAAATCCGATGATACAACTACAAAGTCGATCATCGAACTGCGGCCTAGGGTGTCCTGGTGCCAAGTGCACATATGGACACCCTTATGTTTGAACAAGGTGTTCGTTATGGACAATCCGTGACGAGCACAGAAGTCCAGTAACAAAACACCACTCGGGTTCTGATCGGGGGGGCCGTTCCTCCCAATCACGCCCCTCCAGGTCTCACTGTCATTGCCCACGTGAGCATTGAAGTCCCCCAGCAGAACAAGGGAGTCCCCAGCAGGAGTACTCTCCAGCACACCCTCCAAGGACTCCAAAAAGGGTGGGTATGCTGAGCTGCTGTTTGGTGCATATGCACAAACAACAGTCAGGACCCGTCCATCCACCCGAAGGCGGAGGGAGGCAACCCTCTCGTCTACCGGTGTGAACCCCAATGTACAGGCACTGAGCCGGAGGGCAATGAGTATGCCCACACCTGCTCTGCGCCTCTCACCGTGAGCAACTCCAGAGTGGAAGAGAGTCCAACCCCTCTCAAGAGAACTGGTACCAGAACCCAGGCTGTGTGTGGAGGCAAGTCCGACTATATCCAGTCGGAAATTCTCTGCCTCACACACCAGCTCGGGCTCCTTCCCTGCCAGAGAGGTGACATTCCATGTCCCAAGAGCTAGCTTCTGCAGCCGAGGATCGGACCGCCAGGGTCCCCGCCTTTGGCTGCCGCCCAGCTCACATTGCACCCGACCCCTTTGGCCCCTCTCATGGGTGGTGAGCCCATGGGAAGGGGGACCCACGTTGCCTCTTCGGGCTGTGCCCGGCCGGGCCCCATGGGTGTAGGCCCGGCCACCAGGTGCTTGCCAACGAGCCCCCCCTCCAGGCCTGGCTCCAGAGTGGGGCCCCGGTGACCCACGTCCGGGCAAGGGAAACCTAGATCCATTTATTGTAATCATCATTGGGGTCTTTGAGCCGTGCTTTGTCTGGCCCCTCACCTAGAACCTGTTTGCCATGGGTGACCCTGCCAGGGGCATAAAGCCCCAGACAACTTAGCTTCTAGGATCATTGGGACACACAAACAGCTCCACCACCATAAGGTGACGACTCACGGAGGGGTTCAAAACCATTTTGCTCATTTGAAATTCTCCAAGTTTCTTCTTCTCAAAAGTATATATTTTTTTTAATTTTTTTTACATTACTCCATAAAAGCAGACATTAATTATCTATGTGTTGAATTAAAATACATTTGGATTTTTTGGAAAACTGAATTTTATTTCGTGACCAATACTGTTATTTTGTGAAAATCAGAGAACCTCCTTATAAAGTGAAGTTGTCCCAAAAAAATCTCAAAAAGCTGCAACAAAATGGGGAATAATTGGGAAATACGTGTCTTGATATAGCTTTCTGCAGTATTTTTTCTTCCGAAAGCAAACCCTGAAATTAATCAGATGGACTCTCAGCATTATGGACATTTTTTGCCTTCTCGCCCTTCTGAGATATTTGCTGCTGGGCACACCTCAAATACTTGGCAGAAGCGGAGATTGGTTTGCCTGACAATATCCGTAGAGGATGCGGAAGAGTTCTACTGCGATCTGAACTTAGTACTATTTGACACGCACACATACACACACACACACACACACACACACACACACACACACGGCCAATGGCAGAGCAGCAATAATACAATACAATACAATACATGCTGATTTATATAGCGCTTTCACAACAGCGGCAGCTGTAACAAAGCGCTTTACAAAACAGTTAACATAAAGTAAAATAATAAACACAACACATAACATAAAACACGGACAGTCGTGCAGTCCTAACCACTTTTCCGTCACACGCTTTGTTGTTTGAAGCGGTTTGAGATGAAAGAGGAGAGAATCAAAGTGTCCTTTAACCAGTGGATCAGAGACGTCATGCTCAAAATGTGCACACGTCGGCTACAAGCTAAGTTTCAAAGTCAACAAGAAGCTGTAGCATCCATTGACGAAAAAAGAGATTGGTTCACTTCTCCTGTCCCATGGAAATCCATTTCAATTCCAAGCGGCGACTCACGGTTCCAAATACGCATCGGCGCTCTTCGCCAACGCTCCTCTCTCCTCATCCTCAACTTCAGCGGCCATCCATCCAGCCGCACCAACGCCAACTGTCCAACAGCGCTGACATAGCCACTGAACAAATCGGGGTTGTGAAAAATGCTGCCCATTACTGGCGCAAAAAACACAAGCGCCCCAGGTCTGTCCAGCACCGACAGTCAATGGCGCCGACATTCCTCCGAATCAAAATCTGTGCTGGTACAGGCGTGCTGCCGAGAAGGCGCAACCACCAAGCACAGATACTGCTCCTTTGACGAATGTCATGGCCAAAAAAAATAAGTATGTTGTGTTCAAGAAATGCAGAGCTGCTGTAGCAGTCCACACTGTATTTTTACCTTTCATATGTCGAAATTTCTTTCGCAACAACAGGCAATATTTACCTGTTGAGGCATTTCGTAACTTCAAAATTTCAGATGAAGAGACATTCGTTAGTCGAGGTAACACTGTATGTGTTTTTGTACATGTGCAAAAGGTTTTTTTTCTAGTCCAACGAATATAAATAAACACAATCAAAAGTGTTAATCATAACTGCAGCAGAGCATTGTGGAGGTGCTACTCTAATGGACCGCTGTGAAGTTGTGACACAACACCAAGAAATAATCCAATTGAAAAGGACAAATATGGTCATCTTTACTTATTTAGGTGTTATAACCATTGACAAATTTGCATTCTTTTGAATAATATTCTGACTGAATTTAGCTCACGTAATTTGCACATACACAGTTGTATGTGCAGATCCATCACCACGGGCAGGCCATAGGAGGACATACTTGCCTACCAAAATGTTTGTGTTCCCCCATTTGAGGCATGAGTTCTAAAACTAGAGGTTTATTATTTTTCTTAACAGTAGTTGTAGTAGTATAGGTGTAGTGATTTTTGTGTTGTGAAATACGCATGTCGAGGTGCTTATCGCTAAGACATTTAGGATATAAAGAAACAGGAATGCAATTTTTGTTTGGCTGTCGCAGAAAAGACTAGGCATCAATCAATTACGGTCTTACTGAAAATGTTAGGTAGGGAGGTGTATTGTATACTCGACGAAGACATCAATGTCTGTGTGTTAGAGTTCTGCTTATTTTTCAAAGGGGTGGCATTGTATAATGTGGGCAAAAGAAATTTGTAAATATATATATATATATATATATTTGTAAATACAAGAGCCGAGGACATTGATGTGGACTGACACTTGGGGCAGGAATCTAAAACAACAAAATTATCATGGCCACAACAACCTCCAAAGATGTTGCCACAATATTTTGTATTTTATGCACAACGCATATTTCTGTCATTAAGTGACATATGATTTGTAGAGGAAAACACCTTCAAATCCATAATACATGGGCGATCATACAAGCAATTTTAGTAGTTGCTGTGAGCACAAGTAGATGTGTCAACATACATTTTGGTGACTGTTGATGGCAGTTATCACACATTTAGCGAGGTTTAATTTTCCAAATTTATTCATTTAGAAACTTGTGGTGAATCACTGTATGGCAAGTGAGGAGGGACGTATTACATTGGGCGGGGCGAGTGAATTGTGACCTTTAATCATTTCATAAAAGACGGGAGACACAAATGTTTGGGCATTTCAAATGAAGATACATTTTCTTATTTTCTTTTAAATTCTGCAGCAGACACCCATTGAATGAGGTGGCAACGTATCTGCCAAATTGGATGTGGCTATTAAATTAGCCATAAATTCAGCAAATACGCATACAATTGAGTTACAGTAGCATAATGCAATAAAAAGCAATGAATTTGTAAAAATCCATTAAGTTCTTGCTTGATGATAATTAACCGACAAGTGAACGAGGTATTTCACATATCGCTTCACTTCCTATCCTCACCTATGGCCGCTAGGGCATCTTTTTAGGTTGCCACCTGGATGCCTCCCAAATGAGGTGTTCTGAGCAATGAGAGGAGGCCCTGAGGTCGACCAAGGACACATAGAGATTATGGCTGGATTGCACAAAAAAGGTTTAACTTAAAACTAGATACAATCATGGTTTAAGGGTTGTTGCATCAAACCATAAAACAAGTTTAAAATAAGGTAGAGGGTGCAAGGGAGACGGACAGACCAATCGTGTAACTCATCTTTGCATCTGCAAAGCAGTGAAGCGTAAAGGACACACAACTTTAATTTAATCCCTCTTGAAACAAAGTGGACGCTTGTGGTATAATAGTTCTGACAAGAAGGGGCATTTTTGACAAGCATAAATAATGTGACAATCTTTTGTCTACATCTCCATGAAATGACGACATTGAGGAGTGATTGTCTCATTACTCCAAAACATTTGTACTTCCAACCATTTTGCACCTTTATCAAACTCCTCCCCCTCTATAGAATTTCTGGTTAGACGTGCTAGCATGTAAACAGAGAAGCATGGAGCAAGGACATCCAGGAGGAATCTGCAATTACATGAATGAAAAGAGCGCATATTCAATGCAGTCGGCTTGAAGCAACCCTCATGTAGTTTAACCCCTGCAAACAAAAACGCAAGACAAGTGGTATTTCCATCAGTCGTCAGCGAAACGGTAGTCCGTCTGTCAGAAGGTCCATCGGTACTTGGCCTGATTAGTGACAATAACACTGACGGACAAAACCCCACTTCCGCCAGTGCTTAGTCCATTTGTGAGTCTTGGGTCAACTCTGGAGGGCTTCTGTCAGCATCCGGAGACATCCGAATCAGATGCCAGAGTGACCTCATCTGTGTCCTCTCAACATGGAGGAGCAGCGGTTCAACCCTGAGTCCTTCCCAGATGATCGAGCTTCTCACACTCTCTCTAACAGAGAGCCCGGACACTTTGCAAAGGAAACTTATTTCAGGCGCTTGAATACAGGGACATGTTCTTTCGATCACGACCCAGTGGCCGTGACCATAGGATCTCATCCCTGACCTGGACAGTGGCATTCTACGCTTTTCAGACTGAGAACCATGGTCTCATATTTGGAGGTGTTGATTTTCAACCGCTCCAGTGAGTGTTGGAGATCACAGATTGAAGAAGCCAATAGTACTGCTTCAAAACAGATCTAGAACGGAGGCAACCAAACCGGACCCACTTAATTCTTCGGCTGTGCCGAGACATTTTGGCCAAAAGGGGTTATGAATGGAATCGTGTTAAAGGGCAGTCTTGGCGGAATCCAACCCTCACTGGAAATGAATCTGACTTACTGTCGGAAATGTGGACCAAACGAAGGCGGACGCTTTTGCTTTCTGCGCTGTCCCCCACCCCACCCCCACCCTTCCCTGCTCGCCACTCAGTCCTTGTGCTGTCTTTTGTCTGACTTTTCCTAGCCTCCTGTCGTATTTTCATCCTAAAAACAAACATGGAATTGGTTGGCTGGTCTCTCGATGCCATCGACAACACTTTCTCGATGAGAAGAGCAGGCAGTGGGGAGCCTACTTGCCCCTCGGGGACTTTTGCTGCTGGGTACACCCTAGATCCTTGGAGGAAGCGGAGAATGGTGTGCCTGTCAACACTGTCCGTTGAGGATTTGGACGGCATATACATTTTCGGCCTTCCGATAACAGGTATGCTGCTGTTCGGTGTGAGCAGTTTCCTGATCTATCGAAAATTTAACCGACGGGAGCGGCTCTATTGAACGAGGCTGCCGGTCTAAGGATGGCATAACGCGGATGTTCAACACTCAGACTCAGACTGTGCTCAACCACAAACTGTTGTGGGTTTGGAGCGTCACAGCAGGATGGACAACAACATGGAGAAAACTGGAATCTCTGTTCAATTACTGACTGAATCCAAGTAAATCATGGATTTGGCTTATCGACGCCACTAAAGAGACATAAGCCACGGACTCAAGGCTGTCTTAAATTCTTGGGCAGGCTGCTACCAAAACAACATCTGCTATCTCGACCTTCCCCTGATGAAAATATGCACGGAAGCTAGTCCCCCGCCATTACCCCCTCCCTCATACATTCCCTTGATTCACCGCCTTCATTGTTTGTCTTGTGACCTGTTGTAACTGTCATATGCTTATGCAGGAGTTTTTTTGCCTCACTCAAATTATCCTCAAAATGAGGGTAGTTCGAGCATGGGGTTTTTTTCTCCCTCTCTCCCTCCCCTGTGGTTTCTTAATAACCTTCGGGTTGAGTGAACGCTGGCGCGCTTCGGCTGCCGCTGCTCAACCCGTATTGTTTTGTGTTTTTTGTTATTGTTAAGTGTCCTTGGGTGTCTTGAAAGGCGCTTATAAATAAAATGTGTTATTATTATTATTATTATCAGTGCAGCTAAGATAAGTGGACACATGGATCAATACATGAGCGAAGCACAGAAGGGCATTGATAGAGATACCAGAGGAGCCAAACATCAGCTCCTGGTTGACAGAACAGTTGCACAAGACTGCAGGTCCTGACGTACCAACCTGTGCACAGCCTGGATTGAGTATGAGAAAGCCCATGACTCGATGCCACATACATGGATCACTGCATGATTGGAGTTGTAATAAGGTGAACAGGGCCCTAACAGCCTTTGTTGCGAACTCGATGAGGATGTGGAAAACCACACTTGAAGCCAATGGTAAGCCACTTACCCAAGTGTCCATCAAATGTGGCATATACCAAGGTGATGCACTCTCCCCACTGCTGTTTTACATAGGACTGAACCCCCTAAGCCAAGTAACCACCAAGAGAGGCAATGGATACCGCCTCAGAAATGGAGCTACGATCAGTCACCTCCTCTACATGGATGACAAAGCTGTATGCTCAGAGCGAAAGGGACACAGACTCCCTGATCCACACAACCAAGATCTAGAGCAGCGACATCGAGATGTCATTTGGGCTTGAGAAATGTAGTCGGATGGTGACTAAGAGAGGAAAGGTAGTCCGCACTGAAGGGGCCTCACTCCCTGAAGGAACAATCGCAGACATTGAGGACAGCTACAAGTACCTCGGTATACCACAAGCCAATGGCAACCTCGAACTGGCAACAAGGAAAGCGGCGATGGCCAAATACCTCCAGTGAGTGAGGCAAGTCCTAAGAAGCCAGCTCAATGGCAAGAATAAGACCTGGGCAATAAACAGCTATGCCCTGCCAGCGATCAGATACCCTGCAGGAATAATAATGTAGCGAGAGGAAGAGATTCAGACCACGGACGTTAAGACCCGAAAGCTCCTCACGTGCATGGAGGGTTCCATCCCAAATCCAGCACCCTGAGACTGTACGCAAGCTGAAAGGAAGGTGGACGGGGACTCGTCAGTGTGAGAGCCACTGTCCAGGATGAAACATCCAAGCTCCATAATACATCAAGGAGAAGGCTCCAACGGATAACATACTCAGAGAATGTCTCAGACAATGGGGAACAGAGGATGAGGCGCTGGAAGAGGGACCATCATGGGAGGACAAGGCCCTACACGGGATGTACCACCGGACCATAACTGAAGTGGCTGATCTCAAGAATCTATCAGTGGCTAGAAAGGGCTGGCCTGAAGGACAGCACAGAGGCACTCATCCAGGCTGCTAAGGAGCAGGCCCTGAGCACCAGAGCCATTGAGGCTCAGATATACCACACCAGACAAGACCCAAGGTGTAGGTTGTGCAAAGAGGCACCTGAGGCGGTCCAACACATAACTGCAGGGTGTAAAAGATGCTGGCAGGGAAAGCCGACATGGAACGCTACAACCAGGTGGCTGGCATAGTCTACCAAAACATCTGTGTGGAGTATGGACTGGAAACCCCAAGGTCAAAATGGGAAACACCTGCGAAGGTGGTGGAGAATGACAGAGCAAAGATCATGTGGGACTTCCAGATCCAGACCGACAAGATGGTAATGGCGAACCAACCAGATATCGTGATCATAGATAAAGGGCAGAGGAAAGCCGTTGTAGTGGATGCAGCAGTCCCAAGTGATGGAAACATCAGAAAGAAGGAACACGACAAACTCGAGAAATACCAAGGGCTCAGAGAGGAGCTGGAGAGAGCCTGGAAGGTAAAGGTGACAGTGTGGTGGTCGGAGCACTTGGGGCAGTGACCCCCAAACTAGATGAGTGGTTGCAACAGATCCCGGGAACAACATTGGACATCTCAGTCCAGAAATGTGCAGTGCTGGGAACAGCAAGGATACCGCGCAGAACCCTCAAGCTTCCTGACCTCTGGTAGAGGACCCGAGCTGAATGAGGGACGGACACCACCCGAGGGGTGAGACGAGGATTTTTTTTTTAACGTTTGTGTGTTTACACGCGCACAAACACACACACACACCTGGCCAATCATGCATGAATTACCATAGTTTACACAAAACACGATTCAAATACTTGACATTCAATGATTAATCTTCATTTTGTGTGCACACGTGCACCCTTTGTAGAGGTACCGTATTTTCACGACTATTTGACGCATCGTACTAATGGCCGCAGTCTCATTAATGGGTGACATTTCTGTATTTTACACATACACAGGACGCACCGTACGAATGGCCGCAGTTTTACAGTGGTAAAACATACGCCAGCTTAAACATACGGCATGCATGCACGCACTCTAACACGTTAGCTTGAAGCATACGGTAGCATGCCAAGACATACAGATAAGATAAAAATACGTTTTTAAAAAGGCAATGAAAGCAGAACTGAGTTCGGGTGTATTTTATTTAGCCATCGTACAATGTTCTCACGTTTTTCGATCAATCATCACCCAGAAATCCATCAAAGTCCTCATCCTCAGTATCAGAAGCAGAGGACTGCACATCTCAGTTGTCATTGAATGCATCACATGCTAAAGTGTGAGTTGCTACGAGCGGAAAGAAGGAGCAGCAACAGCAAAGTCAACATTTCTCTCGTGTGAAGCTTTCCCACATTTGAAAGTAAAGAACAGAGCGAAACATGGTGGCAGCGCGTGTGTGTGTAGAAAGAATTGAACAATTGTGCAAGTACCGTAATACATCAAAAACGCTGCGTTCCCTCTCGTTGTTGCGTATTGTGGCGTAACTCGCCAAGCGCTGCCTCTCACTCTTTGTAAAGTTGTGTTTGCCACCGATCATCCATTGTTCCCATGCCGTTTGCAACTTTACTTTGGACGCCCGGTTGATGCCAATCTCCAGCGGTTGGAGTTCTTTAGTCAAGCCTCCGGGAATAACGGCAAGCTCAGAGTTCATTTGCTTGACTTGTTTTTTTCACCGCTGCTGTGAGATGGGCACGCATGCCAAAAGCATAACCGGTGGCTTTAAGTTTGAACTGAGCTTCTTAGGCGTGTCTTTTTGTCGAATTTATTTTCAGGGGTTCTTAGAAACCAAAACCGGAGTTGTTTTGCAACAATGCACATTGCCACACTCTATACAAGTGTTGGTACTGGCTTGAGGCGTCCACTTACACGCCCACCCTTCACCATTGGCGGACTAGCTTGCCTGTCCTCTCTCTCCCTCTCCATATATGTATATATACACGCCCACCCTTCCCTGATTGGCCGACTTCTTTCCCGCATGCCTGGCCACAGTCACTTCCGCCTTTTCTCTATATAAACAGCGTGTCGGCTGTCAGATTTTGGAACTCAGCGCATATAAAGGACGCTCCGCACCATAAGGCGTCCTGTCCATTTTGGAGAAAATTTAAGACTTTAAATGGCGCCTTATAGTCGTGAAAATACGGTAAGATCGGGCCGCCCGATCCCGACCCGAAATTCATGTCAATCATTGCTTCGGGTTCGGGTCGGCCTTCTGTCTCGCTGACTTTTTAAAATAAATATGTTTTAAAAAATTTACTGTATATTAAAGTGAAATTCCTCTACAACGAAATCATGTTTGCAGCAAGAAATTTTTCACAACAGGGGGTTTTTCAATGTAGCAAATTCGATCGCAGATGTAAGCACACACACACACACACACACACAGAAACAAATGTATGTGTACATGCACACACAAACGTATGTGTACTCAATTTTTTCCATTTTTATTCCAATAGTGCATAAGTATGAGCCACACTTATTTGACACTTCATATCGTCAGTGTGCAAAGAAAAAAAGGGGAAAAAAACAGCGAAATTTATGATCAGTATTCACTTTCACTGACATCAATTTCTTGGATAATGCATTTTATTTTGCTTCCTCCATCTTTCATTTTGATCACTTTTACCCTCTCTTCCAGCATCAGAGCTCTTCTTGTCTTACCTGCTTGACATCCAAAGGTCCGTTTTGTAGCCATTTAGCAATGCAACGTCCATTCTGCATCTGAATTTAACAAGAACTACTACTTCCTAGACCCGGTGGCTTTTCTTTCCACTATCTCACTGTCTCTAACTCTAGCTCCCCTCGATAGCCACCCAAGACAGCGTTGCTCAGCCCATGTCATGCAATGAACTTTTAAGCCAGCCACGGGACGCTTTGCAGTCCTTGATGGCCATAGTTAGAGCGATGGAACTCGTCTTCTCTCTAATTCGTGCTCCAGTTAGCGTAAGGGTTTTAGCATAATAACAAGTACATCATCTAACACCAACACCATCTACTGTCACACACCCGACGTCACACTCGACAACAGCTTTTTATGAATATTTTATGAATTCTCCGGAGAGATTTTCATAAAAATTTGAAAAACACGGAATTCCGGGAAAATCCGGAGGACTTTCATATCTGAAATTGTAGCTGAAATAAATCGAATAAAATGACTTTCCTCGTCTTTGTTTCCCTGGACAAGACACATGCACGTGGGCATGGTCATGAGCCAGGAAAAAACATGTTGGAGACTTTAATCGTTTATTGTGCCACTCTGCCGGCCTCACTTGGCTTCCATTACTGACTCTTCTCTCAACCAATCCCCACATTCCAACAGACCCGCTTGGGCTATGGCAAGTGATTAGGGACCAGCATGATTTGCTTTTTGAAATACAACAAAAAGATTGCCGACACACACAACCAATCCAACCACATCACCAACAAAGACGAGGTGCCGCTCATTTTGGACATTCAGGTGAACCACACTGTCGAGAAGTGGACTAGCACGGTAGCGACATGCATAATGGGGCGCAAGATGTCAGCTTTTACTGTTGTTCTTGACTGCCACAGTAATGAACAGAAATGGTCTTCTACAGTAATTTTTAAGCATAAAGAAAAAATTCCAGCTGCAGCGAAGTTGCGAGCAGTGCGGGAGTGATGGTGAACACTGCTTTACTAAGCGTGGGCGACAGCGCAGGGCGAGTTATACCACAATTTGTGAATGGATTGTAGATGCTTGGGGGGGGACATGCCTGGTTGCACTGTTGTTCGAGCTTTTGCATCAATTCTGAGGAGCCGCATGGCAAGGAGACCGACGCTGACAATGCTGCGAGAGAACCTGGTGCGTTTGATGAAAAACTTACCCAGCTGTTCATTTTGGATACAGAAGATGAGGACTTTGATGGATTTGTGGATGAGGATTGATCAAATAATAATGTGAGTGCATTGTTAAATACTTCAATGAAGTAAAACCAAACTGTGTTTTGCTCCCTATTTTTGAAGTGAGCGAACATTTTACCAAGCCAACGTTCAATAATACAACTTTGTGTATGTGTTAAGTACAGAAATAGCACCCATAAAAGACACTCTGCTTTTTAATACGGAGCATCATATGGTCAGGAAAATGTGGTAGCTGAATTTGATGTCTGATGGTGCTTTCACTCAAATGTGGCTGCAATTAAACTATTACTCCAATTATGTTTGGGGAGCCCATTTGACTTGTGGGTGATGTCTGTATCACTACTTTATCTGAAGTTTCATTGTTCTACCTCAAGGTTTTGTGTTCGCACAGTCAGAACTGTGCATAAACACACGCACGCCCTCAAGCACAAATACAGATTTAATACATCCCATCGTGTCAAGATTTGTATGGACACTTGTGTGCATCGCCACTCTTGATAAATGAGTCCCCTGAACTTTAGTCATATTCATTTTTTGATCATAAACCCAAATGGCTCCTGGATACAGAATATCTCGAGGAAACCGTTCTAACCTTTAAAACCTTTTTCGGGGACTACTGTATCCATACATCGGTCTCACGAAAGCCTAACCATTCATAGCAGTCAGGCTTACATGGTGGTAATTTAATACAGCAGCAAGAAAGACACTGATGTAAGTTATATTTGTCTTTAAATAAAAAAGAAATACATTTTCCCCCAACCTTTTGTCTTCACAGTAGGAGATGTGGGTCCAGCAGATTGCTTCCTCCATCCCCTCCAGTTCTGACATAGACTCTCGGCCTCTGAAATGAAGGAGCATAGCGAGTCCTCCTCAAACCGGTCAGAGTCTTCAAATGAGAACCTCTCCCCATCTTCCCATTCAGCAAACATCAGTTCCATTCCGTCGACTTTTAATTTTCATCCGCCCATAGGTCTGTGACTTCGCTTTACTTCTCGTCTTTCGTGTACAAATTGCAGTTTCAGCCGTTTGTTTGGTTTGAGGGTTATGGGCAGAGGTGAAGATGGTGTTCAGTGTTTGTTTTCATAAAACATGTTACAGGCGCAGCTGAGTTAAAACTAAACACCGGTCAATTAGTCTCGAAGAATTTACCGTTGTGCCTCAATTCAATAAAACACGTTCGTTGTGCGACCGTATCTTGGTCAGGTTAATCTTTAGCTAAACTATTTTTATTTACATCAATCCAGTAACAATGTTAATACGACGCAGACTACATTTCCACCATTAGATACGTGTATCTATGTTACTTATTCATTATCAAGTTGTTTGTGTAATTCAACGCGCTTCGTCTCTTTCAAGAGTGGACGATATCTTGGACGATTTAAATCTCATACAAATAGACCATTAGATTACATTTAAACCACGGGTTTGGCTTTAGACACCCCATTTCTTGACGTTGTTTCGTTCCCACCCACTACCGATGTCTTCGTTTCCGTTTGTCGTCCCTGGTTTGAAATTATATGATGAAAATATTCCAATGGTGTTGATCCAGAGCAGGGCCAGAAAAAGACGGTGTGTAGCTTTACTGACAGCTGATGTATAATTACAGGGGTTACCCAATTTTTTTCATTTTTTTCCCTTTTTCCTTCTTCTTTTTTTTCTTCTTCTTCTTCTTCTTCTTCTGCTTCTTCTTCTTCTTCTGCTTCTTCTTCTTCTTCTTCTTCTTCTGCTTCTTCTTCTTCTTCTTCTGCTTCTTCTTCTTCTTCTTCTTCTTCTTCTTCTTCTTCTTCTTCTTCTTCTTCTTCTTCTTCTTCTTCTTCTTCTTGGCGATTGGCAAATATTTTTGGGCAAAATACTGCCACCTATGAAACATCATACTGAACCGTATTCTTAGGATACAACCATCGATCCCACTCTACCGTAAATAAATCAGGCGAGTGTTCCACCAAATCCTCAGCAACAACTCTGTTACTACCAAAAATAAAATCTAAATTTTAAACAATTCACGGAAATGTGTATAATGGATCTAGTAGTAAAAGTTACATGCTGTGCTTTCAGCTTATTAGTTGTTTCCTTTCCCAATTACATTATCACATGATTAGGTTGCGAGGTTCCTATTGTATTTGGAGAAATTATTATTATTTTAAATATTATAACTGTATTATTATTATTATTATTATTATTATTATTATTATTATTATTATTATTATTATTATTATTACTATTATTATTATTATTAAGGCCCAAGCAGCGACCACTGTGAGGGACCTATTGTTTTAATAGCATTCATTCATTTTCCAAACCGCTTTATCCTCCCTTGGGTCACAGGGGTGCCGGAGCCTATCCCAGCTGCCTTCGGGCAGTAGGCAGGGGACACTCTGAATCGGTTGCCAACCAATTGAAGTGTTTTTAATAGCAATTATTATTATTATTATTATTAATGATATAATTATTAATATTACCCATCAATTTTCTAATCTGCTCATCCTCACGAGGGTTACGGATGTACTGGAGCCTTTCCCAGTTGACTTTGGACAGTCGGCGGGGTACACACTCAACTGGTTCCCAGCCAATCGCAGGGCACAAACAGACGAACAACCATCCGCACTCCCACTCAAGCCTACGGACAATTTAGAGCAGGGGTGTCAAACTCATTTCACATTGTGGGCCACATACGGCCTCAGTAGACGTCAAGTGGGCCGGACCATTAAAATTATACCATACTCTGATATAAATAACCAAAATAAAACTTTGTTTTGGTCAAAAGAAGCACAAGAACATTAGGAAAATGTTGAACTTTAATGAACATATATTTTACAAAACATTTCATGAAGCACCTTAGATTTCCTTAGACAAATGTGCAATTTACATTTATCATTCACATATATGCATTGCAACTGATCCCATTGATTGTACGTAAGGCACAAACCCTTAACAAGAAATTGGTATTGAAAACTATAGTAATGCACTTTAAGATTAAATGAGATTTTTAAAGAAAGGAATTTTAAACCATTTAGCATGTGCATATAAAATCTAAATTTAATCCCTGCCTATACCTTACAAACTAAGGAGAGTGCTATTAAATGTGTAAAGAATAAAGTATTCACATGTCCTTGATAGCGTCTGCTGTGTTGGTGGGTCTGTCTCAGCGAAGACTGATGCTCCTGTTGCCTTCTTCTCTGATCAAAACAGTGTTGTCTTCTACTCTGATCAAAACAATGTGTCCCCTAGCAATACCTTGTTAAAAATATTAATTTCGTGTCTTATATGCATTTATTCACTTCTAAATGTTCCTGCCGGCCTGATCAAACCTCCTTGTTGGCCTGTTCCGGCCCGTGGGCCATATGTTTGACACCCCTGAATTAGAGTGTTCATTCAGCCTGCCATGCATGTTCATGGAACGTGTGAGGAAACCGGAGTACCCGGAGAAAGCCCGGGGAGAACATGCAAACTCCACACAGAGAGACCAGAGCTGGAATTGAATAAGATAAGAAAATATAAGAAAACCTTTATTCGTCTCGCAATGGAGAAATTCCCAATTCACAGCAGCAAAGTTATGAAAGGAAGAAGTAGAAGAACAAAATATAGGAGCTGCTGGGAAGGTGTCGCGACGCCACTCGAGTGAAGCGCGACTCGGCAGTCGATAGTCCGCTGCTCTCCGTTGTGCGTGCATCAGCGCGGACATGTACACAAGCACGTCTTTTGGCTTCAACCAATCAGTGCTGAGACAAAGGACGTTACACATCAAAGAACTTTGATCTGCGATAACAGCTGTGCTAGCCTAGCCACGACAACAGCTAGTTAGTGGTCCGGAGACGACACGACGCTCGAGGTCGGACGGACACGCTCTCTTTCCAGTCATCTGTATGTTTCACTTTTCTTTCTCTATCCAAATATATATATACATACATATATATATATTTTTTTCTACAATTTGAAGTCAAGATGGCGCCAAAGGAGGCAGCCGTCAGCAAGTGCTCTCATGAGCCTTGCTTTTTTTGTTGTTTTTGTGTTTGTTTTGTCACTTTGTGTTTGTTGTTACGTCGTGTGGACCTGATGTCTGCGCCATTTGACTGTCGTTGCTGAATAGTCCCGGGGCGCTTGTGTCTTGCACCTGTAATGGGCAGCATTTTTCACAGCCCCGCTTTGTTCAGCGGAGAGATCGGTGCTGTTGAAAGGTCTGCGGCTGGATGGATGTAAGTCTTGAGGAGCCGACGATGAGAAGAAAGGAGCGTTAGCGCGGAGCGCCAATGCAGATTTGGAACTGGCTTGGAGTTTGAAGCGGATTACGTGAGACAGGAGAAGTGAACTCATCTCTTTTCGTCAATGGATGCGACAGCTTCATGTTTGCTTTCAAAACTTAGCTTGTAGCAGACGTGTGTACATTTTCAGCATGACGTCTCTGATCCACTGGTGAAAGGACACTATGATCCTCTTGCACGACTGTCTGTGTCCTATGTGTTGTGTTGTGGTATTTTTGCTATTTTGACTTCAAAATGGCGCCGCGAGAGTGGCTGCCTTTCCAGCAGCTCCTATATTTTGTTGTTCTACTTCTTCCTTTCATAACTTTGCTGCTGTGAATTGGGAATTTCTCCATTGCAAGACTAATAAAGGTTTTCTTATCTTATCTTATCTTATCTTACAAACAATAGCTGTCCTGTCCACATCTTTTTTCGTCCCACCGGGGTTTAGCCAGTGTGGTTATAAAGAGACCAAGAATCTCTTTAAAGGAGGCTACTCTCACAGCGCCATCTTGAAGTCAAAATAACAGAATAACACAGCACAACACATATGACACAGACAGTCGTGCAATATAAATCACTTTTTTTGCATACACGTTGTTTTTTGAAGCAGATTTAGATGAACAAGAGGATAAAAGTGTCCTTTCATCAGTGGATCAGAGATGTCATGCTGATCCATACAGCCGCAGACCGTCCAACAGAACCTGGTACCTCTGCACTGTGAGGTCGACATGCAAACCACTGGACCACCGGGCCGCTTCCAGTCACACTGATGTGTGCATATTATATATATTAAAGACTTTTGTGTTCACAAACCTGTAACCCTAAGCATTTTCTCAGAGTTGTTTTTGTCAGATTATATCTATATATTTTTTATTCTCATTTTTAGAAGCAACTCACCAACCACCTGCTGGGTTCCCTTGCTGCAGGCAGAACAGGCCTGTCATATTCTGTTTTATTTTTGGCTTGTTTTCAGCACCAGCTGGAGTGTTGGATAAATAGTTTTCCAGCAGAGCATCCAGCGGGTACAGCAGAGCATCCACCGGGAGGCAAGCCACTTTGGACATGTCCCCCCACTACAGAACCTCAAATTGGAGTTGTTGGGTCACAAATAGTTTTCCGGTGGGGCATGCAGCAAATACTTGAGTCCCGTCTTGAATCTCCTGGATCCTCTGCGCTATCTTCCACCTCAACGCCCCCACAATGCAAAGCTCTGGCAGAATGTTCTCTGGTTCAGGGCTTTCTTCCACAGGGTCATGGATCCGGGACAGGGCTTCAAGCATTATGTTCTTGGCACCCTTGCAGTAGGGAAGTGAAGTTTTAGGGGGTCAATAGTTATACCCACCCTGCTTGACATGAGTTCATTCTCTTGGTAGAACTGATGTATGCAAGCTTCTTGTGGTCTGCACACACAGTGAAAGTCTCCCTAGTTCCTTCGAGCCAGTGTCTCTACTCTTTCAGGGCCAGGACAATGGTTTCCCACGTCGTTGTTGGGTTCTGTGGGACTAAGTTGACATGAGAGAAAGGCGCAGGGGTGGAGTCTATGGTTTACGGCGAACGCTGGGACAGTAAAACCCCCTTTCCTGAACCCAAAGCCTCTCCTTGTCAAACAAAAGGGAAATCAGAGTTAGGATAATATAACTCTGGAACATTTTCTTTAACTCTTGAAAGGCTGTTTCTGCTCTCACATTCCACGTGAACGGGACTTGACGGGCTTTCTGGATATACTTCTTCATAAATTGATGATAAAAGTTGGCAAATCACTGTAATAGTTTGCTGGTGGGCTTAGGCCATTCTACTACCTCTTGAACCTTGGCTGAGTTAGCTTTAAGATGAACAAACTCTGAGAACAGCGGGGGCATTGGTTAAACCAAGTGGCATGACTAGATATTCCAAATTTCTAAGGGTGTCTTGAAGACTGTCTTCCACTCATCCCCTAACATAGTACGGACCAAATGGTAAGCACTATGTAAATGTCATTTAGTGAAGATTGTCGTGGATTGAGGAGGGGCAAAACCAGAATCCAGCAAAAGGTGTGGATATTCTTGTTACACAGTTACTGTATCTGAATAAGGTCATGTTAATATATACATGGTCGTAACGATTTGTCCTTCTCGACAAAGAAAAACCCAGTCCTGAAAAAGGATTTGGATGGCCTTATAAGGCGTGCTCCGAGTGAATTATCAATATATTTCCTTAAGGCTTCTTGTTTGGTCTGTGATACCTGATAAAGTCGTGAAGTGGGGAGTGCAGAATTGGTAGTAGATCAATAGAACAGTCACATTGTTTGTTTGTTTGTTTGTTTGTTTTATTGAGCATATATAGTACACACAAAGGTCAAACAAAAATTATAAAAGGAAAATTAGAAATAGTTAAAAGAAAAAAAACACACATCATCACAGTTGTATGCTCAAAGGAGTAGGAAGAAGTAAATGAAAATTAGAAATAGTTAAAAGAAAAAAACACACATCATCACAGTTGTATGCTCAAAGGAGTAGGAAGAAGTAAATAACTTATCTAGTCCTACCCCTTATTATGTAACTGAATTGTTGTTATTTGGTCTTTAATTGGTCTCGTGCCAAAAACAACTAGCTTAGTTTTTGTTAAATTTAAAGATAATTTATTCCTTTTGAACCAGTTTTTTAATTTTGTCAATTCATTTTCCACAATTTTCAGGAGTTGTTTCATATTTTTTTCCAGAGCAATACAAGGTTGTGTCATCGGCGAATAGGATGCATTTAAATTGTTTTGACACACTACAGATATCATTAATATATAAAATGAACAGTTTTGGTCCAATCACTGACCCCTGACGCACTCCATGGATAATCTTCAGTAAATTGGATTTTTTTGTTTTTGAACTGCACATACTGATATCTGTTTTCTAAATAACTTTCAATCCAATTATATGCTGCGCCTCTGATACCATATCTCTCTAATCTTTTCAATAATATAGCATGGTCTATAGTATCAAACGCTTTTTTTAGATCTAGGAAAATCCCGACCGTGTATTCTTTATTATCTGTTAGTCGCTATTGCTTCCACAAACTCCATTGCTGCCAATAAGGTGGTCCGTTTTTCTCTGAAGCCATATTGATTTTCACTTAATAGCATGTGTTTATCTATGAAGTTATCGAGTCTGCGAGAAAATAATTTTTCTAATATTTTTGAAAATTGTGGTAACAGTGATATAGGTCTATAATTTGTAAAGAATTGTCTTTCTCCATTTTTTAAAATATTGGAATAACTTTAGCTGTTTTCATTTTTTATGGAAAAATACTGACTTTAAATGACAGGTTGCATATATATGTAAAGGGTCGCACTACAAGTTCTATAATATGTTTTACTATTGACATATCAATATCAAAACAGTCGGTTGACTTTTTACTTTGATATGTTTTTACAATATTTAATATTTCATTTTGATTCACGGCAGTAAGAAACATTGTGGAAGGATTTTTTTCTATGTATTTATCTATTTCTAAAGAGTTCATTGGATCGGGAGTTTGTTTTGCTAAGTTACTGCCGATATTAACAAAATATTCATTAAATTCATTTGCTATTTCTGCCGTTTCCTCATTAATGGTATTTTTGTCTTTCATAAAATACTCCGGATAGTCTACTTTATTAGAGCTATTTCTTATTACATGATTTAAGATGTTCCAGATTTCTTGAGTGTTGCTTTTATTTTGCTCTAATAATGCATGAAAATGGTCTCTCTTACTAGTTCTTATAATTCATTCATTCATTCATCTTCCGTACCGCTTGATCCTCACTAGGGTCGCGGGGGGTGCTGGAGCCCATCCCAGCCGTCTCCGGGCAGTAGGCGGGGGACACCCTGAATCGGTTGCCAGCCAATCGCAGGGCACACAGAAACAAACAACCATTCGCACTCACACTCACACCTAGGGACAATTTAGAGTGTTCAATCAGCCTGCCACGCATGTTTTTGGAATGTGGGAGGAAACCGGAGCACCCGGAGAAAACCCACGCAGGCCCGGGGAGAACATGCAAACTCCACACAGGGAGGCCGGAGCTGGAATCGAACCCGGTACCTCTGCACTGTGAAGCCGACGTGCTAACCACTTGGCTAACGGGCCGCCCACTAGTTCTTATAATGTTTACTAATTTGGTTTTATAAGTCTTATATTTTGTTTCAGCTTCATTAGTTCTGGATTTTAGAAACGATTTGTATAGATTGTTTTTCTTTTTACATGCATTTTCTATGCCTTTTGTTATCCATGGCTTACTTTGTCCATTGAACTTTCTGGTGACTTTAATTACTGGGAAATGTTTTTCGTATAAGGAGGTTATGGTTGACTGAAATGCTTCATGTTGGGTTCTGAGTCTTATTTCTGATATGTGGGTTATTGGTTTTGTTTTTCTAGCAAAGTAATTGTGTAGGACTACAAAGACCGGTAGATGGTCACTTATATCAGTTATGAGAAGTCCACTTTCCTTTTTGTGCTCAATCTTATTTAAAAATATATTATCTATCAATGTGGCCGTATCCACTGTTATTCTGCTGGGTCTCAGAATGACTGGGAAAAGACCGTTGCTATACATTGTATTTATGAAATCTGTTGTTTTTTTGTGTCATTTGGGTTTATTAAGTTGATGTTAAAATCGCCACATATTATTCGTGTTTTCTTGTCATTAGAACCACTCAGCATATCAGTCAGTTTTTTATTAAATGTGTCTAGACAAGATCCTGGTGTCCTATAAACACAACTTAAAATAACATTTGTTACATTTTTCATTTGTATTTCCAAAGTTAGACATTCCATTAGATTCTCAGTTGTGTTTGTCAAGCTCTCAATTTTGCAGCATTTCATTACATATATTGCAACTCCCCCTCCTTTTTTGTCTTCCCTATGAGTTGCATATTTTTCATATCCATCAATTTTCATTTCACTTGGTTTTCCATCATCAAGCCAAGTTTCTGATATGGCAATAATTGTAAATTTATTAAATGTAGTTAAATATTCTTTGATTTTGGTGAATTTTTTTATACAGACTTCTACTATTTATAATTATCACTGAAAATGTATTTTTCAGATCTACATTTGAGTTGAATTGTTCATCAGTATAATACTCTGAGTTTGTGATGCTGTGATTATGATTGAAGAAATGTGTCACGTTGTGCCCGAAGCGATAAAATGATCGCTTCGTGCACAACAAGATAAGGAGGTGGATCCCCGAAATAGCAGACAAAGAAAAGATGGTCCGAGAACAAATGAGTTTTAATACAAAACACAAAATACCCGTCCGGGAGCAACAAACAGAAAACGCTGGTCAAAATCAGGACCAGGAATAAAAGGAAGTAACAGAAAACGCTTGCGAGAAAATGGCAAGGAATATAGTTGGCAACAATCGGAATTAATAAGAGTAGATTTTACGACGCGCAATCACAGCCACAAGGCTACACGGCAACGAATAGATTAGGACAGCAATCGAGAGAATTGGCACGGCGTGGAATACTCCGGCAGTAAGTCAACTGCCCGAGCACAAAGATAAAGCCTGTGTAATCAGTCCTTAATGGGTGACAGGTGTGTCGGCGGTAGGCAGGAAAAGCCTGCCCCCTGCTGGCAAACCCGGGACGCGACAAAATGATTGTCTGGATCCAAGTTGTTCTCTGGGTCGAATGTCTTATGTTCAGCGTAATCAAAGATTTTAAAGTCCATGTTTGTGTTTTTTTTTCCTATATCTATTTAGTCATTAAGTTTTGTCTGGTGGTAATCAGCTCTCAGCATGTTGAAGTGGAGCCGGTTGAATTGGAGTACGGGTGCGGGGGTGGACGATGAGTTTGTCGTGCCTCAAGTAGGCAATTTCCCCTCTTTCACGTGCCACTTTTAGTTTTGGAAGCAATTCTTTTCATTTTTGACGTACAGTATCTGTATAATCTTCATTAATGTAGATTTTGGTGCCTTTTAAGTATTTTGCTCTCTGTAGTATCATTGTTTTGTCCTTATATTTTTCAAACTTCACCACGACTGGTCTTGGTCGAGGTCTTCCCGATTCGTATCTCCCCGTGCGGTGGGCTCTTTCCACCTCGATTGTCTCCTTTAATTGCAGTTGGTCCTTGAAGATTTTCTGCACTTTTTCCTCCGTTTCGGTCCACGTTTCTCCCTGCCTTTCTTCAACTCCATCGATTATCAAGTTATTTCTTTTAGATTGTCCCTCTAAGTAGTCCATCTTGTCAGTTAAAACCAGCATACTGTCACATACTTTATAGATTTCAATGTGCATGGTTTTGCAATGGTCAGTTACATTCGTTTGTTGTTTTTTAATGTCATCAACCTCCTTTTGGGTAAAATTAAGACTTGTTTTCAGGTCTTGTACTTCCCTGGAAAAATTGTCGAGTCGTGTGTTTGTTGAGTCCAGTATCATCTTTACAAATCCTTTGAAGTTTTCCTATTGTTGCTGAATAAGTGCTGTGAACAGCTCTTTTTGTTGCGTCAGTGGTTCGTTGACTTGCGTAAGGGTCATGAATTCTTCGTCCTGTTTAATATCTTGTCCCCGTTTGGGCGGCGTTTTTCGGGTTTTATTGCTAGTCGGCTGTCAGCTAGTTGATTAGGTGTGCTGTGATCTTTCTGCCAACCCGGAAGTTGGTGACGTGGCAGTGAGCCTGTGGCCTCCCCTGACGGCACCGCCGCAGTGTTCGAAGTTTTCCACCGCTGCTGCCGGATTAGCCGTTCAGCAGGCTGGTCTCAAGCGGTGGTAGCTCCAGCTGCCGGCGCCACCGCCACCGCCACCGGAGTCCCGAAGCGTCCTCTCGCCCAACCGCGCCAGCTGGCTATCGCTTGCTCGCGCTGCCTCGTTGGTCGAGCGTGCCGTGCCGTGCCTCCGCCGCCGCGATTGCCTCTCTGTCAAGCGATGCCTACCATGCCATCTGTGTGGAGGCAATGACTGTGTGCGGTCCTTGCTAAATACCTGGCAAAGATCATAGTCAATCCTTGGAAATTCTCTCGGCAAATATTTTGAACTGGAGCTTCATTTGTGGGTACACTGTTTCCTTTTGCTGAATGCAGGCCATCTGCATAACAAAACAAACTCCAATTCAATATGGCCGGATGGTCCCATGGAATGACAGAATTGTGGATCTTGAGGCAGGGTTTTCCTAAAACCAATGGTGCTGATAGTGGGGGCTTGATAAAGAATTGTCTATTCTGTATATGATTTCCTGAAATATTTGAAATCAAGGGACTCATGAGTTGTTTTACCACTGCCAGGAGCTGCCCATTGAGATTGCAAACCCGCTTAACCTCTTAAATTCTCGACCAACAATCTAGATCATGAACCAAAGTCAATAAAACAATTATCTGTCCTGGAGTCAACTTGAGCCCAAATAGTGCGCACTTGGGTAGGGCCGACAATCTCCCCCACAAGTTCGAGCCTACTGTGTTTGCAAGACCCATAGTCAGTATTACCACCTTCCATCGGGGTCGGATCAATCCCTTCTTGATCCTGGTGGTTGGTAATGGAGGTGGTATAAGACTGACAGTTACCCATCAGGGTAGATGGGCGTGACTGGCGTAGCAGTCTGGTCAGGCATGCGGAGACACGGTAACCTTTATGGCCACAGCAGAGGCATAACTGGGTGTGGAACTGCCGCCGTCATTCTTTCAATCCCAGCTGCATCGGATTCCCTATCAGTGCAGCAGACAGAGGCGAAGCGGTGCTCTGAGCTTGGGGCTAGGAGTGTTTTGTGGGGAGACAATGCCTGATTAGAGGAGTGATGCTTGGACCTGGCACGGAACAGCTCTACTGTCACGTTGCGAGATGTACCCCAAAAAGCAGGCAGGAGGGATGAGCAGGTTGTACTTGACTTGTATTGATAAAAACACAGAAAACTAAATACAAAACAAAGTCCTGAAACCAAAACAAATCCAAAGTATCAAACAAAACCCAGGCTGTAGCTAAAAATTAACAGTCACCAAAACATGATTGAGAACATGAATGAGAATGTTATGATTCGGTTTGGGACCAACAGGTGGCACTGTAGGGTTCCCCCCTGCAGCTGCACACCTGTTGGTCGTTCGGTAATTAGTTCTATAAAAAGACTCCCGCCCGAACACTCATTGTCGGGTCATTGTTGCTGTTGGCTACTGTCATGTTGTTTGTGGCTGTTGCTGTTGGCTACTGTCATGTTGTTTGTGGCTGTTGCTGTTGGCTAATGTCATGTTTTCTTTGTTTGGTGCTCTTTGCTGCTATCATGTTTGTTTGTCATGTTTAGGTCATGTTTTTGGCCATGTTTCTGTTATTGATAGTTTTGACTTTTGAGCTTCAGTCATGGTTTTTGTTTGATACTTTGGACTTTGTTTGTTTTCCGTGTTTTATCAATACGAGTGATGGGTCCAGCGACACCGATGCGTTGACACATGCGCCGGGCTCACAGAGCAAACCACGTGTCGATGCATGTGCTGCTTCATTACGTTACGTGTTTGACACATGAACTGCACCGGCGCAGTTTAGACTGCATCGGCTGCGTTGACACAGTCCAGGCTTCTAATTGACATATCGGCTGCGTTGACACAGTCCAGGCTGCTAATTGACACATCGGCTGCGTTGACACAGTCCAGGCTGCTAATTGACACGTGAACTGCACCGGTGCAGTTTAGACTGCATCGGCTGCTTGGCGCAGTCCAAGCTGCGCCACTTAGTCCAGGGGGCGTCGACTCAGTGCAGGGGGCGTTGACGCAGCAAAAGCCTGCATAATGTATCTAAGGAAGTGCGTCTGGCGACACAATGCCGATTGCTGAAACAAGCTAGACCTCACCCTCGCTCGAATAAAAATACAGTATATGTTTGGGCAATACGGAAAACACACTGATTATCAGAAAAAAATGTGTTCGTCTGACTTCGAGCGTCATGTCGGCTGTCATATAATAGGCAATTATTATATGAGAAGTGCTTTATGAAAGTTTGTACTGTACGTCATACTCCAGTTGATTGAGAGGTCCCGCCAATAAGGGGGAGTTCCAGAAAGTGACTGCGAGTGAGCACACCGCATGTTTGATGACTCTGCCACGTTGCTATTAAAAGTCACGTAAAATGTAAACCTTGTCTGCTGACCATCATTACATCGGCTAGTCTAGTTTAGCTGTTGTCGTAGTTCAAAGCTTAATATGTGGCGTGGGTTGGGTCGGCGCCGCAAGTACGTGCTCGCGCGCACAGCTGAGAGCAGCAGTCTATCGACTGCTGAGACGTGCTTCACTCGAGTGACGTTGCTACAGTACGTGCATATTATGGAGGAGCTTCCAGACAAATACAAATTGTCCGCCGCGTAGAGCCATTTTGATCTCCTTTTGGAGAATAAGGTATTCATTAAAATCTCCTTGTTTCACCAAGTGCCTCTCGGATTTTTGACATGTCTTCTTCCATTGTGTGTGTGTCTACTCCACAACATGGGAAATAGCATGCATTAAATGCAACAGACTGAAATTTAAAACACTGGAGGATCTTATTTTTCTAAATCAAAATTTGTGCAGACAAAGCCCGCAAGCATCCTCATTCACATGAATTTCACATTATTGAAACACATTGAATGATGACAATATGAATGCATGGATGTGAATGATATTGTCAAGGGTCAATGTCATCTTTATTGTCAAATATGCTTTATGTATGACATGCAGCATAGATGAAATTTATTCCTCTCAATCCTCAGTGCATACATGCATGCAAACATGCTGTGCATTAAACACACACAGCTAAGAAAGGATAGCAGCTACACTGTATAAAAAAAACACATGTAATCTGAACAGTATAGACAATATAAACAATATAAACTGCATAAACAACAACATAAACAATGGCGCTTGTGGCTACACTGAGATTTTAACTCATTCAGTACCAGTCATTGGGTAGAGTGAGGTAGTGCATTGTATACACGTCATCAAATCAGTTTGTTCAGTCAGTCAAGTGGGTTGGCTGCAGGGATTTTGAAGGTCCAGCAGGTGGCAGTGGTCAGCGACACAGTATCAGTACAGTGTCAACACAGTGTGTCATTGTGTCGACACGCCTCATGACACAGAAGTGTATTGATTCAATACACTTCTTCAAATACACGCTGCACCTCCCTCTTGCCTGCTTTTTGGGGTCCACCACCTCGCAACGTGACAGAGAACATGACAGCGACAATAAACAAACAATGACCCAAGAATGAGTGGTCGGGCGGGAGTCCTTTTATAAAACTAATTCCATAACGACCAACAGGTGTGCAACTGCAGGGAGTGCCCTACAGTGCCACTGTTAGTCACAAACCAAAACAGGACAACTCAGTGTTCCCTGCATCTCTCTCTCTCTCTCTCTCTCTCTCTCTCTCTCTCTCTCTCTCTCTCTCTCTCTCTCTCTCTCTCTCTCTCTCTCTCTCTCTCTCTCTCTCTCTCTCTCTCTCTCTCTCTCTCTCTCTCTCTGTCTCTCTCTCTCTCTCTCTCTCTGTCTCTCTCTCTCTATCTCTCTATTGGTTGTTTGTTAGCGACTCCAATTGGATCCTCCAAGAACATGGTCTCATCATGGGCAGCAAGTTCATCTTTCAGGAAAGAACTCAAACCACAGCGGAACATTGGTGCGCAACATATAGTTGTAGCAACGCCACTCGAGTGAAGCGTGACTCAGCAGTCGATAGTCCGCTACTCTCTGCTGTGCATGCATCAGCGCGGACGTGTACGCACGCCCGTCTTTTGGCTTCAACCAATCAGTGCTGACACAACGGATGTTACACATCAAAGAGCTTTGATCTCTTTCAACAGCTAAAATAGACTAGCCACGACAACAGCTAAACTAAGGCATTTGAGATGACACAACGCTCGAGGTCGGACAAACACGCTCTCCATCCATCTATGTTTCTCTTCTTTTTTCTGTCCAAAAAAAAATCCTCATCTCACCCCTCGGGTGGTGTCCGTCCCTCATTCAGCTCGGGTCCTCTACCAGAGGCCAGGAAGATTGAGGGTTCTGCGCAGTATCCTTGCTGTTCCCAACACTGCACATTTCTGGACTGAGATGTCTGATGTTGTTCCCGGGATCTGTTGCAACCACTCATCAAGTTTGGGGGTCACTGCCCCGAGTGCTCCGACCACTACAGGCACGACTGTCACCTTTACCTTCCAGGCTCTCTCCAGCTCCTCTCTGAGCCCTTGGTATTTCTCGAGTTTCTCATGTTCCTTCTTCCTGATGTTTCCATCACTTGGGACCGCTACATCCACTACAACGGCTTTCCTCTGCCCTTTATCTATGATCACGATATCTGGTTGGTTCACCATTACCATCTTGTCAGTCTGGATCTGGAAGTCCCACAGGATCTTCGCTCTGTCATTCTCCACCACCTTCGGAGGTGTTTCCCATTTTGACCTTGGGGTTTCCAGTCCATACTCCGCACAGATGTTTCGGTAGACTATGCCAGCCACCTGGTTATGGCGTTCCATGTAGGCTTTCCCTGCCAGCATCTTACACCCTGCAGTTATGTGTTGGATCGTCTCATGTGCCTCTTTGCACAACCTACACCTTGGGTCTTGTCTGGTGTGGTATATCTGGGCCTCGGTGGCTCTGGTGCTCAAGGCCTGCTCCTGAGCAGCCAGGATGAGTGCCTCTGTGCTGTCCTTCAGGCCAGCCCTGTCGAGCCACTGATAGGACTTCTTGAGATCAGCCACTTCAGTTATGGTCCGGTGGTACATCCCGTGTAGGGGCTTGTCCTCCCATGATGGTCCCTCTTCCAGCGCCTCATCTTCTGTTCCCCATTGTCTGAGACATTCTCTGAGTATGTCATCCGTTGGAGCCTTCTCCTTGATGTATTTATGGAACTTTGATGTTTCATCCTGGACAGTGGCTCTCACACTCACTAGTCCCCGGCCTCCTTCCTTTCGGCTTGCGTACAGTCTCAGGGTGCTGGATTTGGGATGGAACCCTCCATGCATGGTTAGGAGCTTTCGGGTCTTAACGTCCGTGGTCTGAATCTCTTCCTTTGGCCACCTTATTATTCCTGCAGGGTATCTGATCACTGGCAGGGCATAGCCGTTTATTGCCCGGGTCTTATTCTTGCCATTGAGCTGGCTTCTTAGGACTTGCCTCACTCGCTGGAGGTAGTTGGCCGTAGCCGCTTTCCTTGTTGCCAGTTCGAGGTTGCCATTGGCTTGTGGTATACTAAGGTACTTGTAGCTGTCCTCAATGTCTGCTATTGTTCCTTCTGGGAGTGAGACCCCTTCAGTGCGGACTACCTTTCCTCTCTTAGTCAACGTCCGACTACATTTCTCTAGCCCGAATGACATCCCGATGTCGCTGCTGTAGATCCTGGTTGTGTGGATCAGGGAATCTATGTCCCTTTCGCTCTTAGCATACAGCTTTATGTCATCCATGTAGAGGAGGTGACTGATTGTAGCTCCATTTCTGAGGCGGTATCCATAGCCTGTCTTGGTGATTACTTGGCTTAGGGGGTTCAGTCCTATGCAGAACAGCAGTGGGGAGAGTGCATCACCTTGGTATATGCCACATTTGATGGACACTTGGGTAAGTGGCTTGCCATTGGCTTCAAGTGTGGTTTTCCACATCCTCATCGAGTTCGCAACGAAGGCTCTTAGGGTCCTGTTCACCTTATACAACTCCAAGCATTCAGTGATCCATGTATGTGGCATCGAGTCATAGGCTTTCTTATAATCAATCCAAGCTGTGCACAGGTTGGTACGTCGGGACCTGCAGTCTTGTGTGACTGTTCTGTCAACCAGGAACTGATGTTTGGCTCCTCTGGTATCTCTACCAATGCCCTTCTGTGCTTCGTTCATGTATTGATCCATGTGTCCACTTATCTTAGCCGCAATGATGCCTGACATTAGCTTCCATGTTGTGGAGAGTGTCAGGTTGGTCCAAATTGACACTCAAGAATAACCAAAAGGAGGAGACAGGAGACTCGATTCTGGTACCAGGAGGGAAAGAGGAGAAGCGTTCGGTTTCAGTTCTCCACACGTAACCCTAACGATCTCCCCCTTCACCTCCTCATTTATTGGGAAAAGCTACTACATAGGTGTGTCCAACCTAAAGGGTGGGGGCTGTTGAACACACACTGAACTTGTTTGACTATGTGTGTGTATGTGAGTGCAATTTACGTACATGTGTGCAAATAGACATAAACATCCCGTTGCAGCTGGTGTTGATGTCTCCATTCACGGTTCAGCCTTGCTCGCTGTTTAGTCTTAACAGTTATCTCTTCCCAGCCACGTGCTCGGAAAGGTGGTTGCGACCCTAACTTCTCACACAGTACAGCAAGCAAAAGTGAGCACATAATGAAGAACATATAATGATTATAGATGTGAGTAAATAATAAAGGATAAATCTTTATTGAAAGCATAAGCGTTCTTCATTGCAGGCAAAGCAAACTAATGATTGAAAGCATACGCGTTCTTCTTTGCAGGCAAAATCAAACTATACTGACAGGCAGAAGCATTCTTCATTGCGAGCATAAAATGACGACACGAGAAACAACCGAATAATACGTGAATGTATGATTACTAAACAATAATAAATCCAACATTCCCCCCGGTTCATCCTACATTTGCACGTATCATCACACAGAACCTCCCCGTAGGACTTTATTCAGTGGAGTCATGCCGCACACGCAAACATAGTTACACCTAGGGGCAGGGAGCAAAACGACTAAAAACCATCTATGACCCCCTGATGCCGAAGCGAAATCACGTCATCATCCGAAGAGGCATAATCAACCTCAGAATCACTGCCATCAAACAACAACAGAGGATACATCTCATTCACTTTAGACGTCGTGGGCGCCACAGCTGTAGTAATAAGCCGGACAAGCAGCACTCTGATACAGGGAATGCAACAGCATCCACACAACGTCAAGACAGCTGCAAAAAGAGCAAAAGAGATTAGTACATAAAACACCAAATCCTTGTACTCTCCGAAGGCCTTATGCCACCACTCCGCCCAGAAGGACGTATTCACGCCGGAATGGGCCCGAATTTGGCGAGTCAGGGTGCGGAGGCCCCCAATGGCCTTGGCGAGGGCGCCATCAGGCGCGGTGTTGTTAGGTATGAACGTACAACACTGGTCACCAAACATCGCACATACTCCATTGGTCTCTGCCAAGAGTATATCAACCGCGATGCGGTTCTGAAACGCCATCAGGGAGGTGGCTCTTTTATAGCCAAAACGGCTTCCTCAGTAAAATTTCCGAGCTTCTGGACATTGTAGTGGGGGTAGTTGATCCTGTCAACATTCTTATTAGGGGTAACCCAAATGAAAATGGATTCCCAACCGGCAGCAATCTGGTTAACCAACTTATACTCATCTGGCACGCCACGAGGAACCCCAATTGCGTCTATATAGGTGGGATCGCCATCCCTCCAGGAGGCGTCACGCCGGAACCGGAGAAGGTTACTTCCCGTCATCGACGATAACGCAGCCCCCTGTATATCCTCCGCTGTTGATGGAAACACAGTTACTGGCAAAAGCAGTGATACCAATGCACAGACACCAGAAAATGAAAAACACTCGCCTGCGATAACCATAATTTGCCTTCAAAATCATTAGAAGTACACTACTTCATCACACCGTATCCGCAGCAACATAAAATAAAAATAAAATAACAAAAGAATGAAAAATAGCTCAACTTTCTGCAGAGAATAACTACATCACCGTCGGGTCGTTTTCCTTTTTCCTTTTACCACCAAAGAAAAGATCGTAAACGCATAAAATCACCTAAGAAATGTATTTAAAATCCATATCTGAACCATTACGACCAAATCAATGCACCATTTGAACTAGAAATAAATCAATAAACGGTTATAAATTCAATTTCAGCCGAGCAACATCACCAGAGGAGCACAGTAGACAAATCACTTCAATCTCCAAAACAAACCCAAATAAAAAAGTTGTGCTCTTTTCTACCACTCATGGTGTGTTCACTTCTCCATTTTTATTTTCATAATGAGATCGACTAGATCGATTATAAATAAAATACTTTTGCCACCAAAACAAAAAAGTATACAACAATTTGTGCTGCAATGTGTTTCTTCATTTCCCTTCCCCAGATCATCCAGATCACAGGTGTCAAAGTCGAAACCCCATGTACTTATGTGGCCCGTGAAAGCAATTGACGCGCATCAACTGCCATAAACCCTGCTAAAATCTGTACCGAAATGCCCAAATTCTATATGAATAATGTCGAGATTTTGTGATAATTTTGTTACCTGTTAAAACACTCAACCAAACAATAATTGAACAAAATATGACTGGCTTCAGAATTGGCACAATTCATCCATATGTAGTTGTTAGCAAATAATTTCATCATTGTATTTCTGATATATCCACTCCATGTACATATCTTTGTATACAGCGATGGTTGATTCAAGTTGCTCTATAAACACAGTTGAGTTGAGTTGTACAATTAATAAAATATAACCAATTAATCAAATTTCTCCGTCGTACCGGCCCATCGAAGGAAGGTGTAACCCCAAAGCGGCCTCAAAGATGAGTTTGACACCCCTGGTCTAGATCTATTCGCAAAATGTAGGTTATTATTAAAAAAATACATCCCCATTCACATGTGCTAAAGGAGAGCACAAATACCATATAAAAAAGGAGAACAGTCGACCATGTGTTAGTGTGATCATATAACAGGAAATGACATACCACCACTGATATTCTAGCATGTCGACAGAAACACACCCTAAATGAGTGCAAAGGTGTCTTGAAACTTCTTCCGCCGGTCGTTTGATGTTCCCAGTAACTAAAATACTGTGCCCATCGCGTCACCGGACTTCGCTCACCTTCCTCAGTGGATGTTTCTGTCGAGATGACCTTTTCACAATGTCCATCAAACGGTGTGGTCATCAACACTTCAAAGAAACACAATGTTTGTTTTTCATGTTTCGAATCAGAGCCATGTCTGCTGGAACCTGCTGTGAAAAAGGCACAATCGTCCTACGGCAATCTCAATTCATTTTTTTTCTAAACATTCTCACATATTGTCAACCGAATCAGCTTAATTTCCTAGTTCACAATTTTGTAGAAATTATCAATAATATATATAGTCTCCCAAACAATATTTCGAACAAAGAAGAAAACACCATTCTCGTAATATTAACATATAAGTCAATTCAATTTCAATTCAATTTCTTTAATCGAATTTTAACCATATACTTTCAGACTTGCTACCAATCCTGCAGATTGTGGATGGCAGGAGCAATAGTGTCTCAAACAAAATGTGAAACATGCATTCCATTTTATCAATTTTCGACCCATTTTGGAAAAGCCTCAACCAAACCCCCTCATTAATTCAACGAAAACCATCTACATTATCGGAAATGGAGATGTAGTTCAAAATGTACCGTATTCCAACATTGGTTAAAACCATAGGTTGTATCATGTTTCCGAACCAGAGACACCATTCCCCCTGCCATTGCGTGAGATAATCCATGACACAAAAAAGAAGTTTGGATTCACTGCCCAATTTGTTGCCGCATATAAAACAGAAGTGAACTGAACCCAAAACGTTACCATGTTGCTGTTAGCCAGCAAGTCCCCCCTAAAAAAAAATAAATCGCTGCCGTGTGAGCCGCGCAAATATCACAACAAGATACAAAAACGAACAACATTCGCCACACTGAATTAACAATACTTCACGTGTTATACAACATACTCCACTTCACAAGGCACATTCACAACAACCGCGACCTTAACAAAGAAAGTAAAAACAAATTTTTCATGTCCTCGTCAAAAAGACCTTCAAGCATTAGAAAGAAAAGCCAAATGAGCTCCTACTGCAGGCATCGCACGCCAAAACTCGAGTCGCTCGACAGTATGGACCCTGACGACTTGGACATCCATGCTGACCAGAAAATGTGCGACCCACCCGCTGTGTCCATAAAGAGGTCCAAAAGCAAACCGCAAAATAACTATACAAATCAGTTTTAAGCCAATAAACTGATGAGATGCCGTAATGTAACGGGGCACCAATTTTGAAAAGTGACGCATAAATATGCTCCCGTATATGCTCAAACAGTTTGTGCACAAACCGAAAGTCGCACAAACCTACCGAAATATAGCCCGCAAAACGCGCTTGTTTATATCTAGTTTCCCCCCCTTCGCCCGTTAAACCGAGATGTACCCAAAAAAAAACGACCCATCACTATATGAAGCAATACATTCAGTCATTCAACGTCCGATCCGCTTTTATCCTCACGAGGTTCACGGGGGTGAGTGGAGCTTATTCCAGCCATCTCCGGGCAGTAGGAGGGGGACAACCCTAACCGGTCGCCAACCAATTACAGGGCACACAGAGACAAGCATAAACACCCAAGCCCATGCTCACACCTAGGGACAATTTAGAGTTTCCAATCAGGCAGTCATGCAGGTCATCGCAATATTAATATGAAACAAATCAACACACACACAAAACGGGAGACAAGATGAGATGAGTTTGTTGTACTTCCTCCTACAACCTCTCAAATCACCATTACCTGTTCACATTCCAACAAACAAACAAACAAACACCCATCAGGAAGCCACAACAAAGTAGCACGGTTAAGCACTGTGAATTTTTCCAGCGTAAAAGGGGATCGACATAACAACATAGACACACAAAATAAATGCCAACCAGGCGACAAAAAAAACGTCATGCTAGTGTGCAACAGCTCATCCCTTTTTCTTTTTTTTTTTTCCTAGCACTCTTCCAGCATGCAGAGTTCACACCATACACTGCTGCCACAAGGCTTATCTATGCCACAACTGTCTTTGGTAAACACCACCTAGGGTGCGTGATACTCAAAAATGCCACTGTTGACCTTAAAACGTGCAGTCATACTAAGTTAACGAAGCCAATTGTAAATTATTCACACGCGACCCTGAAACGTGCTGATTAAAGCTGGAAGATTTTGCTCTTGTGACAAACGAAATTAGAAATCCAGCCTGTGTATGCACAAATGAGATGTATCGTAACATCTGACGGGTTATTTATGACTCAAACCAACAAGAATTTGTATGTTCGACGATAGCTTCAAATCTAGTCATTAAATTTCATAATGACGGAAGGCACAACACAATCCACGGATAGCAAAGTTGTAACAGAATTTTCCAAATTCATGAGACAAGACCATCATTCCTCCGTGCCGTGATGGCTCTTCTCAGGTTTCAAGAGAAATGTGCATCTTATGAACGTAATCTAAAAAAACATTGGAACATAATCGGAACATCCTGGCAATTAGCAGCATAACAGAAGCATTTATAAAACAAATAAGATAACTGAAACCCACAGACATTAACATTCACAAATCATCCAGATCAAGGCCTTCACTGTATACTTACACATTCTAAATCCTCCCAGAAAGTTAACAACGTCCCACACACGTCCACTGTTTACGACTTACAAGCAACCATCTAAGCATCTCGTGACCTTCCGGCCCTTTTTAACCGAAACACACGGTGACCTCCTCATTCGTAGCATCACTGTGTCAAACCTCACCTGCCTGTGCCTTTCTTTATTCTCAACATACTCAACTTCCATCATCACCTTACGTCTCACCATCAATATTTTCACTTGCCTGTCACCCACTATAAGTATCCAAAACTCTCTGTGTCACCACACCCATACTCAACCATTTTATTTCTTTACCTGATTTACACATACTTCATGTAGCGCCGGTTGAAATTATGAAGCTGAAGTGGTGTTAGGAATTATAATAAAAACACTTTCAATTACAAGTACCGGTAATTATAATAGATGCCATACAAACCTTCTACACTGCAAAAGCCAGAAAACAAAACAAACAAGCCTCCATGAGTCGCGCCAAGAGTCACGCATATCTACACACCCACACGCAAAGACTAATCCAACACATATTCGCAGACACAACCCTACAGACAAACCAAAATATTCACATTACTACCGCTCACAACCAAGTTAAGCACATCCAAACTTTTAATTTTGTCATCCGCGAGAAGACTTCTCTCCATCCAAATATCGATACAGTATACACCATCAATTTACTGTCAAACAAGCTGCCATCCAAACTTGTTGCTCCTCAGCTCCATTTAGATGATATGATTTTCGCAGATCCTCCATTTTCTGGACAAATTGTACCACGTCAATTTTATGTGATGTAATGCCGTCTACGGCTTTTTTTACATCTTCTTGTGTCCATGTTCTATAAACAAGAATGACAGGCGACTCATCTTTTATGTCTGGATTTGCAACTTCAATCATGGGAAAAGCGTCTCGTACCTCACTCCCGGATGAGTCAACCTTCGTCGCAGCAGGGGAAAAAACACTACTCCAATTTTTTGAAAATTCCACTCCCAAATCTCCTTTTCCCCTGGTGGCCATCGGATGGCCTCCTCTGTAAGAGGGTGGAGAGGATGGTGGAAAAGGAGGAGATGTCGGAAGAGTCGGATATAACGGTGGTGTATTTTTCTATCCACGTATCTAAATGTTTTATCTTCGAAGGACATTGGCTCTCTACGAATCTCCAGTCCTTACATGTTAACTTCTTTTTGGGATCACCTCTCTCCACGGTCTTACTATTATGAACCCCCATTTGCGAATTAGGGGGTGGAACTTTGAGAATTTGAGAATTTTTTGTTTAGAGTCAGCGATTTACCTAGGGTAACTAGGCTGACTATTCCCTTGAACAGGGTGGCAATTTCTCCGACTGAGGTAATTTCCAACCCTCTACCACCAAGGTGGCGGGAAATTCTTGCCTCTGCTTCCTCAGACAGTTGCCACAACAAATGTCCTGTTCAGATGAGGTAGCGAACCTCCACTCACACAGTTACACAGTCATACATTTATGCGCATTTAATTTGGTTTTATCCTATTACCTTGACCAGAGGTAACGCACTATATAGACATTATTATTATAAATGTCCCCACTGTGGGACGAATAAAGGATATCTTATCTTATTTATACCCGGGGTTTAACACACATTATTTACACACGGAGTTTAAGCACGTGCAGGACACCGTCGCCCTCATCAGTTTAGAGACTTGCACGGTCTGTATGCCTGATAGGGACTAGTATGGCTCAGGGCTTTGCGGCTTAAAAAGACCTCGTCTTTTTGCCGGCGCGCAAACACTCAATCACCGTTGAAAGAGTTCCTTCTCAACAAACCCCTCTCAGGCTCACACAGGGTCTAGAACCAGGCGTTCGAACCAAACTACAACACCTGCCCTGAGAGTGTTTCAATTGAAAACAGGTTTAAAGACCCCGACCTCCGTCTTTACAAACCCGGCGCGCAAACACTCCTCGAGTGTCGATGCGGAGTTTAAGTACGTACAGGACACCGCCGCCCTACTTACCAAGAGTAGTCCTCCCTCCTCTGGGATTCGCTTCAACCCTCAGCCCCCAGACGAGGAGCCGAAACCCAGTCCCAGAAAGGGTGTCTTTGCCGTGGCCACGGTCTTCCTGGCCGTCGACTCAGCGTCTGGAGGCGTCAGGTATGTTGCGATCCCGGACGAGCCCCCAAAAATGTCAGGTTGGTCCAAATTGACACTCAAGAATAACCAAAAGGAGGAGACAGGAGACTCGATTCTGGTACCAGGAGGGAAAGAGGAGAAGCGTTCGGTTTCAGTTCTCCACACGTAACCCTAACGATCTCCCCCTTCACCTCCTCATTTATTGGGAAAAGCTACTACATAGGTGTGTCCAACCTAAAAGGTGGGGGCTGTTGAACACACACTGAACTTGTTTGACTATGTGTGTGTATGTGAGTGCAATTTACGTACATGTGTGCAAATAGACATAAACATCCCGTTGCAGCTGGTGTTGATGTCTCCATTCACGGTTCAGCCTTGCTCGCTGTTTAGTCTTAACAGTTATCTCTTCCCAGCCACGTCCTCGGAAAGGTGGTTGCGACCCTAACTTCTCACACAGTACAGCAAGCAAAAGTGAGCACATAATGAAGAACATATAATGATTATAGATGTGAGTAAATAATAAAGGATAAATCTTTATTGAAAGCATAAGCGTTCTTCATTGCAGGCAAAGCAAACTAATGATTGAAAGCATAAGCGTTCTTCTTTGCAGGCAAAATCAAACTATACTGACAGGCAGAAGCATTCTTCATTGCGAGCATAAAATGACGACACGAGAATCAACCGAATAATACGTGAATGTATGATTACTAAACAATAATAAATCCAACAGAGAGACAGGTTATTGGCCGATAGTTGGATGGGGCTGCACCCTTCGAGGGATCCTTCATGATCAGGATTGTTCGCCCTTCGGTTAGCCATTCTGGGTGAGTCCCATCCCTCAGCAGCTGGTTCATTTGTGCTGCTAGGCGCTCATGGAGTGCTGTGAGTTTCTTTCGCCAGTAGGTGTGGACCATGTCCGGGCCTGGTGCTGTCCAGTTCTTCATATCTGAGACTCTTTCCTGTATGTCTGCCACTGTTATGGTAACTGGGTTCTGTTCAGGGAGGTTGCTGTGCTCCTCTCTCAGGGTCACCAGCCATTGTGTTATGTGCAACCTCCTTCTCATCATCTGCATTCATTGGGGCTTGCCTCCCAATCTCTTGTATGACCTCCTCCTCTGATCTGGCAGCCTGGGGCCCTTCACCATGGAACCTGCATTGTACCTCATCAATGTCAAGTTGTGACAGCAGTTGCCGTTTGTGGATGTTGGAACACTGAGCTACTAGTTGTTTCGTGGTCAACCGTGACTGTGGGTTTCGAAGTAACCATTTAGCCCACATTCTCTGCATGTAACCCCTCTGACTAGGGTTGCTTGAGTAGTAGCATTCCAACAGAGCCATGTTATCGCATCTCGCCCATCTCCGCTTTGTTCCAGTAGCCCAATTTTTTTTCTACAAACAATAGCTGTCCTGGCCACGTCTTTTTTCGTCCCACCGGGGTTTAGCTAGTGTATTGTGAAAATTGTAAAAAGACCTAAGTCTCTTTCGTGGCGAGCCAGCCTTTTTCCGAACCACAAACTCCTTCGAATTTTTTTTCCCCCTCACATGGCTACCCCGTTGGATTTTTTTCACCCAATTTGCTCCTCTCCAGCTGCAACATGACGGAGCAAGTTGCCGGACAGCGCTCCCCTTCCAGGGTGACTCGTCTGGCATCACCGCACGTGGGGCGACTCGGCGAAGACATGTCACGAACAATGCTTACAGGCGGGAAATGGACCCGCCAGGATGTGAGCATCTCTGCTTCGAGCCGCATTCTCCTCGTCCTTGATCGGACTTCTGGGCGACATTTCATGGTCGACTGCGCCGCCGATGTCAGTCATTACTCACAGCTCCTGACCATAGGCAAGGATGGGAACGTAGATCGACCTGTAAATCGAGAGCTTCAACAGCTCCCACAGCAGCTTGAAAGTAACATTCCTCTTCAACGTGAGTGTTAGTTCAGATAAAATAGTGATAATGTTTTCAAATCTCCCACACGTGCAAATTTATTGTTTTTTCTGGTTGAATTAACAGAAGGCATCAGCATTTTCGCAGAAAAACACGAAGATGAGTTGCACACTTGTTTACAGACTAACTAGTGATAAGAGTCACTTATCTAGTCGCTTACTTATTAGAAAGTTGTTACATTTCAGAAATGTTTTGAAAACCAAAATCATTGTTGTCATAATGTCAGTCATTAATAAAGTTAGTTTAAATACCTTTATTCCTTAAAAGTAGTTGTCCCTGACCCATATTAAATTGATCTGTGACCCACAGTTTTAGACACTAACATCTAATGCATACATAGAAAAATATCTGAAAGCTGCGCCATTAGGTTAGATTTACATTACTCCTTTTCCGTCTCTCACACACACACACACACACACACACACCAGTCTTGTGTCCAAGGACCGGCAAACCGAGGCCGAGGCCAAGGCCAAGGACTTGCCTCTGAGGCCAAGGACCAAGGACTTGCCTCCGAGGCCAAGGCCAAGGACCAAGGACTGATTTTGAAACTGAGGCCTAGCCGAGGACACGTATAAAACAATGCTATCATACCACTTGGCAGGTCTTCATGATTTTCAACAACCCTGCATCATAATCCTTTGCACTCCCTAAACGCTTGAATGAAGTGTTTTTATTCAAAGACTCAGGGTACGTGTTATTTATACTGAGAAAAAAAATTATTCATATGGTATACATTTATGAATTAATGACATGGCACGGAAGACAAGTTGAGAAATTACTTTGCATAGAACTCAATCACTGACTGCAGAAAAAGCGGTAATCTCTCAGTGATAATTTTATAGTTTACCGGTTATAGTTTATAGTTTATAGTTTAGTTTTCTGATCAGCGGACTCGCTGATCAGAAAAGTATGAGTGCCATTATGGATTGAGAGAGTCCCAAATTTCGAATTCTGAAAGGGTCTACTTATTAAATTGCATATGATAATAACACAAACATAAACCTACAATGATAAACAAATGCTGCAAAAAATTTTATAATTCAGGAGCAGGCCTGAGGATTTCGGAAATTAATGGTAACCGTTTTTCGGTTCCGTCGGATTACCCAATGGGAAACCACGATAACAAATGTTGGATTCCGTAAACGTTCATCATGGGAACCCATTTTTCTATTTTGACTGATATTGATCATCAAGAATTCCGAAACTCAAAAATATAATGTTTCAAGGGTCAATGTTTGAAAACTTTTCTTTAACAATGAACATTACATCAGCAGCTGTGTATTCCAGGTTTATTCCAAAAAACAAATGGATCAAAAACTGGTGTACTCATGTTACATCATCAGAGTATTTTTTTCCAATCTCACACTGCAAAGATTAATTAACTGGTAATCATTAATACAGGTAAGTATTGATGTGGCTTGACATCCTCTTCCCAAGACGATGAATGTGTAATCTACAATCAATTTGCAGAGATGTGTTCCTCGAGCCGGTCCTTGGCCTCGAGGACCGGCTCGAGGACCGAGGAGGCGGTCCTTGGTCCTCAGCCTTGGCGTCGGAGTCAAGTCCTTGGTCCTTGGCCTCGGGAGTCAAGTCCTTGGCCTTGGCCTCGGATTGCCGGTCCTCAGACACAATGAGGGATTAGAGCCCTGAATACCTTGTATAAGGACCGCAAAAATCACGAAGGAATCTAATAAATTCCATTGAAGGGAACCCATATGATGGATTAACTCTGGCGCTTTAAGAGGGGCGGGTCTACTACTGACAGGTAACAGTTAGCTCAACGTATAAAGAGCGGCATCACAGTTAGTTTGTTGTTGTTAGTTTGTTGCGTTCGCGATCTGCAGTATAAATAGCGTGTAAAGCCCTTCTGCAACAGTGGTGTCTTTTATTCAGTTATTTTTGCACAGTTGTGACGTTTGTACGGTCTTTATATATATATATATATATATATATATATATATATATATATATATATATATATATATATATATATATATATATATATATATATATATATATATATATGAGAGAGAGAGAGAGAGAGAGAGAGAGAGAGAGAGAGACAGAGAGAGGGAGAGAGAGAGAGAAAGTCTCCTGGACAGTTCACTCTAACTTCTCTTGCTAGGCACTGGATAATGCATGACTGCGTAACTTCTGTATAAGGATCCTACTGGCATCCTCTCTTGGTACCTCGCTGTATATCACTTGAGCACGAAATAACATAATGTGCGAAAGCTCCGACAAGCAGCCCCCCATGTTGACCGAAAAATTGTGGTGCATGATTGTTAGGGGCCCCATTTTGGTCAGAGACAGCCCTGGGTACTCAATTTTCCTTCCAGATTACATTCATTGTTGGTTATGGAAGACTAATTTGTCCGTAGGTGTGAATGTGAGTATGAATGTTTTTTTGTCTATTTGTGCCCTGCGATTGGCTGGCCAGCAGTTCAGGGTGTACCCTGCCTCTCGCCTAAAGCCAGCTGGGATAGGCTGCTGTACTTCCGCAACTGACAGTTAGGATAAGGCTTACAGAGAATGGATGAATGGACAGAATGGTGCCCCAACCTCAGGTCGTATTGAATCCCATAGAGCCTATACTTTACATATTTTGAAATAATTATATATTGTGTAGATATATATTTTTTAAACTGGAATACATTGGATATATTTCGCAGCAGGGAGAGACACGACAAGGACGCCAAACAATAGTGTTGGATCGCGGCCTCCCGACTGCTATTCCTTCCCTTTCCATTCACCTTCATTTGCACAGTAAATAAAACTATGGAAGCTTGAGCTCGCGGGTACGAGTTAGTTTGGTTTTCCTCGTCACTGTGCTTTTAACACGGATACGGACTTTGGAGCAAAGGACGCCTTTCGGTGGGATTTATCAATTTGGGAGATTTGGCTGGACAGTCTTAACGACAGTAAAATGAGGCGGGTAGCTGTGGTTACCAGGCACAATGGCCTCGTAGCTCCGCTGGGTAACAACAACTCCGGAGCTTCAAGCATCATTTCGCTACCCCAAAGGAGAGCTGTTAATATTTCCACCTCTACCGACAGATGTACCAGTGAAGGAAAGGAATGTTTATTGAATACTAACAGGGGCCCCGCTGTCAAATCTGAGCTGGTTTGCAAGTGGACAGGCCGAATTTCCTCAAGACAGAGGTTTGAGCGGATGGCTTCGTTTGTCTGCAACCAAAGTTTTAGCTCCATGCACGACCTAGTAGACCACGTCACCGCCGAGCACGTAGCAACAGGGCTCGACACCCTCAGTCATGTCTGCATGTGGAACGAATGTGTACGAGAAGGGAAGGCTTTTAAAGCCAAATATAAACTTATCAACCATATCCGTGTGCACACCGGGGAGAAGCCCTTTTTGTGTGCATTTCCCAACTGCGGCAAGATGTTTGCACGATCCGAGAACCTCAAGATCCACACTCGCACGCACACTGGTAGGATGGACGATTCTGTTTTGATAACGTTGTAGTAATGCAATTAGTGTCCTACTGGCAGCCAGTGACTGTAAAGAAGTAATCATAAACATCCCCAATGTGTAGGATCTCCCCCATGTATAAAATGGCACAGTTCACTAATGTGTCACATCGGCCCTTTGCACTTACTATACGTTCCTACCAAAAAATAGGCATTCATTTATTGTGGCATATTCATTGTGTGTTTTTTCATATGAGGTGGATCTTGGTATTTCAGGGCAAGAAAGTCTTTAAAATATAATAATATATCATATTTTAATTTGTGAATGAATGAACCTTAGGAATGCTGCTAATAGTGAATTAATAAAATTGTAAATTCCCTCCCCAAAACTAATTTTCAATCTTTAAATGTTTCATTTAAAGCTACAGAAGTGTAACTTACCTCTGATCTGCACCGAACTATTCAAGTAGTGGTTTAGAATCTTTCAAAGCTCATTGTCCATTGGCCCTGTGGATTTATAATGCCATTAAATGATCTAGCAAAGGGATGGGAGTCAAACCTTCATAAAACAATTAGCAAAATATCTAACTTTACTACTGTGGCTTTTTGCATGCCGTAATTGTGCACATTATTTTATTATATTTCGTTTTACGAAGCTACTGGTTAGCAGGTTGGCCTCACATACGATCCAATCCAATCCAATGCACTATGGTAGTGCAGAGGTACAGGGTTCGATTCCGGCTCCTTAGTTTGCATGTTCTCTCCTTGCCTGCGTGGGTTTTCTCTGGGCACTCCGGTTTCCTCCCACATTCCAAATACAGGCATGGCAGGTTGATTGGGTACTCCAAATTGTCCCTAGGTCTGATTGTGAGTGCAAATGGTTGTTTGTCTATGTGTGCCCTGCGATTGGCTCGCAAACAGGTCAGACTGCCCAAAGACAGCAGGGATTGGCTCCAGCATACCCACGAACCTTGTGAGGATAAGCAGATTAGAAAATGGATGGATGGATGGATATTTAGATATTTAGTTTTAGAAACAACTGCCCAAGCCTAGGAAAACAGAAATGCTATGTAAGACGGCAAGTTCAATCTTGACCTATGAGAAGCACTGCCCTATCGGCAATTGCAGAGCACATTCATTCATTCATTCATTCATCTTCCTAACCGCTTGATCCTCACTAGGGTCGCGGGGGGTGCTGGAGCCTATCCCAGCTGTCTCCGGGCAGTAGGCGGGGGACACCCTGAACCGGTTGCCAGCCAATCGCAGTTGCAGAGCACAATGATAATAAAATACAAGACATGCAAGATGGCGGCCTCATGGATGGATGTAATGTTATTGAGTGTCGAAGAATCTTGCGAGAAACTTTGCTTTATGTGTTTTCCCTGCAAAGAAATCCACTGTAGTGAATTTCTGCTTCTGTGGCAAAAATTAACTAACCAACTAACCAATAGCAAAGACATACTTACAAGTAGTGTTGCCAGTACAGCTTCATTAGGGCCCCTCAACAACATCCCCTCTTTTTTTCTTGACCTTAAGTATAAATAATTGGAATTATGTGTGGATTGTTCAAACATGGACGGTGAGAGCGTTCCACCCTGCGGGACATATTCATGTCGAACATGTGGTCATTACGACCATCACTATTTTGATTAAATAAGAGCAAATATGCTTTAAAAAAACACAAACGTTAATCCCTTTCAGATCTTAAAATAAGATGCCAAACATTTCAAAAGGTTGGTGTATTTTTTTCAGTGACTAACAGAGTGGAATTATAACAAATGAAAGTGTGTTTCCACAATATTTTTATTTAACACATTGCAACTTCATTTTGATGCAAGTCTAATCTAGCGTGTTGTGCCTCTCTGGGCAGGGTTAGCCAGGGTGACTCAACCTCAGTGAAGGGTGGCTATGGGTGGCCACGTGTATGCATTGTTCATCATACCATTCACAGTAATAGTACCATGGTATAAAATTCACACATATCCAGAACAATGCCTATCTCACTCATAATAAAGCAGGAACAAATCTAAGTAAAAAGCAATATTCTGCTCAATTTAATTTATTAAATAATGCAATTTTCTTTGAAGTGGCTTTGCTTTTGTGTACTATTTCATAGGCATCTTCTATGCCTTGCATTGATTTTCTAGCAATCACCAAAGATTAGTTGTTACAGCTGGTCATTTTGCAAGCTACGATCAACAGCTCCTTCATTCCTATCATATCTAAAAAACTCAATGACACAAAATATTTTCTTTCTAAAAAAAATCAAACTGTTTTTCAGTTTGTTCCCAGTTTTACCATGACCATGTGTGTGTAGGATTGGTGTACGTCTTATTTTAGTTCTTGAAACCATGACTGTGGATGCTATGACAATAATTACTTCTTAGCCATGTTTTTTTTTTCCCTTACGATGGATTGGATGATTTTTGTTGAAACTGACTGTAATATTTGAATGTTAGAGTTTATTTATTTATTCTTTTAATATGCAGTTAATATAAAAAAGTGCAGTTAGTATAAAAATGTGGCAAAGTATTTTATGGGTCTACATCAATGTGAAAATGTCAGAAAAATCACAGATATTTAAATTTTCGTCTGCATTTGGCCAAGGTGCCGCCGCAGAGTAACAAGGGGTGGCTAGCACCACCGCTGGCCGCCATTTAGCTTTGCCACTGTCTCTGGGGGTTCTGCTGCACAGAGCTACTCTGTTACCAACGCACGTGTTCGTTTGGTATCAGAAAGTCGGCCGCACTTGGCATTAAGTCTCGTATGCCGTGTTTTGAATATGGTGGACATGCTGTGCCTCGCTGAGCATTTTGGATGGTGCGACTGTCACTCCCATCGGCGCATCTCACAATTTGGTTGCAAAAAGTAGACATTTTTGACTGGCTAAATTGAGGTGTATTTTACAGCGCAGGTGGTGTAACACAATTTGGGTGGATTTGATCAAGTTGCATGCAGACAAATTCTCTGCTCCTTGACATGCGTGGGGGAAGTCATCATATTTCATTCATAAATATGACACTGTTTCCGCAATGTCAAGAATGGTGTTGACAAGATGAACATCATAGCACAAATAAGGCTGGGAAAAGAAGGACTTCCATCCCACAAAGGTTCAAACACCCCGTTATGCGCAAGTGTCTAAAAGTGTAGAAAAATGCCAAAACAAAGATAACTCCACCCATGTGCACAGCTGACTACGCTTTACCCTGGACTGACGCTCAGCACGGAAATAGGGTTCCATTAGGCGGAGAAAAAAAAATAGTGTGTTTCCGGTAACGCAACCGACCGAGAATTTCTACGTCGAAAATGCCGGCCGTAAAGTTTTTTTTTTTTCAAACAACCCTCTACATTTTTGCGTCGAGCGTTTACATCGGTGCAAACTCTCGCGATATTCACGTTGAGCGCGTGCGTCGTTTGCCCTGTCGTCTGTCAACAACATTGAATCATGGTGGCGGCCGCGATCTTCGACGACAGTTTAAACCGCGTTTTCTGTGTAACAGTCATGCTTGCACCATAATCTTAAGAAAATAGCATCCATTGACATATCGAAAAAATTCAGCAAACTATTTGATGAACACCACGGGCCAAGTATAAACCACGTAAAAATAGCACAGTGTCAATGTGCCAACGGTGAAATCTATGACATTGATGTTATGGATATGTGTAGACATATTCGATGTCATGATGAAAGCAGCACGTTTAGAAAAGGAAAAAAAAACCTAGAATTTTAGTAGAAAACTCCAAGGTAGGTGGGTCTACAACGTGTAACTAGACTTAAAGTTATACTATTAAATAAAAAGAATGTTTTATGTTTTATGGTTATTTTGTTTGCATTTTTTATGAAAAAAAAAAGATTTAAAAAAAACTTTGTCCTACCTACCGACCCTATGCTTAAATTTCATGTTACCTGAAATACACTTTTTTGTTTGGCCTTAACATACAATAACATATTGATTCCAAAAAATGCATTCATTAGAGGAACACTACTTTTATGGAGCCTATTAGACCTGCAGTAATGCCTCGGTTTTTTTTGTGGTTCAGAAACCCCCCGCAAAAGGTGGATTTGTCCGCCCCCTAGCAATTTTCCAAAATGTATACGTGGGTACCAGCATTTTTACAGTATTTATACTTACATATTTGAGACAAAGATTACAACAGCCCATGTATTTAATCATAAAACATATATATAGTATTGTATATAGTAAATAACGTATTGGCCCGAATAGAAGACAGGTGGGTTTTTTTGCATTGAAATAAGACTGAAAAAGTGGGAGTCGTCTTATATTCGAGGTCTGGACATTATACCCATAACCATGCTAGATGGCGCCAGATATCATTGAAGCGAATTGAACTTCATTCCCCAGGCCAAAGTGAACCCCAGCCACGAAGAAGAAAAATAAAAATAGCGGTAGCACATAGAAGAAAAATAAAAAACAGCGACAAATAAAAAAGAAGACATAACAGAAAATGGAGAAACGTAGCGACAATCTGGAGAAAAGTGGGTCGAAGATCGGCCAGGTTAACCGGCAGCTTAGGAGAAGTTATGATGTAATTTACATTTCAAAAACCAGAAGCCATTCATTTACGAATGTGATTGCACTTTAGTTTACATATTTAAATGTTCAGATATTAAGATTTGAATGAGGCAAAATAACTGCTTTTTCTCTCAAATATATTGTTAGAATCCTTTGTTTCAGATGTGCTGTAATTATTTTCTGTAAAATTAATTTGCTGTTCAAAAAGTCTTTTTTCAAACTTGAGTCTTGAAATAGCGGGGGGGTTGTCTTATAATCAGGGCCGTCTTATATTCAGGCCAATACATTCAGGTAACATTAATTAACGTTGCCTACATAGAGAAGAGAAAAGCCTTGTCTTGGTGGCATAGAAGATGCCTCTCGCTTGACTCGTCGGTGACATTGTTCGGCAACGAACCAGATGACATTGTGGATTCCACAAACGCACATTCAGATAAATCATGATCCGACAAGATTTATTTACAGAAAAACGAAGGATGAACAAAGTGTAAACAGAAATCGCAGGCAACAACAAAAAAAATCTGGAAAATCCAATAAGAACAAAAAGCGAAGATAAAATGGAAATCCGAAAATACACAAAATGAAACACCAAAAGTCCAAATATGCAAAACTTAAACCAAAAGCTGTTAATGAACAAACCAAATTTTACAAAACAAAAACTATCGGAACAGTAGCGACTATGAATACGAACAAAATATCTGGAACAGGGGGGTACCCATTATGTTGATCGCGATCGACCTTTAGCTCGTGGACTGGTCCCAAGTCGATCGTGAGGGGTCTACAGGGGGAAAACCCCCCAAAACAAAAATTTGTGTCTGTGTGCGTGCGTTACTAAAATATATTCTTGTGTCAGTGCACAGTGCACCCTTAGCTTCCGATCACTCTCACTTTCACAAAAAGTATTTAGAAGATAATAATAATAAAAATAAAAAAGGCAAGTCACCTTTAACCTACGGTGGCGCGTGACCTGTCTCACTGGAAGTTGTGAGCGGTCAGCAGTCTGCAATTGCAGCTTGCGATCAGAGCTGTTGCAGTATATCTTTTATTGTTATTATTTTCATTCAGAGTTTGTTTCATGTACAATTCATCGAGGTCATTGGAAAAGAATGGGAATCTGGAGGGCAGACAGAAGCATTTTTAAATGGTCACGTGAGCTACTGGAGTTAACACGCTGCAAAAGTGCATCCCATGCCACTTCGTCAGGTCTCGACGAAGGTAGGCAATGATTTCCTTCTCACAAACTGTTGTGTCTACTTGTGTTTCGTTCATTTTAGAGCCAGTTATGGCTGTTGCTCATCATGGCATGCGTGTGTAAGTGCGTGCATATGCGGTCTATCGTGGGAGATTGGTTGATCAAAAAGTAGATCTTAGGTTAAAAAAGATTGGGCACCTCTGATCTAGAATATATATCTTGATTGAGCATGAACAGCAAGCCAGGTCAATAATCCGATAGTGACTAGGCAGCTTGACTGTCCTTAATAAATACATGGCAGGCTTAATTGCTAACAAGGCATAGGCACACTTGCTGAAGAGGCCATGGAATGGCCATTCCGGCTGGTGCTGAAAACAAACAGACCGAGCCAAAATATAACAGGAGGCTTTAGGTTCACTAACAGACTCTTCTGCTGTAGGCACCGACGGTGCAGTTGAGGTTTTTAAATTGGAGAAAAACATGGTGATGCATGGGCGCTATGATGTTCCTCTTCTCTTATTGGTGGAAATAAGTTTGGTTTTTTACGCTACATATCCATGCGCACCAAATCCAGTAGACACTCAAACAGCTTCTTCCCTCTAGCCATTAACTCCTTAAACAGTCACTGACATAGTCACTCTTCTTGCACCACAAAATGGTACTACAAAACTACTGGTTACTCTAAAATGGTTCAATGATTTTGTTGTTTACGATGATACTAGTGCAGCGTGTTATACCGGAGGCAAATTCCTTGTGTGTTCTACATACTTGGCCAATAAAGATGATTCTGATTCTGATTCTGATTAAATCAAACAATGATATTTTTTCTTCTGAAGAAAAAAACTTTCCGAGTTGACAGTTTTGAGCTGAGCTTCCTTGTGACGTGTCTAACAAACAGCTGACCGGGAAACTTTAAAAATAAGGCTTCGCCACCATCGTTGAAGCAACATGTCCCTGTTGATGGTGCCATCTCCGTAGAGGGACAAACATGCTCCCACACACCCATTGCATTGGCGGCAGGGTGTGTTGGGGGGGGGGGGGGGTGTATTAGGGCAGAGATTCTGGAAATTTCAAGGCCTAGATAGAATGGGATTAATGTCACAAGTTTCATGGTCACAGTCAATTCATGTCAAAAACAAGTCATCCGTGCGGTGTCCTCGGCTTCCTGAAGCAGACAATTCTTTGTGACTGGCCTGTTCAGATAGCTTGTCCTGGTCTTGATCTGAGCTGGGTGAACGAGTACTCTTTCATCCTGAACTGCTCTGACAATGATCCGTGAGTTGCAAGGTGCAGAGCCATCCACAACAAGCACAATATCTTCAGGAATTAATTTGTGCTAAATTTTGATTTGGCATTCCTGAAACTGTGCTAGGTACTCCTTTGTTCATCTTTTCCCAAAAAGGTTGGGCATGTACTTGTAGATGCTTAAATTTGCATATAGAATATATGTACGGGCGGCCCGGTAGTCCAGTGGTTAGCACGTCGGCTTCACAGTGCAGAGGTACCGGGTTCGATTGCAGCTCCGGCCTCCCTGTGTGGAGTTTGCATGTTCTCCCCGGGCCTGCGTGGGTTTTCTCCGGGTGCTCCGGTTTCCTCCCACATTCCAAAAACATGCGTGGCAGGCTGATTGAACACTCTAAATTGTCCCTAGGTGTGAGTGTGAGCGTGGATGGTTGTTCGTCTCTGTGTGCCCTGCGATTGGCTGGCAACCGATTCAGGGTGTCCCCCGCCTACTGCCCGAAGATAGCTGGGATAGGCTCCAGCACCCCCCGCGACCCTAGTGAGGATCAAGCGGCTCGGAAGATGAATGAATATATGTACTCCTCTCGAAAAACACCAGGAGAAAGAGATTTCTGACCTTTGAGGAAAAGGAGATGGTTGGGAGTCAAAGCCTCTGTCATTGGGGTCTGTCAATGCTTTTGTTATTGGTCTGTGTAGAGGAGGGGGAGCTGTCAATTTGCTTTCGACCCTCCTTGGACACAGGTTCTTTTATCTCTCTACAAGGTGGAAGAAGACCCAACACCACGTCGTCTTTTTTTCAGTTTATCACAACGCAACACGAATCGATTCAGGCTCCTGTGAGTCTCAGATTTCATCAGGAAGCGTAGATAAAATGCAGTCATGAAAATATATAGGGACAATATGATAATGAGAGGTGGGCAGTTACGCCCAATGCAAATCCTGGAAACAAAGGTATGTACATGGCGTCTGACTCGGTGTAGCTGGAAAAAGTTGGGAGTGTTGAGGTGAGACCAGACCACCACTACCCACTATTGTCTTCGGTCCGATCTTTGATGTGATGGCAGGAACACAGATAGTCGAGATAACAGTTACTCTTTTGATGTCAAACATGTTCCCTGGCGGGGGCCCTAAAGGTACTTGGGTCGAGGGGCACTGAAGGTGATTGTAATCACAGTGAGTAGTAAACAGCATTCTACATTCTTTGTTTTCGTGTTTGAACAAAACCAACAGAGAGGGGCTAAATAAAGTCACAGTATAGAAGAAATCCCTTAACAGTCTGCTATTGATAATAGCTTCAGTTTCGCACAGCACCGTGTGGAGACCGTTATCATCCAAAGTTTGTACTCTTACAATAGAGTTAAGAAGTTTCTTGATTGAATGAATCAATCTTTCATTGCCTCCTGCACGATTATCTCTTTCTGTAGTTCATCGTGCATCTGAGAGTGATTCCATTTTTTCAAATATTTTTTTAAAACTCTCGATCAGTGCCAACAAAGTTGATTCCGTTGTCTGAACAGAGTTCTTTGACTTGGTTACTCCGTGCTAAATAGTGACGTAGAGTGTTGATGAACGAATCTGTCTCCAATAACACAGCTACAAAACAATCAACTGACTGAGGTGAATGGTGGCTCGTCTGGAGATACTGTATCACGTTGAGTTGCTGGCCTGCTAGCTGACACTGCCTGAACCCGTTGGCGGACAACACATTTGGCCAAGATCTTTCATATTGCCACACTGTTTTTGTGACGTAGCTTTGCCAACATGTGGCTTCTTCCACCATCGGCCACTTGTTTGTGTACTTGCCTGAGAAGAAGGTCAGTGATACATAAATCTTTGGTCATGATGATGTTGTGAGTGGATCCCAAAAATGTTGACAATGATGACATTCTTTGACAAAATTTTTTTATTTACAAAAGGGCACAAGACTGGCAAATAAACTCACCGGTAAACAGAGCCAAGATAACCGTGAACAACATTTTCAAATTGCAACGATTTTCACGATTCGCTTGCCAGGCTGGTCCCCACGCCCTGCAAATAGCAGCGGTAAATATATTATCCCCCCCACCCCCAAAAAAAACTTTCCTTAACATTTCATGATAATGTATTGCGCCATTGCTTGGCACAATACATGTAATCTTTTTTTTTAATGAATGAAGTTATAAGGCCACTAATCCTTGTCATAAGTGCATTTAAGTTTCCTGTAATTGAATGTGTGTCATATTGAACACATTTTATTAGATTTATGTTGCACTGTTTTTTTTTCTTTTTTCCAAAATCCGTGACTTTAGGTTGTTTGTGAAAATAGTGACATTCAATGTCAATTTCTTTCACAACTTACATGGCTCAACCAACCATGGCTTGTAAAAATTAAGATTCACATTGCGTTGAATGACAGGCCCATAGAATGACCTTAATAAGTTTCATCATATATATATTTATGGATAAAAGTATTTTTGTAGAGATTTACAGGTATGTGTAGTAATTTGTTACTTGTCTACAACTATTGTAAATGTATGTTAAATCAACCGGCACACATTATATTTTAAGTAGTGCTGTCAGGAGATTTAAAAAATGGTGGAGATTAATTTATGATCTGTAATTAATCTATTTTTTAACTTCATCTAAAAATTGCTGAGAAAACCACTATTTTCATTTTTAATTCATTACATTATTGAGGCAAAAGAGTGACATCACAAAAAAGTGGAATTATAAAGTATTTTATTCTTTTTTAAACAGACTTGAATAAGTGCAGCCCTAGGCATTTACCTTCTGCTGTATTTGAAACATGACCCAAGTCACACCTGCAACCTTTAGTTTCGACCACCAGGGGGGATATCAATGTTTTTTTTTTTGTGGTAAATCTCCAAATAAATGTGAAATAAAAATAAAACAGATCAGGTCCACTTTTCTGAGCAATTCAAGTACCGTGTTTTCCGCACTATTGGGCACACCAAAAAAAAGCCCTTAAAAGCTCACCGAGCGCCTCAAAATCCGGTATGTCTTTTATGTGGTCATTACGGTAATACAGTACGTCGACTCCAAGATGGCTTCTTCCTGAAGACATGCTTCCAATGTTATAACTTGCTGTTGGTTCAGTGAACTGTGTCGCTGCTTTATTAAATAAGTATGTGTTGCAGCTCCGAAAAAAGGAGAGCTGTGGTGGTAATTTTTAAAAACAGTCTCAACAAATACAGGTACGTCTTTGTCTATCTCCGTGCTTCCTTCCGTTCGACTCAAGAGGCCTTCAAGACCGCAAACGAAAAACGTAAAGTAACGATTACTACAAAACTACAAAAATTTTAAATAATACATCAAAACTGAAAAGCAAGCGAGAATATTACAAAATAAGAAATTACAGAATTTATATTGTGATTTCATCATTTGTGAATACACAACAAAGGAATAAATAACTACGACTGACATCTTGTTGTGTTATTTTCACTTCAAGATGGCGCAGCGAGAGTGGCAGCAGCTCCTATTTATTTTGTTCTTCTACTTTTTCCTCTTATAACTTTCCTGCTGTGAAGTGGGCATTTCTCCATTGTGAGACTATTAAAGGTTTTCTTATTTTATCTTATCTGGTTGTACTCTTGGATCGACGATAAAGGAAATGTCAATGGGGTTTTCGGAGGCGGTCATGAACGCCTCTCGAGTTGACCTGAAGAAAAGAAGGAAGGAGACGGACACACATGAGTTTGTTGAAAAAAATGAGACCTCTGGTTGTGGTTTTATTATTTTTTCTAAACGCAGACTTTATGAATGGTTTTCACAGTCTCAGCAAGTACAGATACTGTGAGTCTTTGTTCGTGTACGTGCTTTCTTCTGTTCCACTCGAGAGGCGTTCAAGGCCCTGTCCGAAAAACGTAAATTAATTCTTACTTCAATGAAACCACAAAGAAAATCAAGCGAGGAAATCACAAAATAAATTCTGTCGGGAGGGGGGGCTACAGAATTTATTTTGTGATTTCCTTGCTTGATTTTCTGTTTTGATACATTTTCAATTTTTTTAGTTTCATTTAAGTATAGTAATATTTAATGTACATTTTTCAAAGGCGGTCCATGTTGAACGGACGCCTCTCGAGTTGAATGGAAGGAGCTTACCACCATCTAGTGGATGCATTGTAGATTGCGCCTTTTAGTGCGAGCCGTCTAACATGAAAAAAATTGACAAAATAACCATTCATTGAACGTGTGCCTCATAATCCAGTGCGGGTTTTTTTGTGCGGAAAATACGGTACTGAAGTTAGTTCAGATAATAAAAAATAAAGACAGACCCTTCAATCACAGTGCTGTAAGTTAGATGACTTTGTGCCTTGTCCACGGGGTGTTCTCCTCGAGTTTAGTTTGCTGAATAGCTCTGCTATGGCTCGCTCTATTGCTAACGCTATCGGTGCTAACGTTAGCTGTGGCTGCACTCGCGACTGGGTGCTTTGCATTGATGTGGTAGGCTAAACTTGCACTGCTACGGTGGTAAGAAAACTCCTTACAAATTAGGCACAACACTACCTTCATCAATCGTGCCGTCAGTGCTTTTTTGGAATGTAAATTTTCCATTTATTGGGTCGAAAACCCTCACATGCTCCTCCATGTTCACCTCTCCTCTCCTCAGCGCTGCTTAGCTTCCACTCCCAACTCCAATGGGGGCCAGTCATCTTGTGCTAAACAAGCCCAAACATAATGAAAGCCAATCAATGTCCGCGTAGGCTGTGACTGACCACTGTTTCCCCGCCCTCAACAACTCGAACTAGTGATGGGAATTCCGGCTCCTTTTAGAGAGCCGGCTCCTTTTGATCGGCTCCCTTGCTTGTCTTTTCTCTTCAAATTGTACTGGTGGGTGGATATTTCTGATGTGCTTGTGCAGGTTATTTGTGGAGCCTGATCTATGGGATATTTAAACCTCGCAGTCTACACGCTGCCTTTGAACTATCAATTAAATTGAAATGAGTCCATATTTCACTGCGTTTCCTATCCATTTTCTCACCTTTCCACTATACACCGTGTTGTTTTTTTTCACTGTTGTTTTTTTCACTAACTCGTCTCCTCGTCTGTCTTGTTCGCGTGCTGCTCAGTGTGCTGCTGTGTGTCGCTTCTCTAACCCCTCCCCCTTCTCTAAACTGCAGGGCGTGCGTGCGTGCGTGCGTAACCCTCCCCTTCCGGCTCCCCAACGAGGAGCCGGACCCAATGAGGTGGGAGCCGAGTCTCATCGTTCACTTCAAAGAGCCGGCTCGTTCGCGAACGACACATCACTAACTCGAACACAAGAAGCCAATACATAAAAAAGGATATTATGAAAAGGCAACCCACTTACAGAAACAATAAAGTTAGAGATTAAAGTTTCGATTAACGCAATTAAAAAAACATCACGCGCGAAATATGAAATATTTTTCGCACTTAACGCGGTAATTTGACACCTGTAATTTTAAGGTACACAATCAGCCAAATTAATGGGTCGGACAATTCATCATGGTCTCTTTCAGAATACATAATTAAATCAGTAGGCCTCAATCCTCCATTTTGCATGTTTTTTTTAATTCATGGTTGTGATGTGAAACGTTAAATATTCATTGAGTTTCTACTGCTCAAAGGCTGAAATAAGCAACAAATTGTTTGATGCCCTAATACTTTTATGCAGTACTGTTTATGGATAAAAATATCAGTTAATGTGTAAAAAATGAAGTCAAATATTTCATGTTTAGTTGTTGTAAATGAAAATGCTCAAAATATATATTTTTCATCAAAAGTATTCTAATTGGTTTCCTTATAGTATGTTCGTTACGAATACAAATAAAATGAAATTGCAGTTCTTGCAGTGGTTTGAGAACTGTGGAATTTTATGTAGGTATGGAATGGAAGTCAAAATTTTGTGTCGAGCTGGTCTACTGTTCCATGGCCTGGATGAAAACAATACTGTTCCAATTGAACCTGACATTCAACTTCTTGACTGACCCTCCTCTCTAAAACTCAGAAATAGACCTTACCAGAGGGCTGAGGAGTGTGATCATCCTATCATTGGAACAAAACCTCTGGTCCCACTTATTCACAAGGGGAACCATCACCCCTCTGTGCCAATCAAGAGGCATTGGCCCATACGTTCATGTCAACTTTCATGTCAACTTTATTCTCAAATGTGCTACTTGAGCAAAATACAGCACAGATTACATTTCTTTCCTCAGGAGAAAGAGAAGAACCGCTGCGGGTGCCCGCGCCGCCATGTTCATATGATGTTGTAGTGGCCCGTCACCCAGGACAGCCCCACAACATCACCTTTATGACCCCAGGCCCCTGGGCCCTTGCCAACAAGGAGATTTTAAACCAATTTGGTGACCTCAACCCAAGAGACAGGAGAGCCCACCTCAGAGGACTCTCCTCACCAGAAGGCGTGTCGGTTGAACTTGAGGAGGCCTTTAAAAGTATTCTCCCCACCAACTCACAACATCCCAGTTGAGGTCAGCAGCATCCCATCACCAATATAAACACACAGAGTTGATGGTGGACTGCTTCCCCCTATTGAAACTCCGGCTGAATGGACTAGAATTTCCTTGAAGCCATCCGGAAATACTTCTCCATAGCCTCACTGAACTCCTCCAACCTCTATTTTATGCCTCAGTGACCACTAAAGTTGCATTCCACTTGGCATGCTGATAAACATCAGCCGCATCAGGAGTTGGAAAGTCTAAAGTCTGTTCCTCCCAATCACGGCCTTCCAGGTCTCACTTTCACTGCCCATATAAGCATTGAAGTCCAAGAAATTTTAAAAGAATGGGTACTCACAGCTGATGTTTGATGCATGGGCACAAACAGCTGTCAGGACACACCCCAAGGCAGAATTCCAATGTCTCCTGGGGTGAATTCCAATGTACTGGCACTGGAAGAAATAAGTCAGTGGCACCAGAGGCCAACCTGAGTGTTGAGTACGACTATATCTAGTCACAATATCTTGACTTAGCATCTCAGGCTTCTCCACTGCCAGAAAAGTGACCATCCACATCCCTGTTGCTTAGGGTGGGCAGTCTTGGTCCCTGCCTGCGGCCACAAAGCAGCTTGATATGAAGCTGACCTTCTTGGCCCCTCCCACAGGTGGTAAGCCTATGTGTAGGGGGACCAATGTTACCACTTAGGGCTGTGCCCAGCTGGGCCTCATGTATGCAGGTCCGGCCACAAGGCGCTTGTCATTGAGGGTCCCTGTAATCCTATGAATAAGAATACCATGAGGCTGCAGAATAAAAAGTAGGTCTAAGTATTGTCTTAAAATGTATTCCATTTTTGACACACACTACCCCATATTCAGAACAAATGAAGTCTATGTCATCTGTCAGCTTTGGGTTCATTGAAGATCAGTATGATTGTTTTGTTTTTGTTGCAGGTGAGAAACCATTCCAGTGTGAGTTTTGTGAGCGGCGATTTGCCAACAGCAGTGACCGTAAGAAGCATTCACAAGTCCACAGTTCTTCAAAACCCTATGACTGTAAGGCTCTGGGCTGTACTAAGTCCTATACACATCCAAGTTCTTTACGCAAGCACATGAAAGTCCACATCAAATCATCACCTACCTCTGAGTCCTTTGACTTATATGACTCCATCCAAAAACACCAACGACCTCAGCCTCTTCTTGAACCACTTGACCTTAAAATTAACCACCTGTCGCCATCCTTCAGCAATAATAACACCAATTTTGACTTTGATAACACTACACCCAAGAAATTAAACCACAAATTACAGGGAGGTTCATCTCCATTGGCAATGCCTTTGGACCTATCTCTTTCGGGACTAAAGAGTGACCTTGCCATGCAACAGCAGCAGACTCACAGGACCCCAGGAAGGAGCCAGCTGTCAGTCAACCCAGCCATACCGGAGTTGCCTAACATTAAGGAGTGGTATGTCTGTACCAGAACTACAACACCAAACTTTCCTCTTCCTCACCCAGATAACATCAAATTGGAACCAAGTGACGATGAGGATTATGTCACGTAACATGGTGGACCCATGGGTTAAGAGGTTAAGAATGCACCAGTATTGTCAACCCCCGAACAGAGGATTTATGGAATTGTGCAGTTTTATGGAAGCTGTGGTACCTGACTTTTGCTTAAAAGTGTCACTAATGTTAATTCCTTAAGACACCACATCCTAGCCCCCCGCCTCCCCCCCTCCACACACACAAAAAGACGTTTTAACTACACTGCTATGCACATACAAATTGTATGATAGAAATGCTTTCAGTTGCCCCGAGGTTATGTTTTGTATTATTGTTTGGGTTTGATGATGTCAACACCTTTTTTCTGCATTATTGTGAATATTTTCATGAATCGTTGTGTCTCAGAATGTGTTATGGATGATTACAAATGCCTAGACTGTACAGTTTAGTCCAAAAGTGTTTGGAGCGTGGCTTTTTTATTCCATTTTATTACTTGTACAACACCACAATTGACTTGACTGAAAACAATACAACAACAACAAATTTTATTCAAGTGAAGAATTTCCGATTTAATTTAAGATGTTTAACACAATGAAATAAGGAATGGAAAATATTTTGATAATCATCAATTTTGAATTGGATTAAATTTAGAGAAGTGTAAAATTAAACTCCTCAGCAGTCAGTAGTCTTCATTTAGTAACCGAGTGTTCACAAATCACAAATGAAGAGATTCTTCAACATCTGCGTACTTGAATTTGCCCATATTCCGCAAACACATTTGGAACAGCCTGGGACCAGGCGGTGATCGAAATAATGAAGGATTGTTTTCTGGAAACACAAAAAACAAACACATCGTCTACCAAGATGCACACTACAATGCTCCTTATAGTAATTTCTACAAACACTAATAATAATTTTAACAAAAATATGAATCGAGAATTTGTTAATGAGTTAAATAATGTCCAAAATAACTACACTTCCCATCCATCACTTTCACCCTATTGCCATTCAAGTGCATGTCTCTTTACTGGATGAAGGAATCCGTTGCTGTCTCCGTGATGACCGTTGTCACTCAACAAGCAGAGTGTATGCTGATCCTGTTTGTAGAAGACAGCCAACTGCTTGCATTTCCTGGTTCATCCAAGGTTTGAACGTTTTAGTATTGATGAAGTATAATACTTGCACGCTGCAAAACATTTCCGCACATTTACTGTGGTCAAACAACCGTTCAGAAGATCCTACATTTGTCACCGCTGGTTTGCTGGTGACGTGACTCAGACCGGCATAGATGCCAAATAAATACAAATGCCTCTTTACTGTGCTATATTTATTCCCATTTATTTATTTCATCAACGTGTGCGGTGTTTATTAATTGATTCTCTCATATGGAAGTTTTGGGTACTGCATTCACTAATTTAAATGAATAATTAATTAAAAATCATTGACTTGGTATCGGGTTCTGTATTTCAATCCGTAAATATGTCAAAATAATCTGTATCCTAACCACAGTCATAAACGTGTAACAATCTACTAATGCGTGAGTGAAATCACAAATGCGAAAGGAGAATCCACAAACGGGTGTCATATAAGTGTAAGAATCTACAAATGTGTGAATGAACTCACAAATGTAGAAATGATTATCTACAAATACGTAACTATAGCCACATATGGGATGGCATAAATCTGCAAATGTGTACATTGATTTGTATGCCTAAATACATGGTTAAATTCATCCATGGATCTCGAAGTGTGTGATCAGTGAACACTGCCTTGATCGGCTATATTCTACATGTGATTTTTTGCTACCGTACCTTTATTTACGATTTAGGAAGGCGTGGACAAATGCTTGTCTGGAGACTTCAGACCACTAGAGGATGCTGCAACCACTAATATTTCCAATTTGACTACAATCTTATTGGCCATTGAAATAATCATTTTTTAAAAATCAGCATAATTGTTATTTTATATTGAATGAAGATAACAATAATTACAGAATAGAAGCACATATTTCACAAATTTACCTTATTTTGCAATTTAATTGCAATTTTATTCATATTTACCTATTATATATCAACATGTTATTTGAAATTGTTGTTTTTATTGATTTCATTTGTACATTAATTTTGAAGGCCAACTGGTTAGCACATATGCCTCACAGTGCATAGGTCAGGAATTTGACACTGCACTCCCAGCCTTGGTCCCGCTGTGGAGTTTGCAAGGCCGTAGCGACCTTGTCGAAGTGTCCTTGCGCAAGACACTGAACCCTAAGTTGCTTCTGATGTTGCCAACTTATCTATCAGAACTATTAAAGACACGGGAAAGAACAGTGTGTTTACACATGAATCTCTCTTAGATTACTAACTAAGAATACTAACCAACGGGGATGCGTGCCTTGTAACATGGCAACAGACCGTGGTGACATAGAGGTGGACAGTTTACATACACTGCACACAACCTGAGCAGCTACACAAAATCACAATTGGATTCATGACACGTGTGTGCTTTGCACTAGTGCGCATATATTGATGAAACAGAGTTCAACAAAAATGGCAGTGCATGCAGAGCTTTAAAAAAATAATGAAAGAGATGGACCAAAAATTTTCACAACATTCTCAAATGTTTATCCTTTTTCTAAAAATATTTGTATCATTGTCAATCTTTTTGAAATACAGAACCTAATACTGTATGTCAATGATTTTTAATTAATTCCAAGTTTAAATTGGAGAATGCTGTACACAAAACGTTGCTAAACGTGTTGTAGTACCCTCACCTGATTTGTGTGCGTGCAGCTTGGGGTCGGTTCCCACTCAGTGATGGTGTGGATGTGGGTGTTCATAGTTGTTCGTCTCTATATGTGCCTTGCGACTGGCTAGTGACCAGTTCAGGGTGTAGCCCCCCTTTCGTCCAAAGGCAGCTGAGATCTCTCACCCTGTTCAGGATAAACAGTGTTGAAAATGGATGGATGGATGGACACAAAACACACATAAACCAACCATTCATTCATTCATCTTCCGAACCGCTTGACTAGGGGGGTCGCGGGGGGTGCTGGAGCCTATCCCAGCTGTCTTCGGGCAGTAGGCGGGGGACACCCTGAATCGGTTGCCAGCCAATCACAGGGCACACAAAGACGAACAACCATCCACGCTCACACTCACACCTAGGGACAATTTAGAGTGTTCAATCAGCCTGCCACGCATGTTTTTGGAATGTGGGAGGAAACCGGAGCACCCGGAGAAAACCCACGCAGGCCCGGGGAGAACATGCAAACTCCCCCACAGGGAGGACGGAGCAGGAACCGAACCTCTGCACTGTAAAGCCGACGTGCTAACCACTGGACTACCGGGCCGCCCATAAACCAACCAGTGGTCGTCTCCCTAACCAGAGGTTGAGCGTTCAATCCCTTGTCAAAGTGTACTTGAGTAAGACACTGAACCCCGAGTTGCTCCTGATTCTGTGTCATCATTCGGTAAATGACGAAACAGTGTCAAGCGCTTTGAGTACTAAAGGTTGAGAAGCGCTATGTAAGTTACAGCCTATTTACCATGTTCATGTGGGTTTTGTCTTGGTACTCCGGTTTTCTCCCACATTCTAAAAGCATGCATGCTAGGTTGATTGACCACTCTAAATTCTTAATAGTTGATTATGTGTGCCCCACAATTGGCTGGCAACCAGTAAATGGTGTACCCTACCTGTTACCCTGAGACTGGGACAGGCTCCAGCGCGTGACATCCGTGAGGATAAGCGGTCCAGATAATGGATGATTGAATTTAATGGCCCATCGTGGTCTCAATGTGTAGCTACAGAGCCCCACACAAATCTCAGACAAGCATTTGCAACTCGCCGGATTTCTTCATGAGTCATGTACGGTAAGAGTGTGGCAAAAGTCACATGTCGAATACAGCCATTCAAGAGGCCCAGTGTTAAATGATCACACACAGATCTACGCATGAGATATGCATTGAGCCATGTGTTTACGCATACAAGTCAATGTACACATTTGGAAATTTGTGTCACACATGATACTCTAGTGGGCAGCACAGTGGTCGACTGGTTAGCCCATTACGTCGATCACGATCGACCAGTAGATCAGCAACTGGTCCCAAGTCAATCCGATTGGTGTAGAGCGGAAAAAAAACATTTGTGTCTCCTCTGTGCATGTTATTCATATATTTTTGTGTTAATGCACACTGCGCCCTAATCATTCAATCAGTCTCACTTTCCCAAAAAGTATTTAAAAAATAAAATAAAATCAAGGAGGATGTGTGACCGCGTCACTGGAAGTTGTTAGCGCTCAGCAGTCTGCAATTGCAGCTTGTGATCAGAGTTGTTGCGCTATATATTTTATCGTTATCATTCTTGTCATTCAGAGTTTATTTTGTACAATTCACCAAGGGGACGGGCAAGAATGGCAATCTGGAGGGCCGAGATAAGCATTTTAAAATGGTACGTGTGAGCTACGATCGTTAACAGGCTGCCTAACTGCGTCGCATGCCTCAGCGTCAGACTGTTGCTCATCACGGCATGTGTGTGGGCATGCGTGTGTGTGTGTATGCGCGCGTGCGTGGTAACGGGCCGGGCGCGGTAACGGCCCGGGTTGGTTGACCGAAAAGTAGATCTTCGATCAAAAAAGTTTGGGCACCCCTGGGTTAGCACATCGGCCTCACAGTGCACAGGTGCAGGGGCCGACCTTCTGTCTGAAGTTTGCATGTTCTCCCCATGCCTGCGTGAGTTTTCTCCGGGTACTCCGGTTTCCTCCCATTTTCCAAAAACATGCATGGCAGGTCTAATGGAACACTCTAAATTGTCCCTAGGTGTGAGTGTGAGCACAGATGGTTCTTTGTCTATATGTGCCCTGTGATTGGTTGGTAACCAGTTCAGGCTGTACCCCACCTGTTGCCCAAAGACAGTCCTCTCTCGTTTTTTTGCCATCTCTCACAACCTTAAACCTCCGCATAGTCATTTAAAAAATATGGGCATGGTATATGCGACTTAGTGCATCACGGGCATGCACAGTCATTTAGGATGAATTCTGATTCATCAATGTACGCCCAGTCGTGCAAAGAACGTGTGCTTTTATGCACGTGTGGTTAATCCGATGGTCATTTTGCATATATGCTCAATTGGTGTGCAGAGAACAAACATTCATTCACCACATATTAGCAAATGAGGGCCAACGAGATCCTGGAATTTGAAACCCGTGGACGTCACCTGGGAGTTTCCTTACCCAAGCTTCCACTACTTTGTGTGTTAATGGGTCTTTACATGCCGCAAGTTGCTTTCGCATTTTTTCTATAATCATGAATTGGATTCTGTAACATGGAAGGCTTTTTACATTCTTAGCATAAACTTCTTTTTCCTGTAACAGTTTGCAATTTGGTGTAAACCCTCTCTGTTTATTTACATTAACATAATAGTACATTACAGTTTTTGACAATGATATTGTTGCCTTTTGGGCAGTGTCCCAACACCCAGCCACTCATGAATAAAAATGTTTGCGTTTGCATCAGGAAGGGTGCCCGGCATAAAAACTATGCCAAATAAATTATGCAAGTTACTCAACTGTGGTGAGTCTCCTGATTGGAGAAGCCAAAAGTCACATCTAGCCATTGCTTCATATTATGTCTAATAGTTTTGCAAAAACAAAAATTGCTCTGTAATTCTAAATACTTCTAGCCTGAATTATTCGTGCCCCACAAGCAAAAAGAAGAGGAAGGAAAGTAAAGACAAATTCTTGAGAATTCTTGTTCCTGTGTTTTTATATTTTGTTCCTTGAAATTGGATTCAGATTTAACTAGATGTGCACTATAAACACATTACTTTTTGAACATCTTAAACAATTCTCCACAAAAAAACATGGCGCTGTGGAAATTGTAGAAACTCAAAGTAAGTGGCAATTTCTCAAGTTCGCACTCCCATACCTGTCAACTTTTCAGAATCAGAATCAGAATCAGAATCATCTATATTGGCCAAGTATGTAGAACACACAAGGAATTTGTCTCCGGTATAACACGCTGCATTAGTATCATCGTAAACAACAAAATCATTGAACCATTTTAGAGTAACCAGTAGTTTTGTAGTACCATTTTGTAGTACAAGAAGAGTGACTACGTCAGTGAGTGTTTAAGGAGTTAATGGCTAGAGGGAAGAAGCTGTTTAAGTGTCTACTGGATTTGGTGCGCATGGATCTGTAGCGTCTGCCTGAGGGGAGTAGCTGGAAAAGGTGGTGGGCAGGGTGCGGGGGATCCAGGAGGATTTTCCGTGCCCTTGTCTTGATTCTTGCAGTGTGCGAGTCCTCAAGAGTGGGTAGGGCGGTGCCAACGATTTTTTCCGCCGTCCTAACTGTCCGTTGAAGTCTGATTTTGTCCTTTTTTGTGGCGGCCCCAAACCAAACCGTGATGGAAGAACACAGGATTGATTCGATGACTGCCGTGTAGAACTGTCGTAGCACCTCCTGTGGCAGGCCATGCTTCCTCAGCAGCCTCAGGAAGTACATCCGCTGCCGGGCCCTTTTCAGGATGGAGATGGTGTTGACTCCCCACTTCATGTCCTGGGAGACTGTGATTCTCAGGAACTTGAAGGTCTCGACGGTTGACACAGGGCAGTTGGATAGTGTAAGGGGCAACTGTGGAGAAGACTGTTTCCTGAAGTCCACGATCATCTCTACAGTCTTGAGCGTGTTCAGCCCGAGGTTGTGTCGGCTGCACCAGAGCTCCAGCTGCTCCACTTGTTGGCGGTACGCAGACTCGTCGCCGTCTTTGATGAGACCGATGACCGTGGTGTCGTCTGCGAACTTTATGAGTTTGACAGCTGGATCTGTTGAGGTGTAATCGTTTGTGTAGAGAGAGAAGGGCAGTGGAGAGAGGACACATCCCTGTGGGGCTCCAGTGCTGGTGGTGCGTATTGATGATGTTGTTGCTCCCAGTCTCACCTGTTGTGTCCGTCCCGTCAGGAAGCTGAGGATCCACTGGCAGATTGTAGGGGACACACCGAGGTGGAGTAGTTTGGGGGGTGAGGAGTTCCGGGATGATGGTGTTGAACGCAGAGCTGAAATCCACAAACAGAATCCTTGCTTAGGTCCCTGTGCTGTCGAGGTGCTCGAGGATGTAGTGCAGACCTATGTTGTCTGCATCTTCCCCAGACCTGTTTGCCCGGTAGGCAAACTGGAGAGGGTCCAGCAGGGGTCCAGTGACGTTCTTTAGGTGGTTCAGCACAAGGCGTTCAAAGGACTTCATGACCACAGACATCAGGGCGACAGGCCTATAATCGTTCAGTTCCGATGATGCCGATTTCTTGGGAACTGGGATGATGGTAGAGTGTTTGAAGCAGGATGGGACCTCACACAGCTCCAGGGATCTGTTGAAGATTTGTGTGAAGACCGGAGCCAGCTGGTCAGCGCAGACTTTCAGGCAGGAGGGGGACACTTTGTCGGGCCCCGCAGCTTTCTTGATCTTTTGCTGCTTGAAGAGCCGTCTCACGTCCTGTTCGTGGATCTGTAGTGGAGAAAAAGAGGGTGGTGCGGGGGCGGGGGGGTAGGTAGAGTGGTTTCTTGTAGAGGTGGGTGTGTGTGGGAAATGGGGGTGTCCTTTTCAAATTGGCAGAAAAACATGTTTAGTTCATTAGCAAGACCCTTATTGTTCACTGTTTGGGGGGAAGGCATTCTATAGTTAGTGATTGCTTTCAGGCCATTCCATACAGATGCAGAGTCGTTAGCAGAGAACTGTTTTTTCAGCCTCTCTGCATAGCTTCTCTTAGCGATGTTAATTTCCTTTGTCAATTGGTTTCGGGCGTGTTTGTACAGTACCCGATCTACACTTCTAAATGCGGCCTCTTTCTCTTTCCTGAGTTGCCTGAGTTTGGGAGTAAACCATGGCTTGTGATTGTTGAAGGAGCGGAAGGACTTCGTTGGTACACACATGTCCTCACAGAAACTGATGTATGATGTTACAGTGTCTGTGTATTCATCCAGTGTGCCCGTTGAAGTTTCAAAGACGCCCCAATCAGTGCAGTCTAAGCATTCTTGTAGAGCTAGCTTTGCTTCATCTGTCCATTTTTTCACAGTCTTAACAACCAGTTTAACACATTTGAGTTTCTGTCTGTATGTTGGTATTAAGTGGATTAAATTGTGGTCAGAAAGACCCAATGCTACACGGGCGACCGATCGGTATGAATCTTTGATTGTTGTATAGCAATGGTCTAGAACAGGGGTGCCCAAACTTTTTGGATCGAAGATCTACTTTTCGATCAACTAACCTCCCGGGATCTACCCTTACCGGCGCGCGCATGCGCACGCACGCACACACGCACACACACACGCTCACACGCACGCCATAATGAGAAACAGCCTGAAACGGAGGCATGCGACGCACTTTTGCAGCGTGTTAACTATCGTAGCTCACACGTACCGTTTTAAAGTGCTTACCTGGACTCTCCGAGATTCCTATTCTTTGCTCGTGCCCTCGGTGAATTGTACACGAAGCAAACTGAATGAGAATCATGACGATAAATGATAGAGCGCAACAGCTCTGATCATAAGCTGCAATTGCAAACTGCTGAGCGCTAACAACTTCCGGTGACGTAATCGCGCGCCACCGTAAATTTAAGATTTACCTGCTTTATCTTATTTTTTTTAATATATATTTTTTGGGGTGAAAATGAGACTGATAGAATGATTAGGGTGCATACATTAACACAAAAATATATTACTAACATATACAAAGACACACAAATGTTTGTTTGTTTTTTTTCTCCTCGACAATCCTCGGATCTACTTGGGACCTGTCTTAGATCTACCGGTAGATCAGGATCTAGCTAATGGGCACCCCAGGTCTAGAATGTTGCCTTCTCTGGTGAAACAGTCGATGTGCTGCTTATATCTGGGAAGTTCACGGTTAAGATGTGCTCTATTAAAATCGCCCAAAATGATCAGGGGTGACTCTGGGTATTTTAGTTCGGTTTACTTGTTCGGCTAGCGTTTGTATCGCCGTGTTAGCGTTAGCTTGTGGCGCAATGTAAACACCGACTAGTAAAGAGGAGGTGAACTCACGTGGCGAGTAGAATGGCTTGCAGTTTAAAGACAGCGACTCCAGGTCCGGGCTGCAGTGTGCGTTGAGCTTCGTGACATCAGTGCACCATTCTTCGTTGATATAGAAGCAAATCCCACCACCTTTCGATTTCCCTGATAGCTCCGTGTCGCGGTCGGCTCGGAGAAGCCGGGTAGATGTAGCGCGGAATCCAGGTGGCGGTCACCGAGCCAGGTTTCAGTGAAGCAGAGCGCAGCAGAACGTGCAAAGGTTTTGTTGGTCTTTGTGAGGAGAAGAAGTGCATCCATCTTGTTTGGCAGAGATCGTAGATTAGCAAGATGGATCGATGGGAGCGGGGTTCGAAATCCGCGCTGTTGGAGCTTGACGAGCACGCCGGCTCGTTTCCCCCTCCTCCGGCGACGTTTCCATGCTCCGTACAGCGCAGCCGCTCCGCTCGCTATTAGCTCCGAAAAACCTTGTGGATTTTCGTGTGCTGGTGAAAAAAGATGCGCAGCAACTTTTCCCTCGTGTAAGTAAGCCGCTCAGGGTCGCCAAAAACAAACGAAAATGACAAAAACAGAGACACTACTAGGGAGCGTGTGACCGAGGCTGCCATACCTGTCGGCGCCTGATGGCGCCAACCTGTATTAACTACCAAAAAAATTCTTATAAAGACATACCTGTCAACTTTTCGAGGCTCCAACCTGTATAAACTACCAAAAAATACTTATAAAGGGCAAAAAATTCTTATAACATACCAAAGCATTTTATATGTCAAAATAACGGCAGAACACCCCCCCCCCCCCCCACACACACACACACACAGACACAATTTTCAATAATATTTATTGTAAATCTCCATAATACAATGTCTGGTTAATGTCTAATCATCATTCTACATAATGGTATTTCTGTGTTCAGAGTTGTATTCCTGCGTTACCTTTTTCACCAACTCCAAATCATTTGGAGTTGGTGAAAAAAACCCCGGCAATTTTCAGAATCCGTATGATTTGTGCGATACGGCCATATACCAAGATTCACGTCCGTCAAAATCCGTATGAACTCTGGCTAAACCGTATGAGTTGACAGGTATGCACTCCGAGAGAGTGTGTCGTGCTTTTTTATTAGCACACTGAAAAAAACTCCCCGCGCAAAACGAGACCCGCCGAAAGTCAGTTTGCATGGAAACAAGCAGACTAACATGGCGGTCCTTAAAGGGACTGCAATTATTTCTACCCCGTTACCAAATGATCGTGAACTCTCTGACAAGCATATGAAACATTGCATTCACACGTTTGCAGTTGGTGGTGAATTATGTATATAGCAGTCATGACAGCGCTCTATTTTCATTCACAGCAGTCTATTTCCAAAGCATATGAAAAAGTGTGGCATTAGCATACTTAGTACTTATTTTTGCATTATTTTAACATTTAAGTGTAGAGTACAGTCTGTGAATTGACTCAGACTGATACCAATGCCATTTTTGGGGGGAAAACCATTTATTTGTCTTGAAATGCAGAACATAGAAGTTTCATTCTATCCCTAAAAATGCGTTGTCATTTATTACCCATTAATCTTTTCATTTTCTGACGTTAGGACATGTCTTGTAGTACACTACAACAAAGACCAGCACAGAAGAACCGGGACCAGGACACTTGTATGTACCATAACGCTGTTCTGTACTGCCATCTTGGATATCAAAGTGCAATTAAAATGCGTAATGTGCATGTTTACAAAAAATTGAAACCCAAGAGAAACTGGATTTCTTGATTTAACTGTATTCACTCCAACATTGGTAATGTGATTGATGTAATTAGAAAAGGCCTTTTTTTAATATAACACCTTAATCAGAGAAGTGGCTTCATCAGAATTTGATTTACTGTTCATGTAATTGTTCCATGACTTCGCAAAAGATCTGCGATCCCTAGGCTCAAAGGTGCGGATCAAACCATCGCCAATTCCTAGTGGATCGCAGTGAAGTCCGTAAGGGAGCCTCCACGCCGAATTGACGTGACTTTCCATCACTGGAGAGTTGGTGCGAAGTGGTAATGACCTTCGGGTCAGCAAAATCCCGCGGGACCGCGTCCGGCGGTATAGAAATCCACGCAGTCCTGGCGTTAAGCGCCTAGCAAGGCTGCGGACCGGATCCCCAAGCCGACCATCCACCTTGGGTTATGGAGGAATGCCCACCCTTCAGAATAAAACAGAGGGCCCGGCGCACCCTCGGTCCAACCTCGGGTGCTGCAGATCCCCTGGACCACCACTGTCGTCCACCGCGCTGCCGTGGACCCTGGCCACGGGGTCGAAGTGCGGGGGCGGAGTTGCGACCCGTCCCCCTGCCTCACGCTACTTAGCCCCCAGGATGGCGATTTCTCCCCCCTCCCCCTCCTGCCCCCTCAACCCGTGTCCCCCTTCTCCCGATCCCCTTCACCTCAAGAAGTCCGGCGGCGATGGCGCGGGGCGTCGGGGACAGGCTCAGATGAGGGCCCACGTACCTAGTTCCACAACCACACGTCGGCGGCCGTGGCACGATGGTCGCTCCCCTTGCGAACTGGTGATGGTGCAGGGGAGAGGCAGCGACCACGGTGGCGGAGCAGGACTCTTTAGTCGTAGCGCTGCTCCCCTCAATCCAAGGAAGGGCCAATAAAAGGCGGCCTAAACACGCCCATCACCGCCACCCATCGGCTGCAGACCCGCCTCCAGCAGATTCATCCTTCATGCGGGCGAAACAAATACAATAACCGGACTGCTTTCCTGGAAATCGGCGCTTGGAATGTACGAACCCTGATGGACAACGCAAGAGCAAATAGACCGGAGCGCAGGACTGCCCTCATCGCCCTTGAGATTCAGAAGCTCGGCCTGGACATTGTTGCCCTCTCCGAGACCCGTCTCCCTGGTGCCGGGCAGATCGAGGAGCCTCGGCACGGGTACACCTTCTTCTGGAGCGGACGAGCTGTGGAGGAGAGAAGAATTCACAATGTAGGGTTCTGCATTAAGTCACATCTGGTTAGGGATCACAACATCATCCCCGTAAGAACTTCTGAGAAACTCATGTCCATCACTCTACCTCTATGTCAATCCCAATCCCTTGTGATCATCAGCGCCTATGCACCTACCCTGGACGCCTCGGAGGAGGCAAAGGAGTCCTTCTATGCCGCGCTGCGTGGCCTGATCCTCCGCGTCAACCCCCGGGATAAGCTCTTGGTTCTGGGGGATTTCAACGCGCGGGTGGGCCGGGACCATCAGCTTTGGGGAGGGATTCTGAGGAAGGAAGGCGTTGGCAACTGCAACGAAAATGGAGAACTACTCCTTGGTCTCTGCGCAGAGACGGAAATGGTAATAACCAACACACTGTTTCGGATGGCCAACAAGCACAAGACCACCTGGCAACATCCAAGATCCGGCCACTGGCACCTGATCGATTACGTCCTTACCCGCATCTGCGACCGAGCGGACGTCATGGTAACGAGGGCAATCCGCTACATGGAAGACGGATGGTCCGATCACAGGCTGGTAGCCTCAAGACTTAGGCTAAAGATCGCGCCTGCGAAAGGAAGGAAGAAGATCCCCAAGAGGATACGTTTCAATGTTGGGCTGCTGAGGAATCCCGAAGTCCTCGAACAGTACCAGACGTCCCTCGCGGACAAACTGGACACTCAACCACGGACCCTTCCTGCCACTGTCCACTCAGACTGGGAGCACTTGAAAACTGCGCTCACCAAAGGGGTGGAAGAGGAAGAGGTCCTCGGTATCCAGAAGAGGAGAAATCCCGATTGGTTAGCCGAAAACCTGGAAGAAATTGAGCAGCTGATTTCAAGAAAGAGAGAGGCTCGCATTGCATGGCAGAACTGTGTTTCCTCCAAGAGACTTGAAGAAGTCTACCGGGCGGCCAAGAGTGAAGCACAGAGAGAGATCCGGAGGATCCAAAATCAATGGTGGGTCAACTTTGCCCACCAAATACAGAGTTTCGCTGACCGTCACGATACCAGATCCTTCTTCGAAGCAACGAGGAAGATCATCGGTCCGGCTCACAGTCCTCCAATGGCTGTGAAGGCAAAGGATGGCACAATCCTGCAGGAAAAGGAGGATACTCACCAGCGATGGAAGGAGCATTTCATGGAGCTCCTGAACCGTCCGACATGCGCAGCAGACGGGTTCCTCGATCCTGTCCCCCAGCTCCCTGTGCAACACTGGATGACGGAGCTGCCGACTCTCCGGGAGATCTCCGGAGCCCTGAGGAGGATGAAGAAGAACAAAGCTGCTGGAGTTGACGACATCCCCGTAGAACTGGGGGTGCACCTCTCCTCACCCGCCTCCACACCTTCATCCTTCAATGCTGGGTCGAGGAGACGGTGCCTGGAGAACTGAAGGACTCCGTCATCGTCACGATATTCAAGAAGGGCGACAAACTCGACTGTGGAAACTATCGTGGAATTTCCCTGCCGTCAACTGCTGGAAAACTCATCTGTCGTATACTGGCCGACCGACTCACCTGTCTCACTGAGCGGGTTCTTCCGGAGTCCCATGCGGGCTTCCGTCCAGGCAGGGGAACCGCAGACATGGTGTTCTGCGCCAGGCAGCTCCTGGAGAAGTGCCGGGAGCAGCGGAGGGAGTTCCACGCCATCTTTAATGATCTGGCCAAAGCGTTTGATTCTGTGCCCTGAACAGCACTCTGGAAAGTGCTGGAACGTCAAGGCTGCCCCCCCAAATTCATATCCCTCATCCGGATGGCTCACGACGGCATGAAGGGTTGCGTCCTGACTCAGGGCGAAATGACTCCCCCATTCCCGGTTCGGACCGGTGTCAAATAGGGCTGCACGGTAGCGCCGACGTTGTTCTGCCTCTACATCGCCGCGCTCATCTACCACGTCACCCCTGTCCAGGAGCACGGAATCACTCTACGCTACCAAACTGAAGGGTCACTCTTCAACCTCAGCCGTTTGAGGAGCAAGCGGGGGACCATGGTCACGACCGTCAGCGAACTCCAGTACGCTGATGACAAATCTGCGGTCTCCAACTCCTCCGGGGGCCTCCAGCTCATCGCGGACGGCTTCGCCGCGGCATACAGGACCTTTGGCCTCTCCATCAACACCAAAAAGACAAAGACCTTCCATCTGAACCATCATCCACCCCAAATCACCATAGACCACGAACCCATCGAGCAGGTCTCGGCGTTCCCTTACCTGGGTAGCATTATCCAGCAGGACGCCGGCCTCACGGAGGACCTCACTCACCGTATCCAGGCAGCCCACACAGCCTTTGGACGCCTTGGTCGTCGGGTCTTCAGGAATCACGCCATTTCCACCAACACGAAGATCATGGTGTATAAGTCTGTCGTCCTCCCGACCCTTCTCTATGGCGCCGAATGTTGGACCCTCTATTGGAGCAGCATCAAGAGGCTCGAGAGGTTCCACCAAGGACGACTCCGATCTCTCCTCAACGTTTCCTGGGAGGAGAGATTGACTAATAATGAGATCCTCACCCGGGCTGGCCTCACGAGTATCGAGGCCATGATCACCTTGGCCCAACTGCGGTGGGCCGGCCACGTGCAGCGGATGAGCGACAATCGTCTCCCGAAGCAGCTCCTCTACGCGGAGTTGCTGGAGGGCACCCGTCCCCGCGGAGCCCAGAAAAGACGATTCAAAGACCAGCTAAAGGGTCATCTTCAGCAGTGCCGGATTTCCCCGGCACAGTGGGCTGACCTGGCCGCAGATCGGGTGGCCTGGCGTGGAGCTGTGCGGGCCGGGGTCCGGGTCTTCGAGACTCGACGCGTCGCTGCGGAGGAGGACCGGCGAGCGCGGAGGAAGGAAAGGGCCTTGCAACCGCCCGGCCCCCCAACCCACTTCTGTCAATCCTGCGGGCGGGGTTTTCGGGGAAGACTGGGCCTCCACAGTCATCACACAAGCACCAGGAGCCGTCGCCCTTTCCTGGGGGCCGCATTCCTCGATAACGAGGGCCTTCACCGACCGAATTGTTGACAGTGATTTATTAAAGGTAACATTTTGGACTTGGAATCTTTATAAAGCAGCAATTCGCTTTCAGGCCACACTTGTGGATATATGTTTGCAGTGGTGCCTTGAGTGCCATGACTACAGTTATAACTGAAATATACTTTCCCTTTTGAAAAGAATGGAAATGCCATTAATCCATTCCAGCCGACCCTCTAAAACAGGGGTGCCCATTAGCTAGATCCTGATCTACCGGTAGATCTAAGACAGGTCCCAAGTAGATCCGAGGAGTGTCGAGAAGAAAAAAAACAAACAACCATTTGTGTATGCACATGTTAGTAATATATTTTTTGTGTTACTATACACTGCACACTAATCAGTCTACTTTTCACAAAAAAAAATATATTTAAAAAATAAAATAAAGCAGGTAAATCTTAAATTTGTGTGTGTGTGTGTGCGTGCGCCGGTAAGAGTAGATCCTGTGAGGTTAGTTGATCAAAAAGTAGATCTTCGATCAAAAAGTTTGGGCACACCTGCTCTAAAAAACAATTATTTTGTAATGAGAAAATAGCACCTTATAAGATTAGACTTGATGAAATCATTCATCATTCATTCATTCATCTTCCGAGCCGCTTGATCCTCACTAGGGTCGCGGGGGGTGCTGGAGCCTATCCCAGCTCTCTTCGGGCAGTAGGCGGGGGACACCCTGAATCGGTTGCCAGCCAATCGCAGGGCACACAGAAATGAACAACCATTCGCACTCACACTCACACCTAGGGACAATTTAGAGTGTTCAATCAGCCTGCCACGCATGTCTTTGGAATGTGGGAGGAAACCGGAGCACCCGGAGAAAACCCACGCAGGCCCGGGGAGAACATGCAAACTCCACACAGGGAGGCCGGAGCTGGAATCGAACCCGGTACCTCTGCACTGTGAAGCCGACGTGCTAACCACTGGACTACCGGGCCGCTGATGAAATCATAGCTTTTTGAAAAACGAAGTGCAACGATTACGTTCTGTTCGTGTCCAGCAGGTGGCTGAGGTGTTGGCAGTTTTCCTGCTGCGCACCTGTCTGCCACCTCAATTATTGGGACTATTTAAGGATCTCATGGACCCACGTCAAGCCGTCCGATACTTTCGCCTTGGTCACCTCATTCTTCATGTGAATATTTTGTCTCGTTACTGTTTTTGGCTCTTGCCTTGATTTATGTTTTCTCAATTTTTTGGCTCTTGATTTGCTTTATGTTCTTCATTATTCAAGTTGGTGTGTTTAAGTGTATCCATGGTTTGTTCTCCATGTGGTTTGGTCTTTCTGGTTCATTTGTTACATGTTATTTTCGTTTGTGGGTTTTTTTCTTTGGCTTGTGCAAGTGCCTTTTATTTTCTTCGCATTATTCCTGGCTTGTTGTCCAGCGTCACATTTTTTGTACTTTCTCACCCTTGCACCTATTTTTTGTAAATAAATACTTTTGTTCGATCAACTTTACTGAGTCTACATTTGTAGGGTCTGATTCTGTCTGGAACCTCCCAGAATTAACAGAATTATACAACCATAGACTCTGTAGACTCAGGTAAGGTTATGCACGCCCTGGCCTGCCAAGAACAACTGGTGGGAAAGCAAGGAGCTTGTGGAGTTTTGCCACACTGTGGCCCAGCTGGCCCATCAGTTTCAGGCATTCGGTCCCTGCATGGGTCTGATAGGTCGCCATGTTCCACCAGTGACATCTGGCTGTGGTGTCATCAATCATGAGTAGGAAATTGAGGCTCCCTCACACACCCTGTTACAGTGGAGAACCTGGCAATTGTGGCCAATTTTTCAATCACTGTGGTCTTGTTATTATTCAACCACCACTTATGCTTTAGATAACACTAAAGTAACTTTCATTAACCCTCCTGTTGTTCTCATTTCCTGTACACACCCTGTGTCCTCCGGGTCAAAATGACCCATCTTCACTACCCCCCCCCCCCCAAATAAGCAGCTAAATGAATTTTAAACACCAAATTTCAGATGATTTGAAGAAACAACTTGTCCTTCACCACATTATGTGTGATATAGTTCTCCCTCTTCACTTGGATTTCTATAGCTTAAGAAAAGGAAAAAATTGTGTGAAAATGAGTTATGGATGCATTTGTATTCATTCCAATGACTAAAGTTTTCCTCCAGTAAACTATTTAGGACAATACAATACAAGACAAAAATATGAGAAATAAGATAACCCATTCAACTAATTAGCACATGTAGCGCAGTATGCAAGTGCACTGTCTTTGCAGATATATTTCTTTCACCTATAGCACACAGTATGTGTTTTACAGTCCTTCTTTTGAGGGCAGAACTGGCATTTCTTCTTCTTCTTACTTGCCCTCGCTGGGGAAGTGGCTGTGGAAGGTGGATCATCAGGTTTCTCAGGAGCTCCTGTACGTTTTGTTCTGCATGCACGCATCGGTCCTCTTTCTCGGCTTTCATTTCTTAGTTTCCCCAAGTGTTCCACCATCCAATTCAGGGAAAGGAGGCCTGAGGACAATTAATGGACTGTGTACAGGATAATTCATCTGTCGCCGATTAATTCATCCACGTTCGTATTCTCGCAGCTGAGATACACAATTTTTTTGATTACGTACCATTTTTCGCTGAGGTTTAAGTGCATCCCTCAAGGACGAGCTAGCTGTCTATGACGACACAAATTCTTTGGAGGATCTGATTTGCCTGGCCATCCGGTTAGACAACCGCATTCATGAGTGACGACGGGAGCGCGTAGCTGAGCATTACCGGGATGCTGTCCGCTGACTCCCCAATCCTGAGTGACGTAGAGCCCCTGTGTCGGAGGATTGCCGGGCACCGCCGAGCACACCTGCCTAATCACTGGACGAGCCCTTGGAGCTGGGAGGGGTCATCTCGATCTGGAGGACATACGGAGACGTTACTACTGCTTGTTTCTACTATGACCGACCGGGTCACTTTGTCTCCCGATGTCCGACACGGCTACATCACTCATCAAACGACTAGCCACCCAACTAGGCTACTGTAAATTGAGCTTCTCTGCCGGCGCCGATCCTCCAACTTTGAGCGAGAGTCACCAAAGTCCCTCGGACCAAGCTCAGGGTTTCAAGGAATCACGGACAAACAACTTGGATGGGGAGGTCTTGTGTGATGATCAGAGACACTGTGTGCATGCTCTGGTGGATTCTGGGGCTGATGAATGTTTTGTAGGATTGAAAGATGTTACTGAACCATTTAAGATATCCTTTATTTGTCCCACACTGGGGAAATTACACCCTACAGCAGCAAGAATGTAGGTAGAAAGAAGAAAGAAGAAAAAAAAAACAACAAACACCGTTCAATTAAGTGCAATATAAACAGAAAATGGATAAATCGCAGTGCTATTTACAATTGTCTTTCACATCATTTAATTATTATTATTATTATTAGTATTATTGTTGTTATTTTTTATTCAGCAGCCTGACAGCAGCATTGACCCTCAAGCTATTGGCAAATCATATAGACAGAGTGTAGAATAATTTTTTTAATATGCCCGCCAAAACTGCACCAATAATTTTAGGATTAACCTGGCTCTTAATCCTGCTATTATGTGGGACCGGCCCGCTGTAGAAAACAGGAGTGCTTTCTGTTGTAGTCATTCTTGATCACTACTGAGGAGAAGAGTTAAAGATCCCGAATAATGTCTGAAATTTTGTTTGCATGCAATGTCAAAGAAGTATCATGATCTACGTAATGTGTTCATCAAAGACCACGGCCAAGCTTTACCACCGCGTCGCCCTTACGATTGTTCCATCGATTTGGTCGCCAATGCGCCACTACCCTCATCTAGACTGTACCAGGTATCCTGGCTGGAACAAATGGCTTGAACGAATTATATCACATCGTCTCTTGCCGCTGGTCTAATTAGACCATCTAAGGCCCCATTGGGGGTGTTTTTGTTGTTGTTGTTGTTTTTACAGAAAGGATTACCGAGGTTTGAACGAAATCATTATAAAAAAATAAAAAAGCACCCTGTTGCACCCATTTACTCCTTTGCAATCCGCCAGGATTTTCTCCAAATCGGATTTTCGTAGCGCCTACCATTTAGTTCAGATTCACGAGGTAGATGAGTGGAAATGGCTTTCAAAACACCCATCTGGCACTTTGAATATCTTGTCATGGTTTAACCCAGGGGTGGCCAAACTTTTTGGCTCAGGGGCCATTGACTCTTAAAATTTGATAGACGGGCCTGGTCAGCACAAAATAGATTTATTAACATATCAGAACATATTAAACACAAACAGAACAAAAGCATTAAAGTATTAACATACTTTTTAATGGGAGCAGTCTGGTTGGAATCATGTCGCAATTCTCAGAACAGATCTGAGGTGTTTGTGGTATATGGTTTTTGCTGCTTCGCTGGTCTTCAAAAAACACTCGGTGATCGGTGGCTGTTTCCCGACGAATGAGCACTTCAGGGACCACGGCTGATTGGGAAAAGATTTTATTCTACCAATGTCAGAGTGAAGTCTTTCCAAAAAGTTGAGTGGCCCAAGGCATGGATGTAAAAAGCCCCCCAACCCCTGTCAGGCCCGTATCTTTTATACCTGGCAAGGAGCTGATGTCATGGCTTTGTGCACCAGCTGCGGTTTTCAATCTACTAGTTTACTTCAGTCCTAAAAAGGAGATCTTGACCAGCGCTGTTGGTGATGGACGACAACAGCCACTTTACCTTATTATAGGATTGCACACATTGCTGAAACTGAATTCTCCCTGACCAGCAAATATAGAATAGAATCGTGTCACTAACGCCAGGTGGACATTCTAAGGCCACCTACAGGAATATAGAGGGAATTCCAAATTACACATCATGTTCATTACTCATCTTGGATCTGTGGGGTGCTTTGTTGTTGTTCATTACACGAAAAGTCTGTTCACACACATATGTCGAGCCAAACAACACCAGCATTCTCCATGCCATAGTCTGGATGTTTGAAAGTTTGGCTGCACTGAACGAAGCATAAAACATATCCAGTTTCAGGAAGTGGAACTTGTCCTTTAACATGTCACATTGGAGATCTATCAGTTCCAACTGCAACTCCTGTGGCACTATTTCCGGTTCTTGTGAGAAGGGAAATGACACCAGCTGAAGTGCCCTGTCAATTTTTCCAAAATCACAAAAGCGACGGCAGAATTCCTCATGCAGGTCATCCAGTGATTTTCTGTATTTTTTCACATGTTGTGGGGCCTCCTTTAACGTAGCCAGTGTGGGGAAATGAGCAAATGACTTGGCTGACATTTGCTTCGAAAATAAAATCAGCTTGCTTTTGAAGGCTTTGACGTTTGCTTGCATTTCATGCACAAACTGGTTTTCCCTTGGAGCTTCATATTCAGTTTGTTCATATGTGTCAGTATGTCCACAGGAAAAGCAAAATCACAAGATCATCTGTGTCATTCAGCTCAGGAAACTTGTCACTGTTACCAAATTGCTCTAAAAATGAAATAATCTGACCTCACACACACGCGTTGACATACTTTCCCCAACCAGCGGATATTAGAACGGTACAATAAATCCGTGCGTCAGCTTCTTCAAGGAATTGAATAAATTGACGATGGTGAAGTCCCCTCGCTCGAATAAAATTGACAAGTTTCACGACTGGCTTCACTACGTGGTCAAGCTGCAGCACGGATTTACACAGTGCTTCCTGGTGAATTATGCAGCGTAGGAAAATTACCTCCTGCTCAGGGTTGTCCTCTTTCACTTTGTCCTGAACTCTCTTCAGCATCCCGATTTTTTTTCATGTCAGATTCGGTGATCCGTCTGTGGTAACATCGGTGAGCGTTCTCCAAGGTAATTTGTGCCTCTGTATGACCGCTGACACGCTGACAAATAAATCCTCCGTAATCTTGAAATTCTCATTAATCCCTCTGATAAAAATTAAGATTTTAGCAGTGTCCTTAACATCGTTGCTTTCGCCCAGTGCCAAAGAATATAATTAAAATCTCTCCGCTGTTTTGTTTAGCTTGCTCATTAAGTGTTTGTCAATTACTTCAATCTGGCGAGTCACTGACCTGAGAAAGGCTTGCTGGCTCTTGCTAGTTTGAATGCCAGTAAAAAACGTGTCATCGTGCTTGCTTCTTGAATGGAAGTTGATCGAGTAAAGGTGTTTTGTTGAGCCTGCAAACTTGCTAGCAACCTCTCAGCGGTGGCTGTACGTTCTTGTGTTGAAAGGTTGGTGGCGTAACTAGCATGTTTAGTGGAAAAGTGACGGCTGATGTTGTAATCTTTTAAAATCGCAATAGTTTCTTGGCATATATGACATATAGCCTTGGATCGGACTTCGGTAAAAAAGTATTTAGGACTTCCACCTTAAACATCTTACACCCGGCAGTCACTGTCGACTTTTCTTTTCTTTGACATTGCTGCAGATGGCTTGCGATCCATCCAGTAGAAGTAGAGCGATTACTGAATTGGAAATGGCTCGCTCTCTAGAGTGCTCTCTCTCTCTCTCTCTCTCTCTTTCTCTCTCATTCTTTCGGGGTACAGGGACTGCAAAATAAAGTTACAGCGCCACCTGGTGTTTCACGCCAGTCTTTGCAAGTAAAATGAAATAAATTGCGGGAATTCACATCAAACCTTGTACTGTATTCTGAACCAATCTTCAGCGGGTCGGATTAAAAAGCCCAACGGGCCGGATCTGGCCCGCGGGCCGTAGGTTGCCCATCACTGGTTTAACCAATGCTCCTTGTCACGTTACGTATGAAGCAGAAAAAGGGAACTGCTTCGTACGTAACCGAGAAAACGAAAATAAGCGGATCCCCGAAATAGCAGACACCGACAAGGAGTTTGTAAAAACAATAATATTCATTATAAACAAAAATCCTGCCTAATAAACAACAGAAAACGCTGGTCAAAAACGAGAACCAGGAGATAAAGAAACGCAACCACAGAAAACGCGACCACAGAAAACGCTTGCAAAAAACGGCAAGGAAGATAACACAAGTACTAGTTCACGCAACGATATAAAGATTCCCTTTGGACAATGACAATATAACTAACCGCGAAAGGTATCTAACAATATCCATGATCATGAGCAACAGCAGTGGCATGGCAGACAATACTCCGGCAATGAGTCGACCGCCGGAGCGCCTAAATATAGCAGGTGCAATCACTGACAAATAGGCAGCAGGTGTGCAGGCGGCAGAAGTGAACGCGTGCCACCTGCTGCCGAATACGGAACATGACAGTACCCCCGCCCCTCAACGGACGCCTCCCGGCGGCCCACCCGGTTTGGACGGGCGAGAAGCGTGGAAGTCACGAAGTAGGGACGGATCTAAGATCCAGGAACAGGGGACCCATTGCTGATCCTCTGGCCCGTAGTCCTCCCAGTCGACCAGATACTGGAACCCCTTATCCCTGCGCCGAGAGTCCAGGATGTCCGCACAGTGTACACGGGGTCACCGTCGACGACCCGCGGAGGAGGAGGCGGGGTGGGAGACGGAGCCAAGGGACTGGTCGCTACCGGCTTGATCAGCGAGACGTGGAACACGGGGTGAACCTTCAATGAGGCCGGCAACCCGAGCTTGACTGTGACGGGGTTGATGACGGTGTCCACCTCAAACGGTCCGGTGAAATGTGGCCCCAACTTGGCAGACGTGCCGGCCAAGCGCAGGTCCCTCGTAGCCAGCCACACCTTCTGCCCCACCACGTAGGTCGGCGCCGGGCGTCGCCGATGGTCCACGATTGTCACGTCCCGTGTTAGTCAGCAGGGGGCAGGCTTTCTGCTTGCCGCCTGCACACCTGCCACCCATTTGTGGATAATTACACAGGCTTTATTTGGGCGCTCTGGCAGTCGACTCACTGCCGGAGTATTCCATGCCGTGCCATTACTCTCGATGTAATCATTGCCTTAAAGCCTAGTGGCTGTTATTGCGTGCCTTCTTACCCTCGCGTATAAGATTATATCGTTCACCAAAATATTCTCCTTGCTATTTTTTCCACAAGCGTTTTCTGTTGTCTCCTTCTTTATTCCTGGTCCTTATTTTGACCAGCGCCTTCTGTTGTTCGCCTGTCGGGTATTTTGTGTTTTGTATTAAATCTCCTTTTTTCTCTGACAAACATTTTTTCTGTGTCTGCTATTTCGGGGATCCACTTCCAGTTATTGTTGTGCTCGAAGCGATCATTCTGTCACTTCGGGTGAAACGTGACAGCGATCTGTCGGTTTCTGGACGCGGTGCGGGACAATGCGGCCCTGGCCTCCTTCCACATGCGATGGGCTCGTTTGAGGTGGAACTGCACCGACGCAACCTCCACCTGACCCTCCTGGGACGGGAACAGCGGTGTTTGGTACCCGTAGGCCGTCACGAAAGGGGACCGCCCAGTGGCTGAAGAGACGAGTGTGTTGTGAGCATACTCCACCCAAGGTAAGTGGTCAGCCCAGGACGAGGGATGGTGGAGACACACACAACGGAGGGCCGTGACAATGTCCAGGGAGATATGGGACCAAGGTTGAGGAGGAATGGGTAGTGGTTGGAGCAATCCAGCCGGAGGCCGATGCGAGGCTTTGCCGCAGGCGCAGGTGGAGCAGGCGTTGATGAACTCCATGACATCCTTCCGTTGCTCCGATTGCTGGTGTGGGGTCCCTTTCCGCAGGATCGTGGAGGTGGGAGAGGGCGTCAGGCTTGGTTTTCTTGGATCCGGGACAATAGGTGAGGGTGAAATTTAATCGTGCCAACAGAAGCGCCCACCGGGCCTGTCGCAAATTCAGTCTTTTCGCGGACCGAATGTATTCCAGGTTCTTATGGTCCGTGAAAACCGTGAAGGGCTCTTTAGTCCCCTCGAGCCAGTGTCTCCACTCCTGTAGTGCCGCCACCACAGCTAGTATTTCACGGTTTCCCACGTCATAATTCGCCTCGGTGGCACTGAGACGACGAGAGAAAAAGGCACAGGGGTGCAACTTCTGGTCAACCGGAGAACGTTGAGACAAAACTGCCCCCACTCCTGAATCCGAGGCATCCACCTCTACAGGATCAGGATGCTGCAGTACCGGTGGGTTAGTAAAGGCTCTTTTCAAATTCGTGAACGCTGTGTCTGCGTCCGAGTCCCATGTAAACGAGAGCTTAACGGAAGTCAACAGGGTTAACGGTAGAGCCTGATGGCTATAATTACGAATGAATCGTCTGTAGAAGTTGGCAAACCCCAAGAAGCGTTGCAGTTCCTTGTGGCTGGTGGGTGTAGGCCACTCCACCACCGCCTTGGTCTTTACGGGGTCGGTTTACCCTGCTCATCGATAAATCCCAGGATCCGATCTCTCCTCAACGTCTCCTGGGAGGAGAGAGTGACTAATAATGAGATCCTCACCCGGGCTGGCCTCACGAGTATCGAGGCCATAAACACCCTGGCCCAACTACGGTGGGCCGGCCACGTGCAGCGGATGAGCGACGACCGCCTCCCGAAGCAGCTCTTCTACGCGGAGGGCACCCGTCCCCGCGGTGGCCCGAAAATACGATTCAAAGACCAGCTAAAGGGTCATCTTCAGCCGGATTCCCCCGGCACAGTGGGCTGACCTGGCCGCGGATCGGGCGGCCTGGCGTGGGGCTGTGCGGGGCGGAGTCCGGGTCCTCGAGACTTGACGCGTCGCTGCGGAGGAGGACCGGCGAGCGCGGAGGAAGGAGAGGGCCCGGCAATCGCCGGGCCCCCCAACCCACTTCTGTCAATCCTGCGGGCGGGGTTTTCGGGGAAGACTGGGCCTCCACAGTCATTGGAGACACAAGCACCAGGAGCCGTCGCCTTGTCCTGGGGGCCACATTCCTCGATAACGAGGGCCTCCACCGACCGATTTCACGTTTCGGTTTTGCGGTCTGGCCAGCAGGTGGCATGAGTGGACTTTCTGGCACACCTGCTGCCAATATGTAATCATTAGACTCAGCGTTTAAGGACTCCTCCGCCATTCACCTGTTGTGGGAGTATTGTCTATGGCATTGCTGTCTTCGCTGTTCTTTGACTTATTGGCTTTTGACCTCGTCGTGATTTTGCATTATAGTTCTCGGTACACATTTTTGAGTAAGTACTGTTTTGTTTTGATGATCTGGCTTCTGTGCGTGTACTTGTGTTACATTGTTTTTCGTTTGTAGTTTGCGGTCTTTATTTTTTCTTCCTTGCTCTTTTGTGCAAGCACTTTTTGTTACTCGTTTGGATTTGCCTCCTGGTCCTTATTGTGGACTAGCGCTTTATGTTCTCGCCTTATTTCGGTGCAATTGAGACATTAAATTGTCTTTTTTCCTACGGAGACCTTGTTTTTGTCTACGCTTTGTGGATCCCCCCCAAACTCGGTTTATCCGTGACGTAACATTATATGTTCAATATACAAAAAAATGTATCAGTCAGTTCAGTCTGTTAAGTGGGTTGGCTGCAGGGATCTTGAAGGTCCAGCAGGTGGCAGTGGTCAGCGACACAGTATCAGCACAGTATCAACACAGTGTGTCAGTGTGTCGACAGGCCTCATGAGGCCTCATGGACACATCACTAAGAACAATCACTGGCTCCAAATAGACGAAACCCACAAATCCACTGTTTATCAAATTAAACAATGAAATCTCATGACCTGGTTGACCTTGGTTCAAAATCTCCCAATTAATGTAAAAAGCACACAATAACCTCCTTTGCCCAAACATCCAGAAGCTTTTTGAAATTCGAGAAAGTTGTCATAATTTAAGGGGTACTAACCTATACAAAAAAATCCAAAACAAGAACAAACATCAAGCAAAGGACTGTATCTGTAATAGGTGTAAATCTGTGGAATGATTCTGAAACGGACCAGAAAAAAATTAGTAACTCTCTTGTTGAGATCAAAAATGAATTCGAGAGTAGTACAAGAAAACTACACAAATCAGAATTAAGCTGATAAATTCGATACACTCATGAAATATAGCAATACATCAGAAATACATTGATGAGATTAATTACCGTATTTTCACGACTATAAGGCGCCATTAAAAGTCTTAAATTTTCTCCAAAATGGACAGGACGCCTTATGGTGCGGATCGTCCTTTATATGCGCTGAGTTCCAAAATCTGACTGACAGCCGACACGCTGTTTATATAGAGAAAAGGCGGAAGTGACTGTGGCCGCATGCGGGAAAGAAGTCGGCCAATCAGGGAAGGGTGGGCGTGTATATATACATATATGGAGAGGGAGAGAGAGGACAGGCAAGCTAGTCCGCCAATGGTGAAGTGTGGGCGTGTAAGTGGACGCCTCAAGCCAGTACCAGCACTTGTATAGAGTGTGGCAATGTGCATTGTTGCAAAACAACTCCGGTTTTGGTTTCTAAGAACCCCTGAAAATAAATTCGACAAAAAGACACGCCTACGAAGCTCAGTTCAAACTTAAAGCCACCGGTTATGCTTTTGGCATGCGTGCCCATCTCACAGCAGCGGTGAAAAAAACAAGTCAAGCAAATGAACTCTGAGCTTGCCGTTATTCCCGGAGGGTTGACTAAAGAACTCCAACCGCTGGACATTGGCATCAACCGGGCGTTCAAAGTAAAGTTGCAAACGGCATGGGAACAATGGATGATCGGTGGCAAACACAACTTTACAAAGAGTGAGAGGCAGCACTTGGCGAGTTACGCCACAATACGCAACAACGAGAGGGAACGCGGCGTTTTTGATGGATTACGGTACTTGCACAATTGTTCAATTCTTTCTACACACACACGCGCTGCCACCATGTTTTGCTCTGTTCTTTACTTTCAAATGTGGGAAAGCTTCACACGAGAGAAATGTTGACTTTGCTGTTGCTACTCCTTCTTTCCGCTCGGCAATGCGTAGCAACTCACACTAGCATGTGATGCATTCAATGACAACTGAGATGTGCAGTCCTCTGCTTCTGATACAGAGGATGAGGACTTTGATTGATTTCTGGGTGATGATTGATCGATAAACGTGAGAACATTGTACGATGGCTAAATAAAATACACCCGAACTCAGTTCTGCTTTCGTTGCCTTTTTAAAAACGTGTTTTTATCTTATCTGTATGTCTTGGCATGCTACCGTATGCTGCAAGCTAACGTGTTAGAGTGTGCGCATGCATGCCGTATGTTTAAGCTGGCGTATGTTTTACCACTGTAAAACTGCTGCCATTAGTACGATGCGTCCTGTGTATGTGTAAAATACAGAAATGTCACCCATTAATGAGACTGCGGCCATTAGTACGATGCGTCGAATAGTCGTGAAAATACGGTAATATATTAATGAAATGTAGCATACATTGTGAATATGAGAAAATCGACATACATGTGCTCCAATGAGTATGTACTGTATATACAAACCGAAAGTTGTAAAAATAGATAAGTACAGCATACATAAGGGTAAAAGCATTTGTTGATATGTAGACTTTCTTTCCTATTTTGAAAAATGATTAATTCATATATAAGAAGGGGTAGGGTTTTTACTTCTTTCTACTCCTTTGAACACATATTTGTGATGATGACTACTTTCTTTTCCTTTTTTATATCTTACCTTCACTTTTTGCCAATTTATAACCGAATTGTATATTTTATATGTTCAATATACAAAAAAAAATATCAGTCAGTTCAGTCTGTTAAGTGGGTTTGCTGCAGGGATATTGAATGTCCAGCAGGTGGCAGTGGTCAGCGACACAGTATCAGCACAGTATCAACACAGTGTGTCAGTGTGTCGACACGCCTCATGAGGCCTCATGGACCCATCACCCATCAGTTATGTCGCCGACAACAGAATACACTGGTAAAAACGAGAACCAGGAGATAAAGAAACGTGACAACAGAAAACGCTTGTAAAAACCGGCAAGGAAGATAGGTTAACACAAGTACTAGTTCATGCAATGATTATATAAAGATCCCCTTGGGACAACGACAATATAACTAACCGCGAAAGGTATTGAACAATATCCATGATCATGAGCAACAGCAGTGGCACGGCATAAAATACTCCGGCAATGAGTCGACCGCCGGAGCGCCTAGATATAGCAGGTGCAATCACTGACAAATAGGCAGCAGGTGTGCAGGCGGCAGAAGTGAACGCGTGCCACCTGCTGCCGAATACGGAACATGACACTCCTGCAGTTTTCAAGAGCCTATTCAATGATGTTCTCACCAATGTCTGTTATTTTGTTAATTTGGATGATATTTTAAGAGTGTTGAGAACCCTGCAGAGCCACAAACAGCATGTTCTTATCATTTTACAAACACTGTTGGAAAACTAATTATTTGTCAAGGCTGAGAAATGCTAGTTCCATGTCGATGCTATTCAGTTCCTTGGGTTCCTTTTTGAATGAGGTTGGATCAGAGCTTATCCCACTGAGACCAAGGCAGTCACTGAATGACCAATACTCACTTCGAGAAACCACTTGCAACGATTTCTAGGTTTTGCACATTTTTATTGCCGATTTACCCTAAACTGGTCAACAAGCAGCATCATGAACCAAATTAAGATCGACAAAGACCAAATTTTGGTGGACATCAGAAGCTGATACCGCATACCTTAAAAGAGCATTCTCGAATCCACTAATTTGGCATCACCCTATTCCTGATCTTTTTTGTTTTTTACGCTTCAGATTCAGAAATGGGGACGGTGCTGACCCAGTGCTCCCCAGTCAACCAGAGATTTCACCAGTGCGTTGTTTTTCTTTCAACGCCTCACACCAGCAGAATCAAGTTTTATGATGTAGAGAACAGAGAATTATTGGCGCTGGTACTTGCATTACTGGAATGGAGACACTGTTTAGTGGGTACTAAGGAAGCATTTGTTGTTTACACTGATCATAAGAATTTGGCCTACATCCATTCAGCGAAATGACTAAATTCACGCCAAGCCTGGTGGGCTCTTCTAAAGTCAAGGTACAATTTTACACTTGCATACCGAAAGGGATCAAAGAATACCACAGCCGATGGGCGCCCACGTTTTTATGACATGAATGATTTATGACAAGACAGACCCTGACTACATCCTGCCTGCTCATTGTATTTTGGGGGCGCTAAGGTGGGAGATTGAGCTGAAGGTACAGGAGGCTCAAGAGGAGACCACAATTCTTATTACTCTCTTTACATTTTTGTCTCTTGCCTTGATTTATGGTTTGTCAATTTTTGGGGCTCTTCCCTTTACTTCCACATCCTAAAATCCATATCCCGTGTAGCCGCAACTGGTTCATTATCACATCTATGCCTTGGTGGAGTCTGCTTTCGTGATGGTGTTTGATGAGAGAAGCTGACATGTGAGACTTCTTCAGAAGTTTCGCTGGGTGTTTGACATCATGGTGTAAAGCTGACTGAGATAACCGTCCTCCCACCCTCAGGACATTGCTCTTATCCTCGAAGGCAATCAACTGGTGGAGCTTGTGCTTTCTTCAAGTGTATTCTGTCTGGGGTTTTCTTTGTGCTTGCACCTGTTTAACAATAAAGACTTATGCTTCTCTTCATTCTTCAAGATTGGTTATTGAATTTGGTGTTGAATGAACCATTTCAACATGGTCATGTCATGTTCTGTCTTGATTTATGTTTCTGCTCCAGATAGAATGAAGGATGTTTCCCTCCAATAGGCGCACCTTTGCCGCATTTCCTCATCAAGCCCGGCTATGTATTTCAGGACTGACAAGCTCCCTGGTGCTGTCGGATTACTGACTTTCTGAGTGCTCTTGCTCAAGTGTTGTTTTTCTAGACCTCTCGATCTCATCACAGTTGTTCTTGTTCCCTTAGTTCCAGGTTTTGTAAGTCATTGTTTAATTTAGTTATGGGTCCAGGAGGCCTCAATTAGTGTGTTGACACAATGACACACCGTGTTGATACTGTGTCGTTGACCACCGACACCTGCTGGACTTTCAAAATCCCTGCAGGCAACCCACTCGAAAGACAATATCATTCACATCTATGCATTCATATTTTATTATTCAATATGTTTGAATGAGGTGAAAATTATGCGAATGAGGATGCTTGTGGGCTTTGTCTTCACAAATTTTTATTGAGAAAAAGAAGTTGCTGCAGTGTTTTGAATTTCAGTCTGTTGCGTTTCTTGCATGCTGTTTCCCGGGCTCGTGTGGCATTGGTGATGCCTGCGTACAGAGGAACTGCTTTGCGAGGTGGGAGAGGTTTGGGAAAGTAGTGTGTTGGTCCTTTGATTATAAGGGCGGGTCTTGACTGCATGCAATTTTCCCCTCTGCCAGGTATTGCTGGACCTAAGGTATAGCATCTGCTGTTGCACTTCTTCCCAGTCTCCCTTCCTTATCATCCAATTGCCACAGGTCATCAAAAATAAAAATAAAAAACCTAACAAATTTGGCATTTAGAACAGTTAAAAAAAAACAACTAATAATGATGAGTAACGTGCCAGATGTAGTTGCAGAGGTCTTTTGTTGGTATATGATATTTCTGTTTGGCAAATTTGACATTTCACCTGCAATAAAATATGTGAATAGCAAACTAAGAGTTACCATGAAATTAATTTGAATTAAAATGGAATAAGACATGTCAAAGATCCGAGAGGAGATTTGAATAAATATCTTATTCTCCAAAAGGAGATTAAAATGGCTCTACACGACGGACAATTTGTTTTTCTCCGGGAGCTGCTCCATAATATGCACGTACTGTAGCAATGTCACTCAAGTGAAGCACGCTTCAGCAGTCGATAGTCCGCTGCTCTCTGCTGTGCGTGCGTGAACGGCGAGCATGTACTCACGGCGCCGACGCAACCAACATCACATATCAAAGAAGCCTTGAACTACGACAACAGTTAAGCTAGCCTAGCAGACATGACGATTGAAGTCAGACGGACACGTTTTTCTTATAATCTGTGTGTTTTCCTTCATGCCCAAATATATATTTTTATTCGAGGGAGGGTGATGTCTGGCTTGTTTCGCCAGGCGGCATCGCGTCGCTCGACGCACTTTCTTATAAACACAGTTTGGCGGGCTTTTGCGGCGTCGACTGAGTCGGCGCAGCCTGGACTGTATCGATGCAGTTCTTGTGTCGGTCACGTGATCGTCATGAAGCAGCACACGCACCGACACGTGGATTGCTCTGTGAGCTCAACGCATGCATCAACGCATCGGTGTTGCTGGACCCATCACGAGTTGAATTGTTAGATCTTGCTTTAAGCTGTTCATGTGAATTGGACTCTTATCATTTCATCTGCTTTCTCAGTGTCCCATTACCTAGCCTTTACCAAGCGCCTTTTGTTGATTCTTAATTTATTTCCTGGGTCTATGTAACCAGCGTTTTCTGTTTTGGACTTTGTTGGTTTTGCGTTTTTTATAATAAAATTTTTGCTATCGCATTTTGTTTGTGTCTGCAATTCTGGGTACAAAACATTATTCGGTTCATTTCGAATCTGACAGGCCAAAGCGCTCACCAATCTGGACCAGTCGGAAAGCTTTTTGAAGTGGTTTACCATTGAGTTCACTTCCTCTGACTTAGCTGTATCTAGATAAGCTTGGCATTGCTCAGGGTCACCCTAAGGTGGAGAGAGTCCACCCTCTTGTCTCCAAGGATGAATCCCTGCTTACTAGAACTGAGCCTGGGGTCACTAAGTACATCCACAAATGCTCAGTGCCTATCAGCAGAGGCCACTCCTGAGTGGAAGATAGTTTTGTCTGTGTCTGCATTTCTGGGATCTTAAACATTATTCAGTTTGTTTCAAACCTGACAGAATAATCCGACCACCATGGATCCCACAGACTCAGACAAATTTCAGAACGCTTTGGCCAACCAAGGGCAACTGTTGTGTCAACAGGGAAACACGCTAACAGAGCTCCATGATGCAGTTGCCCTGTTGACTCACTAAATTGAAAGATTAAGCTAACGTGTTAGGCAGTTGCACACCCAGAGGACACCCCTCTTGGATTCCTGAAATACTAGCATGGGGGTTTCACCTACGCCAACGCTTTTACGGGAACCAAATGTGCCCCATCCAGCACGATATGCTGGTGAGCCTGGGCTATGTGGGAAATTCCTTCACCAGTGCTCCTTAGTATTTGATCAGCAACTTTCCACCAACCAAGGTCGCTTTTATTATGAGTCTTTTGACTGGCCAGCTGCTTATTATGAGTCTTTTGACTGGCCAGACTGCTTCTTGGGCACTTGCAATGAGCAACACAAGACCTGAGCTGCGGTCTTCCTTCCCTGAATTTGTTGCCGAGTTAGGTCGCGTGGTCCACCACCCAGTTTGTGGAAGAGAGGCCAGAGGTCGATTATTAGATAGGAAGGTTATCAATCGGTAGCCGATTACGCCATGGCCTTTCGTATTTTGGCCGTGAAAACCTGCTCTTGACCGCCTCGCTGAAAGACAAACATGCAGTCCACGACGACACCACCACATTGGTCTAGCCATAAGTCTGCACAACATTTGCAGGAAAGGAATCGGAAACACAGAGTGTAGAAGTTCCACGCCCAGTCAGAGCTGCAGCATGTGTCATGTTCCTGTTCTTGTTTTCCCCAGCAGGGGTTAGAGTGGAGACCTCCTGCTGTGTGCACACGTGCTGCCAATGTTGTCATTCGGGAGCCATGTATTTACGGACAAACAAACTTTCAGCAGTCTGTCGGAGTATTGTTGACCTTGCTACTGCTGTTGCTCAAGCTGTGACTGTTTTCAACCGCAATATTGTTGCGGTTCTGGAACGGCTCCGCACGATTGAAAATACCTTGGAGACGTTGGGATCCGCGCTGCGGAAATAAATTTCGGATTTGGATGATCAGAGCCATTGAGAGATACAGACCAAGGACTCAAGGCTGTCTGTAATTGTTGGCAGCCGTCTTTCCAAAACAAACAACGCTATCTGGACTTTCCCCTGGATGGAAATACGCATGGAGTCTAGGGCCCCTACCACCACCACCCTCCTTCTCGGCCATGGACTGATAAGCCGGGACTGTCTTCATGATGAGCAGACCTCGACGAAGCAGCTGTGACCTGTACACGCATACACATACACGAAATGGACGAGCACACGCGCATACACATCCTTGTTATCACCGTCTTCATCGCTCCGGTTCTTTTTTTCCCCGTGACGTGGCTTGACCTGCAGAGCGCACGTGGCCGTGCAGCTGGTCAGGCGGCCGCGTCGTGGTCACCCCCCCCCCCCCCCCTTCCCATTGATCCTCCCCCTTATAAATGTTATGTCTTGTGACTTGTTGTAACTGTCATATGCTTATTCATGTGCTCGGGTCTTTTTTTATCCTGGACTTAAATTATCCTCGGAAGAGGATAGTCTGAGCGTGTTTTTTTTTTCCCTCTCCCTACCCAGCGTTTTTCCTTTCTGAATTCTGATTGTAATTTCCCCATTGCGGGACAAATAAAGGATATCTTAAGTGATCATTTTTCTAGACCTCTCGCTCTCGTCATGTTTGTTCTGATTCTCTGGGTTCTACGTTTTTGAAAGTATAGTCGTAGTTTTGTTATTCGTTCTTGCTCCACGTGAATTGGAATTTTGGCATTTGTTTGGTAGTTTCGGGTGAATTTCTTCCTTGCCTTTTGCAAGGGCTTTTGGTTTGAGTATTACTTTCCCTGGCCATTATTTGAGCATAGATTTCTGTTTCTACTTTGTCAGTGCATTTTGTGTGAATAAATATTTATGTTACGGAGTTTTGTCTGGTGTCTACCATTCAGGGATTTCTAAAACATTATTCGGTTCGTTTCCAACTGTGATAGCATGCTAATCAGACACCTGCTACCAACTAGACTCCGCAATCCCCCAAGCCTGAGCGCCATCCCGTTCCTGGTACTGCATGGTCTATTAAATAACCTATGCAACTGGGAGGAGGACGCTTAGGACTGGAAGAGAGACAGTGCCGGCTCCAAGTACAAGCCTGCTCGACGCGGCCTCCACACCCATCACACCCATCCACTTATGTGGGCAACTGTAATTCGGACACCAACACCAGCACCGATCATGGACAGGTTAAAGCTGAGTCTGGGTCTTGCACACTCGAGAGGATTGAGCGGGAGGAATAAATTTTTGGACAGTTTTACAAAATAATTTGGATGTCCAGTCAAAGATTGAAAGGAGGTCAAGTGTGCTCGCAATTTGAATGGGCGATTCTTGGTGGAAGCAAAACAGATCACGGGTCCATTATTGTTCAAGATATCAGGTAACCATGTCAAATATAGCCATTCTTCTGCCCTAATAGCCGTCTATACTATCCCTTCCCGAGCCACACCATTAGTTCTCGCGTTACCTTGGTTACAAGCTCATCACGTGGGCTCGCCCTGCTATTGAGAACTGAAGCCCATTTTGTGACACGCGCTGCCTACAGTTGGCATTAGGGGATACAGGGCTTCTTCTTGATGAATCCATCTGTTTAGACAAAGTTCCAAGTATCTACCACAACCGTCGCCAAGTATTCAGTAAAGACTGCGCTCAATCATTGCCTATGTACCGACCTTGTGATTGTGCCCTAGATTTACTGCCGAATGCCCCATTGCCAAGTTCTCAATGCTACCAGGTATCTCAACCTCAACAGAATGCGCTAACGGAGTAAATCTACAATTCATTCACTGCAGGTTTAATTCCTCCATCCAAGTCGCCTGTAGGTGAGGGGGTAAGCAGGGGTCTTCTTTATAGAGAAGAAAGATAAGTCATTACTCCCTTGCATGGATTACTGTGGCCTCAATGACATCACAATTAAGAAGAAACGCCCACTTCCCTAACCACACTCTGCCTTTGCAACACTACAGTCAGCGATCATATAGTCCAAATTAGATCTCTTCAGCGCTGATCATTTGGTCAGGATTCAAGAAGGGTGTAGAGCAGGGGTGCCCATTAGGTAGATCCTGATCTACCGGTAGATCTAAGACAGGTCCCAAGTAGATCCGAGGAGTGTCGAGGAGAAAACAAACAAACATTTGCGTGTGTTTGACCATGTTAGTAATATATTTTGTGTGTTAATATACACTGCACACTAATTATCATTCTCATTTTCACAAAAAAACATTTAACAAATAAAATAAAGCAGGTAAATCTTAAATTTACGGTGGCACGTGATTACGTCACCGGAAGTTGTTAGCGCTCAGCAGTTTGCAATTGCAGCAGAAGAACAGTCTTTTATCGTCATGATTCTCATTCAGAGTTTGCTTCGTGTACAATTCATCGAGGGCACGAGCAAAGAATAGGAATCTTGGAGGGCCCAGGAAAGCACTTTAAAACGGTATGTGTGAGCTACGATAGTTAACAGGCTGCAAAAGTGCGTGGCATGCCTCCGTTTCAGGCTGTTTCTCATCATGGCGTACGCGCGTGTGTGCGCATGCCGGTAAGGGTAGATCCCGGGATGTTAGTTGATCGAAAAGTAGATTTTTGGCCCAAAAAGTTTGGGCACCCCTGAGCAATGGTCCTCAACAAGAAATGCTGTCGGTCCACTTTTTATTTATTTATTTTTTTATAAGACCAAGGTCCGGTCCGATGCACGGCGTTCATGGGGAGCAGGGCTATATGCCAATTTAGTATGGTCAAGCCAAGCTTATACAAATCAACACTCCTCACAACCAACCAATAATGGGGTGCATGAAAATAACAATTATTCACTTTGCCAGTACACAGCAAATAATGACGGGTGTTGTGTCGAGGCAGAGGAACTCTTTTATTTTGTTAAGTTGTGCCTGCTTAATAATAAAAATAACCCTTTTAGGGAATTAAGACATTTTTACTTTAACTTTGTTAAACAGTGGTTGTCTTTTTCCCTTTTCCCCTTAATTTAACAAAAGCAAAACAAAATACTCATTTTACCAAAATAAATAATAAACATGAAAACAAAAATATCTTCATTTGTACAATTCCCCTTTTCACATCCCCTCTGAAATCCCTGAAAAATATATCAGAAGAGGAGTTTTTAAATACTGACACAAGGTTATTGTGTATGTTAAATCGCTCCATGTACAGCACTTTGTATGCAGCGATGGCTGTTTGAAAGTGCTCTATAAATACTGTTGACTTGACTTGACAAGGGAGCACAGGAATGTGCAGTGATGTTCTTCCACTAAAGGTGAATGCAATGTCTGAGGCATGCAAATATTATTTGAGGACGCTATTGTGATGTTCATTTACCGTGTTGCGATGTTCTGCTGTTATACAGCTGCAAAGATCCCCGGGTAGACGGGAGCAAAACTGCACACAATCGAAACCTCCCGCGATTCGTCCTGTCTAATTGTCTGTGTGCGCCTCTCCCGTGCTGAGGCTGTGAGCACACTGTGGCGTCGCGCATGCATCTGTTTCCTGACACAATCATTCATTTGAATGCGTGACGCTTATGTATTGGCACACCTTAAGTTCAGAGGAGCCAATCAGCGCATCGTTATCACCGACATGCCCTGCTCAGCCTGCTCGTCTCCAGTTCGTCAAACATTATACACATACAGTCGCGCTGCTGCGTCCTCTGCAATACATCTGTTCGTGCACGCAAATAATACAACGGATCATTCTAACAAGCGAACGCGGTAATGCACAGATTATAGTCCAAAAATAGAAAATGTATAACGTTAAAATCACTTTATAATTTATTATTTTATACAATTTGCCGAGGGTCCGGGCAGAGGAGGTCCGGACAGAGGAGGTCGGCGGTCCGGTCGTGGATCGCGGTCCGGCAGTTGAGGAAGACGGGTGTAGAGGAGGGGGAGCTGTCTATTTTCTTTTGGCCCTCCTTGGACACAGGTTCTTTTATCTCTCTATAAGGTGGAAGAAGACCCAACAGCACGTCGTCTTTTCTTCAGTTTATCACAACGCAACACGAATCGATTCGGACTCCTGTGAGTCTCAGATCTCATCAGGAAGCGTAGAAAAAATACAGTCATGAGAATATATAGGGACAATATGGTAATGAGGGGCGGGCAGTTACACCCCATGCAAATCCTGGAAACAAAGGAATGTACATGTTGTCTGACTCGGTGTAGCTGGAAAAAGTTGGGAGTGGTGATTGTCTATTGTCTATTGTCTTCGGTCTGATCTTTGATGTGATGGCAGGAACACAGATGCTCGAGATAACAGTTACTCTTTTGATGTCAAACATGTCCTCTGGAGGGTGCCCTAAAGGTAGTGGGGGTTGAGGGGCACTGAAGGTGATTATAATCAAAGTGAGCAGTAAATACCTCCAACAGCATTCTTTGTTTTCGTGTTTGAACAAAACCAACAACAGATAGGGGCTAAATAAAGTCACAGTACGGAATAAATTCCTTAACAAAGGGGGTGAGTGGAAAAACACCTTTAAAACAACCTTGGGTCACTTCGAATAACTAGTCATGCCATTTGTTTTTACCAATGCTCCAGCCGTTGTTCAGAACTTGATTAATGATGTTCTAAGAGATTTTTGAATAGATTTTGTTTTGTATACCTGAATGACATTTTGATTTTTTTCATGGACACTCGAAGAAAACCAACACCATGTCAGAATTATCTTTCGTCTTTTAGAGCAGTGTTTTTCAAACCCTGTGAGATATTGTCAGGTGTGCTGTGGGAAATCATACAATATGTACAGTATGCCTGAAAGAGCCATGTAGTACTCTTCCATACCGGTCGGGGGCCGCAGCATCTTGGTAAATGACTTATGCTTCGAGACAAGCGAGGTTACCGACGTGAGGCAATACAACGAAAGGTATCTTTCATTTGGATTTACGTTTACTGGCGATGCAATGGCACCAGTGTTCCCTCTAAACTGCGCACTGGTCGCACACTCTCAGCGCACAAGAAAACCGAGCCAGCACAGTGATCGCACTGCAAAAAAAGATATACAGTATACAGTATTTTCACGACCATTCGGCGCACCGTGTTGTTGGGTGCAGTCTCAGTCAGGGGTGCTATTTCTGTATTTGACACATACACAAAACGCACTGTATTATTGGGCGCAGCCAGGCATGGAAAAACATACGCCATCTTAAACATATGCCATGCATGCACGCACGCTAAAAACACGTTTTTAAAAAGGCAACTTTATTTCGCCATTTTACAATGGACTCGTGCGACTATGTACCTGCTAGGGGCGTGCCTTTAGTGTTCTCTTACACGCCCACCCTTCACTCATTGGCGAGTGGTACCTGCTAGGGGTGTGCCTTTAGCGTCCTCTTACACGCCCACCCTTCACTCATTGGCGGACTTCCGCATGCCTATCGTCACTCACTCCGCCTTTTCTCTATATAAACAGCGTGTCGGGCCGAGGTGCTCTCAGTCAGGCTTTGGAACTCAGCGCATAGCCCATGGTGGGCTAACTACGGCCCGCGGGCCGGATCCGGCCCGTCAGTCTTTTTAATCCGGCCCGCCGAAGATTGGTGCACAAATAAGATTTGAATGCATTCATTTCGTTTGGACTTGTAAAGACAGGTATTTCAATACCAGGTGGCGGAGTTACTTCAAGTTGCAGAGCACAAGGAGGGAGGGGAAGACGAAGAAAGAGGGGGAGAGTAATGACCATGGAAGGGAAAGTGATATGTATCTGATTAAACGAAGCGGGTAACAAAGTAACAGTTTGAAGATAAAGTGGAGCCAAGGTAGGTGAAATGTTCCACTAGGTTTAGTGGAGTGCCATTAATGTGAAAGGTGGGGGATGTGGAAGTTGGGGTAGTGAGTAGGAACATGACCTCAGTTTTTTTAATGTTGATCTGAAGACCAAATGATTGGTACAGATTGGAAATGGTGTCTAGGGTGTGCTGCATCGAGTTTGAACTGTGAGCTAGTATAGCGAAGTCATCGGCATACTGAAGCTCACAGATCTGACAGATTTTTGTCTTTGAGTGAGCCTGGAGCCGTCTGATGTTGAAGAGGCTTCCGTCTAGGTGGTACTCCATATGGACACCGTCTTCATGTCCCATGCCACGGTGGAAGAGGCACGTGGTGGCAGAGAGGAGGATGTTAAAAAGCACTGGAGCCAAGACACAGCCCTGCTTCACCCCAACTTTCACCTTGAAGAGCTCTGACTGGAGTCCTCCGATGAGCGCTCTGGCTTGCATCACATCATACAGCTGCTGGAGGATACAGAGAAACTTGGGTGGCACCCCAAGTTTGGAGAGGTGTTTCCAGAGCAATTCACGGTTGAGGGTGTCAAAGGCTTTGCTGAAATCGATGAAGGCTATGTACAGGTCCTTGTGATGTTCTCTGCTTTTCTCCATTAGCTGTCTTAAAACAAAGATCATGTCAATGGTGGATCTACTCTTCCGGTAGCCACACTGAGTTTCTGGAAGCACACCTTCTGAGATGTGCTTGACCAGCCTGCTGAGCAGGACTTTGGCCAAGATCTTTCCTGCGGTGGAGAGGAGAGAGATTCCTCGGCTATTCCCACAGGCTGCTTTGTCCCCTTTCTGCTTATAAATAACAACAATGTTAGAATCCTTCCAATCCTGCGGGACGGTCCCATGTTCCCAGATGTTTTGAATCAGGAGGTGCAGTCGGCGCGTGAGGAGATAACCTCCGTGTTTGAAAACCTCTGCAGGGATGCCATCAGGTCCAGCGCTTTTGTTGTTCTTTAGGCCCGCATTGGCTTGCTGGGTTTCAGAATAGGATGGTGGGGTGTCGAGGCTCATGATTGTTGGCAGGTCTGGGAGATTGTCCAGAATGTGTGGGTTGACAGGGTTGGTATGGTTGAGAAGATTTTCAAAGTGGTTTGCCCAACGGGCAAGGATCTCATGGTGGTCCTTGAGGAGTGCAGAGCCATCAGCTGATCGGACTGGAGCAATTGCCCGCTTCCTGGGGACCATACAGTGCTTTGATGGCATTGTAGAGGCCTTGGGTGTTGTTACAGTCTGCCAGGTTTTGGATCTCATTTGCCTTCTGCACCCACCAGGTGTCCTCCATGATACGGAGTGCTTGCTGGATCACTGTTCTAACTGCAGAAAAATTGGCTTTACGGGTGAGAGATGTAGGGCAGGACAGGAGAGCTTTATGCTTTGCTTTCAAAAGTGTATGTATCTCGGTTGAGTTGCAGTCAAACCAATCCTGGTGGTGTCTCCTTGACTGGCCAAGCACCTCCGAAGCTGTGCTCTGGATAGCCTGGTGCAGAGCTGGCCAGTCACCTGATTCCTCCGGGATGTTGTCAAGGTTTTCAGCAAGGAGTCGCCGGAGGTTGGCTCTGTTGGTTGGGTTGTTCAATGCTGCACAGTTGAGACTTTTGTTGGGAGCTGTCCTTGGATGACGGGGTTGAATGCTCATGAGGAGTTTGGATCTGACCATGAGATGGTCAGTCCAACACTCAGCTCTGCGCATGACACGGGTGATGAGGACATCCCGTATGTCCTTTTGACGGACAATCACATAGTCCAGGAGATGCCAGTTTTTAGAGCCGGGGTGCTGCCAGGTGGTCTTAAACCTGTTCTTCATTTGGAAAATGGTGTTAGTGATGACCAACTGATGTTCTGCGCAGAGGGAGAGGAGCCGAAGACCGTTGTTGTTCATTTTTCCCACTCCATGCTGGCCAATAACTTTATTCCATACCAGGTGTTCCGTGCCCACCCTAGCATTGAAATCTCCCATGACTATGAGCTTGTCCGTAGCCGGTGTTTGCTGCAGGATGGTGTCCTGAGCTCTGTAGAGATCCTCCTTTATATTGTGCTCGGCATTCAGAGTTGGTGCGTAGGCACTGATGAGTGTGGCGAAGCGTCCCTTTGCCAGGGGAATGTGCCATGTCATCAGCCTTTCATTGATGCCGGTGGGGGATTCTGGGATGCGCTTCAGCAGTTGGGACTTCACAGCAAAGCCAACTCCATGGTTTCGACGAGTGCCTTCAGGGACTCCTTTCCAGAAGAAGGTATACCCTGCACCAACTTCTGTCAGGGAGTCCTCTCCATGTATCCTGGTCTCGCTGAGAGCTACGATATCGATGTTATACCTTGCGAGCTCTGTGGCCACAAGTGCTGTCCTCAGGTGGGGCCTGTCAGGAGTTTCAGCCAGGTCCAGCAGTGTGCAGACGTTCCACGAAGCTATTCATGGATATTTTCTATTTTGTTTATTATCCTTTCGACCACAAGGGGGATGCTCCGACGATTGCAGTTTACCGTCTGGAGTGTGGAGAGCAGAGTACACACAGACGAAGAACCATCCACGCTCACACTAACTCGTAGGGACAATTTCGAGTGTTCAATTCACCTTCCATGCATGTTTTTGGAGTGTTAGAGGAAGTCAGAGTGCCCGAGGGGAGCCCACGCGGGCAAGGGGAGAGCGTGCAGGTTCCGCACGGGGGGGCCGGAGCTGGAGTCGAGCCCTGCACCTTTGCACTGTGAGGCCGACGCTCAAACCAGTCATCCAACCGTGTCACCCAAAATTTGACCTCTATACAGTAAAATTCAAGGCAATTAATAATAATTTTAAAAAGTAAAATTAAACTTCAGCAAGGTGGCCCGGTGGCCCAGTGGTTAGTGTGTCAAACTCACAATGCAGAAGTCCTGGTTTCAACTCCAGCTCCGGCCTCCTTGTGTGGAGTTTGTGTGTTCTTTTTTTCTTCCAAGATGGCGCCCGAGTAGGCAGTCTTTGGCAAGTGCTCTTCAAGAGCCTTGCTTTTTTGTTATTTTTTGTTGTTTTTGTCTTTTTGTTTTCTCACATGTTGTTTGTTGTTTCATCGTGTGGACCTGATGTGGACTGTTTTCAGCGTTTTTGGACCACGACATTCGTCAAAGGAGAAGTATCTGTGCTTGGTGGTTGAGCTTTCACGGCAGCACGCCTGTACCAGCACAGATTTTGATTGGGAGGAATATCGATGCCATTGACTGTCGGTGCTGGACATACCTGGGGCGCTGGTATTTTTCGGTGCTGGACATACCTGGGGCGCTTGTGTTTTTTCACGACCCCGTTTTGTTCAGTGGAGATGTCGGCGCTGTTGGACAGTCGGCGTTGGTGCGGCTGGATGGATGGCTGCTGAAGTTGAGGATGAGGAGAGAGGTCGCTGCTTAGAATTGAAATGGATTTCCATGGGACAGGAGAAGTGAATCAATCTCTTTTTTCGTCAATGGATGCTACAGCTTCTTGATGTCTTTGAAACTTGGCTTGTAGCCAACGTGTGCACATTTTGAGCATGACATCTCTGATCCACTGGTTAAAGGACACTTTGATTCTATCCTCTTTCATCTCAAACTGCTTCAAACAACAAAGCGTGTGACGGAAAAGTGGTTAGGACTGCACGATTGTCTGTGTTTTATGTTATGTGTTGTGTTTATTATTTTACTTTATGCTAACTGTTTTGTTAAGCGCTTTGTTACAGCTGCCGCTGTTGTGAAAGCGCGATATAAATCAGCTTGTATTGTATTGTATGTATTATATTGTATTGTATGATTTGGTTTGGGACCAACAGGTGGCACTGTAGGGCTACCCCTGCAGCTGCACACTTGTTGGTTATGTAATTGTTAGCTGTATAAAAGGAATCCCGCCCGAACACTCAGTGTCGGGTCATTGTTGCTTTTTGCTGCTCTCATGTTTGTTTGTGGCTGTTGGTATGCTACTGTCATGTTTGTTTCAGTCATGTTTTGGTCATGTTTTTGTTATTGAGAGTTTTTAGTTTCTACCATGGTTTTACTTTGGATTCGTTTTGTTTTTATGACTTTGTTTTGATTTAGTTTTCTGTGTTTTATCAATACACTTCTTCAAATACACCCTACTCCTCTCTCCTGCCTGCTTTTTGGGGTCGAACACCACCACGCAACGTGACAGAATGACCCGACCACCTGGACCCCGCAGGTACTAAGGACTAGTCCCTATTCCACCATGTGCCTGGCGGAGCGCGTCTGCGGCCAACACCCGTTCCCCTTCAGGCAGCACTGGTGATGCGGCTGTCCCATGTCCCCCCTTCAGGCAACGCAGGTGATGCGGCTGTCCCATGTTCCCCTTTCAGGCAGCGCAGGTTAAGCGGCTGTTCCATGTTTTCGTCCCGTCAAGCCACATCTACGGTAGGCCGAGCCGCGTCCGCGTTGAGCCGAGCCTCGTCACGTGTCTGTTTGAGTTGAGTCCGTCCACGAGGAGCCGTGCCACGTCCATGCTCACGTCCATGCCCACGTCAGGCCGAGCCCTTGTTCACGGTCAGGCTATCCCATGCCCCCCGCTACGTCGAGCTCTGTTCACGTCAAGCCACGCCCAGCCAAAGGATTGCCGTCGCTTCTTTTGTCCTGTTCCTTGGCGAGCCTTTGGACAATTTTAGGACATCTGTGATCCGTCCCTTGAGGGAGGGGTACTGTCATGATTTGGTTTGGGACCAACAGGTGGCACTGTCGGGCTCCCCCTGCAGCTGCACAACTTTTGGTCGTTATGTAATTATTAGTTGTGTAAAAGGACTCCCGCCAGTACACTCAGTGTTGGGTCATTGTGTTTGCTCTTGGCTACTGTCATGTTTGTTTGTTGCTTTTTGCTTGTTGCTTGCAGCTCTCATGTTTTTGTTCCTGTGAGTTTTTTGCCACAGTCATGGTTTTGTTTGATGTCTTTGGACTGCGTTTGTTTTGGATTTAGTTTTCTCTGTTTAAACACAACTTGTCAAGTTCAGCCTGCTCCTCCCTCTTGCCTGCTTTTTGTGGTCCACCACCACCTCGCGATGTGACAATTTCCTCCTCCCACCCTTTGCGGTCGACTTGGGACCAGTCTGCTGGCTCCCAGTCGATTGCAATTTACATATTGGGCACCCTCACTGACTAGCTTCGCGCCATTATTTGCGCATGAGTGGTGATTCAGTCATCTGATTGGTTGCCCTGTATGCCAATCAAGTAACGGGATTGATGATAGGCTGACGTAGTACGTTATGTGTATTTAGCGCCGTTGTTTGAATGGCATTGCCACCGCTGAGGCGTTTTCGACGCTTGTCGTGTGAAAGACGACAGCCGCCAGGTGGCCGCCCCTAATATGCTGTGTGATTTAGTGAGTGACAGGTGTCCAGCCAATCACACGATACGATGCAATGACGCTATGCAGCCAATCACGGCATTGACAGTACTTGCGCACATTCTCTGCTCCATAACAATAACAGTGCGGTGGCGATAAGTGACACTAATGCCGCTAATGTTAATCCTTTAACATGGTGAAATGACCGGGCAGTGATCGTGATACGTTGACTCCCCAAACTAAAATAAGAATGAACTGCGGTTCTTTTAAGTTGGAATGGCTGCCGTAGTATGTGAACAAGCAGTGAAACTGGTGGGATATTTTCTTTTTCCGAAGCAGAAAGGTCTGCTCTGCAAAACATGCTGTAAAGCATAAGCTGTAAGCACAATTTCCAAAGAAAAATGCGGACGAAATGGAAGCTGCACTACCTCACATTCAGCAGAAAAGTAATTTGAATGATGTTGGAATTCTAGAAAGACTTAAGATGGGAAAAGGGATTGGTACAATCTTGCGAGAGAGCGCAAACGACCCGGAGAAAAAGAACCGGCTGTCACACAGAAAAAAAATCCGACCCAGAGCAAGTTAAAGTTCTAATTGACTATATTTTACTTGCCATTAAAACAAATCCACCAAATATTGGATTAATGTTGATTTGAGTCCTTTTCAAAGTGTTATAATTAATTCATTCATTTTCCGAACCGCTTTATCCTCACTAGGGTCACGGGGGGGTGCTGGAGCCTATCCCAGCTCTCTTCGGGCAGTAGGCGGGGGATACCCTGAATCGGTTGCCAGCCAATCGCAGGGCACACAGAGACGAACAACCATCCACGCCCACACTCACACCTATGGACAATTTAGATTTAGAGTGTTCAATCAGTCTGCCATTCATGTTTTTGGAATGTGGGAGGAAACCGGAGTACCTGGAGAAAACCCACCCAAGCCCACGGAAAACATGCAAACTCCACACAGGGAGGTTGGAGCTGGAATGGCACCCCGTACCTCTGCAGTGTGTAGTTGACGTGCTAACCATAGGACTACCAGGCCGCCATGTGTTATAATATTGCGTTAATTTTCAATGTTAGAAAACCACTTCTATGAACAATATAGCACTTAGTTGTTAAAATAAACTTTTTTTCACATTTTCAGGTCAAGGCACATGCATCCCGTTGGTTGGTTAGCATTCTGAAGACAGATTCACGTGTAAACACAGACGTGCTGTTGTTTACTGTGTCTTTAATAGTTCTGATAGATAACTGGTGATAAATTACTGGTGGAAAATAATTCATTACCATCAACATTTTCAAAAGCATCCGGATGATCTCTAAATATTGAAAAAAGTGAACAACTTCCGCTTCATACTGACACATCTGTTGCTTCAATGGAAGTTACCGGTACATCTGCAACAAAATACCTTGGATTAACAAAATCAAAGAATGTTTGTAGAAGAGAAGACATAAATATTGCTCACCATATACTGTACTAGGCATGAAAAAGTCATTTCATCGTTCACCTTACTATTTTTGGCAGAATGACATCAAAAGTGGAAGGTATTTCCAAACTGATTCACCCTCGTCATTCTCTGTAGATGTATATCCGAAATATTAAACAATGGATTCTAACCAATACATGGCAGGCTTGGTAACAAGGCACAGGTACAGCCCCTGAAGAGGCGCACCCTCCACTCCAGCTGGTGCTGAAAATAAAAAAGACAGAGCAAAACCATGACAATAACAACGGTGGTATTAAAGCTCCAGAATTTGAATCTATGATTCATACATTAAGAGGGAGTTGGATCAAAGCTTGTCTGTCGCAGCCCAACTCCATTTCGTTCCACATTCCAAGGTTTTGTTTTAGAAGATTAAATATAAATAAATATTCTGAAATGTGGTGTTGAAGTATACAGAATCCCTATTAAATTCATTCATTCATTCATTCATCTTCCGTACCGCTTGATCCTCACTAGGGTCGCGGGGGGTGCTGGAGCCCATCCCAGCCGTCTCCGGGCAGTAGGCGGGGACACCCTGAATCGGTTGCCAGCCAATCGCAGGGCACACAGAAACAAACAACCATTCGCACTCACACTCACACCTAGGGACAATTTAGAGTGTTCAATCAGCCTGCCACGCATGTTTTTGGAATGTGGGAGGAAACCGGAGCACCCGGAGAAAACCCACGCAGGCCCGGGGAGAACATGCAAACTCCACACAGGGAGGCCGGAGCTGGAATCGAACCCGGTACCTCTGCACTGTGAAGCCGACGTGCTAACCACTGGACTACCGGGCCGGTTGAATTGTTCTGAAAGACTAAAACAAAATATGTAACGTCATGCCTTTGATTCATTTAATTCAGTTTCTTGTATGTACAATGATGCTTCAAGAGTATTTCCAAGACTGCTGATTGAAGAGTGTATTTTCTCTGATGAAAAATGTGATAAAGAGTTCATTGCTAAGGCCAAAATATTTCATGATTATGGTAGAGGGACAATTCGGCAAGGTTCAAATGTTGCAAAGTCAGATACTATAAAAAAAAGACCCGTTTTGCCTTAAGTCAAACACACACATTTTAAAATAATCAATAAAATCTGTCCTGTGGCAAAATTTATTAAGAAAAGGTTTACATTTGACAGAGAGCTGTTCCTTCTGCCATAATCATGATGAAACTCTGGATCATTTGCTTGTTCTTCGCTTTTGGTCTGATATTTAAAAAATGGTTGTTATGTAAAATTAATAATTTTCCACAGTTTGAATTATGTAATTTTATAGTTATTTTCTTTATGGATGTCTGTCTTTGAGTGTGTCACGTTGTATGCGAAGTGATAGGATAATTGCTTCGTGCACAACAAAAATAAGGAAGTGGATCCCCGAAATGCAGACACCAAACAAGGTCTCCGTAGCAAAAGGGTTTAATATACAAAAATTCGTACAGACAAAATAGTAACATAAAGTGGTGGTCAAAACAAGGTCCAGAGGGCACAAAAAAAACGAATAACAAAAAGCGCTTGCACAAAAGGCAAGGGGGAAAATAAGAATCGCGAAGGCAAACAAAGAACAATGTAACCACTACACGCAAGCGAGAGCCAAATCACAAACAAAGAACCATACTTACAAAATACTGAGCACCGAGAGTTCAAAAAGCGAAACACGACGAGGTCTGTAGTAATAGCAGTCAATGAGCAAGGAAGTAGCAAGGCGAAATACAATACTCCAGCGATATGTGCATGTCAGAGGGCTCCTTAAATACAGACTGAGACTAATCATAAATTGGCAGCAGGTGTGCACCAAAAGTCCGCTGATGCCACCTGCTGGCCAGACTGAAACATAACCGTGACCGTACCCCCCCTCAACGGACGCCTCCTGGCGGACCACCCGGCTTCGATGGGTGCGCAGCGTGGAAAGCGCGGAGAAGGGACGGGTCCAAGATCCAGTAGCGGGGGACCCATTGCCGATCCTCCGGGTCGTAGCCCTCCCAGTCGACCAGGTACTGGAACCCCTTTCCCCTGCGCCGAGAGTCCAAAATTTCCCGCACCGTGTACACCGGGTCACCATCGATAATCCGTGGAGGAGGAGGCGAGGTGGGAGGCGGAGCCAAGGGAATGGTGGCCACCGGCTGAAGCAGGGAGACGTGGAAGACTGGGTGGACCTTCATGGTGGGCGGCAACCGGAGCTTGACGGAGACGGGGCTGATGATCGAGTCCACCACGAACGGTCCCGTGAAGCGGGGCCCCAACTTGCTCGAAGTGCCGGCCAGACGCAGATCCCTCGTCGACAGCCACACTTCCTGGCCCACCTGATAGGCCGGCGCCGGGCGACGACGACGATCTGCGATCATCCGGTTCCTGGAGGCGGTGCGAGACAACGCGGCCCTGGTCTCTTTCCACATGCGATGAGCCCGTCTCAGATGACGCTGCACAGACGGCACTTCCACCTGCCCTTCTTGTGATGGAAAAAGCGGCGGCTGATAGCCATAGGCAGACATGAAAGGAGACCGACCTGTGGCTGACGAGACGAGAGTGTTATGGGCATATTCCACCCAGGGCAGGTGAACAGACCATGATGAGGGACGATGGAGACACACGCAACGCAGAGCCACCTCCAGGTCCTGGTTCATGCGCTCAGTCTGTCCGTTGGACTGCGGGTGGTAGCCCTACGAGAGACTTGCCGTGGCTCCCAGGGCTAGACAGAACCGCTTCCACACCCTGGAGACAAATTGGGGTCCCCGGTCCGACGCAATGTCCACGGGAATCCCATGGAGCCGGAAGACATGGCGAACGAGAAGGTCAGCGGTCTCCAAGGCAGACGGTAACTTTGACAAGGGAACAAAATGAGCAGTTTTAGAGAAGCGGTCCACAATGGTAAGAATAACGGACTTTCCCCGGGAAGGAGGGAGGCCAGTGACAAAGTCCATGGAGATGTGGGACCAGGGTCGAGGTGGAACGGGAAGGGGTTGAAGCAACCCTGCCGGAGGCTGGTGAGAGGCCTAATACAGGCACAGGTGGAGCAGGCCTTGACGAAATCCAGAACGTCCTTCCGCAGCTCCGGCCACCAAAACCGCTGAGAGACAAGATGCCGGGTCCGATTCATCCCAGGATGGCAAGCCACCTTTGACGAGTGCCCCCACTGCAACACCTCTGAACGCAGAGGTGGGGGTACAAAGAGTTTACCAGCAGGACAGCCAGCCGGGGCTTGGGTTCCGTCTTGGGCCTCTTGGACCTTACGCTCAATCTCCCACCTCAGCGCCCCCAGGATGCAGTGGTCCGGAAGAATGCTCCCTGGTTCGCTGCTCCTCTCAGCGGGGTCATGGATACGTGCCAGGGCATCTGGTCTTATGTTCTTGGACCCTGGATAATAGGTGAGTGTAAAGTTGTAGCGCGTAAGTAGTAGGGCCCACTGGGCTTGACGTGAGTTCAGTCTCTTCGCAGAGCGAATGTATGCGAGGTTCTTGTGGTCGGTGTACACAGTGAAGGGTTCCTTAGTCCCCTCGAGCCAGTGCCTCCACTCTTGTAGAGCTGAAACGACGGCCAGTAATTCACGATTTCCCACATCATAGTTGGTCTCCGCGGGACTGAGACGACGAGAGAAGAAGGCGCAAGGGTGGAGTCTCTGGTCGACTGGGGAACGCTGCGACAATACCGTCCCCACCTCTACCACAAAAGGAACTTCGGGGTTAGGATGTTGCAAAACAGGGGGGTTAGTGAAAGCCTTTAATTCGCTAAACGAATTGTCGGCATCCGAGTCCCACCTAAAGGGGACCTTGACTGATGTCAACCGGGTTAACGGAAGGGCTCTCTGGCTATAGTTCCTGATGAATCGTCGGTAGAAATTGGCGAAACCCAAGAAACGTTGTAGCTGTTTCCTAGTGGTGGGTGTAGGCCACTCTACCACCCCTTAGTCTTGGCGGAATCCGCTCTCAGCTGACCCTTCTCTATGACAAAACCAAGAAACGAAACTGACTCCACATGAAACTCGCATTTCTCTGCTTTAACGAAGAGTCGATTCTCCAAGAGACGCTGCAAGACTAGTCTGACGTGGTGTTGGTGCTCTTTAAGCCTACGAGAAAAAATCAATGTCATCCAGATAAAGCAAAACACGTTCAGTAAATCTCTCAAAACGTCATTAATAAGACTCTGAAAGACTGCGGGTGCGTTGGTCAACCCGAAAGGCATGACCAAATACTCAAAATGTCCCAGTGGGGTCTTGAATGCAGTTTTCCATGCATCTCCCTCTCGTATGCGGACTAAATGGTAGGCACTACGTAGATCAAGTTTTGTGAAGATGCTTGCAGATTGGAGAGGGGCAAACGCGGAATCTAATAGCGGAAGTGGATATTTATTCTTTATGGTGATTTCATTAAGTCCCCGATAGTCTACACACGGACGTAATGACTTGTCTTTCTTTTCTATGAAAAAGAATCCAGCCCCAAAGGAGATCTAGATGGTCTAATAAGGCCAGCGGCGAGGGAGCCGTCAATGTACTCCCTCAATGCTTCTTGTTCCTTGTGGGAAACTTGATACAAACGAGAACCTGGAAGGGGGGTATTAGCGAGTAAGTCGATGGCACAATCGTACGGCCGGTGAGGCGGCAAAGACTGAGCACGGTCCTTACTAAACACTTGTCGCAAATCATGATAGATGCTCGGGACTTTATCTAAACAAATAGATTCCAGCGGGTCGTTACGAGGCCCACATGTCCTCCTACCAGCTGCAGGGGCTCCTCCTCTGCGTCGGCTGGGCTGGAACTCGAATGACGCTCGGGTCCGGATGGTCGCCTGGACTCGTGTTCAGCCGGCCGACTAGCCGCACGTCGGGGTTGAAAACGGGTAGTTCCTTGTTCGTGCATGCGTTCCCTCTCACGCTCCCGCAAGCGGTTGTCCATGACGAGGGCCAGACTGATGAGCTCCTCCAGGTTGGTGCTATCATCGCGGGTAGCCAGTTCATCCTTTAAAGCAACACTTAACCCGCGGCGAAACAAACAACACGGCGCGCGGTCCCCGTAACCACTACGGGCTGCCAAAATGCGAAACGAAATAGAGTATTCGGCCACTGATTGCTTTCCTTGCCGATACTCTAGTAACCGACCTTCGGCCTCTCTTCCCATCACTGGATGGTGGAAGACCAGTCGAAACGCTGCCACAAAATCAGGGAAGGAAGACCGAAGGCCGGGTTTAGCATTGCTCACTTCCAACGCCCATGACGCCGCCTGAACAGTCAATAGACTCATTATGAACGCCACCTTGGTTTTACCCTTGGCATAGCTGTAAGGTTGTTGGTCGAATACCAACGAGCATTGGTGAAGAAATTGTTCACAGAGCCCAAGTTCTCCACCATAACGCGGTGGGTGTGGGATATCGGGTTCCCGCTCCACCGGTGAACCCAAAATTTCGAGTCGATGGGCCAGCAGGGAGACCGTGCCCCGGAGTTCCGCGAGCGCTTGTTCCTGCTGACCCACCAGTTGTCCTTGGCTGGTCAAGGCGGTTATAATCTTGTTGAGGTCTGCGGGATCCATGTTGGCTGGAGTATTCTGTCACGTTGTACGCGAAGCGATAGGATAATTGCTTCGTGCACAACAAAAATAAGGAAGTGGATCCCCGAAATGCAGACACCAAACAAGGTCTCCGTAGCAAAAGGGTTTAATATACAAAAATTTGCACCGACAAAGTAGTAACATAAAGTGCTGGTCAAAACAAGGACCAGAGGGCACAAAAAACGAATAACAAAAAGCGCTTGCACAAAAGGCAAGGGGGAAAATAAGAATCGCGAAGGCAAACAAAGAACAATGTAACCACTACACGCAAGCGAGAGCCAAATCACAAACAAAGAACCATTCATTCATTCATCTTCAGAGCCGCTTGATCCTCACTAGGGTTGCGGGGGGTGCTGGAGCCTATCCCAGCCGTCTTCGGGCAGTAGGCGGGGGACACCCTGAATCGGTTGCCAGCCAATCGCAGGGCACACAGAAACGAACAACCATTCGCACTCACACTCACACCTAGGGACAATTTAGAGTGTTCCATACTTACAAAATACTGAGCACCGAGAGTTCAAAAAGCGAAACACAACGAGGTCTGTAGCAATAGCAGTCAATGAGCAAGGAAGTAGCAAGGCGAAATACAATACTCCAGCGATATGTGCATGTCAGAGGGCTCCTTAAATACAGACTGAGACTAATCATAAATTTATTTCTTTTATATATTTAGTGTTCATATTGTTACCAAAGTTGTATTTTCCCCGTGTTTATATTTTCAATGTAACAAAAATTATTGTAAAAGTTATTTAATCCTAATTCAAATATATATTTCTTAAATGTTCTCTTTTTATAGAAATCATTTTTAAAGACAATGCCAAATATTAGACGAGAGGGCACTTCAGACGTAACTTATAGTTTTGCGAAACTGCAGCACTGTTTGTGCAGGCTTGACGAGTATTGTCCCATAGTTGTTGCCGTAGTTAGTGATCAGAGATGGCCAACCTCCTGCGCAAAGTACGCATCCTCGTTTTACAACGTGCAGGGGCCCAAGATCATGGCTGTGTCCGAATTCAGAGATCGGGTCCTCCGAAAGCCAGCTTTTTGTTTGTGTGACGTCACGCACGTCGTGTCCAAACTATGCAGTCCACGGAGGCTGCATGACGTCGGATCCTTTGAGGTAGTTGAAAACTCAGCCTGTGAATTTGGACACAGCCTCCGGATTGACAACTAGAAGAAGAAGAAGAAGAAGAAGAGGAAGAGGAAGAGGAGGAGAAGGAGGAGGAGGAGGAGAAGAAGAAGAAGAAGAAGAAGAAGAAGAAGAAGAAGAAGAAGAAGAAGAAGAAGAAGAAGAAGAAGAAGGAGGAGGAGAAGAAGAAGAAGAAGAAGAAGAAGAAGAAGAAGAAGAAGAAGAAGAAGAAGAAGAAGAGAAGAAGAAGAAGAAGGAAGAAGAAGAAGAAGGAAGAAGAAGAAGAATGAAGAAGAAGAAGGAAGAAGAAGAAGAAGGAAGAAGAAGAAGAAGAAGGAAGAAGAAGAAGAAGAAGAAGAAGATGATGAAGAAGAAGATGGCAAACCGTGGAAACTTGGAGGACGTCCGTAATCGCGTTGTTTTAGGAGAATTTTGCGTGAGAAATGTAAGTTATGTTTACGTTTTGCCGTAGGAACTCCCCGTTTTCCACGTTAACTAAAATAACTGAATTTTATGTTAGTTTGGCAAGTAAAGTATGAAAAATCATGGTACTTGTAATACTCGTTGCAACATTCGTCAAAACATTGTTTCTTATGCTCTTGTAAATCTAAATTCCTAAATAAATATTCCCTGTACTTCTTGCTTAGCACAGTTTACTACCAGCATTTTAGTCTTTTTTTTCTTGCATCTCAACATTCACACCCAATTTCTATGGGATTGCAAATTTTAATTTTACACAAATTCTCAATCTTAGTGCTAGCTATCTAGCTATCTGTCTATCTCCACGTGTGTACCGTATATGACCTTTAAATGTTTGCTTAACATTGTCACAATGTACTGTACATATAATAATTCATTAAGCTTACGGATACACTTGTTGACTTCAGGTTCACACAACGGATTTTCCTGGAAACTACCCCGGCTATAATGACACTTGGGATATGCAGAAATTCCAAAAGGTACACGAATAGTAATTATGTTTTATGATTACTGAATGGTTCCAGTTGGTTGACATTTGATTCTAATGTTAACATGTTATATTTAACCTAATTATATTTTTCATCAGCATCGACAATGTGTATTTTTAGAAAGTCATGAGAACGGTAGCATTTTTAAACTATTATATTATTGAGAGTTTGCATATTATGTAGGCCTGTATAGATGTAGGCAAGTGTTGGTCATGTCACACATGTCAAGAAGTAGTTTTGTGTACGGGTGGTTCTTAGTAAGTATGGTCCAAGAGTGACATGAGAGCCCAAAAATAAACTTGTTCAGGACCAGGTTGAAATAATTTTTACTCTCAATCAAACCTTCCTGCAGTGTGCACTGAATAAACTCTCACTCAATCCTTTGTTCGTAAAAAAATAAAAATAATAATAATAAAGAATTGGCCGCTGTTAAAATCGTGACGACTTGCACGCAAGAATACATTTAAAAAATACTGTGTGCAACTAGCATGAAACCATGTAGTAGTGTTTTTTTATTGAACGTGCATGACCAATAAAAACGATGTCACACTTGACACAAACTTTACACATTGTAGAATTAAAAAAAGTTTAAAAACAGTAATGCCGTATTTTACAGCGATTCCATTCAACTTTCAGTTTAATTTATATAAGGTAGTTTTACTGGAAATATACAGCAAAATGCAGTTGTAGATAGGGTTTGGTATCAACTCAGATTTCCAAAACGATTTGATACAATTCACTTTTACTGATTTTTGATTCAGTTCAGGATTTCGGGTAGTACCGATTTTACTTTAATATGGAAGACATTCTCAGAAGAAGCATTGCTGATAATAGTAGAAACTTTTTGCTCGAACTTAGTGCATTTATAAAATATTAATATTTACATTAAGAATTAAATCCAATATGGTCACATTAATCATGTATGTTTTATTGCACGTGACTGGATTAAAACGATAAAAAATAATGTAAATCAATTTGAGCCACCCGACAACCTGTGTAAAAATAAATAAATAAATCGTGGCAAACATATACTGTATTCATCGCTTTAAACATTTCATTAACTGTCTCGCAAAGTTTGAGTCCATTGCTGTCTTTGTTTGTTTTTTTTTTAACTAAAAAAACTTCCAAACATTTGCCTTTAAGCCTTTCGTAGTTGATGTCAGTACTTCTGCCATGTTGTGTTTACACGCTACTCTTGAGTAGTGATGAGGTCTTGCGTGATGTGCGAAGTCACTTGAATTTATGGGAAAAGATGTATTAAAAGTTTAGGTTTATGGTTTTCTGAATCGATATGAGACTATGAAAAGAAAAATCGATTCAACTAATCCATCTATCTATCCATTATCTGAACCACTCATGTTTAATTTTAAACTCCGTCCTAATACTAGATCATGAGTGCCACCTCTTGGAAACAAATGAACCTAACCTTTTTTGTTCTTTTTTTTTTTGGCGACGTATTATCATATCACGGACAGCATGTTCCTCGAGGAAGTATTTTGTTGCTTTGACATTCTGCCAGTCCATTGGTAATAGCTGGTTTTGAATCTGATACATTTTAAGGGTCGAATGGCCTCTTCATTGCAAGGCTGTGATATCACATGAAGGGGAAGTGGCCATGATGGCTATTTTTCACCACTCAAAATGCATTCACACGCAAACAACAGCACATATCTCAAGTTATTAATTTGATGTCTTCAGAATACCTTGAGTATTGTGAGCAGTGAAATCTGGTGATTGATCGTAAAGGGGAGAAAATAATGACTCTCCAGGATGGGTCAGCGTTTTACCACCCGGTTGGACCACACTTTTGAGAAACCCATACAGAAAATAAGTGTATGGATGTATGTATGACTAAATCCACCTTTTAGAGCATGTTACTAAACTGTTCCTAAAAACACCTTTGCAGATTGACAGATGATTGTATCGTCTCCCTTTCACTGTCACCTGCACGCATTGATGGGAAAGAGACCGGCGTATGGCATAAAATATCGTTTCACATACTGTACTTTCGGACTATAAGTCGCTCCTGAGTATAAGTCTCACCAGCCGTAAAAGGCAAAATAACGAAGAAAATAAATAAATAAAAATAAATAACATGACTCGCACTGGAGTAGAAGTCGAAATTTATTTGATAAAGTCCAACACCGGGAACAGCCATGTCATCTTGAAAGGCAAATAAAAATGGAGAACAACAGGCTGAATAAGTGTACGATATGCTAACGTAACTTGAGGCATAAACAACGAACTGAGAATGTGCCTGGTATGTTCACGTCACATATTAAAAGAGTTATTCGGATAACGGTAGCATAAAGAACATGCTAACAAGTTTACCAAACTATCAGTGTCACTCCAAATCACTAAATCCTCATCCTCTGTCACTTAAACAAAATGCATTTGATTTCTATGGTGCTTTTCTGGACACTGGGCACTCATTTAGGGAACTTTTTTTAAAGTTAAATAAATATCTAGTCAGGGTTGTGTTTAAAGGGCCACTTTCTGTATATTTTCTTTTTCTATTCATTGAAGCGAATTGAAATTGGAAGTACTTTTCTTTTTTGAGTGGGGTGAGCTGTGATTTGATTTAAAGACCATATTACAATAACAGTATGTGTATAGTGGTTTTTACCATCATTTTTATCCCACACTAATTAATACACCCTGCCCTCAAAGGACCCAACTCAAGATTAACATCAACATATTTCTTAGTTATTCGCTGTTTGTGTTTTGAATCACATGAAATGGGCTTTTATGTTTCCATTAAGTAAGTGAGAGGAGTTGCTTGCTGCGGTTGGTTTTGTTGTGCAGAGGAGATGGGGGGGGGGGGGGGGGTACTGTCTTGGAATAATTACATACTCACATGTTTTGCAGCACTTCAGAATTGATGTTGGAGAGCTCACTGAAAACTTGATGGAGTTTGACATGGTGGGGGTCGATGCAGCTATCGCCAATGCTTTCAGAAGGATCTTACTAGCAGAGGTTTGTTTTCTAGATGCAGTTTCATGATGCCATATGAAATCTTTTTTGTTCTACAGTTAATTAAGTAATACAGATTTCCAATTGATTTATCTTCTCTTTAGTGATCAAAATGAGCAGCTTACAATATTGTCACAAAGTTTGAAGAAAAAAAATGCAAATAAAGCAGATATGCATTAATAGTACATAACATATCCTTTTAGCTTGGGACACTGTCAAACAGGGGTGTCAAAGTGCATTGCTATATTTGTCAACACATATTACTTGTTAAAGTTTTGTGCCTTTGTACAATCAGCGGGATCAGTTGCAATGCATATATGTGAATGATAAAAGTAAATTGCTCATTTGTATAAGGAAATCTAAGGTGCTTCATGAAATGTTTTGTACAAGATATGTTCATTAAACACACAGCGTGTGTGTGCTCACAATGTGAAATGAGTTTGACATCCCTGCTGTAGAAGCAAAACCAAAAATCTTCGGTTCCATATTTCTGACACATGGCAGTAATCCAATGGCAGAGGTTCAAGCTTTCTCCATCATGTCACTATCTTGCTCAAAACTATTTAAAAGCGTATATTTGCTGACTGAAAGATGCACGTGCACATTATTACCGTATTGGCCCGAATATAAGACGGTGTTTTTTGCATTGAAATAAGACTGAAAAAGTGAGGGTCGTCTTATATTCGGGGATCTAGACATTATACCCAATCACGACTCTAGATGGCGCCAGATATCATTGAAGAGAATACTGAACTTGACTCTCCAGGCCAAAGCGAACCCCTGTCACGAAGAATAAAAATAAAAATAGCGGTATCACGAAGAAGAAAAATAAAAAATAGCGGTAAGAAAGAAAAGAGAAGAAAATAATAGAAGAGATAACAGAAAATGGAGAAACGGCGACAATCTGGAGAAAAGTGGGTCGAAGATCGGCCAGGTTAAGATCATTCATTCATTCATTCATTCATCTTCCTAACCGCTTGATCCTCACTAGGGTCGCGGGGGGTGCTGGAGCCTATCCCAGCTGTCTCCGGGCAGTAGGCGGGGGACACCCTGAATCGGTTGCCAGCCAATCGCAGGGCACACAGAAACGAACAACCATTCGCACTCACACTCACACCTAGGGACAATTTAGAGTGTTCAATCAGCCTGTCAGGCATGTTTTTTTTTTTTTTTTGGAATGTGGGAGGAAACCGGAGCACCCGGAGAAAACCCACGCAGGCCCGGGGAGAACATGCAAAGTCCACACAGGGAGGCCGGAGCTGGAATCGAACCCGGTACCTCTGCACTGTGAAGCCGACGTGCTAACCACTGGACTACCGGGCCGCCCAGGTTAAGATAAGATATCCTTTATTTGTCCCCCACTGGGGAAATTTACAGTCTACAGCAGCAAGATTGTGGGTAGAAGAAGAAAAACAAAGTGTTTGCATTCACATATATAGATACGGTGGGCGTGCTCTTTACAATTGTTATTCACATCATTTAATTTTTTATTCAGCAGCCTGACAGCAGTCGGTAGGAACGAGCGGTGGTATCTCTCCTTCTTGCAGCGCGGGTGTAACAGTCTCTGGCTGAAGGAGCTCCCTAGTGCTGTCAGGGCGGGCTGGAGGGGGTGGGAGGGACTGTCTATCATAGTTTTTAGCTTAGCTAGCATCCTCCTTTTGCCCACCTCCTCCAGAGTGTCTAGGGAGCAGCCCAGGACAGAACTGGCCCTCCTGACCAGTCGCTCCAGTCTCTTTCTGTCCCGGGCCGAGATGCTGCCTGACCAGCAGACAATGCCAAAATGGATGGCCGAAGCCACCACCTTAACCGGCAGCTGAGGAGAAATTATGATGGAATTTATATTTCAAAAACAAGAAGCCATTCATTTACGAATGTGATTGCACTTTAGTTTACATTTTTAAATTTTCAGATATCAAGATTTCAATGAGGCAAAATAACATGCCTTTTCTCTCAAATATATAATCATTTGTTTTAGATGTACTGTAATTATCTTCTGTATAAAAATTTATTTGGTGTTCAAAAAGTATTTTTTCAAATTTGAGTCTTGAAAAAGAGGGGGTTGTCTTATAATCAGGGCCGTCTTATATTCAGGCCAATACGGTACAGTTGGGTCTTGGCCGGCATTGGATTCTAAAGATATGATAACCTTGAGCAAATTTTACATAGAACAGTTTTACGATATTGCAGTTCTAAAATGTAGAATTTAGAATTTTTAGGGTAAATAACGTTTTTCATTGAGCCCATTGAGCCCATTGCCTTGCTCAGTTAAAAAGAATAATAGACATCCAAAAATTGCTAAAATCAAAATGTAGTTCTTGAAGTGAGCAAAAATGTACAGTTCAACAATAATATGTTAAATACTTGAATTCACGGACGGGTGGAGTAGGTGTCATGGGTGTGTTGAGTATGCCAGGATTCAAGGGAAAGTTTTTGAAATTATATTTACAGTGCAGAAGTACCATGTTCGATTCCATTCGACAGAAGCTCTGTCACGGAGGTTAAGACACACCCAACTCAATTTGTCAATTGGTTATGACATGCCCGCTTGGCCATCACTGGCATTTTGTGCACAATTAAAAAACTCATACTTTATACTTGTTGACTGTTTTCTGTTTTAAATAAATATGTTTTATTAATGTCTTGAAGTTGGGGGAAAAAAGAAAATAATATTTTTATTTTTCACTAATGAAGGGTTCGGGGAATGTGCATATGAACTGGTTGGCTTCGTCCCTATAACAAGGTTTAGAACCACTGACCTAAGAGCAGGATGACGGATGTAGTGAGGGTAGACGGGAGGGCAGGTTGTGTTATCGGATATACTTCGATGGGAAAGGAGGACACTCTGGCGACTCCTAATTAGATAGCTGAAAAGAAGTGTTCATTGTCATGAATTACTTTGTGTGAGAATATCTGCTTATGCTTGCAGGTGCCCACCATGGCCATTGAGAAAGTTTTTATTTATAACAACACATCGATCGTCCAAGATGAAGTGCTGGCACAGAGATTAGGCCTCATCCCCATCAAAGCTGACCCCTCTCTGTTTGAGTACAGAAGTATTGGTAAGCCCTCTTACATATCTGTTATGTTTTTACATTGACTTTGGAGAGCAATGCATCATTTACTTAGAGCATGCTTTTGAAATGTCCACGTCAACCACATAGTCAATGAAAAATATATAAGTGATTATAAGTGAAGTTTTGTCCTCAAATGCATAATCTGACTGAATGAACCATGATTATTCACGATGACGCCGATGATCAGAATCGACAATTAACACATTCGTCCACCAATAATAATAACTTGTTACCTGGCAACATGATCAGCTGTCCACTGTAGTAACGGCTGTCCCTGAAAGGGTTAAATGGTAAATGAGTCGTTTATTTACAGTATGGACTTCGTAAATTGCCGCTTTTTTTTCATGAAACTGCCTCATCTCTCACTCTTCCCGCTGGCTGTATGCCTGTCTCTGATGCACACGTCCAGTAGTGATTATCTAGGTCAACTGAGATGTAAATGCTGTGGGTAATGCGGTGTCATGGCTTGGCCCGCGATGTAGCAAAAGAGTCTGAACATCATACTATGCAAACCTCTCTTTAATGGCAGCATGTCGGTGATAATCGGTCGTTGAAAAAGGAAGCACGTTGTGGCTGATTGATGATTATACTGTATTTCTGACAGAGGGACGTGTTTTGGAAGCTAATATATGTATTACGTTATGTAATGTCCCATTAACCAATTGGAGCGTCTACAAATTGGCGGCATTAGTCAGTGATGCTCGGACATCGAAAAAGGAAACATTTTGTGGGTAGTCCCATGTGTGTTTGCCGCAATTGTAAAACCATGCCCTGATTGGTATTGTAACATCTACTATGGATCATGGAAGCATGAATCACTGAATTCACATTGATCCGCAATCAAAACTGATTTTGTATGCCCGCTGTTGCCATCAAAGAAGAAATGGCACACAGTCGTGAGTGTTGCCTTCACGAGTTGGGAAATCGGAGCATTCGGAACATGACATATTTGCCAGAAGCCATCAACGGCAACTCATCATAAAATACCTAGTTTTGTAAAATATACTAATTTGTAATGCTAAAAATAATGCGTTCCCCATAATCTTATTTTAAAGGTGCATACCACATTTTGATTGTGTAGTTCAATTGCGTACAGTGAACCCTCGCTATAATGCGGTTCACCTTCCGCTGCTTCGCTGTTTCACAGATTTTTTTGTGTGAAAATATTTTAACGCTTTTTTGGAAACGGTGAATTGTGTTCTGCATCCTGATTGGCTAAGGGACTGACCAATGTGAATAGTCTCCGCACCTCGTCTCTGTACAGCTTGCCAAATTTACCTTTACAAATTTTTGCTCTTTGGTTTCATTGCATCAGTGGCTCAATTTCGGCCTACATCATAAAGATGATCCACTGGTGAAAGGACACTTTGATCCTCTCCTCTTTCATCTAGAACTGCTTCAGACAACAAAGTGTATGCAGAAAAGTGGTGAAGATTGCACGACTGGCTCTGTCCTATGTTTTGTCTTGTGTTATTTTTTGTTATTTTGACTTCAAAATGGCGCCGCGAGAGTGGCTGCCTTTCCAGCAGCTCCTATTTTTTTGTTGTTCTACTTCTTCCTTTCATAACTTTGCTGCTGTGAATCTGGAATTTCTCCATTGCGAGACTAATAAAGGTTTTCTGAATCTTTTCTTAAAGATAAGATAAGATATCATTTATTTGTCCCACATTGGGGAAATTTACAGTCTACAGCAGCAAGATTTGGAAGAAAGAAGAAAAACAAAGTCTTCACATTCACAAAATGAATGTTATTGTTTCGATGTACACCGGTCAATTAAGTGCAATATAAATATAGATAAGGTGGCTGTGCTAATTACAATTGTTTTCCACATCATGCCTGACAGCAGTGGGTAGGAACGAGCGGCGGTATGTCTCCTTCTTGCAGCGCGGGTGTAACAGTCTCTGGCTGTAGGAGCTACCTAGTGCTGTCAGGGCTGGCTGGAGGGGGTGGGAGGGACTGTCCATCATAGCTTTAAGCATAGCTAGCATCTTACCGTTGCCCACCTCCTCCCGAGTGTCCAGGGAGCAGCCCAAGACAAAACTGGCCGTCCTGACCAGACGCTCCAGTCTCTTTCTGTCCCGGGCCGAGATGCTGCCTGACCAGCAGGCAATGCCAGAATGGATGGCCGCAGCCACCGCCGAGTTATAGAATGTCTTAAGGCAGAGGTGCCCATTACGTTGATCCTGATCTACTGGTAGATCTAAAACAGGTCCCAAGTATATCCGAAGAGTGTCAATGAGAAAACAAACAAACAACCATTTGTGTGTCTTTGTACATGTTAGTAACACAACCAGCTCTGGAACAGCATTAGAACAATCCTGATGATGTGAATCAGGTGTGTTGCTCCTGGGAGAGCTGGAAAACAGGCAGGACAGCGGCCCTCCAGGACCGACTTTGGACACCCCTGACCTTGGTACCTGTAGGCGGTCACCCTCTCTATGTCCATACCCTGGATGTTCATCAATGCAGGTGAGGACTGTTTCCTGCAGAAATCCACAACCAACTCCTTAGTTTTTCTAGGGTTGAGCTAGAGGTGATTCTGCTGGCACCAGTCAACAAAGTCCTTCGTCAGTCTCTTGTACTCCCGATCGTCTCCCTCTACAATGAGGCCTACAATCGCAGAGTCATCAGAGAACTTCTGAAGGTGGCAGGTTGAAGTGGGTGTGTCTGAAGTCCGAGGTGTCGAGGATGAACAGGAATGGAGCCAGAACAGTCCCTTGCGTCGCTCCAGTGCTGCAGAGAAGCCTGTCCGACTCACAGCTCTGTACTCTCATGTACTGCGGCTGGTTTAAAATGTGTTCGTTTATTTTCTACGTGAATTCTACTCTCCGTTGCTTTTCAAAAAAATGAAAAGGATGCCTTCACCATAAGATTGGTGATTGGCTCATTCCGCTGTCAATCAAAAAGAGATTCAGCATCGGACAGATCATCCAATCATAATGTAGAAAAGTCCAATCATGGACGGAAGCTAACTGCGGACGGACGCTACGCAGCTGGAACCCACCACCAGAGACCAACCAGCCGAATGCCAGCGAGCGTGAGAAAGCCGAGAGGCAGCTAGCCGGCGAGCGTGTGGGAGCCGGCAAACCCACTTGCCACGTCAGCATCATCCGGGCCAACAGCAAGCGCACTGGACACGTCACCAACTAGCGTACAACCGGCTAGCAACGAGACCCGACAAAATGCCACCCAAACAGAAGCAAGACACAAAGCAGGACGAGGACTTCCTGATCCTCACTCAAGTAAATTAATTACTCCAGCAACAATAAGAGCTTTTTATGGCGCTCTTGCAACAATCACAAGAGTATTTCAAAGGATTTGTCAAGATGATAATAGACTCAACAAACTCACGACTTGACACTTTTACCAGGGAAGTCCAAGAAATAAAAACCAGCATGAACTTTACCCAAAAAGAGGTAGACGACATCAAAATCAAATTTGTCAAGCTGGCCATTCCAAAGACATGCAAACAGAAATCTATAAAATATGTGATGGCATGCTAGCATTAACAAACAAAATGGACTACTTGGAGGGACAGTTAAGAAGAAACAACTTGCTAATTGATGCAATAGAGGAAACTACGGGAGAAACGTGGACTGAAACAGAGGAAAAAGTGCAAAAAATCCTCAAGGAGAAGCTGCTGATACAGGGGCCAATTGAGGTGGAGAGTCTACCGCACCGGAAGACAAGAACCTGGGAGACCTCGACCAAGGCCAGTTGTGGCGACACTTCAAAAATGCAAGGGCAGAACAAGGATTCTACAAAAAGCAAAATACAAGCTTCCCTTACTGCTGGTGTCCACCAGCGAGTACGGGGTTGCCGTCAAGCTGAAGAAGGAGTTCTATCGGGCCTTTATGGCCTGTGGGACCCCAGAGGCAGCTGACAGCTATCGACTAGCTAAGCGGAACGCAGCTTCGGTGGTCGCCGAGGCAAAAACACGGGCATGGGAAGAGTTTGGTGAGGCCATGGAAGCCGACTTCCGGACAGCTTCGAGGAAATTCTGGTCCACCATCCGACGTCTCAGGAGGCCGGAAGCAGTGCACCATTAACACTGTGTACAGTGGGGATAGGGCACTGCTGACTTCGACTTGGGACGTTGTGAACCGGTGGGCAGAGTACTTCGAAGAACTCCTCAACTCCACCAACACCCCTTCCTCGGAGGAAGCAGAGTCTGAGGACCCTGATGTGGGCTCTCCTACCTCTGTGGTTGAAGTCACCGACGACACGCCTTCCTCGGAGGAAGCAGAGTCTGAGGACCCTGATGTGGGCTCTCCTATCTCTGTGGTTGAAGTCACCGAGGTGGTTGAAAAGGTCCTCGGTGGGAGGGCCCCAGGGGGGTGGATGAGATCCGCCCGGAGTTCCTCAAGGCTCTGGATGCTGTGGGGCTGTCCTGGTTGACACGCCTCTGCGGCTTCGCGTGGTCACCGAGGAGAGTGCCTCTGGATTGGCAGACCGGGGTGGTGGTCCCTCTTTTTAAAACTGGGGACCGGATGGTGTGTTCCAACTACCGAGGGATCACACTCCTCAGTCTCCCTGGAAAGGTCTATTCAGGGGTGCTGGAGAGGAGGGTCCGTCAGGAAGTCGAGCCTCAGATTGAGAAGGAGCAGTGTTGTTTTCGTCCCGGCCGTGGAACTGTGGACAAGCTCTACACCCTTAGCAGGGTCCTCGAGTGTACGTGGGAACTTGCCCAACCAGTCTACATATGATTTGAGGACTTGGAGAAGGCGTTTGACCGTGTCCCTCGGAGAGTTCTGTGAGGGGTGCTTCGGGAGTATGGTGTACCGAGCCCCCTGATACGGGCTGTTCGGTCGTTATACTGCCGATGTCAGAGTTTGGTTCGCATTGCCAGCAATAAGTCGGAATCGTTTCCAGTGAGGGTTGGACTCCGCCAAGGCTGCCCTTTGTCGCTGATTCTGTTCATAACCTTTATGGACAGAATTTCTAGGCACAGCCGAAGTGTTGAGGGGGTCCGTTAAAACAGGGCTCTCCAACTCTCACTGGAGCGTTTCGCACCCGAGTGTGAAGCAGTTGGGATGAAGATCAGCACTTACATATCTGAAACCATGGTCCTCAGTTGGAAAAAGGTGGAGTTCCCTCTCTGGGTCGGGGAGTAGATCTTGCCCCAAGTGGAGGATTTAATTATCTTGGGGTCTTGTTCACGAGTGAGGGCAGAAGGGAGCGAGAGATCGACAGGCGGATCGGTGCAATGTCTGCTGTGATGCAGACGTTGTATCGGTCTGTCGTGGTAAAGAAGGAGCTGAGCGAAAGGGCGAAGCTCTTAATTTACCGGTCGATCTACATCCCAACCCTCATCTATGGTCACGAGCTATGGGTTGTGACAGAAAGAACGAGATCCCGGATACAAGCGGCCGAAATGAGTTTTCTCCGCAGGGTGTCCAGGCTCTCCCTTAGAGATAAGGTGAGAGCTTCGGTCATCCGGGAGGGCCTCGGAGTCGAGCCGCTTCTCCTCCACATCGAGAGGAGCCAGATGAGGTGGCTCGGGCAATGGATTCGGATGCCTCCTGGACGCCCCCCTGGTGAGGTGTTCCGGGCATGTCCCGCTGGCAGGAGACCCCGTGGATGACCCAGGACACGCTGGATTTTAAACTACATTAAAAATTCACATCAAAAAAATTTGTAGGCCACGGACGGTATCATGTTCAACTTTAGTTTCTCCCTCATGTATAAAAATGCCAGGAGTTGTTGATGAGACGTTTATTTTTCTGGCTCGTACCTATGTTGAAGAGGCATTTGTCTCTGAATGACAAACATTTCAGTTATATTGACTTTTGAGAAAAATATTTACTCTGGTGAACTTTACGGAGATGTTGTTTTCATTGAACTTCATAAGACATGCACCTGAGCCTGGAAGTTCCCAGCACTTCTTGTGAGAATTTTCATACAGTTGTCAATTTTCCAAGATCAAAAAAAGTTTCAACTTGTAAATCACCAAAGCTGTTTAATAATCATGTGCTTAAACGCATATCGTTTATATATCACTACGCTAAATGCCAATGAACAATTTTTGGATGCTATGCATAGATTTTACGTCAATCTGAATTACGTCAGCTGGAATCGGATCAGACGATATTTTTGCATTTTCTGTTCTTTGCAGCCTTACATTGTACGTAGTGGCACTTTTTGTTCAGGATTTTTATGTCAGAAATTTACAGGACATTTGCTGTTATGGTTTTATTTTAGATAAGGAGTCCGCAGAGGACAAAGTTTCGGAAATAGACACAATTCAGCTACACTTGAAGATTAAATGCAACAAGGATGCAAGCGCAAGCAAAGATTCTTCAGATCCACGGGAACTTTATTTGAACGGCAAAGGTAAGATTAACAACAAAGCCAAGAAGTGTATTTTTTTAATGCAATGGGGAATTTCAAAATAAATTCATCTTTTTAGACCCAAGTTTTAACCAAGTTACTGGGCTTTCAAGGAATTCAGAAGTCAAGTCCCAGCGCAATGTTCAAACAGCCAAACAGGCAAGCTGACATACGTGCAATAGATGCGAGTGTTCGGAACACGTTCAAGTGGTCCTGGCTTGAGGAAATCGACTTCAACTGAGATTTTTTGTCCGACTACATTACAAAGGTCGGCAAACCTGCTAAATCAGTTAAAATCATTTAAAAAATTAACTGATTTGTGAAAGTGGTGTCCGTCCCTCATTCAGCTTGGGTCCTCTACCAGAGGCCAGGAAGCTTGACGGTTCTGCGCAGTATCCTTGCTGTTCCCAGCACTGCACATTTCTGGACTGAGATGTCCGATGTTGTTCCCGGGATCTGCTGCAACCACTCATCTAGTTTGGGGGTCACTGCCCCGAGTGCTCCGACCACCACAGGCACGACTGTCACCTTTACCTTCCAGGCTCTCTTCAGCTCCTCTCTGAGCCCTTGGTATTTCTCGAGTTTCTCGTGTTCATGCTTTCTGATGTTTCCATCACTTGGGACCGCACCTACAACGGCTTTCCTCTGCCCTTTGTCTATGATCACGATATCTGGTTGGTTCGCCATTACCGTCTTGTCAGTCTGGATCTGGAAGTCCCACAGGATCTTCGCTCTGTCATTCCCCACCACCTTCGCAGGTGTTTCCCATTTTGACCTTGGGGTTTCCAGTCCATACTCCGCACAGAATTGTCGGTAGACTATGCCAGCCACCTGGTTATGGTGTTCCATGTAGGCTTTCCCTGCCAGCATCTTACACCCTGCAGTTAAGTGTTGGATCGTCTCAGGTGCCTCTTTGCACAACCTACACCTTGGGTCTTGTCTGGTGTGGTATATCCCGGCCTCAACGGCTCTGGTGCTCAGGGCCTGCTCCTAAGGAGCCAGGATGAGTGCCTCTGTGCCGTCCTTCAGGCCAGCCCTCTCTAGCCACTGATAGGACTTCTTGAGATCTGCCACTTCAGTTATGGTCCGGTGGTACATCCAGTAATAGGGGCTTGTCCTCCCATGATGGTCCCTCTTCCAGCGCCTCATCTTCTGTTCCCCATTGTCTGAGACATTATGAGTATGTCGTCCGTTGGAGCCTTCTCCTTGATGTATTTATGGAGCATGGATGTTTCATCCTGGACAGTGGCTCTCATACTCACTAGTCCCCGGCCTCCTTCCTTTCAGCTTGCGTACAGTTTCAGGGTGCTAGATTTGGGTTGGAACCCTCCATGCATAGTTAGCAGGGATGGCTCTCTCTGTCTCTCTCTCTCTCTCTCTCTCTGTCTCTCTCTCTCTCTCTCTCTCTGTCTCTCTGTCTCTCTGTCTCTCTGTCTCTCTGTCTCTCTGTCTCTCTCTCTCTCTCTCTCTCTCTCTCTCTCTCTCTCTCTCTCTGTCTGTCTGTCTCTGTTTATGTATATATATCGAACTATATATATGTGTGTGTGTGCTCACATGTGTATTTTCAGGAATTTTCAAGAAAGTCCACTTTCATCTCTGGTATCAAATGTTTCTACCCAGACCGTCGATCCGGAGCACTTGTACGCTGTGACAGCTCTGAATTAATTATTTTTTTCCGGAATTTTCAGGAAAGTCCACTTCCATCTCTGTTCAACGTGTCTTATACACTTTGTGACCCAACCCAGAAAACGGGTGAGCTGTGACGTTCACAGGTTGAACCTGTGTGCACGACCTCAATTTCAGTCGACAGCACGTGGCAGTCAAGGACAAATTGCAGTCCCCTGAGAAGGATAAAAATTGGTGGATTATTCTGCTTAACCCTGGAGAACCCAAGACCCCTTTTCTTCTTTAGAAAATTATGAATTTTACATTAAATGACTGCTATATGTTCACTGAACACCAAAATGTGTTTTTCAAATATTCACTACTTTAACCCTCGTAGTGCACCGCTTGCGATAAATGTAAAATGATGTCTTTGAATCAAAGGCATTCAGAAAAACACGAGAGAGCTGAAACTTATGGAGGGGTTCTAAAATGGCCTAAATTTCATGACGTCACCGGCTGATAATTCTCAGGCATTGCAGCAATAATAAAAAAACGTTTTGATACCTTAATCTTCACAATTTACATATTTTGCACCATAGAGACCCATTATAATTCATATTTTTGAATGCATCGTAAACCTAATGTGTAAACATGCATTTCACTCGATTTTTACGTCAATCGCTTTGTTTTCGCTTGGACAGACGTATACATGTCACATTGTTGGGTTGAGGTCATTCCAATTGTGCAACTTTTAGGTGGCGCCAGAGGATCGCAAATGAGTTTGCCTTTTTGCAGGAGGCTTCAAACCAATGCATTTTACATGAACACGTCCGGTCCGGATTGTTAGTAGGGCTTGGTTGGGACCTCCAGACACAATTTTTTTTTCCTTTTGCAAAAAATAAAGAATAAAAAATCCCAAAGAACTAATAAAAACTATATATGTATGGATAGCACAGATGCCTCTGAACATTTTGAGTGTTTGGGGAAAAAAAGAATGTTTTTATAACACAAAATACATCATTACAAAAATTGTAAAATGCGCAACTTAAAGCCTTTTTAATTTGGAGCACACAAGGGTTAATCTTCATTTAGTATTGGAGCCAAATTTAACCCTTTGAGATTTAACGGTAGCATTTGAGTAGCAGAAATTATCGGGGCCAAATTTGACCTCGTGGATTCTCCAGGGTTAATTTGTATTCCACAAATATAATATTAATTTTTTTCCAAGATGGCGCCTGAGTAGGCCTTCGGCAAGTGCAGAGCCTTGCTTTTTTGTTCTTTTTGTCTTTTTGTTTTGTCACATGTTTGTTGCTTCATCGTGTGGACCTGATATGGACTGTTTTTTGGCCAGGACATTCGTCAAAGGAGAAGTATCTGTGCTTGGTGGTTGCGCCTTCTCGGCAGCACGCCTGTACCAGCACAGATTTTGATTGGGAGGAATGTCGGCGCCATTGACTGTTGGTGCTGGACAGACCTGGGGCGCTTGTGTTTTTTTCCCCTGTAATGGGCAGCATTTTTCACAACCCCGTTTTGTTCAGTGGAGATGTCGGCGCTGTTGGACAGTCGGCGTTGGTGCAGCTGGATGGATGGCTGCTGAAGTTGAGGATGAGGAGAGAGGAGCGTTGGCGCAGACCGCCGATGCGTATTTGGAACCGAGAGTCGCGGAGAAGTGAACCAATATCTTTTTTTGTCAACGGATGCTACAGCTTCTTGTTGACTTTGAAACTTACAGTAGCTTGTAGCCGACGTATGCACATTTTGAGCATGACGTCTCTGATCCACTGGTTAAAGGACACTTTAATTCTGTCCTCTTTCATCTCAAACTGCTTCAAACAACAAAGCGTGTGACAGAAAAGTGGTTAGGACTGCACGACTGTCCGTGTTTGATGTTATGTGTTGTTTATTATTTTACTTTATGTTAACTGTTTTGTTAAGCGCTTTGTTACAGCTGCCGCTGTTGTGAAAACGCTATATAAATCAGCATGTATTGTTTTGTATTGTATTAATCATGGTACCATGTTTAGATTAGTTGGGGCACCAAGGACCTTGTTCTTGAAATGAACATTTTCACTTAACTTCCACCCTAGCAACAAAGCTAAGATAATTTGCAACATGTACTACAAGAGCATGTCTGCAATCAAGGTAACAAGTCGATTTTAGCCAATTTTGTATTGTCTGACAATTATCACCTATTGTAATACCACTATAGCTGATTAAGGACTGGCACTGCGGCTAATACACATTCAATAATTTTTTTGAACCAATGGTGAGTAAACAAACACATAAGCACATTCATCCACATGCTGCCAATGGCCACAATTCCTACCGAATCACTAAAATGCAGACCAGTAAACAGGCTAGCCATTCAACTCTCCCCTCTCATTCAGTGACACGGACGTAAATTCACCCGGCCAGGCACTAACTTTTTTAACCACGCACAATCAATGTCACTCACACAACAGCAGAATGTGGGAGTGTTTTTGGACAGAAAATAATATCTGCACCTCACACGCATATTCATTTTTTTTTAAATCCAGTTAGTTTGGTGAATTAATTGGAAACTACCTTAATCAGTGGTATAAAGTAGAATATTTGATCCTAAAAATGTTTGATAGCCACAGCCCGATCAGTGTCATGGAATGAAAGTTTTCCATTCAATTATAAAGCTGACGTTTAACACGCCTTTTTGCCATCTTGTCCTCATTGTTAATTGTCACGTCATTATTTTGTAGTCTATTCCAGAGATATAAAATGGGTCCCAATTGGTAACCAGACAGATGTGTTTGCTGACTCCAGTATTGAACCCGTACATGATGACATCCTTATCGCGCTACTCTGTCCCGGACAGGAACTCGACATTGTCATGCACTGTGTCAAAGGAATTGGTAAGAACTCTGAACTTTGAAGCAAACTAATTGCCAATTGTGCTTCACACATTAATCGTTTGTAAAGTTGGAATCTGCAAAGTGCACTTAGCTCATGTGGGAATGCACTAATTACTGGCCTTTTTGAAAGATAATCTTGTAGAAATAGGCAATTTAAGAAATGTGTCTTTTTATATTCATGATTATTCATTTCAGGACCCTGCCATTAAACAAGAAATAAGATAATTCACTGATTTGGTATCAATAGCCAAATCAATAGACAGTAAAAAAAAAAAAAGCAACAGTAAATTGAGGGAATCCTAGTACAGTTTGATTTCGCTGTTTTTTAAATTACATTATAAAATGAGAAAAGTCAAAACTGTGTAGCAAAACAAGTTTTAGCTTAAGTGCTATCAAACTATGTTTTAAAGTACTTCCATTGACTTCCAGACCTGCATTACGTTGTACTTTTGGAGAGGAAGTAACTTGAGCTTTGGAAATGCAACGTCATGCTTTTCAGGTCATACAGTCTTGCTGTGAACAAAATAAATTACAAATGTTTGTTGAGTTGATGTTAGTTTACATCCTGTATAATAATGAGGCGTTTTCATTTGTGCAGTGAATTTAGAAACGTGTAGACCACTAGTCCCCAATTGCTTTTTTTCCCTTTTTTCTTTATTTCTTTATTTTTTTGTTCTTTCGTATTTTTTGTAGCATAATATGTATGTTAGCTACTAGGCGTCAATGTGAGAAAGAACTCCCACTGCCACACTGTACTCAACAGATGGTTACCGGTCAGGGAAATTTCAGTCGTTCAAAGAACATGGCAGATGAGATGTGGAGGACCACTGATGTCGACTGCGACTTCAGAACTGCCCATTTGAGAATTAGTGTTTAATAGAACTCAATTGTGTTTCTTACAGTGATTCCTTGCTATTTCGCGGTTCGTTTACCGCGGCTTCAGTGCATCGCAGATTTTTTCAAACATTCATTAAAAAAATAAAAAATTCTCATACATGGAGTACAGTACTGTAAATGTTGCTCAAAGTGACTCGCTATTGTTTTGCAGCTTCTCGCGGACCGTTTGCGGACTTCAAAAAATGTTTTTTTTTTAATAAATGTTTTTTGGTCGCTACTTCGCGGATTTTTGTTTATCGCTGGTGGTTTTGGTCCCCTTAACCGCGATTAATGAGGAATTACTGTATAACATGACTAGGAATGAATGGGTTTATTTGAGCTTGCACAGGCACTGTGGAATCAATATTAAATCCTGAAGTATTTCTGTTCTCCGACTAGGGAAGGATCACGCCAAGTTCTCTCCTGTGGCCACAGCAAGTTACCGCCTCCTACCAGAGATCACCCTCCTTGAAACAGTGCAGGGAGAGAAGGCAGAACGCCTCAAACGTTGCTTTTCACAAGGAGTTATAGAACTGGAAGATGATAACGGTAAGATTACCTGCACTTGAACGTTAGGAAATGTGCAGGAAATAAATAACAAAAACTTGTGAGACATTCCAGTCTCCAACATTTAACTCACATCTGATCGTTCTGTTGGTGCTACGCTCAAGGAAATGCCAGGGGGGGGTGCTATAGAATTAATTTGTGATTTCGTTTCTTGATTTTCTGTTTTTATCCATTATTTTCAATTTTTGTAGTTTCATTGAAGTACTTTAATCGTTAATTTACATTTTTCGGAGGCGGTCACAAACGCCTCTCGAGTCGAAAGGAAGGAGTGTAGGAGAAGGAGCTCCATCTAGTGGATGCATTGTATATTGCGTTTTATAATCCAATGCGTCCAATATATGAAAAAAATTAAAAAAATAGACCATTCATTGAAGGTGCACTTCATAATCCAGTGTACCTTTTAGTGCAGAAAATACGGTATTCGACAATAAATGTAAAGGTTATCATATTTATTATTGGTTTTTCCTCAGGGAGCAAGGTCGCTAAAGTTGTCAACAGTCGCTTGGATACGTGCAGCAGAGAAGTTCTCCGTCATGATGACTTAAAAAATGTGGTAAAACTTGGACGTGTGCGAGACCACTTTATCTGTAAGTTAATTTAGTTCTTGCATTTCATGTCCACACTGTATTAGAACTTGTAAACTGAAGCAGCCATTAATTAGTCCCCGTGGGGCGATCTCTCATAAGCAACGGGGAAAATCATTTTAAAGTTGTTACTTCAGTGCTGCCCAAAAACGTGCAGTTATGACTTGAATATGAATGATATGAAAACATACAGTAAGTGATGGTATTTGTTCCCAATGGCCCATTTAAATCACACTGTGTTGACCTGACCTAACAAACGAGTGTGTGTGTGTGTGTGTGTGTGTGTGTGTGTGTGTGTGTGTGTGTGTGTGTGTGTGTGTGTGTGTGCGTGCGTGCGCTGTGATAAATTTGCTCTGCAATTTAGTTGAAATTCATCTCTCCAATTAATTTGTATTGTTCTTTATTTAATCTTTTAATTTTCAGTTTCTGTGGAGTCTACAGGAATTCTGCCCCCAAATGTCCTCTTCACGGAAGCTATCAAAGTCCTCATGGCGAAGTGTCAGAGATTCCTGAATGCACTGGACTCTGCTGACCCAGAGTGAAATCACGTGAATGAAATGTATTATAGTGATGCAGGGGTCTCCTGGTATGACTTTATACCTTTTTCAATAAAACTTTTTGGGAAAAACATTTTACATGGATTTCATTTATTGTCGATGTACAAATGTTACAATACATCTTTATTCCTGATCGCAATCCATTTAATGGGAGCTATGTGAAATATGATCAGGTGTAGTTACTGAAATAGCCAGAGGTGGCATTAAGTTGCATGTGCAAGTAAGAAATAATCTCAATCGTTTCAAGCAAATCCCAATTAGACATGGGCCTAATTTAAGATCTTAAAATGCAGCTCTAAAATTAACTTTTTTTTAAATGGAAATATATGTGCAGAGTTTATACAGTATATACTATATATGTATATATGTGTACCGTATTTTCACGACTATAAGGCGCCATTAAAAGTCTTAAATTTTCTCCAAAATGGACAGGACGCCTTATGGTGCGGAGCGTGTTTTGTATGCGCTGAATTCCAAAATCTGACTGACAGCCGACAGGCTGTTTATATAGAGAAAAGGCGGAAGTGACTGTGGCCAAGTATGCGGGAAAGAAGTCGGCCAATAGGTGAAGGGTGTGCGTGTAAGTGGACGCCGCAAGCAGGTACCAACACCTGTATAGAGTGTAGCAATGTGCATTGTTGCAAAACAACTCCGGTTTTGGTTTCTAAGAACCCCCGAAAATAAATTTGACAAAGAGACACGCCTACGAAGCTCAGTTCAAACTTCAAGCCATCGGTTATGCTTTTGGCATGTGTGCCCATCTCACAGCAGCGGTGAAAAACCAAGTCAAGCAAATGAACTCTGAGCTTGCTGCTATTCCCGGAGGCTTGACTAAAGAACTCCAACCGCTGGACATTGGCATCAACCGGGCGTTCAAAGTAAAGTTGCGAACGGCATGGGAACAATGGATGATCGCTGGCAAACACAACTTTACAAAGAGTGAGAGGCACCGCTGGGCGAGTTACGCCACAATACGCAACAACGAGAGGGAACGCAGCGTTTTTGATGGATTACGGTACTTGCACAATTGTTCAATTCTTTCTACACACACACGCGCTGCCACCATGTTTCGCTCTGTTCTTTACTTTCAAATGTGGGAAAGCTTCACACGAGAGAAATGTTGACGTTGCTGTTGCTGCTCCTTCATTCCGCTGTATTTCATGTAAAATACAGAAATGTCACCCATTAATGAGACTGCGCCCAACCGTACTGGAATTCTGCCCCCAAATGTCCTCTTCACAGTGCTGCCCAAAAACGTGCAGTTATGACTTGAATATGAATGATATGAAAACATAAGTGATGGTATTTGTTCCCAATGGCCCATTTAAATCACACTGTGTTGACCTGACCTAACAAACGAGTGTGTGTGTGTGTGTGTGTGTGTGTGTGTGTGCGTGTGTGTGTGCGTGTGTGTGACAGTACGGTGCGTCGAATAGTCGTGAAAATACGGTATATAAATCCTCGTCTCACCTCTCGGGTGGTGTCCGTCCCTCATTCAGCTCGGGTCCTCTACCAGAGGCCAGGAAGCTTGAGGGTTATGCGCAGTATCCTTGCTGTTCCCAGCACTGCATGTTTCTAGACTGAGATGTCCGATGTTATTCCCGGGATCTGTTGCAACCACTCATCTAGTTTGGGGGTCACTGCCCCGAGTGCGCCGACCACCACACGCACAACTGTCACCTTTACCTTCCAGGCTCCCTCCAGCTCCTCTCTGAGCCCTTGGTGTTTCTCGTGTTCCTTCTTTCTGATCACATCACTTGGAACCGCGACATCCACTACAACGGCTTTCCTCTGCCCTTTATCAATGATCACTATCTGGTTGGTTCGCCATTACCATCTTGTCAGTCTGGATCTGGAAGTCCCACAGGATCTTCGCTCTGTCATTCTCCACCACCTTCGGAGGTGTTACCTATTTTGACCTTGATGTTTGCAGTCCATACTCCGCACAGATGTTTCAGTGGACTATGCCAGCCACCTGGTTATGGTGTTCCATGTAGGCTTTCCCTGCCAGCATCTTACACCCTGCAGTTATATGTTGGATCGTCTCAGGTGCCTCTTTGCACAACCTACACCTTGGGTCTTGTCTGGTGTGGTATATCTGGACGTCAATGGCTCTGGTGCTCAGGGCCTGACAGCCAGGATGAGTGCCTCTGTGCTGTCCTTCAGGCCAGCTCTCTCTAGCCACTGATGGGACTTCTTGAGATGAGCCACTTCAGTTATGGTCCGGTGGGAACATCCTGTGTAGGGGCTTGTCCTCCCATAATGGGTCCCTCTTGCAGCGCCTCATCCTCTGTTCCCCATTGTCTGAGACATTCTCTGAGTACGTCATCCGTTGGAGCCTTCTCCTTGATGTATTATGGAGCTTGGATGTTTCATCCTGGACAGTGGCTCTCACACTCACCAGTCCCCGGCCTCCTTACTTTCAGCTTGCGTACAGTCTCAGGGTGCTGGATTTGGAATGGAACCCTCCATGCATGGTTAGGAGCTTTGGGGTCTTCACGTCCGTGGTCTGAATCTCTTCCTTTGGCTACCTTATTATTCCTGCAGGATATCTGATCACTGGCAGGGCATAGCTGTTTATTTCCCGGGTTATATTCTTGCCATTGAGCTGGCTTCTTAAGACTTGCCTCACTCGCTGGAGGTATTTTGCCGTAGCCGCTTTCCTTGTTGCCAGTTCGAGGTTGCCATTGGCTTGTGGTATACCGCGGTACTTGTAGCTGTCCTCAATGTCTGCTATTGTTCCTTCACGGAGTGAGACCCCTTCAGTGCGGACTAGATTTCCTCTCTTAGTCACCATCCGACTACATTTCTCAAGCCTTAATGACATCCCGATGTCGCTGCTCTAGATCCTGGTTGTGTGGATCAGGGAGTCTATGTCCCTTTCGCTCTTAGCATACAGCTTTATGTCATCCATATAGAGGAGGTGACTGAGCGTAGCTCAATTTCTAAGGCGGTATCCATAGCCTGTCTTGGTGATTACTTGGCTTAGTTCACAACCAACGGAATAAAATAAAATGACCTGAATCGCGAGATGAGCGAGACGTCATGGTGCTAACAGAATTAGCGAGCGCTAGCTCAAATCCTAACATGTTCTTTTTTCACATTGTCAAGCAGCATTTCTAACACAAAGTTCCACAGAACTGTTCACCAATAACAAAACAAACTTGTACATGCCCATGATGCTACCAGAGGCGTGAGATGTATGTGGTAGTGATGTGTCGTTCGCGAACGAGCCGGCTCTAGAAGAACAATCAAAAATGCATACTGATCGGTCGCCCGTGCAGCCTTGGGTCTTTATGTCCACAATTTAATCCATTTAATACCTACATGCAGACAGAAATTCAAATGTGTTAAACCGGTTGTTAAGACTGTGAAAAAATGGACAGATAAAGCAAAGCTAGCTCTACAAGAATGCTTAGACTGCACTGATTGGGGCGTCTTTGAAACTTCAACGGGCACACTGGATAAATACACAGACACTGTAACATACGCATCATATGCAGAGAGGCTGAAAAACTAGTTCTCTGCTAACGACTGCATCTGTATGGAATGGCCTGAAAGCAATCACTAACTATAGAATGCCATCCCCCCAAACAGTGAACAATAAGGGTCTTGCTAATGAACTAAACATGTTTTTCTGCCGATTTGAAAAGGACACCCCCATTTCCCACACACACCCACCTCTACCAGAAACCACTCTACCTACCCCCCCCCCCCCCCACCCTCTTTTTCTCCACTACAGGTCCACGAACAGGACGTGAGTCGGCTCTGGTGCAGCCGACAACCTCGGGCTGAACACGCTCAAGACTGTAGAGATGATCGTGGACTTCAGGAAACATTCTTCTCCACAGTTGCCCCTCACACTATCCATGTTGACGACTTCAGAGATAAACTCTTTAGCTTGCCTTGACGACTTCATAGTCTGCTTTGTTTGAATTGTCAAAACTTGATTGAAATAAATGCCACTTGATTATAAAAGGAGGGGAGCGATGCTCCTCAGCAGAGTCCGCTATGGGTTACTGTACGAACGCCTAGCTCGTATTGAAGCTCACTCTGCTGAGGGTGTTGGCTCTCCACCCTACTGGCACACGGTGAGAGTTCTTTAGCTTCATACAACTTGTTTGAACTGTGTTATCATTTCTGTGTGGGACCAATAAAGTGCCTATTGTTGGTAGCCAGAAGTGTCTTGTCGTTATTTCTGAGTGCCTATCTCCGACGATCCTTTATAAAACTTGATAGGGCTGCATTCACACTTTCCATGAGACTTTCAGGTGGTACTTCACATAGCCGTTGTAATCGGTTTCTAGGTTGCCCAGCTTTCATTCTCGCTATGATCTTCGCTATCAGGTCAGTTGCTACCTCGCTCAGCATTTCATTCATTGGGGTTGGCCTCCCAATCTCATCATCTGCATTCATTGGGGCTTGCCTCCCAATCTCTGGTATGACCTCCTCCTCTGATCTGGCAGCCTGGGGCCCTTCACCATGGAACTTGCGTTGTACCTCATCAATCTCAAGTTGTGACTGCAGTTGCCGTTTGTAGATGTTGGAACACTGAGTTACTAATTGTTTCGTGGTCAACCGTGACTGTGGGTTTCGAAGTAACCATTCAGCCCACATTCTCTGCATGTAAACCCTCTGACTAGGGTTGCTTGAGTAGTAGCATTCCAACAGAGCCATGTTATCGCATCTCGCCCATCTCCGCTTTGTTCCAGTAGCCCATTTTTCATCAAGGTGCTCTGGTTACCCAGCACCTGACGCAGACCTTGTTTGGCCGGGCAGTTGCAGTTGCCCCTCACACTATCCATGTTGATCCATGTGTCCACTTATCTTAGCCGCAATGATGCCTGACATGAGCTTCTATGTTGTGGAGAGACAGGTTATTGGCCGATAGTTGGATGGGATTGCACCCTGGTATATTCAGATATTTTGTGATGTTTTCTTTAATCAATGTATTTCTTCTCAGTGAAAAAACTGCTTTGAGATGATTGCATGACTTGGTGACTTGCTTGCCTAAGCAATTTCAGAGATGGACTCTGGAGCCTGCTTTGACGACTTCAGAGATAAACTATTTAGCCTGCCTTGACGACTTCATAGTCTGCTTTGTTTGAATTGTCAAAACTTGATTGAGATAAATGCCACTTGATTATAAAAGGAGGGGAGCGATGCTCCTCAGCAGAGTCCGCAATGGGTTACCGTACGAACGCCTAGCTCGTATTGAAGCTCACTCTGCTGAGGGTGTTGGCTCTCCACCCTACTGGCACACGGTAAGAGTTCTTTAGCTTCATACAACTTGTTTGAACTGTGTTATCATTTCTGTGTGGGACCAATAAAGTGCCTATTGTTGGTAGCCAGAAGTGTCTTGTCGTTATTTCCGAGTGCCTATCTCCGACGATCCTTTATAAAACTTGATAGGGCTGCATTCACACTTTCCATGAGACTTTCAGGTGGTACTTCACATAGCCGTTGTAATCGGTTTCTAGGTTGCCCAGCTTTCATTCTCGCTATGATCTTCGCTATCAGGTCAGTTGCCACCTCGCTCAGCATTTCATTCATTGGGGCTGGCCTCCCAATCTCATCATCTGAATTCATTGGGGCTTGCCTCCCAATCTCTGGTATGACCTCCTCCTCTGATCTGGCAGCCTGGGGCCCTTCACCATGGAACTTGCGTTGTACCTCATCAATCTCAAGTTGTGACTGCAGTTGCCGTTTGTAGATGTTGGAACACTGAGTTATTAATTGTTTCGTGGTCAACCGTGACTGTGGGTTTCGAAGTAACCATTCAGCCCACATTCTCTACATGTAAACCCTCTGACTAGGGTTGCTTGAGTAGTAGCATTCCAACAGAGCCATGTTATCGCATCTCGCCCATCTCCGCTTTGTTCCAGTAGCCCATTTTTCATCAAGGTGCTGTGGTTACCCAGCACCTGACGCAGACCTTGTTTGGCCGGGCGACGTCTGAGCCATTCATTTTATTGTCTATCATCATTGTATGAGGTAGGCATTAGCGTGAAGGATCTTTCCCAAGGACCCACACTGGATGGTGTTATGTGCTCATTTTTTTTTGCCCCAAGCGGGATTCGAACCACCGTCTCCCATATGCCAAACTGATGCCTTACCAAGGCTGGATGGATTTAAGGCTTGAGGAGCCGGCGATGATAAGAAAGAACCGTTAGCGCGGAGCGACGATGTGGATTTGGAACTGGGAGTCGCGGCTTGGAGTTTGAAGCGGATTACGTGGGTCAGGAGAAGTGAACTAATCTCTTTTCGTCAATGGACACTACAGCTTCGTGTTTGCTTTCAAAACTTAGCTTGTAGCAGACGTGTGCACATTTTCAGCATGACGTCTCTGATCCACTGGTGAAAGGACACTTTGATCCTCTCCTCTTTCATCTATAACTGCTTCAGGACACCCCCCATTTCCCACACACACACACCTCTACCAGAAACCACTCTACCTACCCCCCCCCCCCACCCTCTTTTTCTCCACTACAGATCCACGAACAGGACGTGAGACGGCTCTTCAAGCAGCAAAAGATCAAGAAAGCTCCGGGGCCCGACAAAGTGTCCCCCTCCTGCCTGAAAGTCTGCGCTGACCAGCTGGCTCCGGTCTTCACACAAATCTTCAACAGATCCCTGGAGCTGTGTGAGGTCCCATCCTGCTTCAAACAGTCTACCATCATCCCAGTTCCCAAGAAATCGGCAACATCGGAACTGAACGACTATAGGCCTGTCGCCCTGACGTCTGTGATCATGAAGTCCTTTGAACGCCTTGTGCTGAACCACCTAAAGAACGTCACTGGACCCCTGCTGGACCCTCTCCAGTTTGCCTACCGGGCAAACAGGTCTGTGGAAGACGCAGTCAACATAGGTCTGCACTACATCCTCAAGCACCTTGACAGCACAGGGACCTACGCAAGGATTCTGTTCGTGGATTTCAGCTCTGCGTTCAACACCATCATCCCGGAACTCCTCACCCCCAAACTACTCCACCTCGGTGTGTCCCCTACGATCTGCCAGTGGATCCTCAGCTTCCTGACGGGACGGACACAACAGGTGAGACTGGGAGCAACAACATCATCAATACGCACTACCAGCACTGGAGCCCCACAGGGATGTGTCCTCTCGCCACTGCTCTTCTCTCTCTACACAAACGATTGCACCTCAACAGATCTGGGAGACTGGGAGCAACAACATCATCAATACGCACTACCAGCACTGGAGCCCCACAGGGATGTGTCCTCTCGCCACTGCTCTTCTCTCTCTACACAAACGATTGCACCTCAACAGATCCAGCTGTCAAACTCATAAAGTTCGCAGACGACACCACGGTCATCGGTCTCATCAAACACGGCGACGAGTCTCCGTACCGCCAACAAGTGGAGCAGCTGGAGCTGTGGTGCGGCCGACACAACCACGGGCTGAACACGCTCAAGACTGTAGATATGATCGTGGACTTCAGGAAACATTCTTCTCCTCAGTTGCCCCTCACACTATCCAACTGCCCTGTGTCAACCGTCGAGACCTTCAAGTTCCTGGGAATCACAGTCTCCCAGGACATGAAGTGGGAAGTCAACACCATCTCCATCCTGAAAAGGGCCCGGCAGCGGATGTACTTCCTGAGGCTGCTGAGGAAGCATGGCCTGCCACAGGAGGTGCTACGACAGTTCTACACGGCAGTCATCGAATCAATCCTGTGTTCTTCCATCACGGTTTGGTTTGGGGCCGCCACAAAAAAGGACAAAATCCGACTTCAACGGACAGTTAGGACGACAGAAAAAATCGTTGGCACCGCCCTACCCACTCTTGAGGACTTGCACACTGCAAGAATCAAGACAAGGGCACGGAAAATCCTCCTGGATCCCCCGCACCCTGCCCACCACCTTTTTCAGCCACTCCCCTCAGGCAGACGCTACAGATCCATGCGCACCAAATCCAGTAGACACTTAAACAGCTTCTTCCCTCTAGCCATTAACTCCTTAAACAGTCACTGACATAGTCACTCTTCTTGCACCACAAAATGGTACTACAAAACTACTGGTTACTCTAAAATGGTTCAATGATTTTGTTGTTTACGATGATACTAGTGCAGCGTGTTATACCGGAGACAAATTCCTTGTGTGTTCTACATACTTGGCCAATAAAGATGATTCTGATTCTGATTCAGACAACAAAGTGTATGCAGAAAAGTGGTGAAGATTGCATGACTGTCTGTGTCCTATGTGTTGTGTTATTTTGACTTCAAAATGGCGCCGTGAGAGTGGCTGCCTTTCCAGCAGCTCCTATATTTTGTTGTTCTACTTCTTTCTTTCATAACGTTGCTGCTGTGAATTAGGAATTTCTCCATTGCAAGACTAATAAAGGTTTTCTCATCTTATCAATACCAAGGCGATGCACTCTCCCCACTGCTGTTCTGTATTGGACTGAACCCCCTAAGCCAAGGGTGTCAAACTCAAATACACAGTAGGCCAAACTTTAAAACTTGGACAAACATGCGGGCCAACATTGATATCTATTTTAATTTTTCCTTCAGATATAACAATGAACCTGTTAGTCCTACAAGTTTATCCCACGGCAGCTTCATTTCAGTGACACGGGTGGAAACATCTTCAAATATGTCATTTCCTGTGGTGGTGCCATGCATTGATTTTAATTCCAAAAGTTGCTCCGTAAACAAACACATTTGAGTCCACTCCACGGATGAAGACTGACAGACAGCTAGGCAGTATCACGTGTCGCTGCTCTCATCCACAGCAAGAGAGAATGCAGCAAAATCTTTTCCCTTATCTATCAGCTGCTCAAATAGGTTGGTGGCAAGATCACATGTGCGAGCAGCGAAACACGATTTGAAAATGCTTTCTTTTTCTCTGGGCACACGAGATCACAAACTCTCATCGTGCACTTTTTCACGAACTCTTCCTCATTGAAGGGCATCGCTGATATCACCATTTCTGCCGCCACAATAAAACTAGCCGCTACAGCAGCCTCACTTTGCGATCTGGCTTTTTTTTTAAACATAGTCTGTTGTGTCGCCAAACGCCTTTTTATCTCCTTCGCTTTCTGGCGTCTGAGTCGTGTCCTTGTACTTGTTGTGGTATTTTGTTTCATAGTGTCGTCGTATATTGTACTCCTTGTTTGTAGCCACGTTTGCTCCGCATACAAGACGCACAGGTTTGTCTTTTAGATTTATAAACAGATATTCTGTCTCCCACTTGTCCAGAAAGCTCCTGTTTCCTGCCTTTTTTCGCCATTTTTGGGAGAGGTAGCGCGGCGCCAGTAGTTGCATGAGGTAGCGAAGTATACTGTCAACAAATGAGAGTGTTTATTGGTCCCGATGAAAGCGCCAGAACACCAGCCAAGCATTCTGGGATTTGTAGTGTTAGCGGTACAAGCACTGTATAATACCGCATACATAATACCGCATACATAATACCACATGCGCCTCGGCGCTCTGCACTGACGCTCCCATCTTCTCATCATCGTCTCTTCAATCCATGCGTCCGTCCAGCCGCAGACTGTCCATCCAGCCGCGACCTTTTCATTGAGCAAAGCAGGGCTGTGAAAATGTTGCCTATTTCGGGAACATGACAGAAGTGCCCCGGAGCTGTCCAGTAGCGACAGTCAAATGGCGCCGACATTTCTCCCAATCAAAATCAGTGCTAGTACACATGTGCCATCGAGAAGGCGTGACCATCAAGCGCGGATTCTTCTTTGATGAATGGCATGGCCTAAAATGCTGAAAACAGTCCACATCAGGTCCACACGACGTAACACCACCACGTGACAACACAAGACTGTCCACTAACTACACGCTACTCACCTGACTGCATGCCACTCCAAAACTTCGTCCATGCATCCGTCCCCCTCAACTTTATTTTCAGCATGATCAAAAGACTCTCCACTAACTACACGCTACTCACCTGACTGTATGCCACTCCAAAACTTCGTCCATACATCCGTCCCCCTCAACTTTATTTTCAGCATGATCTGGCCAACACCACGTGTAAAACGCAAGGCGCGCCACATAATTTTATGTGGCCCGCAAAAGCCAATTGAAGTTGGCAACTTTCATGATGCATGCTATAATCTCTCCCAAAATTTCTAATTCACATTTGTAGTAAGAGTAAGCGTTTTCTTGTTACCAAACCCCTTAATACAGTAACTTAAACAATTTAAGGATCAGCCGTTATGACAAACCATATAAATAAGTCAAGAATAACGGCCCACCAAGTGAAACTGTACCTAAAATCTGGCCCACGACAAAATGAGTTCGACACCCCGGACAGGTGCTGCTGGACAGGTTTTAAATTATTATTTGTAATGTATTTCATTAAATAAAGGTTTAGCATGATGTGCAAATCTTGTATTCTTATTTTCTTTAACACAAAGTCCGAACTTCACTGGAATTTGGTTTTTAGATCCGTCTTTCTCCATTCATCAAAAGCAACGCAAATTTCTAAATTAAGTTTTACTCAAAACATCTGAATGAAGCAGACAATTGTCATTAAACAAAGATGCAATTAATATTATTCAATGTGTTAATTTACTGTCGTTAGTACATTTGATGCAGAAGAAAAATGTTAAAATGTGGAGACACATGAAATAGCCAAAGTGAAGACTTAAAAAGGAGACACACATGGTCGAAATTGTTGCAGAGCCCATTAAAATATTGAAAATACACACCGACAATGGATTCCTTTTTTTTCTTCTCTTAAATATGAAAAAAAGGTTTACTGCAACAAAATCTTTGTTATGCGTCTAATTTCAGAAAAAATATTTGACCAACACACAAACCAGGCATAACCAACGATGTCCATCAACAGTAACAAATATCTCATGGCAGTCTCTTCAATTGATATCCCAACAACTGTGAATGGATTATAGTATACAAGTTGGCTTTCAGACCTTGATAATTAAATATTTCCTGTGAATTGAGGTTAAGAGAGGGAGGAGGGAATCAACATTTTGAATGTTAATACCTTTCTATTAAAAAGTGAACAAAACGTCTTTGTTGTTTTGTTCCAGAGAAGCTCTCATTGAAATTACTCCAGTTTGACATCTCCTTTCAGCTTCCTCTTGACACGCGAGTATGGGCTTAATGTGTCATCCATGATGAAGTCATACAGCACTTTCACCCACGATGTGTATTGAGGAAGGTCATCATAATACTCTGCAGCTATTTTCTTCACCTGCAAAATTGGAATAGAATAAATGAGAATTAGGAGAACGGGCCAACGTGCACAGCCCAAAACTGACCATTGTAAAAAAACAAACAAAAAAAAACGCAAGGCTCTTGGGATCTGGCGTCCACATGTGTGGACATGAGGTTTTTGTTTTTCAAGACTACAATGTTAAATTTTTGACTACAAGGGCCTGGCGTCCACGTACGAGGACGTTATATCATGTAAAAAGATAATTCTTTGTTTTTACACTCATCAGGTCCCAATTAGCCTAAATATCAAAGAGAAAATAAAATTAAAATAAAAATGCATGCCTTGCAAGAGTTCGGGTCTTAGGAGTGACACTGAAAAATCACATGTGATCAACTACCCACATTTGCAGTATTTTGAAGTATACCATAGAAATGATAACTGTACAAAAACTCCCTGATAAGAAATATTTTTTTAAACAATTATGTTGAATTATGATGCATAGGTTTTGATGCCAATTGGTCATGTTTCTTGGACATCGAGTTAATTTTCTGCCTCTGTGAGGCGACGAGAGGCAACCTTACAATGTGAATATAGTGGTACCTCAACTTAAAAGTCTCTTCATACGAAATTTTCAAGTTACGAGACACCTCAACAGGAACATATTGCCTCTTGTTACGAAATAAATATAGAGATACAAAAGGTAAAAATACAGTATGGGCTGCTTGTCGCAGCTCCAAGTTTCCTGAATGCAACATACTTATAGCTGCTCTGCCATTGGCTGTTACCTGGCATCTTCCTGGCATCCTGTTGGTTAAGATGAAACTACATTACGAGTACATGTCTACGTGTGTAGATGTGACAAAAGGAAACGTCCTTGGATCGGTTCTTTAAAAAACGCCAGGCCAAAATCACGTGTGAGAGAGACCATGAACTAAAGAGGACACAAAATGATGAGTTAAATAACCCTCATTCTTCATCTTAATCTCTTATTTTTTTACATTATGCATCACTCTCAATTATTGTGCCTTAATCTGATTGTAACATGTATTTGTGACATATTTTGATGCATCTTGACACATTATATCAGAATTTTTTTGGGGGGGAACAAAAAAATTTTCTAGTTAAGAAATTCATTCCAGAACATTCATTTCGCAAGTACACATACCACTGTAGAACAAATAATATTGTCTTGTTCTAACAAGGATTATTACACACCTCCATATGTTCACATTAATGTTGGTGAGGAACTATCCTCTTGTTAGTTGGACTAGTTACACAACATTGCATAGTACGCAGGTTCGCTACGTGAGCCTATCACTAAAATTATGGCAATACTCAAATGACGCTATTGGACACTTTTATGCCAGAAGAGACCAAGAAACAAATGAAAAATGAACAGCATCGTGTCACAGCACCAACAGGAAAATCAAAAATTGAGTCTTGACTGGCATAATACTAATACCACTTAATAACTTTTTATCTTGGATGTGCTTCGACTACATTTGGAGATAGCTTGACAGGCTAAGGAGCAGCAGAGACGACTAACAATCAAATTAAAAGGGGGCAGGGGGCATGTATTTTCAGAATTATAACCAAAATAAAGTTAGTGATCTTAATAATTATCTTATGATTGATTACATTATGGGCTCAATTAAGATAAGATATCCTTTACTGCATGTTTGTTAGTTTTTTTTTTTTTTTACCAGGACTAAAATCTATTAACCACCTCCAAAAAAATATTGCTTAAAAGTTATTGGGTTATAGACTCAGGACTTTTATGACATTGTGGACCCGTTATAATATCATGGGTGTGTTGATCGATGGTTTTTATTTACTATGTTTTGATTAGATTTTTGTTTCATATTATGTCTCCTTTTCTCTTGTATCCTTTTTTCATGTCATGTTTACTCATTAGGGTTTCATTTCAAACAGTTTTCTTCGACGCTGTTCCTTGAATCTATCAATCAGCTGCCTCTAGCCACTCATGTCTTATTCAATGGGATCATTGTCATCGTCGTGTTTACTTGGTCATGTCTCACTCCATATTTTCCTATTCATATTTCTTGCTTTGAGTGTCACATGCTTCATTGCTCCTCATCCACCTTTAGTGATTATTATTTTCGCTTAGTTGTCGACATGAGGATTATTGACGTTTTGGGAGATGATGGGAGAGTCTCTCCCCCTCTACCCCTCTCTCGACCTCTTCAGTGCCTTGAAAAAGTTTACCCCCCCCCCCCCCCCCGGAACATTTTCACCTCTTACCACACTTCACTTCAGAGATAAAAATAGATTTTAGGGGGGGAAATCAACAATGAAACATTTCTACACTTAACTGCACGTGCTAATATCAGTGATTATTTTTATTTTTTTTGTGCTGTCAAAGAGCTCAGGGGTGTTTATGTGGGAGCGTGGCTGCCTTTGGCCACCACTGCACTTCCAATAAGTGATTACTAGCGACATTTTGAAGTACAGTGTACGTACCAAAGGGAGCCTTCGTCCCGGGATGCTGGGGAAGTCATGGTGTTCATTGTGATAGCCAACATTGAAGGTGAGCAGATTGAGGCAGCCGTAGTAGGAGTAGGTTTCATGGCCCTTGAGGAACATGTAGTGTTCGGCGATGAAGTGACCAGAGATCGGGTGTATACCCATACCTAGCAAGGAGCCAGCCAGCATGTACACCACAGGCTTGACCCCCCACACCCAGAAGAGCAGAACGTCAAAGGAGAGTTGAACAAAAACATTGGTCAGTTCCAACTGTGTTATAGGTTTTGGGTTTATACAAAGAGGTCGAATGGCATAGAAAAGAGGCTGAAGAATAATCCAGATGAATTTGCGGAAACGTGTACAGAAAAACCAGCCTTCAAAATCAGTCGGGATGTCGACATCTACGCCATCTCCTCCAAGGTAGCGGTGATGGTCTAAGTGATAGCGTTTGAACGAGGCAGAGTAGGGCAAGCCGATTGGGAGGTTGGCAAACATGGCAAAGTATCGGTTCCACGTGGCTTTGTTGTTTCCAAAAGCAGTATTGTGGGAGATTTCGTGGATAGCAAGAGTCATCGAATGGTTGATACAGCTCCCGAAAGCGTAAGTCCAAAACAAAACCCATTTCCAGTCCATATCTTTGATGAAATAAAAAGCTAAAAATTGGATAGCCACCATCAAGCACACAATCCATTTCAGGGTGCGGTCAGGACCCATCAGAGACTTGATTTGTGGATATTTCGCTGTGGGACACAAAAGAAAAACAAGTTTTATTGAAAAAATATGCAGTTGCATTTACTTTACGCACGCGCGCACACGCACACACACACTCACTTTTCTGATCTAATCGTTACATTCTCCAAATAACCGTAAAGTTTAACCGAAGGAAACCAAAGTTCACAAACTTACAGCCTCCCTCTGATCCACTGGTGAAAGGACACTTTGATTCTCTTCTTTCATCTAGAACCGCTTCATGAAGGCCTATGTTAGAAGAATCTATGAGCAAAATTGTATCATGTTTAAAGTTTCGGTTAATTTGGGCATGTCTGGACATGCTCAGCGCAGAGGTGTCGGCCGTTTGGGCGGAGGGCCTTTTTCTTGAGTAATCACGTCAAAGCAAGGGGGCGAAGGCTCGATTCAATCACAGAGTGGGAATAAACAAATTGGGAACAAAGAGTTGTTGAATACCAAAAGACAGTTTGGGAACAGCTGTCGCGGACATTAGTCATCAGCAAAGTCTGTGACTTGTGTATTCGGGTAGATCAGATCACTACCGAGGGGCCGGACCGGGGGGCGCGGTATGCTAATCTCTGGGGCAGGGTCTTTCTTGTATTTTGCAATCGGCAGAGAGGGAGCCGAGTGTGATCGCGGAGCAACAACCGTCGTTCGCTCTCAGGTCCGCTCCCGCCGATATTGAAGACAATTTTCCTGTGTGCCGAGTTGTTTCTTTAACTTTGTCCGAGAAAATCTCCGACAGCCTAGGCAGGAAAAGTGGTGAAGATTGCGCGCCTGTCCATGTTTTTATTTGACTTTTTAACGTTTTTGTAAAGTGCGCGCCTGTCCATGTTTTTATGTTATGTGTTGTGTTTTTATTTTACTTTTAATGTTTTTGTAAAGTGCTTTGTTACAGCTTCAGCTGTTGTGAACGTGCTATCGAAATCAGGATGTATTGTTTGGTATAAGGCCGTGTGAAAAGCGTCTTCTCATTCCCCCATAATAATTCCACTACCTCCCACATCACTCCTGTCAATATAACATGATAAAAAATGAGCCCCTAGACCAGGAGTTTACAAAATCGCTCCCCAGAGGCCACTGTCCTGTTTTCCCCCTCTCTCTGCTGCAACACAACTGATTCAAATGATGAGGATTGTTGTCATACTTGTCTCCCTTCCATCCAAGTACTAACCAGGCCCGACCCTGCTTAGCCTGCGAGATCAGACGAGATCGGGCGTTCTCAGGGTAGTATGGCCGTAAACTTAATCAGAGCTTGCTGATGAGATGATCCGTGAATCAGGTGTGTTGCAGCAAGTAGGGATGCAAAACGGGCAGGAGCTGGACATGCCACACGTTGGATCATATTTACGTCCATAAGCACAACCGTGTGTCGTCGTTGTCTTTGGATAATCACTCAACGTCATGCTTCGTGCGCATCCATGTCACATCATAGAGGCATTCAGTTTACATTAGAGGATGCATTTCTTTGAACATAAAAAGTGCTTATCATGCCTGTAGTGTGAACATAGCCTATCTGAAGGTGACATCTCGCTCAGAGGATGGAAATGACATGAAAATGTAATATTGTACAATTCACCCTTATTTTCACTCAAGTCAAGTCAACAGTATTTATAGAGCACTTTCAAACAGCCATCGCTGCATACAAAGTGCTGTACATGGAGCGATTTAACATATACAATAAACAGTAAGACGAATCAGTAATAAGTAATAAGTAATAAGGCGGTAGAAAGCACCAAGCAGTAAAATCAATAGCAAATCGAAGTCATGCTGAATCAAACGCCAAAGAATACAAGTGAGTTTTGAGGAGGGCTTTAAAGATGGGCAGCGAGGAGGCTTGCCGAATGTTCAGTGGGAGGTCATTCCAGAGAGATGGACCAGCAACAGAAAAGGCTCGATCCCCTCTGAGCCTCAGTTTAGTTCTTGGTACGTCTAGCAAAGACTGGTCCACAGACCTGAGGCGCCGGGCAGGGGTGTAGGGGCGTATGAGCTCAGAGAGGTAAGGTGGCGCGAGATTATTCAGAGATTTGAAAACAAAGAGGAGGATCTTAAAAATAATTCTAAAATGAATGGGGAGCCAGTGAAGGGATGCCAAAGTAGGAGTTATATGCTCCCTCTTACGAGTACCAGTCAAGAGGCGAGCAGCGGCATTCTGTACCAGCTGAAGGCGCTTGATGGAGGACTGGCTGACTCCAAAGTACAGGGCGTTGCAGTAATCGAGCCGGGATGTGACAAAGGCATGAATTACTGTCTCAAAGTGTTCATGTGAGAGGAAAGGTTTTATTTTGGCCAGCTATCTAAGGTGAAAGAAGCTGGATTTAACAACGGCACCAATTTGCCGATCGAGTTTGAAATCACTGTCCAGTTTAAGTCCCAAGTTTGAGACCGTTGATTTCAGATAAGGAGATAGGGGGCCCAAGTCTACAGGATGGAATGTACAAGGTCCACTGGGGCCAAACAATATCACCTCTGTCTTCTTTTCGTTGAACTTCAAGAAATTTTGTGCCATCCAGGTTTTGATTTCTTCCAGACAGGATAGGAGTGGCCTTAATGAGAAGGTGTCTTTCTTGCTCAGTGGGACATAGATCTGGCAGTCATCTGCATAGCAGTGGAAAGGAATACCATGTTTTCTTAAGATGGAACTACTTTCACTGACTACGTTCAATCCCTCAGAGAGCTTTGAAATCTGCAAATGCCCAAATTACGGAATCACAGATTCCTCTGCGGACGAGTTGATGTCCGTCCATGCATTTGTATTATCGTTTGCCTTTTTTTAACTTGATACGTTACAGCTTTTCAAGATGATCAGATAGGAACTTTTGTCGTTTAACTCAAATCAACAGGAAGTGACCCAAAACCAAAAGGAAGTGCCCCGAGATACACACGCACACATACGTACGCCTGAGGATTTCACGGTAACGATCGTTTCCAGTAACGTGTTGTTTCAGTGGGATCATTTGTACGGTACCGAAAAATTGTTTACCATCAATATCACCACACACTAGTTGACTCTGTGTGATAGAATCTCTCCTGTGTGATCAACGTAGTTTCACTGTGCCTGGATGTGTGTGGTGTGGTGTGTGAGTGTTTTTCTTCGACTAATCTAATCTTCTTTGGTTTTGGTTTTGTTTTTGTTTTTTAAGTGATGGGCGGGGGTCAGAACAGGAAACATTACGTGCGCATGCAGATTGCTATTCTAGTCTGCACGCTGAGAAAACGTGTGGATAATGGATGGAGATCGCGGCAAAAAAAAAAAAAAGGCCTCATGATGCGTGTCGACACAATGACACACAGTGTTGATACTGTGTTGCTGACCACTGCCACCTGACAGACTGATTTGATGAAGTGTATACAATGCACTACCTCACTCTACCCACAATAGCCATTGTTTATGTTGTTTACGCTGTTTATATTGTCTGTACTGTTCAGATTACATGTCTTTTTTATACAGTGTAGCTGATATCCTTTCTTAGCTGTGTGTTTAATGCACAGCATGTTTGCATGCATATATGCACTGAGGATTCAGAGGAAGAAATTTCATCTATGCTGCATGTCATACATAAAGCATACTTGACAATAAAGATGACATTGACCCATGACAACATCATTCACATCCATGCATTCATATTGTATCATTCAATGTGTTTCAATAATGTGAAAGGCATGTGAATGAGGATGCTTGTGGGCTTTGTCTTCACAAATTTTGAAAAATAAGATGCTCCAGTGTTTTAAATTTCAGTCTGTTGCGTTCATGCCATTTCCCCTGTTGTGGAGAACACACACACACACACACACACACACACACACACACAATGGAATAAGACATGTCAAAAATCCGAGAGGCACTTGGTGAGACGAGGAGATTTTAATAAATACCTTATTCTCCAAAAGGAGATCAAAATAGCTCTACATTTGTGTTTGTCCAGAAGCTGTTCCATAATATGCACGTACTGTAGCAACTTCACTCGAGTTAAGCACGTCTCAGCAGTCAATAGTGTGCTATGGCAAGCCATTTGAGCATTTATTCCAAATCCCTGATATCAGACATGAGTGTGTTACACTAGTTCGATCTCTTTCAGCACTTGTTCGACACACGGCCACACTAGTGACACCGAATGTCGAACTAGTTGCACAGAAATCCTCACTAGCCACTCATTTTTGGCAACTAGTGCCACTTTTGTCCAACTAGTGTTGACAAAATTCTAACTAGTGACACCTGGAAGCACACAACCAGAGGGAACTTCCCAGCTAGTCAGCTTTTTTATGCCCTAGTGGGCCACTAGACCAAACTAGTGAGGTTCAAAGTCTTACTAGTAAGCTTTAAAACGTGTTAACATCTTAACTAGTGAAACATGGATTGTTCTAACATGTTAACTAGTGGCCTATGATTTCCTGCACTATTTAACTAGTGGGAGCTGAAATATCCAATAGTTAACTAGTGGAGGATAAAACATCGATAGTGCTCTAGTTTAAGACCGTTAAAGCCTTGATATCCAACAAGTGAGTCCAAAAATGTTACTTGCTCACCAGTGATGCCCCAAACATCCTCCAGTGCGACATTTTGACTTCACTAGTTCGACTAGTGGAACTAGTGGATGTCACCCTACTCACTAGTCAACGAGTTAAATGGTCGTTTGATTTAACTAGTTAACTAGTGATGGCAAAATGTTCACTTGTACAACATGTGAAACACTAATGGCTCACTGGTCACACTAGTTACGCTAAATGCTAATCAGGAGGCAGGACAGTGCCAGAAGTGAACACCTCCTATTGGCTCCATGATAAGAGCTCCACCCAGCAAAAAATTAACCCTTTAAAACCTGATTCTGAGCTTTCACAATTATTTACCGCCATTTGCGTAATATCTACAGTACACAGAAGGAATCAAGCAATTTTTACCAGTCAATGTTATCTGTAGGTGATGTTTATTTATTATGTACACAGAGATAAAGAGTAATGGTACAGCTCTACAATATCTTTCCACTTTTATATATGTATGCTATACTAAATAAAATTAATAGGGCACCATATAATGCAACAGTTCTGCAACTCCCTAAATAATTATGTGAATTTTCAGTTGTTGCTAAATCAGTTAGGATGCTATAATTTGTGGTGTAGATGCGAATTTAGGAGAGCAGGACAATATATTGCATTGCAATTGGAGCAGCAGCTTGGTTGATGATGTCCCCCAAACCGGCTCATCTAATACATTTGTTGTGCAATACAACAAAAATGAGCACAATAGAAAAAAGGCTTCTTATATTCATTCATTCATTCATCTTCCTAGCCACTTGATCCTCACTAGGGTCGCGGGGGGTGCGGAGCCTATCCCAGCTGTCTTCGGGCAGTAGGCGGGAGACACCCTGAATCGGTTGCCAGCCAATCGCAGGACACATAGAAACGAACAACCATTTGCACTCACACTCGCACCTAGGGACAATTTAGAGTATTCAATCAGCCTGCTATGTATGTTTTTGGAATGTGGGAGGAAACCGGAGCACCCGGAGAAAACCCACGCAGGCCCGGGGAGAACATGCAAACTCCACACAGGGAGGCCGGAGCTGGAATCGAACCCGGTACCTCTGCACTGTGAAGCCGACGTGCTAACCACTGGACTACCGGGCCACCTGCTTCTTATATTTTAAAATAAAATAATCACATGTTTACCGTTCTGGGGTTTCTACAATCATGAATGAAGGCATTATTTACAGCAGGTTGACAGCAGTGTGATCGAGCAGATTAGATGGAGTAGAATTTGATTGGGGCTTCACTGATTTATTTCATACAATTCATATCGAAAATACAGTTGAAAAATATTTGATTGTTAAAATATTTAAATACAAGAACTATATTAAGAAAACACAGTTTTTTTAATTAGGAGAAGTCTAAAAACGTATCACAAATGACAAACGTGCCTCTCCTCCTGTTCTTCAATGAAGCTGATCACCCTTACAGCTCCCGTTAGAAACATTGTGCTGCTGAAGGTGTGCCGGCAGAATGGTTGTGATGCAGGAGGTGCTGTGGACTCTCCCAGAAACCCTAGCTAAATAAAGTTGCTTACGAGTTGACATGTGTGCACAACTGGTGAACTTGTAAAGTTTTGTAAATGCCAAACATGTAAACTAGCCAAATGTGATTATTTCACTAGTAAACTAGATGTGTGCACATGTCACCTAGTGCTCAGTTTTGTCAAACATGTTCAGTCAAAGTCTATACATGTTCAGCATTGAGCCTGACAAGTGAGACAAAATACATTCCACCAGTCCAGTGGTTAGCATGTCGGCTTCACAGTGCAGAGGTACCGGGTTCGATTACAGCTCCGGCCTCCCTGTGTGGAGTTTACATCTTCTCCCCGTGCGTGGGTTTTCTCTGGGTGCTCCGGTTTCCTCCCACATTCCAAAAAAAAACATGCGTGGCAGGCTGATTGAACACTCTAAATTGTCCCTAGGTGTGAGTGTGAATGTGTGTGAGTGTGGTTGTTCGTTTCTGTGTGCCCTGCGATTGGCTGGCAACCGATTCAGGGTGTCCCCGCCTACTGCCCGAAGACAGCTGGGATAGGCTCCTAATGAGGATCAAGCGGCTCGGAAGATGAATGAATGAATGAATGAATGAATGAATGAATGAAGTTAGCTAGTGATATGAAAATCTGTGTCACTAGCTCACTAGTGTGTCACACTGAACCCAACTAGTTTACTAGTGAGGAAACGTGTATCACTAGTTAACAAGTACAGTGAAAATGAGCCCAACTAGTGTAACTAGGGGACATCTCTACATTGACTTGTGAACATGTTCACATTTTGAAACCGTCTAGTTAACGTGTAAGGTCAAATCGATTGCACCTAGTTTGCTAGTTTGGATTTCTGGATTCACTCGTCGACATGTAACCAATAATGGGCATCCTCTCGTGAACTAGCTGCAAATCCTCAAGACAACTTGTAAACTAGTGTAAAACATGCAAACGAAGTGGGTGTGATTATGACAAAATCTGAATCCCGATTGGTGTATTTTAACTGCAGATCCAATAGGAATCCTGCAGCTACATTTCTGCCCCACCTCCTCATTATATTTTGTGCAACTAGCTTACTAGTGAGCAGGTTGGCATCCACTAGTTCTACTAGTGAACATTTTAGACCTCACTAGTTGAACTAGTGCGACATTAAATGTCACACTAGTGCAACTAGTAAATATTTGGGGCATCACCAGTGAACAAGTAACATTTTTGACACTCACTAGTTAGATATCAAGGCGTCAAGGGGCTTTGACTAGTAAACTAGCTACTGTTTTATCCGCACCTAGTAAACTAGTGAGTATTTCAGCTCGCACTTGTTTACTCACGCAGGAAATCACGGGTCACAAGTTCACATGTTAGAATAATCCATGATTGACAAGTTAACATGTTGCTGAAAATGAATGACTAGTTGGAGTTTGTATGCAACTAGTTCGACATTCGGTGTCACTAGTGTGGCCGAGTGTCGAACTAGTGCTGAAAGAGATCGAACTAGTGTAACACACTTATGTTTGATATCAGGGATTTGGAATAAATGCTCAAATGGCTTGCCATAGTCTGCCGCACTCTGCTGTGCGCGCATGTGCCGAGCACGTACTCGCGGCGCCGACCCAACCCACGCCACATATTGAGCTTTGAACTACGACAACAGCTAAGCTAGCCTAGCCGATGAAATGATGGTCAGCAGACAAGGTTTACGTTTTATGTGACTTTTAATAACAACGTGGCAGAGTCATCAAACATGCGGTGTGCTCACTCGCAGTCACTTTCTGGAACTCCCCCTTATAGGCGGCACCTCTCAATCAAGTGGAGTATGGCGTACAGTACAAACGTTCATAAAGCACTTCTCATATAATAATAGCCTATTATATGACAGCCGACAGCCCGGCGCATGCGTCAACCAATCGGTGTCGCTGGAACCATCACTACCGAAAGAGTATTAGTTACTACATTTAAGTTGGATTTTTTTTCAAATCATCCAAAGAAGGGCGTATTACCAAGCTGATGTGTGATGTATGCACAAAACACAAACGTGAAATACGACGGGAGGCACGATTCTGAAGCAAGTATTTGAAGTTGATTATTAAATCTCAAGGCTCATTGCTATGAAAAATATTATGAAACAGTCCAAGTTATTCTATGTGTAGACATGGTAACTTTCTGAATACAATAAAAATTCGTACAGCTTGTGACGAATTTATATACACATATATATATATATATATATATATATATATATACGATATATACAAGGGTGACCCAAAAAAAAACCGGGCCCCAACTCTAATTAGGCCCCGTTTCTTAGTGTTTTGTCCGAATGAAATGAAACTTTGGCCATAACTAGTTTATTATCACATCAAAACACTAGGGTCTTTGTCTTTTTTTTCTCCGTTCTACAGCATATGTTCTAGATGGCCTCCATTTAGCTCAGTGCATTTCTTGAGGCGCAGCACGAAGTTGTCCATGACGTTCTTACAGACTGAATTGGTAATGGCTCCCTGATGGCTTTCTTGAGTTCCGTGATGGTTCTGGGTTTCCCTGCGTAGACTCTGTCCTTGAGATAGCCCCAAAGAAAAAAATCTGGGGGTCTTCGGTCCGGGCTATGGGGTGCTCACTCAAAATCAGTCTTGAGACTGATCACTCGGCCTCCGAACTTCTCTTTCAGCCAATCTCGGGACAGGTTTGAGGTGCGAGAACTTGCTCTGTCTTGCTGGAACCAGAAATCTCGGCCAGAGGCATCATTGGACCAATCTTCATCGAAGAATCTGGCGCAGCAGTGACAGTCACCAAGGAGCGGTATGTGGAGGTTCTCAAAACCTTCAAGAATGAGCTCCAGACCATCTACCCGTCGCTCATGAGCAAGTTCTGGTTTGCTGTAGAACGGAGGAAAAAAAAGGCTAAAGACCCTAGTGTTTTGATGTGATGTTTTGAATATAATAAACTAGTTATGGCCAACGTTTCATTTCATTTGGACAAAACACTAATTCTAATTAACAGAACATTTGTGGAATACAAGGTAAGCAGCAAAATCCACACATTTTTAGCCATCTCAGGGTGTGACCATTTTTGCCACAAAATGACAAGTCCCTCAGTCCAATCACGCCTTGCCTGTTTACTGAGGCTTGGTAGTTACCTGCGGCCTGAGAAACCGTGATGTCATTTTTAGATGACAGCAACTGGCAAAATGGCCACCCCTCTGAGATGGACAAACTCAGGTGTATTTTAAAAATTAACTCATCTTCCACAAACGCAATGTTGATCATAATTCCGTGTTGAGATTCGTGGGGCGGCATAAAAAATTATTGTAAAGAACGTTTTTGGGTTGCCTTCCCCTTAAGTTAAGATAAGATAAGTTTTCCTTTATTCGTTCCACACTGGGGAAATTTACAGAAATTTACAACAGAGAAGTTAAATGTTAACTCCAGAACATTTCTGAGTGCAATCCTGAGACAGTTTGCATTCTGCCGCGGATAGCTGGTTACCTGACCGCAGAGAGGTTATTTATAACATTACATTAAATCCAAAACACTGATGTCATGCATTATATATAGTTGTTCAGCTTTTGAAGCAGGGTGGCAGATTACCGTAATGTATTAACAATCACTGTGGCGGTTGGCATGACGTCGTCTTTGCGTGTGGTGGGTGGCTTGACCCAAGTGAAAGACTGCACGATTCCACAATTTTTCTACTAAAATAGGCTTCTATGTGGGTAACTTTGTTAAAATGCGCCATTTGATGGCAATCGGAGAACAATCTTTATTACAACTGGAGTGACACAGCAACGACTGCGCTCAAACGACAAGATTTATCCAACTTGCAAAGAAAAGCTAACTCACCAAGGATCTCTTTCCTCCTGTCAGCGTGTGGTTGGTCGGTATAGACCCATTCATAGTCCTCGCGGGTTACCCGATTACCCATGTCAGAAGAAATAGCTTCAATGTATTCCCCGAGACACACAAGTTAAAAATCTACGGCGTTGTAAAATGGTGGTCCTTCTGCTTTCCACTTCGCCACCCCGCCCATATGACGTGCGGAAGGAGCGTTTCTGTAACTCGGAAGTCATACACGGAATCAAAAGAACGATGTTTTTTCCTCTTATTTATTAAACTGTATTTACTGTACATAGCATAAAACATCATCGCTATTTACAACATAAAGTTGTAACTCTCGGAAGCCGGTCGTTTGATATAGCCGACTAGAACTTTGGGGGCGTGTTCGAGAATATGCTCCGAGCGCACACTGGATCACTCCGACCGCTGGGAAACTCTTGAGGCGCACTCTCTCCCTCTCCGTCCAAACACTCGCAATGTCAGAGTTTATTTCCGAACGCGCCGTTTCGTGACAAATAAAACTTTATTGACAAAGTGTGCAGAAAGATTTCTGCATGAAAGCAGAGTTTAAAATAAAGGTTCCGCGAGTGTGATCTTATTCAACAATTTAAACAGCCAATAAAGCAATTAAATAAAAGTTCGAGAAATTAAATAGGTCTATACAATGCAAAAAAGAAAAAAAGTAGTGTAAAATAAAATTGGTGATAAAGTATCTTCACCATTAAATAAATAATGATCCAATGGGTACAATCTAAGTATGTATTATTTCAGTTCCTTTTTTTACTGATTGTTCTGTTAATTTATTATTTTATAGTTTAAATCATTGACAATTTTTATCATCGATCTTCAAAATCCCCACCCCCTGAAGACCACTCCACCTGCAATCCTAGAGAGTAAAGAGGATTTTATAATGGATGGAAGTTGATGCCAAGAGCAGGGTATAAATAAATACATAAACACATACATTCATTCATGCATATATATATATATATATATATATACATATATATATATATATATATATATATATATATATACATATATATACATATATATATATATATATATATATATATATATATATATTAGGGATGTGAATCTCAGCACTGAAGACGATTCGATACACATCACGATCCACTGCCAGCGATGCGATACTTAAACGATACATGGAATTTTCTGGTGATACGATGCGATACGATTCACCGTCGTCACGATGCGATACGATTCGATACACATTAAGTTCAAATCAATGCGATCCGATACGATACAATGCAATTTGTTGCGATATTGTGCAATTAAACATGATGCAAATAAGCAAAGAAAAAAAGCTTTTAAAAAGATGGAATTCAGTATGGTATTACAAAAAGGATACCACTTTATTCCTTATAAAGAGTAGAACTTGTAAAACAACTTATTTAAGCCCTTTCACAATTGGGTTTTGTGCAAAGAAAATGTAAACAATTTGGCACCTGAGACTCACAGCTGTTGCTATAGTGTAAACACAAACAGACTATTCTCACTGAGTGTCTTATATGAAATATAATAATAATATATATATCTATATGAATCTCTAGCGCAAGATGTCCACCCATCCACTGTAAGTGCAACTCTTTGCGCACTGTTCAGCGACACAGTAATCTCACTTCTCACTTTGTTGTACACATCGGGAATATGTTTGTAAGTGAACACAGACCTGTCTGGTATTTTATACCTGGGTTCCAAAACGTGCACAAGCTGTCTGAAACCCCCGTTGTCCACCACGCTAGGCTGGAGGTCTTTGCATATGAAATAAGCAGTGATCTTAGTTATAGCCATTGCGCGGTCACAGTGAGTTGCAAGGGGACTCCCAAAATAAGAGGCAATTTTTTTCTGATCCTGACCTGGTTTACCAAGAGTTTCTCCGGTGTCCGACGAGGAACTGGGCGTGGAAGCGGGGGAGCGGGAGGGAAACTTGTCGGTGATCTGGTGCCATCGGTTTGAGTTGGTCTGCATATTTGTGGTGCTGCCGTTGTATGGCTTCTTAGTGCGACATTCCTTGCAAATTACGGAGGTTTTATCAAGCTTTCCGTCTTTCCTTTCGAAGCCGAAGTATTTCCAAACATAGGATTTGAATGTTGCGGGTGCATTAAATATAATAGATTCCTCGCTGCTGCTTGCGCTAACTTCCATGTTTCGCTAGTTGTGTACCGTCCGTATTCAACACAAAACGCAAAACAATGATGGTGCATTCATTGCGCCTAGGAAAGGGCAAATAGGTGACGTTTAACATGAATAAAACGGTTGCTAGAATCGGATTTTACCGATACCCACCAAATGCATCGTGATGAATCACGATTTCACCCGTCAAAACGGTTGCTAGAATCGGATTTTACCGATTATTTTCCACACCCCTAATACTCATCAATGCATCGTGATGAATCGCGATTTCACCGATACCCATCAATGCATCGTGATGAATCGCGATTTCACCCGTCAATCGCATCGTACCCAGTGAATGAGCCGATGCACTCGGATCGCGGACGTGCGCATCGATGTATCGATTAATATCGATTATTTTCCACACCCCTAATATATATATAAAAAATCCTCATCTCACCCCTCGGGTGGTGTCCGTCCCTCATTCAGCTCGAGTCCTCTACCAGAGGCCAGGAAGCTTGAGGGTTCTGCGCAGTATCCTTGCTGTTCCCAGCACTGCACATTTCTGGACTGAGATGTCCGATGTTGTTCCAGGGATCTGTTGCAACCACTCATCTAGTTTGGGGGTCACTGCCCCGAGTGCTCCGACCACCACAGGCACGACTGTCACCTTTACCTTCCAGGCTCTCTCCAGCTCCTCTCTGAGCCCTTGGTATTTCTCGAGTTTCTCATGTTCCTTCTTCCTGATGTTTCCATCACTTGGGACCGCTACATCCACTACAACGGCTTTCCTCTGCCCTTTATCTATGATCACGATATCTGGTTGGTTCGCCATTACCATCTTGTCAGTCTGGATCTGGAAGTCCCACAGGATCTTCGCTCTGTCATTCTCCACCACCTTCGGAGGTGTTTCCCATTTTGACCTTGGGGTTTCCAGTCCATACTCCGCACAGATGTTTCGGTAGACTATGCCAGCCACCTGGTTAAGGCGTTCCATGTAGGCTTTCCCTGCCAGCATCTTACACCCTGCAGTTATATGTTGGATCGTCTCAGGTGCCTCTTTGCACAACCTACACCTTGGGTCTTGTCTGGTGTGGTATATCTGGGCCTCGATGGCTCTGGTGCTCAAGGCCTGCTCCCGAGCAGCCAGAATGAGTGCCTCTGTGCTGTCCTTCTGTCACGTTGTGCCCGAGGCGATGAAAAATCGCCTCGTGCACAACAAAAATAACGAGGTGGATCCCAGGGAAAAGCAGACACGAAAAGATTTTGTATGGAACACAAAAGGTTTTAATAACGAACAGAAAGAGCCCGACAGGGAAAACAGTAACAAAAAACGCTGGTCAAATAAGGACCAGGAAATAAGGGAAACAACCGAAAACGCTCGCGGAAAAACAAAGAGCGAGGAAGTACAGAGATCAGTAAACTTAGAGCAATAACAATTTGCATGCAACGCGACTAACAATAGTAGTGGCCCTAAGGCAAAAAGGCAGCGAGTAATATCGAACGATGAAATAGCGAGAGAGCGCAATGGCACGGTAAGGAATTCTCCGGCAGTGAGATGACTGCCGGAGTCTCTTAATAAAGGAGGGTAATCAGCCCGAAATTACGGACAGGTGTGCAGATGGCGGAGGAAAAAACCCGCCACCTGCTGGCGGACACGCGACGTGACAGTACCCCCCCCTCAATGGACGCCTCCCGGCGGACTACCCGGTTTGGATGGATGAGCAGTGTGGAAGTCGCGCAAAAGGGACGGATCAAGGATCCAGGAGCGAGGCACCCATTGCCGCTCCTCCGGCCCGTAGCCCTCCCAATCGACCAGGTACTGGAAACCCCTGCCCCTGCGCCGAGAGTCCAGGATGGCACGCACCGTGTACACTGGACCACCCGCGGAGGTGGCGGCGGTGTGGGAGGAGGAGCCAAGTCACTGGAAGACACGGGTTTGAGTAGGGAGACGTGGAAGACGGGGTGAACCTTCATGGTGGGTGGCAGCCGGAGCCTGACTGCAGCTGGACTGATGACGGCCTCGACCTCGAATGGTCCAGTGAATCGGGGTCCCAGTTTTGCAGACGTGCCGGCCAGGCGAAGATCCCTCGTTGCCAGCCACACCTTCTGCCCCACCACATATGAGGGCGCCGGGCGCCGACGACGATCTGCGATCTGCCGGTTCCGGGTCGCAGTGCGGGACAACGCAGGCCGGGCCTCCTTCCACACGTGATGGGCCCGCTTAAGGTGGTGCTGTATGGAAGGGACCTCCACCTGCCCCTCCTGGGATGGAAACAACGGTGGCTGGTACCCGTAAGCCGTCATGAATGGTGATCTGCCCGTGGCGGAAGAGACGAGGGTGTTGTGGGCATATTCCACCCAGGGTAAGTGGTCGACCCAGGATGCGGGACGGTGGAGGCACACACAGCGGAGGGCCGCCCCCAGATCCTGATTGGCGCGCTCAGCCTGTCCATTGGACTGGGGGTGGTATCCCGAGGTCAGGCTAGCAGTAGCTCCGAGGGACCGGCAGAACCGCTTCCAGACGCGAGACACAAACTGGGGCCCCCGATCCGATACAATGTCCGCCGGAATGCCGTGGAGACGAAAGACGTGTTTGACGAGGAGGTCGGCGGTCTCCAGCGCCGACGGCAACCTGGACATAGGCACAAAATGAGCCGCCTTGGAGAAGCGGTCCACGATCGTGAGCACGACAGTTCGACCCCGGGAAGGCGGGAGACCCGTGACGGGATGGCGGAGGAAAAAACCGCCACCTGCTGGCGGACACGCGACGTGACACCTTCAGGGCAGCCCTCTCTAGCCACTGATAGGACTTCTTGAGATCAGCCACTTCGGTTATGGTCCGGTGGTACATCCCGTGTAGGGGCTTGTCCTCCCATGATGGTCCCTCTTCCAGCGCCTCATCTTCCGTTCCCTATTGTCTGAGACATTCTCTGAGTACGTCATCCGTTGGAGCCTTCTCCTTGATGTATTCATGGAGCTTGGATGTTTCATCCTGGACAGTGGCTCTCACACTCACTAGTCCCCGGCCTCCTTCCTTTCGGCTTGCGTACAGTCTCAGGGTGCTGGATTTGGGATGGAACCCTCCATGCATGGTTACTTCCAGATCCAGACTGACAAGATGGTAATGGCAAACCAACCAGATATCGTGATCATAGATAAAGGGCAGAGGAAAGCCGTTGTAGATGGAAACATCAGAAAGAAGGAACACGAGAAATATAATATATATATATAATATGTATATAATATCATACATAAATATATATATATATATATATATATATATATATATATATAAGCGGCTGGATAGCTCAGTTGGTAAGGCATCGGTTTGGCATACGGGAGACGGTGGTTCGAATCCCGCTTGGGGCAAAAATGAGCACATAACACCATCCAGTGTGGGTCCTTGGGCAAGATCCTTCACGCTAATGCCTACCTCATACAATGATGAGAGACAATAAAACGAATGACATGCCGGCTCAGACGTCGCCCGACCAAACAAGGTCTGCGTCAGGTGCTGGGTAACCAGAGCACCTTGATGAAAAATGGGCTACTGGAACAAAGCGGAGATGGGCGAGAGACGATAACATGGCTCTGTTGGAATGCTACTACTCAAGCAACCCTAGTCAGAGGGGTCACATGCAGAGAATGTGGGGTAAATGGTTACTTCGAAACCCCCAGTCACGGTTGACCACGAAACAACTAGTAGCTCAGTGTTCCAACATCAACGAACGGCAACTGCTGTCACAGCTTGAGATTGATGAGGTACAACGCAGGTTCCATGGCGAAGGGCCCCAGGCTGCCAGATCAGAGGAGGAGGTCATACAAGAGATTGGGAGGCAAGCCCCAATGAATGCAGATGATGAGATTGGGTGGCCAGCCCCAATGAATGAAATGCTGAGCGAGGCAGCAACTGACCTGAAAGCTAAGATCATGGCGAGAATGAAAGCTGGGCAACCTAGAAACCGATTACAACGGCTATGTGAAGTACCATCTGAAAGTCTCATAGAAAGTGTGAATGCAGCACTGAGGGCGATCCCTACCGTAACGATCACAGAAACCAATGAGCTGATATACGCTTCAGCATCAGTGATCCTGGAGACTCTGGGCTATAAGAGCAACCATGGAAGCCATGAGATACGTTACCCACCATGGAAAAGACGGTTGGAGGCTAAGATCAAGGCGGCCCGGAAAGATGTGAGTCAATTGACGGAGGCCCAGAGAGGTGTGATGAAAAGGCCGATACCCGAGAGGTACATCCAGATGACCATACCTGAAGCACTCGAAACTGCCAAACAAAGGCTCCAAGCCTTGTCCAGTCGCCTAAAGCAGTATACGAAAGAGAATGAGGCCAGACGAATAAACAGGCTGTTCGCAACACAACCTGCGAAAGTGTACGCTGAGTGGCAGGGTCCTAACAACAGAGCTGACCCACCAAGACTGGAAACTGAAAGGTACTGGAAAGGCATATGGGAGAAGGAGGTTGCACATATGGCTGGTGACCCTGAGAGAGGAACACAGACACCTCCCTGAACAGAACCCAGTTACCATAACAGTGGCAGACATACAGGAAAGAGTCTCAGATATGAAGAACTGGACAGCACCAGGCCCGGACATGGTCCACACCTACTGGAAACTCACAGCACTCCATGAGCGCCTAGCAGTACAAATGAACCAGCTGCTGAGGGATGGGACTCACCCAGAATGGAATAACGGAAGGGCGAACGATCCTGATCATGAAGGATCCCTCGAAGGGTGCAGTTCCATCCAACTATCGGCCAATAACCTGTCTCTCCACAAGATGGAAGCTCATGTCAGGCATCATTGCGGCTAAGATAAGTGGACACATGGATCAATACATGAGCGAAGCACAGAAGGGCATTGGTAGAGATACTAGAGGAGCCAAACATCAACTCCTGGTTGACAGAACAGTCGCACAAGACTGCAGGTCCCGACGTACCAACCTGTGCACAGCTTGGATTGATTACAAGAAAGCCTATGACTCGATGCCACATACATGGATCACTGAATGCTTGGAGTTGTATAAGGTGAACAGGACCCTAAGAGCCTTCGTTGCGAACTCGATGAGGATGTGGATAACCACACTTGAAGCCAATGGCAAGCCACTTACCCAAGTGTCCATCAAATGTGGCATATACCAAGGTGATGCACTCTCCCCACTGCTGTTCTGCATAGGACTGAACCCCCTAAGCCAAGTAATCACCAAGACAGGCTATGGATACCGCCTCAGAAATGGAGCTACAATCAGTCACCTCCTCTACATGGATGACATAAAGCTGTATGCTAAGAGCGAAAGGGACATAGATTCCCTGATCCACACAACCAGGATCTACAGCAGCGACATCGGGATGTCATTCGGGCTTGAGAAATGTAGTCGGATGGTGACTCAGAGAGGAAAGGTAGTCCGCACTGAAGGGGTCTCACTCCCAGAAGGAACAATAGCAGACATTGAGGACAGCTACAAGTACCTTGGTATACCACAAGCCAATGGCAACCTCAAACTGGCAACAAGGAAAGCGGCTACGGCCAAATACCTCCAGCGAGTGAGGCAAGTCCTAAGAAGCCAGCTCAATGGCCAGAATAAGACCCGGGCAATAAACAGCTATGCCCTGCCAGTGATCAGATACCCTGCAGGAATAATAAGGTGGCCAAAGGAAGAGATTCAGACCACGGACGTTAAGACCCGAAAGCTGCTAACCATGCATGGAGGTTTCCATCCCAAATCCAGCACCCTGAGACTTTACGCAAGCCGAAAAGAAGGAGGCCGGGGACTAGTGAGTGTGAGAGCCACTGTCCAGGATGAAACATCCAAGCTCCATGAATACATCAAGGAGAAGGCTCCAACGGATGACGTACTCAGAGAATGTCTCAGACAATGGGGAACAGAAGATGAGGCGATGGAAGAGGGACCATCATGGGAGGACAAGCCCCTACACGGGATGTACCACCGGACCATAACTGAAGTGGCTGATCTCAAGAAGTCCTATCAGTGGCTAGAGAGGGCTGGCCTGAAGGACAGCACAGAGGCACTCATCCTGGCTGCTCAGGAGCAGGCCTTGGGCACCAGAGCCATCGAGGCCCAGATATACCACACCAGACAAGACCCAAGGTGTAGGTTGTGCAAAGAGGCACCTGAGACGATCCAACACATAACTGCAGGGTGTAAGATGCTGGCAGGGAAACCCTACATGGAGCGCCATAACCAGGTGGCTGGCATAGTCTACCGAAACATCTGTGCGGAGTATGGACTGGAAACCCCAAGGTCAAAATGGGAAATACCTCCGAAGGTGGTGGAGAATGACAGAGCGAAGATCCTGTGGGACTTCCAGATCCAGACTGACAAGATGGTAATGGCGAACCAACCAGATATTGTGATCATAGATAAAGGGCAGAGGAAAGCTGTTGTAGTGGATGTAGCGGTCCCAAGTGATGGAAACATCAGGAAGAAGGAACATGAGAAACTCGAGAAATACCAAGGGCTCAGAGAGGAGCTGGAGAGAGCCTGGAAGGTAAAGGTGACAGTCGTGCCTGTGGTGGTCGGAGCACTCGGGGCAGTGACCCCCAAACTAGATGAGTGGTTGCAACAGATCCCTGGAACAACATCGGACATCTCAGTCCAGAAATGTGCAGTGCTGGGAACAGCAAGGATACTGCGCAGAACCCTCAAGCTTCCTGGCCTCTGGTAGAGGACCCGAGCTGAATGAGGGACGGACACCACCCGAGGGGTGAGATGAGGATTTTTTTAAATATATATTAGAGCTGTCAAACGATTAAAATATTTAATCTAATCAAGAATGCAACTGTCATGGTTAACTCAAATAATGAACTAAAAAATTAATCGTTATTACTCACACATTTTTTTATCATTTCTGAATTTCCTTTTATATTTTTTGTCCTATTTTTCCCAATTTTAATGCTCTCATCAACTTGGAATCATGAATCAGTTTTCTATGTGTCTCGTTATTCTTCAACAAACATACAGAAACAGACTGTTGTGTTCAAAGCAAACTTGAGAAAAACGAAGTATGCAACCATGGTTTAAATCTACTATAGGCTGAGTACTAGTTCACCTTAGATGTGCACTTTAGAATGTTATATTGCTCTGTTTTGATTTCATTTAAAAAAGCTGTTAAAGCAGCTGTTGTGTGACAAAATATTGTTTTTTCACTGTTGTTGATGGACAGTAATGTTGTGTGAGAGATTATGTGTGAATAACTGCTCCAAGTGAAAAATGTTCATGTAAAATTGAAAATCGAAATTGTTATTTCAGTAAATATTTGCATTTGGCACATAGAAAACTGATTCATGGTTCCATGTTGATGAGAGGATTAAAATTGGGAAAAATAGGACAAGGAAATTCAGAAACGATAAAAAATGTGTGAGTAATCACGATTAATTGTTTTGTTCATTTGAGTTAATTATGAGAGTTGCATTTTTAATTAGATTAAATATTTTAATCATTTGACAGAGAGAGAGTATATACGGGTATATATATATACACATACACAGTGGGGCACATAAGTATTTAGTCAACCACCAATTGTGCAAGTTCTCCTACTTGAAAAGATTAGAGAGGCCTGTAATTGTCAACATGGGGAAAGCTCAACCACGAGAGACAGAATGTGGGAAAAAACTCAGAAAATTACATTGTTTGCTTTTTAAAGAATTTATTTGTATTTTTGGTCAGCTACAAAGAAGCAAAATTTCTGGCTGTCAAAGAGGTCTAACTTCTAATGAGGTCTAATGAGGCTCCACTTGTTACCTGTATTAATGGTGCCTGTTTTAACTCATTATTGGTATAAAAGACACCTGTCTACAACCTCAGTCAGTCACACTCCGAACTCCACTATGACCAAAACCAAAGAGCTGTCGAAGGACACCAGAGACACAATTGTAGACCTGCACCAGGCTGGGAAGACTGAATCTGAAATTGATAAAACACTTGGTTTAAATAAATCAACGGTGGGAGCAATTAGTAGAAAATGGAAGACATACAAGACAACTGATAATCTCCCTCGATCTTGGGCTCCGTGCAAAATCTCACCCAGTGGCATCAAAATGATCAGAAAAACGGTGAGCAAAAATCCCAGAACCACACGAGGGGACCTTGTGAATTACCTACAGAGAGCTGGGACCACAGTAATAAAGGCTACAATCAGTAACACAATGGGGACCACAGTAACAAAGGCTACATCAGTAAAACAATGCGCCGCCAGGGACTCAAATCCTGCACTGCCAGACGTGTCCCCCTGCTGAAGCCAGGACACGTCAAGGCCCGTCTGTGGTTCACCTTGAGAGCATTTGGATGCTCCAGAAGAGGACTGGGAGAATGTGTTATGGTCAGATGAAACCAAAATATAACTTTTTTAGTAAAAAGCAGTTTACTACTTCCGGATACTTCCGGAGTGAACGCTGGCGAACTTTGGACGCCGCTACTCCCCGTGATTTTTTGATTTTTAAGTCCATTTTTTATGTGAATTTTTTATCTTTTATAGCCGACATATTTTATGTCGACCTGCTTTTATGGTCACCGAGTGAACAATGATCAATCCACACTCGATCGGCCGAACTGTCATTACCTGTCATCGAGTATTGAGTTGTCGTTGAGTTGCGGCTAGCGGCTAGCTTACCCACTAACTGTTGCTGCTTCCCGACTTCATTACTCCGGTCCGGCTATGTCGATCAGCTGTGAGTGGCTTGCTTTCTGCTGGTTCGCTCTGTTTGTTTTCCACCACTCATTGGAAGCGCTTCACCAATATGCAGCCACTGAGCTTAAACTCAACTTTAATCCACACGGTCCACCACCGCCTGCTCTGCTCCAACACCCGGACATCCTTTACGTGCCCCGGCGAAGGTGCACTCACCGGGGCTCACGCCGAAACTATCAATACGACAACTCCAGCTCCATCAGGTCGTTCTGGTCCACCGCTCGCCGCCCACGGAAGAACACCGGACGGCGTGCGGATGCCTCTGTGTTGACACGCGTCCCGAGGTCGGATAACATCGCGGTCGCTCGCAGCTGCACTGCTGTCAACGTTGGCCTACTGAACATCCGCTCCCTTACGAGCAAGGGCCAGTTCGTCCACGACCTCCTGACAGACCGTGAGTTTGACATTCTGTGTCTGACTGAGAACTGGCAGCAGCCAAATGATTATGGTACTCTTAATGAAGCTACTCCACCGGGCTTTGTTTATCACGCTGTGCCGCGCACGACTAGGAGGGGAGGCGGCCTCGCGATGATTCTGCGCGAGGATTGGAAATTTGCACCTGTAAATGTGCCTGCTTTTTTATCTTTTGAAGCGACAGTTATACAGCTCTCTGGATCAACTCCCACACTGATTGCCACTATTTACCGTCCACCAAAACCAAACAAGAATTTTATCACTGACATTACTACACTCCTCACTCATCTGTATACACTATCACCAAATGTGATTCTCTTAGGAGATTTTAATATACACATGGACAATATCAATAACTCACTCACCAAAGACTTTAACCTCCTGTCTGGACAGTTTTGGTTTTCAACAGTATGTCAACTTTCCCACACACAGTAAAGGACATATTCTGGACTTGATCTGCTGTATTGGATTATCACCAACAAACTGTAAAACCGATCTCCTCCCATACACAGGTCATCTATTGCTTTCATTCAATGTTAACCTGTCCTTTTCCAAATCCAACCCACAACGCATTATACATTTCCGTAAAATCAAGGACATTAACCCGGACAATTTAGAATCACTTATCAACAACCTCCCCAGTACTGATTGTCTTTCTACAACAGATGAGTTTTTGACACACTACAATACAAATCTCCATAACATTCTCAATATCCTGGCCCCACTCAAAACCCGAACTGTCTCCTTCAACCAAACAGCACCCTGGTTTACCCCTACCCTCAGACAACTTAAATCAAAAGGCCGTCAACCTGAAAGATTATATAGAAAAACTGGACTTGCCATTCATAAAGAAATGTACACTACCCACTTTCTCCATTACAAGGACTCAATATCCAAAGCCAAATCAATCTTCTACTCTGGATTAATCAGTTCCAATGAAGGCAACCCCAGATCACTCTTTTCACTCATTTCTAAACTCACTAAACCTGCTGACACTCTTCCCTCACATCTCTATTCCACTGATTTTTGTAATACTCTGGCCTCATTTTTTACACCCAAAATCCAACTTATCCACCAGCAACTCACCCCTTCAGCTGCTCCTAACCCTCCTTCTCCATTCTCCCCGGTTCCTACCCACCTATTCTCTGCATTCACATCCCCATCTGTCCACCAAATCTCCATCTTAATCCAGAAGTCCAAATCCTCTACTTGTCAACTTGACCCTCTCCCTACGGTTTTAGTCAAAGCTTCTATCCCGGCCCTCTCCCCTCTCATCACTAACATTATTCAAACTTCCCTCTCTACTGGCATTGTACCATCTCATCTCAAAACTGCTGCTGTCACTCCCATACTGAAGAAACCTGGCTCTGATCCCTGCAACTTGAACAACTTTCGTCCCATATCAAACCTTCCGTTCATCTCCAAACTTCTAGAGAAAACAGTAGCTGCTCAACTTCACACCCATCTTTCCTCCAATAAGCTCTACGAACAATTTCAATCTGGCTTCCGTCCCCTCCATAGTACTGAAACTGCCCTCCTCAAAATATGCAATGACCTTCTTCTCTCTGCTGACTCCGGTTCACTCGCCATCCTCCTCCTGCTTGACCTCAGTGCAGCCTTTGACACCATCTCTCACTCCATCCTCCTTGACAGACTCTCCTCCATTGGCATCACCAGCATCCCCCTCTCCTGGTTCCGCTCCTATCTTTCTGACCGCACCCAGTTTATCCAGCTCAAACGTTTTAGATCTCACCCCTTTCCCCCCACTTCAGGTGTTCCTCAGGGTTCTGTCCTTGGCCCATTGCTATTTCTAATCTATCTTCTTCGCGTGGGTAATATCTTCAGGAAACATCACATTCATTTTCATTGCTACGCGGATGACACCCAGCTCAACATCTCTACCAAACTTAATACCATACTTCCACCATCCTCCCTAACCAACTGCCTGCAGGAATTAAAATCTTGGTTCACCTCAAATTTCCTCAAACTGAATAGCAATAAAACTGAATTCCTCCTTATTGGCACTAAATCCAATCTAAACAAAATAAACAATTTCTCCATTCCCTTCGAAAGCTCTTCCATCTCCCCCTCCCCTCAGGTCAAGAGTCTGGGTGTCATCCTTGATAGCACCCTCTCCTTCATCTCACATATCAACCACATCACTCGTTCTGCATATTATCATCTTCGAAACATCCACCGGCTCCGCTCTTCTCTCACTCCTCAGTCCACTGCTATACTTGTACACACCCTCGTCACCTCGCGATTCGATTACTGTAATTCCCTTTTGTTTGGTCTCCCTCAAAAAACCCTCCATAAGCTTCAGCTGGTCCAAAATTCAGCCGCCCGCATTATCACACTCACGCCATACATAAACCATATTACACCTGTCCTTCAACATCTCCACTGGCTCCCCATTTTACACCGCATTCAATATAAAATCCTGCTCCTCACATTCAAATCCATTCATGACCTAGCCCCTCCATACCTATCTGACCTCATCCATATTCCTACGCCTGTCCGCTCTCTTCGTTCCTCCTCCTCTGTCCTCCTCTCTGTCCCCCCTGCTCGCCTCGTCACCATGGGAAATAGAGCCTTCAGTCGCTCTGCTCCCCAGCTATGGAACTCACTCCCCGCTGACCTTCGTAATACAGCCTCATTAACACATTTCAAATCCCGCCTCAAAACACATCTGTTTCGACAAGCCTATTCACTCAGACCATAAAGCCATTATTTTATTTATTTATTTTTGTTGTATTTTTTCTTATCTTATTTGATGTAGTTTTTAACATTGTACTCGTGATTTTAACTGCTTGTTGTAAGGTGTCCTTGAGTTTCTAGAAAGGCGCCCACAAATAAAATTTATTATTATTATTATTATTATTATTATTATTTTTGGTCAAAACACAGGTTCTCGTGTTTGGAGGAGAAAGAATACTGAATTGCATCCGAAGAACACCATACCCACTGTGAAGCATGGGGGTGGAAACATCATGCTTTGGCGCTGTTTTTTCTGCAAAGGGACCAGGACGACTGATCTGTGTAAAGGAAAGAATGAATGGGGCCATGTATCGAGAGATTTTGAGTGAAAATCTCCTTCCATCAGCAAGGGCGTTGAAGATGAGACGTGGCTGGGTCTTTCAGTATGACAATGATCCCAAACACAGAGCCAGGGCAACAAAGGAGTGGCTTCCTAAGAAGCATTTCAAGGTCCTGGAGTGGCCTAGCCAGTCTCCAGATCGCAACACTATAGAAAATCTGTGGAGGGAGTTGAAAGTCCGTGTTGCTCAACGACAGCCCCAAAACATCACTGCTCTAGAGGAGATCTGCATGGAGGAATGGGCCAAAATACCAGCAACAGCATGTGAAAAGCTTGTGAAGAGTTATAGAAAACATTTGGCCTCCGTTATTGCCAACAAAGGGTACATAACAAAGTCTTGAGATGAACTTTTGGTATTGACCAAATACTTATTTTCCACCATGTTTGCAAATACATTCTTTAAAATTCAAACAATGTAATTTTCTGAGTTTTTTTCCCCACATTCTGTCTCTCATGGTTGAGCTTTACCCATGTTGACAATTACAGGCCTCTCTAATCTTTTCAAGTAGGAGAATTTGCACAATTGGTGGTTGACTAAATACTTATTTGCCCCACTGTATATATATACTGTATATATAAAAAAATCCTCATCCCCCCCCCTCGGGTGGTGTCCATCCCTCATTCAGCTCGGGTCCTCTACAAGAGGCCAGGAAGCTTGAGGGTTCTGCGCAGTATCCTTGGTGTTCCCGACACTGCACATTTCGGGTCTGAGATGTCCGATGTTCCCGGGATCTGTTGCAACCACTCATCTAGATTGGGGGTCCCGAGTGTCTATATCTATTTATATATAGATAGATAGATATCTATATCGATCTATATATAGATCGATATAGTGGGTTCTATATGAATGTGCTTTTTAACTGGTTGGGTTCGGTACCTCGAAGAAGCACTGGTGTACTTAAGTGGTGTTCACACGGCAAGATTTGGTCAGGTGCTACTGCCCCAGTAGAGCGTTCACACGTGCAAATTAGCTCCGGCGTAGCCCCGGAAAAAGGCTTGCCAAGCCAAATTTGATCCACCTCAGGGAGGTGGTTTAAAAATTTGCTCCGGAGCAAATGCTCGTTTGCGAAGCAGCACCGATGTAAATTTGCACGCGTTTACGCAACTGGGTTAAATTTGCTCCAGAGCAAATGCTTGTGAAGCATATGTACGGCGAAAATGGGTTGCTTTCGTGCTCTGTCGGACTTCCGTCATGTGTTTGTTTAATAACGACACAAGACTTGGCTGTTAACATCTTTCTTTTTGTAGGAGACGGGACTGTCTGAGTTGTTAGTGTAGTTTGTTCCTTTGTTGTGTGTTCACAGCCCCCCGCCCCCCATATAATTAATTTTGTGATTTCCTCTCTTGATTTTCTGTTAGGTGCATGATGTGTTTGCTTTTCTGAGTGTCATTGAAGTCATCGTTCATTTACGTTTTCGGGGGCGGTCACTCTCGAGCAGAAGGCACGGAGACCGAGAAGGAGAAGGACGTGCCTTGAGTTATGTATACGTTTTAAAAAGAACCAACACGACAGCTCATTTGTCGTTTTGGTCCGCTGCAGAAACTGCCGTGTGAACGCAAGTGGGGCTGCACCGACGCTGTGCCTGTGCAGACACGCTCAGCGGCTTTGTACGTGTCAACGCTCCACACAATTTTCTGCGCTGCAAAATATATCGCAACAAAATACATCGGTGCAGCGCCGGAGCAAATGTGTGCCGTGTGAACACCCCTTTATATAGGGTCAGGCAAAATGATCTGAACATTCGTAGCTTAAATAAAAGGCAAATTGCCGGTAATTAAAGAAACAAAAAAGTGTTTCTATTTTTGAAAAGTAGTACTGTAGTAGTAGTAATGATGCCCTTTTTTTCATATAATGCGATTTTGCTTTGTTTCTTTATAATGCCCTTGTTTTTTCTATTTCTTCTTCAGTTGCTGACATGAATTGGACTGGTGAGCATCCTGCTTTCAAGTCAAGTCAACCTTATTGTCAACTATGCTCTATGTGCAACATACAGCACGGATGAAATCTCTTTCCTCTCAACCACATTATTGTGGAAACGTTTATCACAACGAGCGTTCCATTTGCACTTCAATCTTATACATGATCCCGTACGAGCTCAAAACACGATCTTCACTTCGCACCGCCAGAACTGCATTTAATTTTTGAAACAGAATGGCATTATATGTACTTTTCGAAAAATAAAAACACATTTTTGTTTCTTTACTTTATTTGTCTTTTATTTAACCTACAAATGTGTCAGATAATTTTGCCTGACCCTCTATAATCAATTATCTGCTGAAATGATAATCTTAATGTGCGGTCGGGTGTACTAAAAGACAAGGGTGTCTTTTTTTATCACATACCTGCTGATGAAGACAGAAGGCGATGGATAGCAGCTATTAACCGAAAAAAACGTAAAACATATTCGAGGATTTGTAGAAATACACACACATTGTTCATGTATTTTACTGATAATCATTAAATTACTGCTTGTTGCTGGGCGCAAACGCAACAAATTAGCAAAGTCGCCGATGCCACGACAATAGTAATTTCTTCTATGTTGTCAACATAGTCCGGTAAAGTTCGCAATGGATTAGCACATTCGGAGTTGTCGGTCGAATAACGTAACAACTAATTATTATGACAACATAAACCTATTTGCGTCAAATCACAGTGATGTCGCCAATGAGCTACAATCGTCTTTGTGATTATTTTTTTACACGCCTACTCGTAGTCGGAGCGAAGAATTTGACGTTGTTTCTTATGAAGAGCTGACGCGATGACAGTGCCCAGGGACCGTCATAAAATAGAGCAACTCGCGACAAGAAAACGAACTATTGTATTCAAAATCAACAGCTTCATCATTATGATGTTATTTCTTAAATAAAACACAGAGAAGAGCACGAGCTGGTTGCAGTACAACTTTTATTTGGGATTTTTTTTCTTTTACCTTTGCAATTTTAGAGAGGAGTTTGTAACAAGACTGAATAACTTAATGAATGTCCCGTCAAGTAGCAAGGTGTTGGTGGACCCCAGAAAGCAGGCGGGAGCAGGGTGTATTTGAAGTGTATTGATAAAACACAAAACTAAATCCTAAACACACAGTCCAAAGTATCAAACAAAACATTGACTGAAGCAAAAAACTATCAACAACAGAAACATGACCAGAACAAACATGACAGCAGCAAAGAGCACCAATGACCCGACAATGAGTGTGGCCTGACGTGGACGAAGCGTAACGGGGGACATGGGACAGCCGGACGTGAACAGGGGCTCGACCTGACGTGGGCATGGACGTGAACGTGAATGTGACTCAGTTCGAACAGACACGTGACGAGCCTCAGCTCAACGTGGACACGGACGGGGCCCGGCCCACCGTAGACACGGCTTGACAAGACGAAAACATGGGATAGCCGCATCACCAGCGCTGCCTGAAGGGGAACATGGGACAGCCGCATCACCAGCGCTGCCTGAAGGGGGAACATGGGACAGCCGCATCACCCGCGCTGCCTGAAGGGGAAAAGGGTGTCGGCCGCAGACGTGTTCCGCCGGGCACATGGTGGAATAGGGACCAGTCCTTTATGGCAAGCCATTTGAGCATTTATTCCAAATCCCTGATATCAAACATAAATGTATTACACTAGTTCGATCTCTTTCAGCACTAGTTCGACACTCGGCCACAGTAGTGACACAGATTGTCGAACTAGTTGCATACAAACTCCAACTAGTCATTCATTTTCAGCAACACGTTAACTTGTCAACAATGGATTATTCTAACATGTGAACTTGTGACCCGTGATTTCCTGCGCGAGTAAACAAGTGCGAGCTGAAATACTCACTAGTTTACTAGGTGCGGATAAAACAGTAGGCTAGTTTACTAGTCAAAGCCCCTTGACGCCTTGATATCTAACTAGTGAGTGTCAAAAATGTTACTTGTTCACTGGTGATGCCCCAAATATTTACTATTTGCACTAGTGTGACATTTAATGTCGCACTAGTTCAACTAGTGAGGTCTAAAATGTTCACTAGTAGAACTAGTGGATGCCAACCTGCTCACTAGTAAGCTAGTTGCACAAAATATAATGAGGAGGTGGGGCAGAAATGTAGCTGCAGGATTCCTATTGGATCTGCAGTTAAAATACACCAATCGGGATTCAGATTTTGTCATAATCACACCCACTTCATTTGCATGTTTTACACTAGTTTACAAGTTGTCTTGAGGATTTGCAGCTAGTTCACGAGAGGATGCCCATTATTGGTTTCATGTCGACGAGTGAATCCAGAAATCCAAACTAGCAAACTAGGTGCAATCGATTTGACCTTACACGTTAACTAGACGGTTTCAAAATGTGAACATGTTCACAAGTCAATGTAGAGATATCCACTAGTTACACTAGTTGGGCTCATTTTCACTGTTCAGTGTGACACACTAGTGAGCTAGTGACACAGATTTTCACATCAATAGCTAACTAGTGCAACGTATTTTGTCTCACTTGTCAGGCTCAATGCTGAACATGTATAGACTTTGACTGAACATGTTTGACATAACTGGGCACTAGGTGACGTGCACACATCTAGTTTACTAGTGAAATAATCACATTTGGCTAGTTTACATGTTTGGCAGTTACAAAACTTTACAAGTTCACTAGTTGTGCACACATGTCAACTAGTAAGCAATTTTATTTAGCTTGTACGATGTACATGCCAGCTAGTATGCCAAAAACATGAGCTAGTGCAACAAAAATGTTAGATATTTGGTGCACTCGTTGTGCACAGTCGCTCATAAGTGCTGATTAACACCAACAAGTGAAAAGAAAAGCCCAACATGTAGGAAAAATGTCAAACATGTTGAGTCAAACCTTGCAAAAGTTCATTTCTTGGTCTGACTAGTGAGACAAAATGCCTACTACTAGTTAACTAGTTGAATAAACACGAGCGTATGGAAAGCCATTTGAGCATTTATTCCAAATCCCTGATATCAGACATGAGTGTGTTACACTAGTTCGATCTCTTTCAGCACTTGTTCGACACACGGCCACACTAGTGACACCGAATGTCGAACTAGTTGCACAGAAATCCTCACTAGCCACTCATTTTTGGCAACTAGTGCCACTTTTGTCCAACTAGTGTTGACAAAATTCTAACTAGTGACACCTGGAAGCACACAAGCAGAGGAAACTTTATGCCCTATTGGCCCACTAGTGAGGTTCAAAGTCTTGGTTTCCGAGGAGGCAGCCTTCGGCAAGTGCTCTTCAAGAGCCTTGCTTTTTTTGTTCTTTTTTGCTGTTTTTGTCTTTTGTTTTGTCACATGTTGTTTGTTGTTTCATCGTGTGGACTTTTTTCAGCGCTTTTTGGCCACGACATTCATCAAAGGAGCAGTATCTGTGCTTGGTGGTTGCGCCTTCTCGGCAGCACGCCTGTACCAGCACAGATGTTGATTGGGAGGAATGTCGGCGCCATTGACTGTCGGTGCTGGACAGACCTGGGACGCTTGTGTTTTTTGTGCCTGTAATGGGCAGCATTTTTCACAACCCCGTTTTGTTCAGTGGCGCTGTTGGACAGTCGGCGTTGGTGCGGCTGGATGGATGGCTGCTGAAGTTGAGGATGAGGAGAGCGCTGGCGCAGAGCGCCTATGCGTATTTAGAACCATGAGTCGCCGCTTGATGGGACAGGAGAATGAACCAATCTTTTTCGTCAATGGATGCTACAGCTTCTTGTTGACTTTGAAACTTAGCTTGTAGCCGACGTGTGCACATTTTGAGCATGACGTCTCTGATCCACTGGTTAAAGGACACTTTGTTTCTCTCCTCTTTGATCTCAAACTGCTTCAAACAACAAAGCGTGTGATGGAAAAGTGGTTAGAACTGCATGACTGTCCGTGTTTTATGTTATGTGTTGTGTTTATTATTTTACTTTATGTTAACTGTTTTGTTTTGTTAAGTGTTTTGTTACAGCTGTCGCTGTTGTGAAAGCGCTATAAAAATCTGCATGTATTGTATTGTATTGTATATAAATATAAATATATATATATATATATATATATATATATATATATATATATGTATATAGGGCGGCCCGGTAGTCCAGTGGTTAGCACGTCGGCTTCACAGTGCAGAGGTACCGGGTTCGATTCCAGCTCCGGCCTCCCTGTGTGGAGTTTGCATGTTCTCCCCGGGCCTGCGTGGGTTTTCTCCGGGTGCTCCGGTTTCCTCCCACATTCCAAAAAATATGCATGGCAGGCTGATTGAACACTCTAAATTGTCCCTAGGTGTGAGTGTGAGCGTGGATGGTTGTTCGTCTCTGTGTGCCCTGCGATTGGCTGGCAACCGATTCAGGGTGTCCCCCGCCTACTGCCCGGAGACAGCTGGGATAGGCTCCAGCACCCCCCGCGACCCTAGTGAGGATCAAGCGGTTAGGAAGATGAATAAATGAATATATATATATATATATATATATATATATATATTAGAGCTGTCAGTTTAGCGCGTTTTTATTGCCATTAATTTAAATGAATTTTCATTCATTCATTCATTCATTCATTCATTCATTCGTCACAAGCGGATGTTACGTTGCTCTATAAATACACCAGAAACAAAACAACAAGCGCGCTGCAGAAGTTCACGCCCATGTCCGTTTTGCCAGTCATGGCAGCGCGGAGACACCGACAACGGATACTTAGAGTTTATGAATGGAAAGTTTACTTTAAAAGTTGCCAGATTGCTCCACTGACAAGACCAAAGTTACCTGTTCTTCTCTCTCTGTGTATCATACAGGTATACATGTATGCCACTGACGCGATTGTTACTTGTTCGGAACTATTTTGTGTGGAAGGATACAGCGTTCCGTGTCCATATAAATAGAGCGGGTGGAGCTTCTCTGTTTGTCTGACAGTGGTAGCGACCTAGCAAAAATCAAACGTCTCCAGTGTTGTCATCGAACCAAGTGTAGTCATTCGAAATGAGGTCTACACAAAACCGTAGAGAGACTTCCGCACAAGAAGGACCAACACAATCAACATAGCCTGACTGTGTAAGGGGGAGTGAACCCCGCTCCCCTTTCAGAATGGTTTGCCCCTGCAGCACGGGGGAAGTGCGTGCTTGTTTGTACGGCGGCAGTTTCGAATACAGTGGCACATAATGAACACTGGTGCCCGGTGTCTCGTTATTCTTCAACAAACATACAGAAACAGACTGCTGTGTTGAAAGCAAACTTGAGAAAAACGAAGTATGCAACCATGGTTTAAATCCACTATAGGCTGAGTACTAGTGTACCTTAGATGTGCACTTTATAATGTTATATTGTTCTGTTTTTAAGATTAAGATTAAGAAAACCTTTATTAGTCTCGCAATGGAGAAATTCCAGATTCACAGCAGCAAATTTCATAAAAAAGCTGTTGTGTGACAAAATATTTTTTTTCACCGTTATTGATGGCCAGTAATATTGTGTTAGAGATTATGTGTGAATAACTGCACCAAGTGAAAAATGTCCATGTAAAATTGAAAATCGAAATTGTTATTTCATTAAATATTTGCATTTGGCACATAGAAAACTGATTCATGATTCCATGTTGATGAGAGCATTAAAATGGGGGAAAATAGGACAAAAAATGTAAAAGGAAATTCAGAAATGATAAAAAATGTGTGAGTAATCACGATTAATTTTTTAGTTCATTTGAGTTAATTATGACAGTTGCATTTTTAATTAAATTAAATAGTATTAAATAATTTAATCGTTTGACAGCTCTAATATATATATACTAGCTGGTTCGCCGCCCTCCGGCCGGCTCATCAGCTAGTTCCTGCGGAAGGCTGGTAAGGTGGGCCTTTGGCCCACAAAAGTGTTGTTGCTTGGTTCAACTTTTTGTTCATCTTCATTGCTTATCGCGAAAATAAAGAGATGTTTAGCTCTACTAAATAACTAACAATTTCATTGCAATGCTTGTGGGTAGACAACATTTTTTCGCCAAGATGCCCGCGCGATCGTAGTGAGCCACTGCCTGAGCGGCGCAGTGGCGGCGCGCAGCAGTGCGGTGAAGTAGGTTTTGAAAAGGGACAGACGGAAGGACAGACCGTATATATATGTATGTTTATATATATATATGTATATATAATATATATATATATATATATATATATATATATATATATATATATATATATATATATATATATATATATATATATATTAATGTGGCCGTGTCAACTGTTATTCTGCTAGGTTTCAGGATTACTGGGAAAAAGCTGTTGCTGTACATAGTCTTTATGAAGTCAGTTGTTTTTTTGTGTCCATTTGGGTTTAATAAGTCAATGATAAAGTCACCACATATTATTCGTGTTTTCTTATCGTTGTAGTAACTGAGCATATCTGTTAGTTTTTTTTATTGAATGTGTCAATACATGATCCTGGTGTCCTATAGATGCAACTTATGACATTTGATGCCTTTTTATTATGTATTTCAATGTTTAGACATTCCATTAGTTTTTTTTATTGTGTTTGTCAATCTCTCGATTTTACTGCATTTAAGTGCTTTGTCTACATATATTGCAACCCCCCTCCTTTTTTTGTTTTCCCTATTAGTTGCAAACATTTCATAACCTTCTATTTCCAATTCAGTTGTTTTATCTTCATCAAGCCAAGTTTCTGATATGGCAATTATTTTAAATTTATTGAATTTAGTCAGGTATTCTTTGATTTTTGTGAAGTTTTTATAGAGACTTCTACTGTTTAAGTGTATTACTGAAAGTGCATTTTCCAATTTTATATTAGTGTTGAATTGTTCATCCAGGTAATAGTCAGAGTTTGTTACCCTTTGTTTGTTCTTGAAGAAGTTATTGTCTGGGTCCAAATTGTTCTCGGGATCGAATGGCTTATAGTCAATATCTTCAAAGGGTTGGAAGTCCATGTTTTTGGGATGTGAATTTCCCGCTCCCACGCGGTCGTCGCTGGCTCCCTCGCGGTCGTCGTTGGTTCCCTCGCTGTCTTCGCTCGCTCTCTCACCGTCATCACTGGCTCCCTCGCGGTTGCTAGCTGGATGTCTCCTGGGTCCTTCGTGGTGGCTGCCTCCCTTGCGGTCGTCGCCGACTCCCTCACGCTCCCTGGCTGGCTGCCCCCCGGCTCTCTCACACGCGCTGGCTGGTTGTCTCCCGGCTCCCTCAGGCTCGCTGTCTCCCGGCTCTCTCGCAGTCACTGGCTCCCCTGCAGTCATCGCTGGTTTCCTCGCGGTCGTCTCTGGCTCCCTCACGGTTGTCGCTGGCTCCCTCGCGGTGGTCGCTGGCTGGTTGTCTCCTGGCTTCCTCGTGGTCGCTGGCTTCCCTGCAGTCGCCGCTGGCTTCCTCGCGGTCATCACTGGCTCCCTCACAGTCGGTCGTCGCTGGCTCCCTCGCGGTCGGTCAGTCTTGAAAAAGTTATTGTCCGGGTCCAAGTTGTTCTCAGGGTTAAATGTCTTGTGGTCAGTAGGGTTGGAAGTCATCAAAGGGTTGGAAGGGTCATCAACGGGTTCGAAGTCCATGTTTTTTGGTATGTGAATTTCCTGCTTCAGTAGGGTCAGAGTTTTTATCGTCGGGTGGTGAATGCGGCTTGATGATGTTGAACTCGAACCTGTTGTGTTGGACCCTGCTGGGGTGGACGATAAATTTGTCATGTCTTCAGTAGGCGGTTTCCCCTCTGTTACGTGCAGCTTTTAATTTTGGGAGGAGCTCTTTTCTTTTTTGTCGTACAGCATCTGTAAAGTCTTCGTTGATGTAGATGTTGGAGCCTTTTAAGTATTTTGCTTTTTGTAGGATCCTTGATCTGTCCTTGTATTTTAGAAATTTCACCACAACTAGCCTTTGTCCCGGTCTTCCAGGTTCTTGTCTTCCTGTGCGGTACGCTCTCTCCACCTCAATTTGCCCCTGTATCAGCAGCTTCTCCTTGAGGATTTTTTGAACTTTTTCCTCTGTTTCAGTCCACGTTTCTCCCGGTTTTTCCTCAATTCCATCAATTACCAAGTTGTTTCTTCTTGACTGTCCTTCCAAGTAGTCCATCTTGTCTGTTAATACAAGCACGCCATCACATATTTTGTAAAATTCTGTTTGCATGTCTTTCGAATGGCCAGTTTGACAGATTAGATTTTTTAAAATGTCGTCTACCTCTTTTTGGGTAAAGTTGATGCTGGTTTTTATTTCTTGGACTTCCCTGGTAAAAGTGTCAAGTCGTGAGTTTGTTGGGTCTATTATCATCTTGACAAATCCTTTGAAATTTTCCTGTTGTTGTTGCAAGAGTGCCGTAAAAAGCTATTTTTGTTGCTGGAGTAATTCGTTTACTTGAGTGAGGGTCAGGGAATCCTCTTCCCGTCTTGCTTCTGTTTGGGTGACATTTTGTCGGGTCTCGTTGGTAGCCGGTTGTATGCTAGTTTGTGACATGTCCAGTGGGCTTGCTGCTGGGTGTTTCTAACGTGGCAAGTGGGTTTGCCCGCTCCCCCACGCTCGCTGGCGTTCGGCTGGTTGGTCTCTGGTGGTGGGTTCCAGCTGCGTAGCGACTTTTCACAGTTAGCTTCCGTGCTAACGTCCGCGGTTAGCTTCTGTGCTAACGAGCTAGCGTTTCGTCCAACCCCCTCTTCACGTCGCCAATTTCTACACACGCGCTGCCACCATGTTTCGCTCTGTTCTTTACTTTCAAATGTGGGAAAGCTTCACTTGAGAGAAATGTTGACTTTGCTGTTGCTGCTCCTTCTTTCCGCTCAGCAATGCGTAGCAACTCACACTTTAGCGTGTGATGCGTTCATTGACAACTGGACATGTACACACAATGAAATTCACATTCATATATTTGATCACTTATTCTTTGACATTTTAGGGGAAGCCGAGCTTCCCTTGCGGTCCGAGAGCAATCGCTACTGTCTAAGACAGACAGCTATGGATCATTTCAAAGCGAAGAAAATGGATGACACGACGAAGAACAAATTTGCTGAAGCCATAGCTAAATGTATGGCTACTGCATGCAAGCCTGTCAACATTGTCCACAGCCAGACAACATTGTCCACAGCCAGACTGATCAAATAAGCTTTGATCTAAGACAACAGCTAAAATAAGCTAGCCGAGACGACACGACACTTGAAGTCGGACGGACACGTTTTTCTGCTAATCTGTGTGTTTCCCTTTTTGTCCAAATATATATTTTTACTACAACTGTCTTGTCCATGGTGTCTTTTATTCATTCGACTGGGGTTTAGCAAGTGTGTTTATAAAAAGATGAAAATCTCTTTACTGTTGTTCGTGTAAGTGCCTCAACACAGCTATGCTTGTGAAAGCAAAACAACGAACTCAAACGCGTGTTTGTTCAATGTTGTCAACTAATGTGCAGTAATTTTAGGCTATTTTTCCTCAATTTTCCAGAGGAATTTTCATTAAAATTTGAAAATCTGGAATTCTGGGAAAATACAGAGGACTTTAATCACTGTTAGTAGCAGTGGCGGTTCTAGATCAATTTCACTGAGGGGGCCTGGATGGGGCCAGGGGTTTTGATCAAGGGGCACATTCAACCAAGGGCAAAAAAGACAAATATTCGAACTCTTTGACTTTTTATTTTCATCAAACTTTTAAACCTTTGCAGACATTACATCACAGTGACGATGAAAAACAGTGCAATAATCACAGTAGTGCAGAATTAAGTACCGATAAAAGATTCATATAAGTGCAGATCTTGTGGAACAGTCTTAAACCGCCCCTACTGTTAACCCTTAATCTATCATCATTCATAGTGGACATGGGGTATGTGTTTTCAAGATTTAATTTGGAAAAACTCTGTTCTGCTTTGGCAGGTCTTCTTTACATTTGCTGATGTCTGTGGAGACAGACAAACCAAATAGATGTCTCTCTTTGCTGCTCTGTGTCCTCTCTCTGAAAATAAATATCCCATGTCCTCTGACGCTTCCTCTGTGGGGCTCTCAACTTGCTCCTCTTTAGCTCTATCACCACCATCATCTGGCTCTGTCTCAGTGTCTGAATTATTTAGTTTCTTTTTCATGTAGAAATAGGATGGAATGCCCTTTTTTTTAACAGTGAAGAGGAAATACACTTCAGCAACCCTACTGTTGCGGGCTTGCTTGGTTTTGTTTTGTGGTCTTACCATGACAATATAACTCATTGTCGTGGTAATCTTGGGACTGCTTCTTTGGGGGCTGCTTCTCATCTTCGTGCTCATCCTTTTTCAGTGGTGCAGCGCACTAAAAGGTTCGAGTAGAATGTTAAGCCAGGCACTTCAGTTCCACCTTTGGCGTCGGTGACTCTGAGCTACTGTATGGTCTACGTTTGGAGCCGGGGGCTCAGCGGGGTCTAGAATCAGTGCTACAGGGGCACTGGCCACTGTTAGGGCTTCTCCAGAACCGCTAGCGGTCACTGATGGTGTAGTTGTTCACTCGCCTGTCTTGAGTGAGGTCAGCATGGGGTCTGTTTGTCCTCAGTGATGGTGTGGATGTGGGTGGGAAAGGTTGTTTGTCTCTATATGTGCTCTGCAACTGACTGCCAACCCTGCCATGCCAAGGGTCTAATCTGCCTTTCATCTGAAGTCAGCCGGGATAGTCTCCAACCAGGGTGCCCACTCTTCCACTTGCTTTTTATTTATAGACCTTTAAGGACCTTTGAGGGCTAATTTAGCCATTTTTAAGGACCCTTTCTCCATTCAGCAAGGGATTCACTGTGGATTTAAGGCCCACTCAGCAATATGTGTGAACAGATAACCACATATCTAAGGCCCACTCAGCAATATGTGTGAACAGATAACCACATATCACTGAGCTCATGTTCAAATCATTGCTGCCAAAGGAAGGGCACATCTTCATTTTTAGGGGCAATGAGCTAACCCTTTATTTGACATAAATCTAAAATTTTCATTTCCTTACCTATATTACAGGTAGAAAGACTTGAATTCATTCTCAAAGCTTCTTGTTGCTTTCAAGCTTAGCTTGTAGCAGACGAGTGCGCATTGCAGCATGACGTCTTTGATCCTTTGGCGAAAAGGACACCTTGATTCGCTCCTCTTTCATCTACAACTGTTTCAGACAACAAAGTGTATGCAATAAAGTGGTCAAGACTACACTATTGTCTGTGTCTCGTGTTGTTTTGTATTATTTTGTCATTTTTTTGTAAACATTTCTTTTGATAGTGGCCACTGTATACAAAGTGCTGTACATGGAGCAAAAATAAGTGGCATAACAACAAACGACAAAGACAATAAAAACCATAAGGTCATTCCAAAGTGAGGGGCCCGCAATGGAAAAGCTTCGATACCCTCTGAGCCTTCACTTAGTTATCACGACCTCTAATAGTATCTGGTCTGCAGATCTGAGGTAAGTGCATAGGGGCTGAGAAAAGATGTGACGATGGCATGAATAGCTGTTTCAAAGTGCTGTAGAGAAAGGAGGGGCTTTCCAGCTGCCCAAGATGAAAGAAACTGGATTTAGCAACAGCACGAACTTGCTGGTCCAATTTAAAGTCAATGTCCAGTTTCAGACCCAAGTTTGAGACTGTTGGCTTTAGATAAGGAGCCAGGGAGCCCATGTCAGCAGGCCGATGTACAAGAGCCACGAGGACCAAATAACATAATGTAAGTGTCATAGGTATAGTTTAGTAGGAAATAAATATTTTGTTTCTACCTCAAAGCAAAAAGGACATTTTGTATTTGTTTTATGTACATTATGTATTCACATTGTGAAATATTTATTTTGTAAAATTAAGTTTTGTTATTTTGATGTTATCGCTATTATCGCGAGACTTGCGCTGTGGTAAGGTGGTTTATGCCCAGACACGTACAGACCAGACGTATGAAGAGCAGCAGCTACAAGGACTGTTCGCGATCCGTTAAAGGTATTTTGTGATTTTTTTGGTTGTGTATATGAAACTTAATGTAAGATCTGACTGTAATTGTTATATTTGTGATGTAGATATTGAAAGTGTATTTTTGTTGAAGACCTCCGAAGTGGCAGGAGGCAATTAGGTTAGCTTTAGCCCACATTTTGGATTAGCTTCATATATTGTTTCTGTATTGTAAATTGCTCAATGTATTTTATTTTACCAACAGTTTTCACTGTGTTGGTGTACAAATACAACCCCAAAGACACTATTAAACACCCGTCATTTGGAAACCGTGCCATTTTTTTACTTGAGAACTACACATAATTTCTGCTTGCTTTTCATTGAAAGAGATTCAATGCCATCCAGGTCTTTATTTCCTCCAGACGGGACAAAAGTGGACTCTGTGAAAAAGTGTCTTTTTTGATCCATGGGACAGAGATCTGACAGTAATCTGCAGAACAATGGAAGGAACAAAAAAAAACATGTTTCCTTAAGATGGAACCCAATGGAAGCAGATACAAAGAAAAGAGTTGAGGCCCCGGAATTTAACCCTGTGGAACATCCTTCGATAATGGTGCAAAGGAGGACTCGGAGCAACCAAGTCTAAGATAAAGTCGTATATGGCTGACAGAACTTTATCTCAAGGGCGCTAGCACTAATGCTCACCTGGTGCTGCAAATGAGCCAACAGAATACTGTGAACCACTTTGCTCGCATTCATTCATTCATTCATTCATCTTCCGTACCGCTTGATCCTCACTAGGGTCGCGGGGGGTGCTGGAGCCCATCCCAGCCGTCTCCGGGCAGTAGGCGGGGGACACCCTGAATCGGTTGCCAGCCAATCGCAGGGCACACATAGACGAACACCCATCCACGCTCACACTCACACCTAGGGACAATTTAGAGTGTTCAATCAGCCTGCCACGCATGTTTTTGGAATGTGGGAGGAAACCGGAGCACCCGGAGAAAACCCACGCAGGCCCGGGGATAACATGCAAACTCCACACAGGGAGGCCGGAGCTGGAATCGAACCCGGTATCTCTGCACTGTGAAGCCGATGTGCTAACCACTGGACTAATTCTAGTTTATTATTACTTTTGTTAAAATTATTTATATGACCACTGTGGGTTTTTCTTTGATTAACAGAGGGGTACCAATTATTTGTCCACGAAAGTAACTTTCACCCAGTCTGCGAACATATTTTCCTGACTAAAGTTCCAAAAATGTGATTTCCCAATATTGAGTAATTTATGAATTAATTTTAATTTAATTCTTTTTCCCCCCCCAATTGTAAACACATTTGAGACGCAAGATTCTTTCTTTCGCTTTTCTGTGAAGGTGAGATGAGTCATAAATGAGGGAACCCAAGGAATAAAAACATTTTCTCACTACAGTAAATATTCCCATCCCCGGAATTCTATGGAACGGAATATCCTTCACCCGGAATAAAAACCTATGCATTAACATTTTGACTACGATATTACGCGTTACCGGAACTTGCGTAAGCGGAAATTCCACTACCCGTAACCCAGATGGAGGTGTAATGCCGCGGGAGCTTAAATACACGCAACACCCACCCGATGCGACGGAAAAGACACAACGCTGAAACAAGTTTCGGCTTCGTGTTTTTCGATCATCAGATTGTAAACGAAAACGTGTAAGTGAGTTTTTATTGGCGTGCGTTTTACTGTAATTGCGAAAGATTTTAACTTTATTCACTTATGTCGTGTAGATCATCGCATTGAAACGTAGAAGAACTGTAACGACTGGAGCAGAGCGAGTGAAATGCATCCGTTTGAGCGAGGCTGGACACAAAGTTAAAAAGATGCAGCAGACACTTGGAGTCGGAAAGACGCAAATCTACGAAACTTTAAAAAACAAGGCATCGATTCAACTCCTGATGACAAGCCACCATCCAGCAAGGAAGCAATGCAAATGACAACAAAAATCCTTCAGTATGCACAAGAATTACCAGACATCAGTGATCAACGGGACAGTGACTTGCAACTCGCAGGAAAACTGTATGACACGCATGCAAACTATGTCATAAACCAAAGAATGCGTCCAACAAAACAATCCAAAATACACATTTTTTCCCCCCCCAAGACAGAAAAAAATAAACATTAAAATACTGTTCGTATTTTACTGTTGTGATTTTTTTGGGATACACCTGTATTGCAGTTTTTGTTATATAAACAGTTTTTGGAGAGTATATTTTTGTATTTTATTGATTGTGTTGTTACACGTGCATTTTGTCAACATACTTGCAGGTTCATAAAGGACATGTACCATGCTCATTTCACAAATGAGGAATTTCTGTTATCAGGAAAAATTGGACAGCGCAAACACGAGTCCGTACTAGAGAATATTTACTGTACCATGAAAACATAACACAGGAAGAAAATCAAACAGAGATAAAGAATAAACAGTCTGATTTTAGAACCAAAGGAGAATATTTAAATAATACCATTTCATTTCTTGCTACACAAACGTTTTGACTTTCGTAAAAGGTCTGCGCCTTTTCTATTGCGCTTCAGTGATGGCTCTCCCTCACAAGCCAGTTCTCTGGCTGTAGAGGAGGCTTCTGCCCTGCCATTTTCTAACCCCATGGCAGAAAGACTGGAAGCAGCAGAGGGCACAGCAGCATTGGATGTGGAGGGGACAGATGTTCTGGCTGTGGATCCTCCCATAGCACTACTGTCCATTAGTTCACGGAGTTTGTGTTCCAGTTCGGCAAGGCGGGCATTCTGTTCACCAATGACATGTGTCTGTTCAAGCAGCTTCTGTTCTTGGTCCTGCAGCTGCTTCTGTTGTTCTAACTGCTTGACACGAATTTCTTGCATCTCCCGCCGCAAAACTGTCACAGATGCTCCATTGACCTTCACTTGCTGCTGCACTTTGGTCATCTCGGAGCGTGATGGCGCATTCTTGGCCAGCAAGGACATGGTGGTTAGAGAACTTGATGGGCCAGCCACTGAAAGAAACAAAATGCATTATAACTGTCTTCTTCAATGTAGTTCACACGGATTATTGTAGCATTCACTCAAAGAAAGAAGTCAAGTTTCACATTTTCGATGCAATAATATATTAAATATCCCCCCACTCGTCTCAACATGGTACTCTAATTGACATTATGCTTGTGGAATAAGAATTAAGACGATTAATCCACCTGTTTCCAGCCATCTGGGGAGGTTGACATTTTATGTAGCATCGCCCACTGCTGGCTACTAAAACTGACATCAAAGGACCCTTGAACTCACATTGGGAACATCACAAGACCAAACCCAGAAAACAGGTGAGCGATATCATTGGATTGTAAAAGTATTTCTAACCCTTTAACTTCTTGTCAAGTCATACAAACTAACCCTTTTTTAAAATTGTGAATTTATGAGATACGTGAACAGAAAGAGGTGGCAAATTGTCAGCCGTAAACATTGGTTTAAGTAAATTCCAAACAAAAATCGAAAAAAAGTATTCAAAAGTAATATCTGATATCACAAAATAAAATCCACTGCAACCGCCCAACTCCATTTACCTAATTAGTAAATAGAGTCCACCTGTTTGAATAAAATCATCCATCTATTATACGATCCGCTTATCCTCACGACGGTCGCAGGCGTTTGGAGCCTTTGGGCAGCAGGCGGGTTTAAAACCTGAACTAGTTGTCAGCCAATTGCAGGGCACACGTAGACAAACAACTATTCAGACTCACACCTAGGGACAATTTAGGGCACATACTGCAGTCAAAGTGCTGGTCCGCGTGAAGGTTTTCAGTGGCCCCTCGAATGATATTGATTTATTATTAGAACCGGCCCGCAGACCGCAGCAAGCCGGCAGCCCGCAGATCTTTTACACGCACCAATACTACATTTCCCACAATGCAACGGTGACGCGCCAAGCAGTTGACCGCTTTATTTCAATATTAGAGCAGCAGTTGCTCGCATAACAGTGACGTTAGCTTTCAGATACCCATCAAAAATGGAAGGTGGACACCGAGTTTCAAACACTGGGTTTCAAACAAAGTGGGAGTCGGAGTATATGTTCACGGACGTAGCTGGAAAACCTGTGTGTCTTCTGTGCGGAGTAAGTGCAGCGGTATTGAAAGAGTGTAATCTGAGATGACATCATGAAACGAAACACGTGAACAAATAATATGATTCAGATTCAGAAAACTTTATTTATCCCCATGGGGTAATTTGGACTTAACAGGCACGCTCTGCACAAGAAACATGAAAAACAATGACGAACATGGGATACAGTGCGAAGGGCCTGTCGGTACTCACCGTCTGTACAGTGCCCCGAGATATTAGTTGAGAAAGTAAACACTAGGGAAGGAGAGGAAAAAAAAACATGCTCGAACTATGCTCTTCTGAGGATAATTTAAGTCGAGGAGAAAAAATACCGTGCACGTCAAAAGCATATGACAGTTACAACAAGTCACAAGACATAACATGTAATGAGGGGGTGGATGGATGGGGGGGGGGGGGGGGCGCGGCCCGACCGGCGTGCTGCCAAATCCTTTCAGCGCACAGCAGATCAGGTCACGTCACAGGGAACAACCAGGAACAATGAAGGCGGTGATGATAAGGATGTGTATGCGCATGTGATTGGTTGTGTGTGCGTAACAGGCCGCAGCTGCTTCGTCAAGGTCAGCTCATGGAGACAGTCCCGGCTTATCAGTCCATGGCCGAGAAGGAGGGGGTGATGGTGGGGGCACTTGCTTCAATGCATACTTCCATCCAGGGGAAAGGATCCAAATAGCGTTATTTGTTTTGGAGGGACCGCCGGCAACAATTTCAGGTGGCCTTGAGTCCGTGGCTGTGTCCCATCACTGGCGTTGATCAGCCAAATCCGCAATGGACATGCAACAAAGGCTACAGAAGGTTGAGGAATTAAAACATAGCCTGACATCTCAACTAGCTCTGTTCAAAAAAGCCAATCACAAAGCCAGGCTGCTGTCACGGCCAATTTTATTGCGGCAGAATTGATCACTGAATCAGACCAGCCGCTTACAGAGGGGGATTTAAAAACTGTATGCTAAAAAAATCAGCACCTCCAAATCTGAAACCATGGTCCTCAGTCGGAAAAGGGTGGAGTGCCCCCTCCAGGTCGGGGGGGAGATCTTGCCCCAAGTGGAGGAGTTTAAGTATCTTGGGGTCTTGTTCACGAGTGAGGGCAGGAGGGAGCGAGAGATCGACAGGCGGATCGGTGCAGCGTCTGCTGTGATGCGGACGTTGTATTGGTCTGTCGTGGTGAAGAAGGAGCTGAGCCAAAGGGCGAAGCTCTCAATTTACCGGTCGATCTACGTCCCAACCCTCACCTATGGTCACGAGCTATGGGTCGTGACCGAAAGAACGAGATCCCGGATACAAGCGGCTGAAATGAGTTTTCTCCGCAGGGTGTCCGGGCTCTCCCTTAGAGATAAGGAGAGAAGCTCAGTCATCCGGGAGAGGCGCAGAGTCGAGCCGCTTCTCCTCCACATCGAGAGGAGCCAGATGAGGTGGCTTGGGCATCTGATTCGGATGCCTCCTGAGCGCCTCCCCGGTGAGGTGTTCCGGTCATGTCCCACCGGGAGGAGACCCCGAGGAAGACCCAGGACACGCTGGAGAGACTATGTCACCCAGCTTGCCTGGGAACGACTCGGGATCCCCCGGGGAGAGCTGGAAGAAGTAGCTAGGGAAAGGGAAGTCTGGGCTTCCCTGCTAAAGCTGTTGCCCCCGCGACCCGGCCCCGGATAAGCGGTAGATGATGGATGGATGGATGGATGGATGCTAAAGTTTGTGATGAAATTTACCCATTGATTTTTCTTTGATTTAGAATATGATGTGCCACTTTGTATGCGGCGATGCCTGTTTGAAAGTGCTATATAAATACTGATGACTTGACTACAATAGTCTTATACTTCTGTATAGGGCTACCACCAGGGGAATGATGGCCATTGTGATTTTTGAGAAAATATGACATGTCAACTAACTTTTGGTTTCCATGATAACATTACAAATCGCATTAATCCACCAGGATGTTTAATCCTGGTGGATTCTAAGTATTCAAGAGCCGACAAATAACGTTTGTAACCTCTGGTCGCGCCTTTATTTCCTCAAAGAACAATACGGGACCCCCGACAATGCAATCTTGTTTATATTGCAATGAGGATAAATTTACCCATTGATTTTTCTTTGATTTAGAATATGATGTGCCACTTTGTATGCGGCGATGCCTGTTTGAAAGTGCTATATAAATACTGATGACTTGACTACAATAGTCTTATACTTCTGTATAGGGCTACCACCAGGGGAATGATGGCCATTGTGATTTTTGAGAAAATATGACATGTCAACTAACTTTTGGTTTCCATGATAACATTACAAATCGCATTAATCCACCAGGATGTTTAATCCTGGTGGATTCTAAGTATTCAAGAGCCGACAAATAACGTTTGTAACCTCTGGTCGCGCCTTTATTTCCTCAAAGAACAATACGGGACCCCCGACAATGCAATCTTGTTTATATTGCAATGAGGATCCCTACAATATTGAAGAGCTCAGACTCTCTGTGAGACCCGTTTAAAACCCAATAACTTTTTACCGCTAAATCTGTTCACATGTGGCACATCCTTGTACGAAGGGCGGGGGTGTAGTCATGATTGCAGAATTTGCTCTCAAACTTAGTCCTCGCTCAAACAACGCCTTTAAAACTGTCGCAGCTCTTGTTAAGCGATCCAAAGCTTTGTTGCCATTTTATCTTTCAGTGATTCATCCATCTGCTGGCCCTTACATTGGCTTTCTAAAAAACATTTCTGAATTTGTGGCCGACTTGGTAACTCACTGAGATAATATAGTAATCGTGGGTGACTTTAATATTCATATAGATCTCCCGACGGAACCACTTGTCGCTGCATTTCAGACAATAATTGATACTTTTGCTTTCACGCAGATAATAGACGAAGCAACCCATAAAAATGGTAACACAATGGATTTGGCTAGCAACCGCAAACGTAATGGTACTACCGTTTAGCACTGCCATATGTGAACGTTACTTTAAAAGATTTGAAGCCTTAGCTCAAGGCTGTCATCATGACCACAATCAAAGCGATCGCAGCCGCATTATTAGCTCTCATTCAGTACTAGCCAATTCTGGACCAAGTCTGAAAAGACGTTAAAAAACGTATTTGGGAGTGAATGAGTTAACCATGATTGCGCTCTCTGAGCTACTGCCTGTGTCAACTACTTCCTTTTCTTCTTGGAAGGGTTCGATTCACGTTTGCACAATTAAGGCTTCAACTTAAATCTTAAACGCTAGCTTGAAAGACTATAAAAAAAAATCCGGTTTAACTGTTCATCTCCTTGCGTACACTGATCACCTTCAGTTATCATCTTGGTTACATCTTGGCGCTATCTTGGTTTTTTTCCAAGATGGCGCTCAGATAGGCAGCCATCAGTGCTCTTCAAGAGCCTTGCGTTTTTTGTTGTTTTTGTCTTGTTTTGTAACATGGTGTTGTCGTTACGTCGCATGGACCTGATGTGGACTGTTTTCAGCATTTTTGGCCATGGCATTTGTCAAAGAAGAAGAAGCTGTGCTTGGTGGTTGCGCCTTCTTGGCAGCACACTCGTACCAGCACTGATTTCTTGATTGGGAGGAATGTTGGCGCCATTTGACTGTCATTGCTGGACATCCCTGTGGCGCTTGTGTCTTGCGCCTGAAGTAGGCAGCATTTTCACAGCCCCGCTTTGTTCAGCAAAAAGGTCGGTGCTGATAGACAGTCTGTGGCTGGATGGATGCATGGATTGAGGAGCCGACGATGAGAAGACAGGAGCGTCAGTGCAGAGCGCCGATGCGTATGTGGAACTGGGAGTCACGGCTTGGAATTGAAGTGGACTTACATGGGACAGGAGAGGAGAGCCAATCTCTTTTTCATTAATGGATGCTACAGCTTCTTGAGTGGTTTAGGTCCTATATCTAGCTGAGAGAACATTTTGTGTAAGCCTTGGCTGCTGAGTCACGCACTGCTCCCCTGTCATGTGGTGTTCCACAGGGCTCAATTCTGGGGCCTCTGCTGTTCTCGCTGTATCTGCTCCCATTGGGTTCCATCTTAAGGAAACATGGTATTCCCTTCCACTGCTATGCAGATGACTGCCAGATCTATGTCCCACTGAGCAAGAAAGACGCCTTCTCATTAAGGCCACTCCTATCCTGTCTGGAAGAAATCAAAAACTGGATGGCACAAAATTTCTTGAAATTCAACGAAAAGAAGACAGTGTTGATATTGTTTGGTCCCAGTGTCACTTGTACATTCCATCCTGTAGACTTGGGCCCCCTGTCTCCTTATCTTAAGTCAACAGTCTCAAACTTGGGCCTTAAACTGGACAGTGATTTCAAACTCGATCGGCAAATTGGTGCCGTTGTTAAATCCAGCTTCTTTCACATTAGACAGGTGGCCAAAATAAAACCTCCCCTCTCACATGAACACTTTGATACAGTAATTCATGCCTTTGTCACATCCCGGCTCGATTACTGCAATGCCCTTTACTTTGGAGTCAGCCAGTCCTCCATTAAGCGCCTTCAGCTGGTCCAGAATGCCGATGCTCGCCTCTTGACTGGTACTCGTAAGAGGGAGCACATAACTCCTCCTCTGGCATCCCTTCACTGCCTCCCCATTCATTTTAGAGTTATTTCAAGATCCTCCTCTTTGTTTTCAAATCTCTGAATAATCTCACGCCACCTTACCTCTCTGAGCTCAGCCGCCCCTACACACCTGCCCGGCGCCTCAAGTCTGTGGACCAGACATTATTAGAAGTACCAAGAACTATACTGAGGCTCAGATGGGATCGAGCCTTTTCTGTTGCCGGTCCCTCTCTCTGGAATGACCTCCCACTGAAGATTCGGCAAGCCTCCTCGCTGCCCATCTTCAAACCCCTCCTCAAAACTCACTTGTATTATTTGGCATTCGACTCAGCATGACTTAACATTTGTTCTTGGTTTTACTATTTGGTGCTTTCTATCGCCTTTATTACCGATTTGTCTTACTGTTTATTGTGCATGTTAAATTGCTCCACGTACAGCACTTTGTATTCAGCGATAGCTGTTTGAAAGTGCTCTATAAATACTGTTGACTTAACTTGTTGCTATCAAGCTTAGTTGGAAGCAGACGTGTGCACATTGCAGCATGACGTCTTTGATCCACTGGTGAAAAGGACACTTTGATTCGCTCCTCTTTCATCTATAACTGCTTCAGACAAAAAAGTGTATGCATGAAAGTGGTTGTGATTGCACGATTGTCTGTGTCTCATGTCGTTTTCTATTATTTTGTCAGTTTTTAACTTTTCTTTTGATAGCGGCGCAGGCACTCGCAGCGGCTCCTCTTGTTTTATGTCGAGAGGGAAGAAATTTCATCTGTGTGCTGTATGTTACACATGCAGTATATTTGTCAATAAAGTTTATCCAATCCAATCCAAAACTCAACTCCAGCCATTCCACCTACTACTACAACCTGATCCACACTGATTCCAAAACCAAAAGGCTCTCTTCTCTACAGTCAACAAACTCCTCATAAGCAACTTTCGACCCATCTCCAACCTCCCCTTTCTGTCCAAAATCACAGAATGTGTCGTCGAATCTCAAATTAAAACCTACCTGGAGAATAACCAACTCTTTGAACAATTTCAATCTGTATTCCGCACACAACACAGCACTGAAACAGCCCTCCTCAAAATCACCAATGACCTTCTCCTCTCCTCTGACTCCGGCCTACTCTCCATCCTCATCCTTCTCGACCTTACAGCTGCCTTCGACACCATCAAAGACTCCATTCTACTCGCTTGCCTGCAATCCCGAAACATCACCGACAAAGTCTTCATCTGGCTCCGCTCATATCTCACAGACAGGAAACAATTCATACACATCAACCCCAGGGTTCTGCGGTTGGTCCTCTTCTCTTCATCCTCGACCTTTTACCCCTCGGCCAAATCATTTGTCATCATGATCTCCAGTTCCACTGCTACGCTGATGACGTCCAATTGTACACTTCCACCAAATCATTTACCCCAACAACCCACTCCACCTTGTCTAACCGTCTTTCAGATCTCAAATCCTGGATGAAAACAAACTTTCTCACTCTCAACTGCACTAAATCTCAACTGTTCAGTCCTCAGTCCCTCACCCAAACAGCCTCCAACTTTAACCTCACTATCGACAACTGCACCCTGTTCCCCTCCTCTCACTGTCGCAACATCAATGCCCTTTTTGATAATAACCTCTCTTTCAACCAACACATCACCCAAATCACCAAAACTGCTTTCTTCCACCTCAAAAACATTTCTCATCTCCGCTCTTCACTTTCTTTCAACGGAGCTCAAACCATCATCCACGCCTTCATCACCTCCCGCCTTGACTACTGCAATAGCATCCTCTACGCTACAACCTCCAAACTCCTCAATAAACTACAGTACATCCAGAATGCCGCCGCCCGTCTACCCCCCTCACAACCGCACTCGTGATCACATCACCCCCGTCCTTGAAAACCTCCACTAGCTCCCTGTTCCCCAGTGTATTCAGTTTAAACTCCATCTACTAACCTATAAAGCCCTTCACAATTAGGCCTCCTCCTACCTTTCCGACCTTCTTCACCAATACATTCCTTCCCGCAACATCCGCTCCTCAAACACAAACCCCCTCGCCATCCCCATAACCAAGCTCAAAACCTGGGAGAACCGAGCCTTCTCTGTCGCCGCACCCACCCTCTGGAATGCTCTACCACAACACATTCGCAACTGTACTGACCTCCAATCTTTCAAATCATCTCTTAAAACTCACCCGTTCCGCAATGCTTTTAACACCTTTTAATCTTTTTTTTTTTTTACCAATTTTTGCTTTTTTTTGTTCATCTAAATGTGTTTTTTGTAAATCTTGTATGCTTGTCTTTAAGTGTACATTTTTATCCTGTGTTTTAAGCTTTGTAAAATATCTTTGCGTATGATGAAAAGCACTTTCAAAAAAATAATAGATATCCTGTGGGACAAATAAAGGATATCTTATTATTATGATTATCATCATAGGACCGTCTATCTTAGATATGATTACCGTATTTTCACAACCATTCGGCGCAGCGTATTGTTGGGCGCAGTCTCAGGAAGGGTTGCTATTTCTGTACTTGACACATACACAAAACGCACTGTATTATTGGGCGCAGCCAGGCATGGTAAAACATACGCCAGCTTAAACATACGGCATGCATGCACGCGCGCTAAAAACACGTTTTTTAAAAAGGCAATGGAAGCAAAACTGAGTTCGGTGGTACTTTATTTCGCTATTTTGCAATGTACTCACGTGACTGGTACCTGCTAGGGGCGTGCCTTTAGCGTCCTCTTACACGCCCACTCTTCACCTCATTGGCGACTGGTACCTGCTAGGGACGTGCCTTTAGCGTCCTCTTACACGCCCACCCTTCACTCATTGGCGACTGGCACCTGCTAGGGACGTGCCTTTAGCGTCCTCTTACACGCCCACTCTTCACCTCATTGGCGACTTGCACCTGCTAGGGACGTGCCTTTAGCGTCCTCTTACACGCCCACTCTTCACCTCATTGGCGACTGGTACCTGCTAGGGACGTGCCTTTAGCGTCCTCTTACACGCCCACCCTTCACTCATTGGCGGACTTCCGCATGCCTGTCATCACTCACTCCGCCTTTCTCTATATAAAAAGCGTGTCGGCCAGAGGTGCTCTCAGTCAGGCTTTGGAACTCGGCGCATACACTAGACCAGGGGTGCCCATTAGGTAGATCCTGATCTACCGGTAGATCTAAGACAGGTCCCAAGTAGATCCGAGGAGTGTCGAGGAGAAAAAAACAAAAAAACAACCATTTGTGTGTCGTTGTACATGTTAGTAATATATATGTTTTGTGTTAATGTATGCTGCACCCTAATCATCCTATCAGTCTCATTTTCACCAAAAAATGTTTTAAAAATAAAATAAAGCAGGTAAATCTTGAATTTACGGTGGCGCGTGATTACGTCACTGGAAGTTGTTTGCGCTCAGCAGTCTGCAATTGCAGCTTGTAATCAGAGCTGTTGCGCTCTATCTTTTATCGTCATTATTCTCATTCAAAGTTTGCTTCGTGTACAATTCACCGAGGGCACGAGCAAAGAATAGGAATCTCGGAGGGCCCAGGGAAGTACTTTCAAACTGTACGTGTGAGGTACGATAGTTAACAGGCTGCAAAAGTGCATCGCATGCCTCCGTTTCAGGCTGTTTCTCATCATGGCGTGCATGTGTGTGTTCGCGCGCGTGCCGGTACGGGTAGATCCCGGGAGGTTAGTTGTTCGAAAAGTAGATCTTCGGTCCAAAAAGTTTGGGCACCCCTGCACTAGACCATAGTGTATGCCATACCATAGTGAAAATACAGTACTGTATTCTGACAGTATTTGTATTTGTACGACTGTAAGGCGCCATTAAAAGTCTTACATTTTCTCCGAAATGGACAGGACGCCTTATGATGCGGAGCGTCTTTTGTATGTGCTGAGTTGCCTTTTTAAAAACGTGTTTTTAGCTTGTATCTGTATGTCTTGGCATGCTACCGTATGCATCAAGCTAATGTGTTTTTAGCGCATGCATGCCGTATGTTTATAAGCTGGCGTATGTTTTACCACTTTAAAACTGCGGCCAATAATATAGTGCGTTTTGTCTATGTGTAAAATACAGACATAGCACCCATTAATAGACTGCGCCCAACCATACGGTGCGGCGAATGGTCGTGAAAATACGGTAATTCATGACTATCCTCTGGCACTGTACAAGCAGCGTTTAAGACTGATGTTATTTGACCCCTTCTTAAGTGACCAAATCTTGACTCGGAGAGTTTCTGTAACTATAAGCCAATATCAAATCTCCAGTTTATTGAAAACAAATCTTGAATAAGTATTTGCGCAGCAGCTTACTGATTACATGGCCACTAACAATCGATTTGAGCCGTTTCAGTCAGGGTTTAATGCCGACCATTCTACTGCAATGGCCTTTGCTAAAGTGACCAATGATCTCACGATGGACTCTGACACCTCATCAACATTATTATGACTCAATCTTAGTGCTGCCTTTGACACCGTCGATCATAACATACTATTGGAACGCCTCAGAAAGTGTTGGTATTTCAGGCTCACATCTTCACTGGTTTAGTTCTTACCTCTCAGAGAGGACGCACTGCGTAATTCATGTAACATGACTTCTGAGTTTTGTAATGTTACATGTGGAGTCCCACAGGGATCGGTACTTGGCCCTCTCTTGTTCAGCATCTACATGCTTCCTCTCGGTGGTATAGGGAAATATAACTTGTGTTAGCAGTATTATGCTGATAATGCCCAACTATTCTACAAATATATTGCTAATGCTTTATTTTAGATTGCACTTATATTGAACTGTGTACAGTTCTTTATTTTGTGCAATGAAACACTATTTTTTCTCTGCCCCCACCCTTCCAATTTTGCTGCTGTAGACTGCAAATTTCCCCAGTGTGGGACAAATAAAGTTTGTCTTATCTTATATATGCCGTTAGAAATAACTAACCGGAGCAGCTGCTGTAATCTCGAGGCATGCCTTGGTGAGATTAAACTATGCATGACCTCTTTTTTCTTTATTTATTTTTTTTGCTTCTAAACCCGGTAAAACTGAGATGATGATGATCAGCATCAGCACCTATTCAAGGACACTACTCTCAGACTCGAGAAATGACTATTATTATAAAGTGATTCAGCAAAAAAAAAAAAAAGTCTGTTATATTTGATTCAACATTCTCTTTTCAAATGCACATTAAGAATAACACTAGAACTGCAGGGATTTTTCACCTTCGCAATATCGGTAAGATATCATAATTCATGCGTTTGTTACATCCCTCCTCAATTATTGCAAAGTAGTGCTCTCTGATCTTCCCATGTACAGTGAGTACTTGCAGTGAGTACAAAAAGCTGCAGCTAGACTCCTGTCGAGTACAAGGAAGTACGATCACATTACTCCGATCCATTTGAGAAGCAATTTCAAGGTTTTGCGACTTAATAATAAAATATTACACAGCTTGGAACTTTCATATCTCGTTGACTTAGTGACACCAGATTTTCCACCCCGAACTCTTCGTTCACAACAGGCTGATCCTTTCGTTATTATGAGAGCCAAAAAGAAGACTGCATTTCATGGACCGTTTTCTATTCGGGATGCCCGACCCACGGACACTAGAGAAGCTACCTCAGTTGGAATGTTTAAAACCCAACTTCAGACGCATTTGTGTACTCTTACATGCAAGAAGGAGAGATACCACCGCTCGTTCCTACCGACTGCTGTCAGCTGCTGAATTTAAAAAAAAGTAATTAATTAAATGTGAAAAACAATTGTAAATAGCACTGTGACCTTATCCATATTTGTATTTATATTGCACTTAATTGAACGGTGTCTTTTTTTCTTCTTTCTTCTTTCTACCCACAATCTTGCTGCGGTAGACTGTAAATTTCCCCAGTGTGGGACAAATAAAGGATATCTTAATCTTAATTTTCTTAAACTGTATGTTGTCCTCCCGCTTCTTCTGTTAGTCCTTCTCCTTCCTCCCTGATCTGGAGAAGGGGCTAGGTGATGATGTCCTAATTGGATGCTGCTGAACAGATTCTACTCCGATCAATATGGACATGATTTGCAACGACTGAGCTGGGCAAGAGCTAGGTCAACCACCACATCTTCATAGGCGCTGCTATGACGTTTTCTTCCTCAACCAACTTGGCCAGGTTCAGAGGGGGGACCCATGTCTGTCCCACCCGGCACCCATTGCAGCCTGGTTATTCTGGAAGAGGGATTCTCCCATCTGCGGCCCCTTCTCAAGGCGAAGCCCTTTGAGACAGTTTGTGATTCAGCGCTATATAAATAAATGTGACTTGAAATGACAACTGTGTCTGCATAATTTGCTGTGGAGACTGTGGCTGTTTTCCCAGGGATGGCAATGGCTAGTGATGAAAAAAGCGGAAAGGAGCTTGGCCTGGACGGGGTGACCAATCACAGCAAGTAAGACATCATACACGTCCATTCGCAGGGCTGTTTACAATCGGAAGATGCTCTTGAAAACACGACGATAAGGTACCTGACCCCCCCAAAATTTTCAGCGGATTTAGACGATTCACAAAAATGATCAATTTAAGAAATAAAACGGCAGATTTCCGCGCATCCGCGAAAAATTGCCATCCCCGTTTTCCAGGAATTGAACAAGAGGCAGTACCAGAAAAAACATCCAAACGATGACAAGGTGACTGGGAAGTAGGATCGAACGCCATGACAAATTAAAGCAAATGAAAGCTGAATGGTCAGCTCCCCTCAACAAATCTATCCCTATTTGCAAAAAGTTTGGATACCCTTGGTCTGCAGTATGTCCGTCGGTCCCCCCCTCCCTCAAGTTCGATCTCAGCCACATTTTCATTTGCCGTCTAAAAAAAAGAGAAGGAAGGTATATATAAATAAAAAGAGAGACTACCAGGAGCAGAACCAATGAGGCGCCCAGACAAGTCGGCTCCAGGCAGCTTCTTCTTCAGAATGGGAACAATCTTCTCATCAAAATACTCCATTGCCATGGAGGAGATGTCCCTCAATTCTTGCAGAACTTCATGAGCTCGCTGTGGAGCTCGAGTCGAGTTCACATATCGAAGGACACGGTAGATTTCATCGATGACCTGACAAGGGGAAAAAAAGACAAAATCCAATGATGAGAAAAAGACGAGAATCTATCCATAAACATGAATAACAATTAAATATTGTAAATATTAGGGTTCCATCAGCCAGTCACAGATCCGTTCATAAGATGAAGCAAAATGGCGATTTAAATTCTATTTGTTTTCCGTTTATATGGTACTGTATGCAGTGTTTACAGAGTATCAACAAAAGTATTCAAGTATTTTTCACAATTGGTGAATAACATGGACCAAGGAAAAAGAGGAAGAAAAGAAATGTCATTTGAACACAAAACCTTTATTTGCAGAACTTTTTAGTAATAATTGTAGCTGCTTTTAAAACATGTGATACATAAAATTACAACTAATTACTTTAGTTGATCATTGAAATTAAGAACGAGGATTTATGCATCCCAGCTGGGAGGTATAACGAAAAGGCACTGTTAAAGTATCCATACCCTCAGATGTGCAATGAATACTCATTTGATATTCAACATTGAATGAATCATTCATTAATTTATTTTCCGAACCGCCTTTCCTCACAAGGGTTGCGGGGGGTGCTGGAGCCTATCACAGCTGTCTATGGGCAGTAGGTGGGGGATAGCCAATCACAGGGCACACAGAAACGAACCACCATTTGCACTCACACTCACACCGAGGGACAATTTGGAGTGTTCAATCAGCCTTCCATGCACGTTTTTGGAATGTGGGAGGAAACCGGAGGACCCAGAGAACACCCACGCAAGCACGGGGAGAACATGCATACTCCACACAGGAAGGCCAGAGCTGGATTTGAACCCGGTATCTGTGCACTGTGAAGTCGACGTGCTAACCACTCGAGTACCGGGCCGTCTCGTTGAATGAATACTGAGTGGATATTCAATTTTCAATGAATAGAAGACAAATATTGTACTTTGAATTCAACTTTCTCTGATTATTCAATGAACACTGAATATTAATTATATTTTAATATTGAAGCAAACTGTGTGAAATGTGAAGCTAAAATCACTAGATTAGCTTGATATTTTAAAGGTGAAGTGAAGTGTAAAATTGTGTTTATAATAATATGTTCTTTGCCGCCTCAGTCTAAAATAGCCAACAACCATTGCAACACGATTATTTTCTGGGTCTGGTCATGTGACGTTCCCAAGATAAGCCCTGAAGCCAGGGGTGTCAAACTCATTTTTGTCATGAGCCAGAAAGTGAAAGTTTCACTCGGAGGGTCGTTATGACTGTTAGAGCCATAAGGAAAATTTGGTTAAATTATAAATGCAGCCTTTTGAATAACGTATTTTCATGACTATAAGGCGCCATTAAAAGTCTTAAATTTTCTCCAAAATGGATAGGACGCCTTATGGTGCGGAGCGTACTTTATATGCGCTGAGTTCCAAAATCTGACTGCCAGCCGACACGCTGTTTATATAGAGAAAAGGCGGAAGTGACTGTGGCCAGGCATGCGGGAAAGAAGTCGGCCAATCAGGGAAGGGTGGGCGTGTATATATACATATATGGAGAGAGAGAGAGAGAGAGAGAGGGAGAGAGGGAGAGAGGGAGAGAGGGAGAGAGGGAGAGAGAGAGAGAGAGAGAGAGAGAGAGAGAGAGAGAGAGAGAGAGAGAGAGAGAGAGAGAGAGAGAGAGAGAGAGAGAGAGAGAGAGAGAGAGAGAGAGAACAGGCAAGCTAGTCCGCCAATGGTGAAGGGTGGGCATGTAAGTGGACGCCTCAAGCCAGTACCAACACTTGTATAGAGTGTGGCAATGTGCATTGTTGCAAAACAACTCCGGTTTTGGTTTCTAAGAACCCCTGAAAATAAATTCGACAAAAAGACACGCCTACGAAGCTCAGTTCAAATTTAAAGCCACCGGTTATGCTTTTGGCATGCGTGCCCATCTCACAGCAGCGGTGAAAAAAACAAGTCAAGCAAATGAACTCTGAGCTTGCCGTTATTCCCGGAGGCTTGACTAAAGAACTCCAACCGCTGGACATTGGCATCAACCGGGCGTTCAAAGTAAAGTTGCAAACGGCATGGGAACAATGGCTGATCGGTGGCAAACACAACTTTACAAAGAGTGAGAGGCAACGCTGGGCGAGTTACGCCACAATACGCAACAACGAGAGGGAACGCGGCTTTTTTGATGGATTACGGTACTTGCACAATTGTTCAATTATTTCTACACACACACGCGCTGCCACCATGTTTCGCTCTGTTCTTTACTTTCAAATGTGGGAAAGCTTCACACGAGAGAAATGTTGACTTTGCTGTTGCTACTCCTTCTTTCCGCTCGGCAATGCATAGCAACTCACACTAGCATGTGATGCATTCAATGACAACTGAGATGTGCAGTCCTCTGCTTCTGATACAGAGGATGAGGACTTTGATGGATTTCTGGGTGATGATTGATCGAAAAACATGAGAGCATTGTACGATGGCTAAATAAAATACACCCGAACTCAGTTCTGCTTTCGTTGCCTTTTTAAAAATGTGTTTTTATCTCATCTGTATGTCTTGGCATGCTACCGTATGCTTCAAGCTAACGTGTTAGAGTGCGTGCATGCATGCCGTATGTTTAAGCTGGCGTATGTTTTACCACTGTAAAACTACGGCCATTCGTACGGTGCGTCCTGTGTATGTGTAAAATACAGAAATGTCACCCATTAATGAGACTGCGGCCATTAGTACGATGCGTCGAATAGTCGTGAAAATACGGTAATTAGAATTTAATAGATGCAAGGCGTTTGGTTTATATTTGATATTTTATTAGAACAAATTTATTAAGAACATTGAAGTATCTGGGCTCCATTGGTTGTCCTGTTTTCAGTCTGTTAAGAGGCTAGATTTATGTAAACATCATTAGGAAGACAGTAGGGCATGGAGCAACACCTTTTTTTGACCGTACTTCGTGTTTGCTTATTTCGAACTTCGTGTTTGCTTATTTTGTACTTTATGGGAACTGATTTCGTATTCCGTTTAAGTGTATTGTAGAAGTTTTATTAATCCATTTGATAAAGCCTTAATTTGTGTTCAAGAAAGTAAAGCGATTCATTTTTTTTGGATCAACGATGGCGGCCTAGTGTATTCCTTGTCGTCGCCGTGGAAAGGAAAAGCCCGTCGAAGAAAAGCACAAGTCAAAAACCTACATGCCCTGCTGACGTAGCGACAAAAGGATAGTAAGTTGCCGCTACATAAGTAAAAAAAAGTTGCTCCGTTAGAGGATCGAAAGACGGCCCGCGACACACGGTGGCAATTCGTGCTCGCTGGTGTGCCGCTGTTGGAGGAGCAAGAGGAAGAACGGACATTGGCTTGTTGTTTTCGAACGCCGTCAAAGGACCGCGTGGTTTTCCTTGGCACCTTTGGATCGACAACGTCGCGATATTTTGGAAATACTTCATTACGTGGACTTTGGAACAGAACTTTTGTGGCGTGTTTCATGTGAACAAGCTCATCGCATGACGTCATCCAGCGACCTGCAAAGCAAAAGTAAGTGGATTCATCGTGTTGAAAGTATCGAGGCAACTTAATTAATATGGAGCTAATGGAAATCGAATCATCCACGAAGAGAGTACCTAAACTAACAGCCAAAGCTCAAGAGGACAAGCTTCAACAGCTTACAGGAGCAAGAAAAGCTAAGTTACGGTACCTTACAAGGAAGATGAAGGAAATTGAGGCTCTTATGGATGATGCTAACAATGCTGGAGATGTGAATGCCATAATATCTGGTGACTCTGCAGCCACGTACATTGAGTTTTGTGCAGCCAATTACGCAGTTAAAACTCTGATGAGTGATGCGCAAGTTTTTGATGACCAAACTCAGTGGTTTGAGCCCAAAGCCAAGTATTTGAAAACCTTTGTGGAAAAGAGTGAAAGCTGGCTACAAGAAGTTAATAAGCAAGAAAAAGAGGCAAAAAGATTTGACGCAGAGATCGAGCCTGCAGATAGTGCTTCATTAATACATTCTCAGAACAGTAAAAGGCAAAATGCTAGCTGACCGTCTTCTGTTGTATCTTCTGCCGTATCTTCTACTGTGTCCGCAACAAGGATGAGGGCAGAAGCTCAAAAGGCGGCTCTGTTAGCACGTGTAGGAACATTACAAAAAAGTGTCGAAATTGAGAGACAAGAGGCCCTGCTCAAGGCAAGAAAAGAAGAGTTGGAGTTGCAAACCGCTATTGCCGCCGTTAATGCAAAGCTAGAGGTGCCAACTGTCAAAGAATCAGATTGTCCTGCTAACGTTGCATCCAGAGAAGATGTGACTGTAAAGCAGAGAGGTCCAGACCAAGGTTGTGAGTGTAGCTTCAGTACTGTGCTGTCAGAACATGACGATTTTGGCCAAAGGGGTCATGGTAATCGGGCACAGAGTACCTTGCGTCATAGTGACACAGGAATAAGTGATAGACCTCACCTGTCGAGGGACATGTTTGGCAATCAGTTTAGCACAGATCACGGTAGCGGTGCTGGTGTTCAAGATTTGTTGACTGTTATGCAGCGACAGAATGAGATCACAAAACTTTTGGTGAAGCAACAAAAGGTGTCTACATTACTACCAATAAATATTCCAGTATTTAGTGGCAATCCGCTGGAATTTAGTTTCTTTTTGAAAGCTTTTGAGCACGGGATTGAAGAAAGGACAGAGAGTAACAAAGATAGGCTACATTTCCTTGAGCAATTCACACAAGGGAGGCCTAAAGTTCTAGTACGCAGTTGTGCATACATGAACCCCGAAAAAGGCTATGTAGAGGCTGAAAGGCTTTTGTGCAAGAATTTTGGAAATGAATATACAATTGCCTCCGCCTACATTCAGAAGGCATTGCAATGGCCTGTCATTAGGTCAGAAGATGGAGATGCACTGACAGAATTCGTTGTTTTCCTCAAGAGCTGCTGCAACACAGTAGATAGTGTGGATTACATGAATGAGATGGACAGCACGACCAACATGCGCATAATTATATCTAAACTCCCATTTAAGATAAAGGAAAAATGGAGAGGAGTGGCATGTGACATTCAGGAAAAGTCAGGAAAGAAAGTCAGGTTCACAGATGTGGTAAATTTTGTGGACAAACAGGCAAAAATTGCTTCCCATCCGTTGTTTGGCAACATACAAGAACCTGCCTCACCAAAACAAAAGCATGAAAGGGAAAAAAGGGAGAATGATAAAAGATACAAGGAAAAGAAAAGTGTTTTTGCTACTGATGTCACATCTGTCACGAGCCCACCCGAGCAGGCAAAAGGGAACACATCCGCCGATAGAATCGAAAAGCAATGTGTATTTTGCCAAAAGAAAGGGCACACCTTGGATTGTTGTAGAATAATCAAGCGAAAGCCAAACAAAGGAAGGCTTGATTTTCTGAAGTCTAAAGGGCTGTGTTTTGGATGCTTAAAACAGGGACATTTAAGTAAAGGCTGTAAGCAAAAACATCTCTGTCAAACATGTTCTCAAAAACATCCCACCATCCTGCATTTGACCGAGAGGAGTCTGCCTTCTCTGCGGAGGAGAGCCAGATAACCCAACAAAATGTCCAAAGTTCAGCTACCACCGACAATGAAACTTGTGGTTGTACTGGGGCCGGAGAAACAGCCTGTGCCCTGTCAATCTTTCCAGTGAAAGTCAGGTGTTTGAGGAGCAAAACAGTTGAAGCATATGCATTTCTTGACCAAGGAAGCACTGGAACCTTCTGTACAGAGGAGCTAATGAGGAACCTTATGACAACAGGAAAAAAGACAAATATCTTGCTTCGAACCATGGGAAAAGAAGGGATTGTCAGTACCAATGTCATCACGGGACTTGAAATCAGTGCTGTGGATGAAGATAACTTTATCAAGCTTCCAAAGGTTTTTACACAGTCTAAAATCCCAGTTAGAAAAGAGAACATCCCACAACAAAGTGATGTGGATCGATGGCCATACTTAAGAGATGTTCAACTGAAAAGAATTGATGGAGAAATAGGTTTGTTAATCGGAACAAATGTACCAAAGGCACTTGAGCCTTGGAAAGTCATAAACAGTGATGGGAATGGGCCATATGCAGTCAAGACTTTCCTAGGGTGGACTATCAATGGTCCTCTGAAGGAAGAAAATGCCAGTGGGGGGAGTTTTGAGTGGCCACGAGTATCAGTAAACAGAATCTCAGTGACAACATTAGAGGAGCTCACTGAGCGTCAAGTAAAGTTGGACTTCCCAGAACATGATATGGCTGAAAAATTGGAAATGTCATTTGAAGACAAACGGTTCATGGACTCTGTACCAAATTCAGTGAAGATGGTTGACGGCCATTACAGCATTGGCCTGCCTTTTAAGAACAAAGACATAATTTTCCCAGATAATCGTGTCTTTGCAGTACAGAGAGCAGAATGTTTGAAACGGAAACTGATGAAGAACCCGTAGCTTCATCAGGATTACTCTAAATTCATGGCACAAACGCTGACGAATGGCTATGCTCAGGAGGTTCCCACAGAAGATGATTGTAAAAGTGACAAGAGGACGTGGTAAATCCACATCATGGGGTTTACCACCCAACAAAGCATAAAGTTCCGGGTGGTTTTTGATTGTGCTGCCACATATCGAGGCACCTCCCTAAATTCATCTTTATTGCAAGGGCCTGATTTGACAAGCTCTCTCATAGGAGTACTAATAAGATTCAGGCAGGAACCAATAGCCTTCATGGCTGACATTGAAGGTATGTTTAATCAGGTCAAAGTTCCCCAGGAAGATGCTGATGTGTTGAGGTTTCTGTGGTGGCCGCAGCGAGAACTCAATCAGCAGTTGAAAAAATACAGAATGGTCGTCCACATTTTTGGCGCAACCTCGTCGCCAAGTTGTGCGAGTTATGCATTAAGAAAGTGTGCAGAAGACAATCAAGCACATTTCAGCTCAACATCTGCCAACACCATTTTGAGAAACTTTTATGTAGATGATTGTCTAAAATCTGTTGGCACTGAGAAACCGGCAATTGCTCTCACACAAGACCTAGAGGCTATGTGTGCTGCTGGTGGCTTCAAACACACAAAGTGGGTTTCCAATAACAGAAGCGTGCTCGCATCGGTACATGAGGAGGAAAGAGCCGATAAAGTCAAGATGCTGGATCTGGAGAATGATTGTTTGCCAATCGAAAGAGCTTTAGGAGTCCAGTGGTGTGTGGAGGCAGATACATTGCAGTTCAGGGTCTGCATACAAAGCAAGCCACTCACAAGAAGAGGAGTGCTTTCAATGGTCAGCACTATTTATGATCCGCTTGGTATCTTGGCTCCACTTATCCTCCCAGTGAAGCACATTCTGCAGGAACTATGTAGGACAAAGCATGCATGGGACGATGACATGCCAGAGGCACTGGCTATGCAGTGGCAATAGTGGGTGATGACCTTAGACCACTTAACCACCTTTGAAGTAAAAAGATGCATTAAACCAGCCAACTTTGGAGAAATTACTTCAGCACGGCTTCACCATTTTGCAGACGCCAGCGAGAAAGGGTATGGTGTTGCCACCTACCTGGTCTCAAGAAACTGTCAGAACCAGACTCACTGCGCCTTCATCATGGGAAAGGCTAGAGTTACACCTTTGAAGCCAGTGACTATTCCCCAACTTGAACTCACTGCTGCAGTTGCAGCAGCAAGAATGGATAAGATGATAAGAGCTGAGTTGGACATTAACTTGACAGACTCTATCTTTTGGACGGACAGCACATCAGTCCTCCAGTACCTTAATAATGAAACTACGAGATATCGTACATTTGTCGCCAATCGAGTAGCTACAATTAGAGACAGAACAGAAACATCACAGTGGAGATATGTGAACACATCTGCCAACCCAGCAGACTACGCTTCGAGAGGGCTGACGATTTATGCCTTTCTCAAGGCAGAGACATGGATCATGGGTCCAGACTTCATATCAAAGCCGGAGTCTGAGTGGCCAGCAGTGCCAGACAATGTTCACCAAGCTATCACTAACGATCCTGAGGTGAAAGAAGTATCAGTATATGCATTTGCTGCAGAGGAAAGCGTTAACGTGACACATCAACTCATTCACCATTACTCAAGCTGGTATCAACTAAAGCGAGCAGTTGCATGGATCCTTAGATTGAAACAAATACTGAAACTCTTCTCTTCAAAAAGAAAGGAATTTAAATCTTCTGAAGAAGAAAATGTATACAGTCAAAGGCTTGAAAAACAAATGAGAGACTTCAAGGCAAAGTTTCACACAAAACCCCTCTCTGTAGGTGACATGCAAGAAGCTGAAAGGGCAGTTCTACGCTTCAGTCAAGCAGCCAGGTTCCCCAAAGAAATTGCTATGCTTGGAGAGGGAAAGCTTGTTCCAAAGGATAGCTCTCTCTACCGGCTGTCACCAGTTTTCCAAGATGGCGTTCTTAGAGTGGGTGGCAGATTGAACAAAGCATCGATGCAAGAGGAATCAAAGCATCCTATAATTTTGGGCAGTGATTTGCACATCACCACTCTTATCCTTAAATCTGTTCATGAAAAGCTTGGACACAGTGGTAGAAGTCATGTTTTGGCAGAGGTTCAGCAGAAGTATTGGATATTGAAATCCCATGCAGCTGTCAGGAAAGTACTCTACCGGTGTATAACCTGCAGACGTTACCATAGAAAACCAGAAAGTCAGCTCATGGCGGACCTTCCCAGTGAGAGACTTACACCAGATGAACCACCTTTCACAAGTGTTGGTGTGGACTACTTTGGTCCATTTGAAATCAAGAGAGGTAGGGCCATGGTGAAAAGATACGGTGTAATTTTTATTTGCTTGGCAGTGAGAGCTGTACACGTCGAAGTGGCAAATTCATTAGACACAGATTCCTGTATTCATGCGCTACGCAGGTTCATAGCAAGAAGAGGACAAGTCAAGTTGATACGTTCTGACAATGGAAAAAACTTTGTCAGTGCTGAAAGGGAACTCCGAGAAGCAGTGCAGTCCATAGACAACACAATGATTCAAAGTGTCATGTTGCAAAAGGGCATCGCATGGATATTCAACCCTCCATACGCTTCCCATTTTGGAGGAATATGGCAAAGGCAGATAAGGACACTGAGGAAAATTCTCAGTTCAATACTACACCAGCAAGCAGTGGATGAGGAAGGACTGCATACCCTACTGTGTGAAGTCGAGGCTATTATAAATAGTCGCCCCATCTCCAGAGTCTCTACAGACCCAAATTACTTGGAAGCGTTGACCCCCAATCATCTATTGCTGATGAAGGCCAAAACATCATTGCCTCCAGGATTATTTGACAGGAAAGATGTCTACTCTCGACGCAGATGGCGCCAGGTCCAGTATCTTGCGGACTTGTTCTGGCGTCGCTGGACTAAAGAGTACTTACCGGACTTACAAAAGAGACAAAAGTGGTCTCGTCCACAGAGGAATATCAATGAAGACGAAATCGTCCTCATTGTGAACGACTCAGCACCACGAAATTCATGGATGATGGGACGTGTAGTCGAGACTACTAAGGACCTCAAAGAACAAGTACGCCAAGCCAGAGTGAAAACCAGCAGTGGCGTTTTCTTGCGTCCTGTAACCAAACTTTGTTTGTTGGTTGAAGGGGACGTGAAATTTTGTTTGTCACTTTCATGAGACAGTGGTAAAGGCTGGTCTCCATCGGTGAGTCATGTGCTGGTAACCTCTGACTCCAACCTCTTTTTGTTTTTGGACTTTAAGAAAAGAGTTCCTGACGTGACGGGAAGAGTCACTTGTACAATGGACATTCTTGAACAATTTATTGTTGTTATTTGCTTTTGTAGCTCATGGCTCTGATTCAGTAATTTGGTAATTGTTTATGTTCACAAAGACAATTAGGGGCCGGAATGTTAGAGCCATAAGGAAAATTTGGTTAAATTATAAATGCAGCCTTTTGAATAATTAGAATTTAATAGATGCAAGGCGTTTGGTTTATATTTGATATTTTATTAGAACAAATTTATTAAGAACATTGAAGTATCTGGGCTCCATTGGTTGTCCTGTTTTCAGTCTGTTAAGAGGCTAGATTTATGTAAACATCATTAGGAAGACAATAGGGCATGGAGCAACACCTTTTTTTTTACCGTACTTCGTGTTTGCTTATTTCGAACTTCGTGTTTGCTTATTTCGTACTTCGTGTTTGCTTATTTCGTACTTTATGGGAACTGATTTCGTATTTCGTTTAAGTGTAATGTAGAAGTTTTATTAATCCATTTGATAAAGCCTTAATTTGTGTTCAAGAAAATAAAGCGATTCATTTTTTTGGGATCAACGATGACGGCCTAGTGTACTCCTTGTCGTCGCCGTGGAAAGGAAAAGCCCGTCGAAGAAAAGCACGAGTCAAAAACCTACATGCCCTGCTGGCGTAGCCCTACAATGACTGAAACCATACAAAAAAGTCATGAATAAGGGTTCATTCATCTATTGTTTAAGTTACTGTATTGAGGGGTTTGGTAACAAGAAAATGCGTACTCTTATAAAATGAGAGAAATTTTGGTAGAGATTTTACCAAGCATCTTTGATTTGCTTTCACGGGCCACCTAAAATGACGTGATGGGCCAGATCTGCCCCCCGGGCCTAGGGTTTGACCATAAGCACTGTGCCTTAAGCACTGTGATGTCCTTTTCAGTCCACACAACGTGGAAAAATTGTTCCCGCCAAAATGGAAACAAAACCCAAACACCAAAAACGGGTGGATTTTGGTGCTTAATTTATATTCCACAAATGCAACAGTCATAGACTAGCCGGAGCGCATAGAACATATGACTGTCTAAACAAATGTGGACTTGACTTCAGCTTTAACTTACCAACAGCTGATCAAATATAAAGTTAATTTCCTGTTACAGTGATAATTTTACAGTTTAACACCAGCGAGTCCCAGGGACTCGCTGATCAGTAAAGTATGAGTCCCATTTTGCATTTAGAGAGTCCCAAATTCCAAATTCTGAAATGGTCTATTTATTCAATTGCATATGATAATAACACAAACAACAACATATACATACAATTATAAACAAATGCTGCAAAAATTTTAATAATTCAGTAGCAGGCCTGAGGATTTCGGAAGTTCATGGTAGCTGTTTTTCGGTTCCGTCGGATTACCCAATGAGAAACCAGTAAACGTTCATCATGGGAAGCCATTTTTCTATTTTGACTGATATTCATAGTCAAGAATTCTGAAACTCAAAAAATAATGTTTCAAGGGTTGAAAACTATGCATTAACAATGAACGTTACATCAGCAGCTGTGTACTCCAGGTTTATTCAAAAAAATTAAATGGATCAAAATATGGTGTAGTCATATGGCATCATGAATACAGCATACCACAAAATCAGAGTATTTTTTTCCAAACTCACACTGTAAAGATTAATTTACTGATAATCATTAATCAGTGATGTGTTCCTCAAGCCGGTCCTTGCCCTCAAGGACCGGCTCGAGGACCGAAGGTCGGTCCTTGGTCCTTGGCCTCGGAGTCAAGTCCTTGGTCCCTGGCCTTGGCCTCGGGTTGCCAGTCCTCGGACACAACGCGGTATTAGAGCCTCTAATCCAGGGGTGCGCAAATATTTTCCCGGGGGCGTGGGGGTGGGGGGCAAATGAGAGGCAGAAAATATTGTGGAGGGCCGGGCCAAAAGTTAGAAATGAAAAATAAAGAAGATAGAACAATGTCTTTGTATGCCAGTAATAATGTAACATTCCCCTCTACCATCACACTCAGCACCGGTTCTCCTCAAGGATGTGTACCCCCTGTTGTTCACGCTCTACACATTTGACTGCTCTCTCACTCTTATTAGCGGTCTAGTTTGCGGAAAGTTTTTAACATGATAACAATCAAACCATTCTATGAAATGTTCATTTACTCGAGCCACAAGCAATTCACTCTGTGCATGGAACTTGCCAGAATTAGACTAAGTAAGAATCGCTTCCTTGTTTTTCAAAGTCTCGTAGATTTGAGTCTTTCCGACTCCAGGCGTCTCCTGAATGTTTAAAAAGACCAAAAGTTTAAAAAGATTAAAAAGACCAACGGGCCGGAGCCGGCCCGCGAGTCGTAGTTTTCCCACCTCTGCTCTAATTCTTCGTCCACAGGTACAAAGTGGACCAGAGGACCGCAAAAATCATGAAGAAATCAAACAAAATCCATCAAGGGAAAACCATGTTGAAGAATTTATCTGGCGCTTTAAGGAGGGCGTGGCTGCCACTGACAGGTGACAGTGCAACGTGTAAAGAGCGGCATCACGGTTAGTTTCAATCACGGTTCGTTCTGTTCGCGATCTGCAGTTTAAATAGCGTGTAAAGCCTTTCTGTAACAGTAGTGTCTTTAGTTATTTTTGCACAGTCGTCACGTTTGTGCGGTCGCACTAGAATGTTTGTTTGAACTACGTAATTTGCACTACAGCTGGAGTCAATAATGCCGGCTCTTCACTTCCGGGTTTGGCCAATGGGATTTTGGAGTCCTTTTGCTTGATTCTAGTTATGTTTGCTGAATGCTTTCTCATGTATGTATCTCATGGAATAATGAATATTGATAATACATAGTTTAAAATTGTAAAATCATGGTTGATTTAATTATTTATTATGATTGTGAAGTTGAAGGTATTAAATTAATCAATGGAGTATTAGTGGTAGTGGTAATAATAGTAGTACTCAGAGAATGTTTAGAGATTCAGCCATCTTGTGCATCCTGCGTCCTAGACGCACGATTTTTCCACGGGGCACACAGTTCCAAATAATGTGCGTTTTTAGGACACAAGGAAATTTGTCAGTCAAAAAGAACAAACAAACAAACAAAAACTGCGGCAAGCCTGAGGATTTCACGGTGACAATCGTTACCGGGAGCGTGTCGTTTCCATGGCGTCATTTTAACGATACCAAAAAATAGTGTAACCATAAAAGTCACCGCACATGAGTTGACTGTGTGATCAACGCGACATGTGGTGTGGTGTGTGAGTGTGTTTCTTCTAATTTACGTGGGCATGCGGCTTGCCATTTTAGTCCGCAAACTGAGGAATCGCGCGGATGAAAGTTTGAGATGGCGGTGATAAAAACCCACAAAGGTCTACTAATTGACATTTAAGAAATGAGAATGCCAGGCTGATTTTTCGTATAAATCGTCCAAAGGGCGTATCACTAAACTCACCTGGGATGTATGCACAGAACACGAGAGCAAGATATGACGAGAGGCACGATTACGAGGCAAGTTGGTCATTAGATTTGAAGGCTAATCGTTATGAAAAATATTATGAAACAGTACTGGTTATTCTATAATTTACTGGTTGTAGCATGGTAACTTTATGAATAAAACATTCGTCAGAAGGTGTAGTAATGCTAATGTTAACTGTTGGTAGAACTCATGATGATGTGTGTTAAATTATTTCGTCAAATTGATAGTAGATTACACATGCATCGTCTTGGGAAGAGAATGTCAAGCCACATGAATACTTACCTGTATTAATGATTACAAGTAAATTAATCTTTGCAGTGTGAGATTGGAAAAAATACTTTGATGATGCCTCATGAGGACACCAGTTTTTGATCCATTTATTTTTTGGGAATAAACCTGGAGTACACAGCTGCTGGTGTAATGTTCATTGTTAATGCATAGTTTCAAACATTTACCCTTGAAACATTATACGTTTGGGTTTCAGAATTCTTGATTATGAATATCAGTCAAAATAGAAAAATGGGTTCCCATGACGAACATTTAAAATACGCAACCCAACATTAGTTACCGTGTTTTCCCATTGGGTAATCCGACGGAACCGAAACACGGTTACCATGAATTTCCGAAATCCTCAGGCCTGCTCCTGAATTATTAAAATTTTTGCAGCATTTGTTTATAATTGTATGTATATGTTGTTTTTTGTGTTATTCATATGCAATTGAATAAGTAGACCGTTTCAGAATTCGAAATTTGGGACTCTCTCAATGCATAATGACACTCATATGGTATTTATCAACTTTATTGATAAAAGTAAAGTTCAAATAGCCAACCTTTCCAGGGATGAAGCAGCAGAGGTTGGAGTCAACATATTTCATGAACGTCATGTTAAGGAGAGAAAGGCGCGTCTCCACAGCAGCGAGTATGTCAGCATGACGAGCCAGTGAATGATTTCTCCGTTCAGACTCTCGTCTGGGGGAGAAAGGAAAAAGTCAAAAAATTACGTTAACGCCTACAATAAATAGCACAAGATTTGGCTGAGACATAAGACTGCCTTAAAAAATTGCATGCTGTCAGTGGAGAGATGCAATAGGGACAAAATCTAATTAAATGATTGATCGTATCGCAAAATCATTGTTTTACCAACCCAACTTCTTTAGCTGTAACCTTATCGTGAAGAACTTTGTGTTTCCCAATGACCTTCGGAATAAAGTTGCCAGGGGCAATTCCGCATATACTGTATAATATACCCATGAGGCCTAATGAGGCGTGTCGACACAATGACACACTGTGTTGATACTGTACTGATACTGTGTCGCTGACCACTGCCACCTGCTGGACCTTCAAAATCCCTGCAGCCAACCCACTTGACAGACTGAACAAACCGATTTGATGATGACGTGTATACAATGCACTACCTCACTCTACCAATGACTGGGACTGAATGAGTTAAAAGCTCAGTGTAGCCACAAGCGCCATTGTTTATGTTGTTGTTTATGCTGTTTAATTTGTTTATATTGTCTATACTGTTCAGATTACATGTCTTTTTTTGTACAGTGTAGCTGCTATCCTTTCTTAGCTGCGTGTGTTTAATGCACAGCATGTTTACATGCATGTATGCACTGAGGATTGAGAGGAAGAAATTTCATCTATGCTGCATGTCATACATAAAGCATATTTGACAATAAAGATGACATTGACCCATGACAATATCATTCACATCCATATTGTATCATTCAATGCGTTTCAATAATGTGAAATTCATGTGAATGAGGATGCTTGTGGGCTTTGTCTTCACAAATTTTGATTTAGAAAAATAAGATGCTCCAGTGTTTTAAATTGTCTGTTGCGTTTAATGCATGCTATTTCCCCTGTTGTGGAGAAGACACACACACACACAATGGAATAAGACATGTCAAAAATCCGAGAGGCACTTGGTGAGACAAGGAGATTTTAATGAATAACTTATTCTCCAAAAGGAGATCAAAATGGCTCTACGCGGCGGACAATTTGTATTTGTCCGGAAGCTGCTCCATAATATGCACGCACCAGGGACGTGCGGTCAGGGGAGGCAGGTGAGGCAGTGCCGCACTTCTGAACGCGCATTGCATTGCGCAATCATCACAAACTGGGTTGATACATGCAACTGGCACGTCCTGCTTGCCGTACATCTGCACATCAGCAATATAAATTTGCAGATACATTTATTTGATCTGCTTTTCCTAAGTCTTGCTAATGTTTTTAAACCATTAAAGTTTAATGTTTTTTGGTGACATATTTAGATTTGCTGATGGGAAATAAAACCGCAGTGAAAAGGCATAGGTTGCGGCAGATCGTTCTCTACCGCAATTAAGAGGGCGTACGTGAGCAAACAGGTACGTTGCGCTCTTCTTCTGTGCAGAGGCGCCAGGCGAGTCAAGTGCGATCCTTTTTTAAATTTGCTACGTCGGACAGCCAAAATGGAAGAAAAGGATTATATATCGAAGCTTAAAAACTTCTCAAAACTGGACTTTCAGTCAAAAGTGGACGTGATTAACACAGTTAGACCAACGCCGGAGCGAAAAGGTTTGCTTCAAACTACGGGACAGCCCGGACAACTTTTCAAACGGAGTGGTACAGCCGAAAAGAACGGTAATGTGGCTGTCCTTCGAAAACCCGTCTTTACTGTTTTCCCTGCCTTTTGTTCTCAATTTGTCTGGACATTGTGATATGAAAAGCGCAAAGATCGATTTGGCATTGAACGAACAGCGGAGGTTCAACGTTAGCATCCGCAATGCCAAGGTAAGGGAAAACCGAGAGATTGTGAAAGACCTCATTCATGCAACCTGCTTTTTCGCTAAACGGGAGTTGGCATTTCGTGGTCACGACGAGAGGGCAAGCTCTTCTAATCGTGGCGATTATGTAGAACTATCACATGCTTTTGATGAGAAAGATGAGAGGTTAGCTAGACATTTGGACTCATCCAGTGTGCTTTCTGGCTTGTCCAATAGAATACAGAACGATATAATTGAAGCTTTCGGTGATGTGATAATAAATGATCTAAAAAGGGACATCAATGCTGCCCCATATGTTTCCATAGAGTTGGACGAGACTACGGATATCACAAAGCACAGATCTGTCATTTTGCGCTATGTTGCCAAAAGTGAAGTGGACTGTGGTGATGGAAGCATTTTTAGGATTTGATGATGTAAGTGATGATAGGCGAGCCCCTGCTGTAGCTGCGTATGTCTTGGAAGTGTTGGAGAAAACAGCTGTGTTAAAAAACTAGTAGCGCAAACCTATGATCCCGATCGCTGGGACAATGATACTCAAATGATGGTCACTGGATATGATCGATGGCTGTCAGAAGCATCGACATGCTTTTTAATGATGGCATATATGAGGGCATTTTCATTGAAACTGATGCACTTTTTAGAGTGCTGCAAAACAAAGTCATGGACATTGGATATTGTTGTGCGCGAACCCACGACACCATCCGAGTTGTTGAACGCATGAGACGAGACTTTAACACACTGTATGAGCGATTTGAGCAGAAATGCAGCACACTTGGCCGAAACAACAGTGGAAGAAATCAGTCGGTCAGAGATGAGAGAAAACAAATGTTCGACAAGATTATGGTCAACATCAGTGTTCAGATGAAAGCTAGGTTTGATCATTTTGTGAGCTAGCTTTCCTCGGTTTGGTCGACTGTACAAAATTTAATGAGATGTCACAACATTTTGATGACACCAAACTGCAGAGACTGTCAAAATCTTATAACAAAATAAATTAGTCTAAGAAAAATACAATAGAATATTGTATTTTTACCCATGGGGTCAAATTTTGGATATGAAATAACCAGTAGCCAATTGAATAAGCTACTGTTTTTGGTTGATACATTTGTAAATCTGACACTAAAGGAGTCGGTGCCTCACCAACCATGAACTTTACCGCACGCCACTGGCACGTACTGTAGCAACGTCACTCGAGTGAAGCGCGTCTCAGCACTCAGCAGTCGATAGTCTGCTGCTCTCAGCTGTGCGCGCGAGCACGTACTTGCGGCGCCGACCCAACCCACGCCACATATTAAGCTTTGAACTACAACAACAGCTAAACTAGCCTAGCCGATGTAATGATGGTCAGCAGACAAGGTTTACGTTTTATGTGACTTTTAATAGCAACTTGGCAGAGTCATCAAACATGCGGTGTGCTCACTCGCAGTCACTTTCTGCAACCCCCCTCAATCAACTGGAGTATGACGTACAGTACAAACGTTCATAAAACACTTCTCATATAATAATAGCCTATTATATGACAGCCGGCATAACGCTAGAAGTCAGACGGACACATTTTTTTCTGATAATCAGTGTGTTTTCTGTATTGCCCAAACATATATTTTTATTCGAGCGAGGGTGGGGTCTAGCTTGTTTCGGCAATCGGCATCGTGTCGCCAGACGCACTTCCTTAGGATACACTGTGCGGGCTTTTGCTGCGTCAACGCCCCCTGCACTGAGTCGACGCCCCCTGGACTAAGTGCCGCAGCTTGGACTGTGCCTAGCAGCCGATGCAGTCTAAACTGCACCGGTGCAGTTCACGTGTCAATTAGCAGCCTGGACTGTGTCAACACAGCCGATGCAGTCTAAACTGCACCGGTGCAGTTCATGTGTCAATCACGTTACGTAATGAAGCGGCACATGCACCGACACGTGGTTTGCTCTGTGAGCCCGGCGCAGGCATCAACGCATCGGTGTCGCTGGACCCATCACTACTGTATACATGCGCGCGCACGCACGCACGCACACACACACACACACACACACACACACACACACACACACACACACACACACACACACACACACACACACACACACACACACACACACACACACACACACACACACACACACACACACACACACACACACACACACACACACACACACACACACACACACACACACACACACACACACACACACACACACACACACACACACACACACACACACACACACACACACACACACACACACACACACACACACACACACACTTCCAAAAAGAACCCATGAATAGCGAAATCCGTGAAGTAGGATTAATTTGAGAAAAAAAAAGCAAAAAAATGTGAGAGGGATGAAATTTCTAATAAAACAGCACATTTGACAAAGTTGTACTTGGTACTTGACAGCCAGCTTTATTTTTAAGTTATTATACAATGCTGAACTATGTATCAATGCAGAGGCGATTGCTCTCAGACTGCAAGGGAAGCTCAGCTTCCCCTACAATGTCAAAAAGTAAGTGATCAAATATACAGTATGTATGTACGTACAATTGTGTGGACATGTCATTGACTAAATATGCGCTACAACGCGCTCAACTTTTGTTCTGAATCAGCTTCTTATTACTGGTTACGAGACGACTCTCTTCTCATTCATTCCCACAGCTTCACTGTGCTTTAACATGTGTGGACGCTGAGCGTCGACCGCGCGGACGCTGGGCGTCGAGAGAGTTCAGTGTAGGTTGTCCCAACCAATGCATTGAAACGAGACGAGTCATTGGATAAATGCTGGTTTTGTCCCGCCCATCCGATCCTCAGTATATCGGCTGGCCCGGCCGCTCAGCTTTCCTGCATGATGATTGAATGATCTGTCTGAGGCTGAATCTCGTTTTGAGTGACAGCCAAGTGAGCCAATCACCAATCTTATGGTGAAGGCATCATTTTCACTTTTTTGAAAAGGAACGAAAAGTAGAATTCACATATAAATAAACGGAACACATTTTATGATGTAGGCTGAAATTGAGCTTCCCCTCCTTGACACACCAGCATCCGCCACTGATACAATGAAACCAAAGTCCAAAAATTTGCTAAGGTAAATTTGGCAAGCTGTACAGAGACGAGGAGCGGAGACTGTTCACGTTGGTCAGTCCCTTAGCCAATTAGGATGCAGAACAAAATTCACTGTTTAAAAAAAAAAGCATTAAAAAAACGGCAATTAAAAAAAATCCATGAAACAGCGGAGCTGCGGAAGGTGAACCGCGTTATAGCAAGGGATTACCGTGTCACCATTTTATTGGTTTTCAACTTTTTCAAACTGCCAGTTTGAAAGCATCTGCACTGAAAACTGAAGAGAATCTCAGCAGAGAGTTCAACATTATATTAAAATCTATACGAAATACCCCCTCCGTGAGTCGTCACCTTACCGTGGTGGAGGGGTTTATGTGTCCCAATGATCCTAGAAGCCAAGTTGTCTGGGGCTTTATGCCCCTGGCAGGGTCACCCATGGCAAACAGGTTCTAGGTGAGGGGCCAGACAAAGCACGGCTCAAAGACCCCTTATGATGAGCAAAATATATGGACCAAGGTTTCCCTTGCCCGGACGCGGGTCACCGGGGCCCCCCTCTGGAGCCAGGCCTGGAGGTGGGGCTCGTTGGCAAGCGCCTGGTGGCCGGGCCTACACCCATGGGGCCCGGCCGGGCACAGCCCGAAGAGGCAACGTGGGTCCCCCTTCCCATGGGCTCACCACCCATGAGAGGGGCCAAAGGGGTCGGTGCAATGTGAGCTGGGCGGCAGCCAAAGGCGGGGACCCTGGCGGTCCGATCCTCGGCTGCAGAAGCTAGCTCTTGGGACATGGAATGTCACCTCTCTGGCAGGGAAGGAGCCCGAGCTGGTGTGTGAGGCAGAGAATTTCCGACTGGATATAGTCGGACTTGCCTCCACACTCAGCCTGGGTTCTGGTACCAGTTCTCTCGAGAGGGGTTGCACTCTCTTCCACTCTGGAGTTGCTCACGGTGAGAGGCGCAGAGCAGGTGTGGGCATTCTCATTGCCCCCCGGCTCAGTGCCTGTACATTGGGGTTCACACCGGTAGACGAGAGGGTTGCCTCCCTCCGCCTGCGGGTGGGGGGACGGGTCCTGACTGTTGTTTGTGCATATGCACCAAACAGCAGCTCAGCATACCTGGTGGTGCCTGGTGGTACTCACCTGGTGGTGAGTAGGCTCCGATGGTGGGGGAAGATGCCGGTCCGTCCTGGCAGACCCAAACGTATAGTGAGGGTTTGTTGGGAGCGTCTGGCGGAATCCCCTGTCAGAAGGAGTTTCAACTCCCACCTCCGACAGAGCTTTTCCCATGTTCCGGGGGAGGCGGGGGACATTGAGCCCGAGTGGACCGTGTTCCGTGCCTCTATTGTTGAGGCGGCCAATCTGAGTTGTGGCCGTAAGGTGGTTGGTGCCTGTCGTGGCGGCAACCCCCGTACTCGCTGGTGGACACCAGCAGTAAGGGATGCCGTCAAGCTGAAGAAGGAGTCCTATCGAGCCTTTATGGCCTGTGGGACCCCAGAGGCAGCTGACGGGTATCGATTGGCCAAGCGGGCCGCGGCTTCGGTGGTCGCCGAGCCAAAAACCCGAGCGTGGGAAGAGTTCGGTGAGGCCATGGAAGCCGACTTCCGGACGGCTTCGAGGAAATTCTGGTCCACCATCCGACGTCTCAGGAGGGGGAAGCAGTGCACCACTAACACTGTGTTCACTTCGACTCGGGACGTTGTGAACCGGTGGGCAGAGTACTTCGAAGACCTCCTCAACTCCACCAACACGCCTTCCTTGGAGGAAGCAGAGCCCGGGGACTCTGAGGTGGGCTCTCCTATCTCTGTGGTTGAAGTCACCGATGTGGTTAAAAAGCTCCTCGGTGGCAAGGCCCCAGGGGTGGATGAGATCCGCCCGGAGTTCCTCAAGGCTCTGGATGTTGTGGGGCTGTCCTGGTTGACATGCCTCTGCAACATCGCGTGGACAACAGGGAGAGTGCCTCTGGATTGGCAGACCGGGGTGGTAGTCCCTCTTTTTAAAAAGGGGGACCGGAGGGTGTGTTCCAACTACAGAGGGATCACACTCCTCAGCCTCCCTGGTAAGGTCTATTCAGGGGTGCTGGAGAGGAGGGTCCGTCAGGAAGTCGAGCCTCAGATTGAGGAGGAGCAGTGTGGTTTTCGTCCCGGCCGTGGAACAGTGGACCAGCTCTACACCCTTAGCAGGGTCCTTGAGGGTATGTGGGAATTCGCCCAACCAGTCTACATGTGTTTTGTGGACTTGGAGAAGGCGTTTGACCGTGTCCCTCGGGGAGTTCTGTGGGGGGTGCTTTGTGGGTATGGAGTACCGAACCCCCTGATACGGGCTGTTCGGTCACTATACCACCGATGTCAGAGTTTGGTTCGCATTGCCGGCAGGAAGTCGGAATCGTTTCCAGTGGAGGTAGGACTCCGCCAAGGCTGCCCTTTGTCGCCGATTCTGTTCATAACCTTTATGGACAGAATTTCTAGGCGCAGCCGAAGCGTTGAGGGGGTCCGTTTTGGGGGCCTCAGTATTTCATCTGCTTTTTGCAAATGATGTGGTGCTGTTGGCTCCTTCAAACGGGGCTCTCCAACTCTCACTGGAGCGTTTCGCAGCCGAGTGTGAAGCGGTGGGGATGAAAATCAGCACCTCCAAATCTGAAACCATGGTCCTCAGTCGGAAAAGGGTGGAGTGCCCCCTCCGGGTCGGGGAGGAGATCTTACCCCAAGTGGAGGAGTTCAAGTATCTTGGGGTCTTGTTCACGAGTGGGGGTAGGTGGGAGCGGGAGATCGACAGGCGGATCGGTGCAGCGTCTGCTGTGATGCGGACGTTGTATCGGTCTGTCGTGGTGAAGAAGGTGCTGAGCCAAAAGGCGAAGCTCTCAATTTACCGGTCGATCTACGTCCCAACCCTCACCTATGGTCACGAGCTATGGGTCGTGACCGAAAGAACGAGATCCCGGATACAAGCGGCTGAAATGAGTTTTCTCCGCAGGGTGTCCGGGCTCTCCCTTAGAGATAAGGTGAGAAGCTCAGTCATCCGGGAGGGGCTCAGAGTCGAGCCGCTTCTCCTCCACATCGAGAGGAGCCAGATGAGGTGGCTTGGGCATCTGATTCGGATGCCTCCTGAGCGCCTCCCCGGTGAGGTGTTCCGGTCATGTCCCACCGGGAGGAGACCCAGAGGAAGACCCAGGACACGCTGGAGAGACTATGTCACCCAGCTGGCCTGGGAATGACTCGGGATCCCCCGGGGAGAGCTGGAAGAAGTAGCTAGGGAGAGGGAAGTCTGGGCTTCCCTGCTAAAGAAAGCTGTTGCCCCCGCGACCCGGCCCCGGATAAGCGGTAGATGATGGATGGATGGATGGATATACGAAATACATTCAAGAAAACAGAGAAAGATAAACTTCCAGTATACAATTCGCAGTTTTTTAGATTAACAGTGCAACAAATGCAGGCAAATAAAAATGTGTATACAGTCTTAACTGAGTATTTTAGCAAGTGCGCAAGACCCAAAGTAAACAAATAGCCTCGGAGACCTACAGTCACAAGCTTGGATCGTGATCGAAAGAACAAGATCCCGGATACCAGCGAGTTTCCTTTACATCAGTGGTCCCCAAACCCCGGTTGGTGCCGGGCCGCAAAGAAAGACTGAATAAATTACATTACTTCCTTTTTATTCATTTCGGAATCTGAAAGATGTTTTATTTCGAAAAATTACCGGATTCTCTGTTATATCCATCTATAGTATGTCACTCTTGACGCAGGTGAAGGCAGCGCTTCTTGGTTAAGTGATAGGATACCGCTAAAATGAAATACAAGAGCTTGCAAAATTATTTTTTTTAAAAGACTGGAAAGATTCTTTGGGAAGGGTAAAAGGCCCAGCCAGAAGACACAAGAGGAGCCTACGACTTCCAAGAAAAAGGCGGCATTTAATAAGACAGTGTCAGGAGCCCTACTTCTAATCCGGATTTATCTCAACAGGAGAATCACACGCACCATGCCCACTCTGCATAATGTGCAGCGATGGAGAGTCGTATTTTTCATGCACTTTTTATTTGTGACATGTCTCATATTAAAGGCACGTTTAAACAATACCATAGCGACCAGAGAGTGTTGCGGCCAGATCGGACGTTCCTGGTGCCATGATTCGTGTGTATTATTATGTTTAAAAAATTCCACAGTTTTCATGCAGGTCATATCATATTATTTTGTTGTATTTAACTTGGCCTTAAAGGCCGGACGGTCCTTGAAAATATTGTCTGACATTAAACCGGTCCGTGGGACAAAAAAGGTTGGGGACCGCTGATTTACCGTATTTTCACGACTATTCGACGCATCGTACTAATGGCCGCAGTCTCATTAATGGGTGACATTTCTGTATTTTACACATACACAGGACGCACCGTACGAATGGCCGTAGTTTTACAGTGCTAAAACATACGCCAGCTTAAACATACGGCATGCATGCGCGCACTCTAACACGTTAGCTTGAAGCATACGGTAGCATGCCAAGACATACAGATAAGATAAAAACACGTTTTTAAAAAGGCAACGAAAGCAGAACTGAGTTCGGGTGTATTTTATTTAGCCATCGTACAATGTTCTCACATTTATCGATCAATCACCACCCAGAAATCCATCAAAGTCCTCATCCTCTGTATCAGAAGCAGAGGACTGCACATCTCAGTTGTCATTGAATGCATCACATGCTAGTGTGAGTTGCTACGCATTGCCGAGCGGAAAGAAGGAGTAGCAACAGCAAAGTCAACATTTCTCTCGTGTGAAGCTTTCCCACATTTGAAAGTAAAGAACAGAACGAAACATGGTGGCAGCGCGTGTGTGTGTAGAAAGAATTGAACAATTGTGCAAGTACCGTAATCCATCAAAAACGCTGCGTTCCCTCTCGTTGTTGCGTATTGTGGCGTAACTCGCCAAGCGCTGCCTCTCACTCTTTGTAAAATTGTGTTTGCCACCGATCATCCATTGTTCCCATGCCGTTTGCAACTTTACTTTGAACGCCCGGTTGATGCCAATGTCCAGCGGTTGGAGTTCTTTAGTCAAGCCTCCGGGAATAACGGCAAGCTCAGAGTTCATTTGATTGACTTGTTTTTTCACCGGTGCTGTGAGATGGGCACGCATGCCAAAAGCATAACCGGTGGCTTTAAGTTTGAAATGAGCTTCGTAGGCGTGTCTTTTTGTCGAATTTATTTTCAGGGGTTCTTAGAAACCAAAACCGGAGTTGTTTTGCAACAATGCACATTGCCACACTCTATACAAGTGTTGGTACTGGCTTGAGGCGTCCACTTACACGCCCACCCTTCACCATTGGCGGACTAGCTTGCCTGTCCTCTCTCTCTCCCTTTCTCTCTCTCTCTCTCTCTCTCTCTCTCTCTCTCTCCATATATGTATATATACACGCCCACCCTTCCCTGATTGGCCGACTTCTCTCCCGCATGCCTGGCCACAGTCACTTCCGCCTTTTCTCTATATAAACAGCGTGTCGGCTGTCAGTCAGATTTTGGAACTCAGTGCATATAAAGGACGCTCCGCACCATAAGGCGTCCTGTCCATTTTGGAGAAAATTTAAGACTTTTAATGGCGCCTTATAGTCGTGAAAATACGGTACATGGTGTCTGAGATGGGGTGAGAAGCTCGATCATCTAGAAGAGACTACTCTGAGTCGAGCCGTTGCTCTTCTGCATCAAGAAGAGCCAGAGATAAGGTGGATCCCGCATCTGGTTCGGATGCCTCTTGGACACCTCCCTGGTGGGGTACCCACTGGGAGGAGGTCTCGAGGACAACCGTCTCCTGGCTGGAATGCCTTGGGATTGCCCCGGAAGAGCTGAACGAAGTAGCTGGGGAGAGCAAATTCTGAGCTTCCCTGAAACCAAAAAACTGCTGCCCCTGTTAACCCCAAATAAGTAGAATGGAAGGATGTATCAATTATCATAAAAAGACGTGGGTCCTGGGGAAAAAAAATCAAAATACTCTAAAGTGGCTGGCACTCAGCTGTAGTGATTATCTAAAATGGCTGGCATCGAATGAGTTAAACCAGTGCTTCTCAATTATTTCTTGTTACGCGCCCCCAACAAGAAGAAAACAATTCGCGCCCGTCTCCCGCCCTCTACTGCCACAATAAATTTCATTTGTCTATAAAATTGTTCTAACTACACCTCTGCATTACATTGTATCCTTGTTAACATTAATGAAAAGAAAAATATAGTTCAATTTACAGCTAATAATTACTTTATTAACATTGTTATTTAGTCTGTAACAGAAAAGATTTTCAGTGCATCGATTTGCCTGAAATTAAACAAAATAAAAATCTTTGTTTAAACTGTAAACACGTTTGACCAATTTATTGCTCCATTTCAATCTGAAGGTTAAATGAAATAATATCATCTCACAGTCATTCCACCCAGCCCCCATTCAGGCCTGTCTCGCACTCTCAACTATCTTCGACTGTTTCGTCCCGGCGTCTCAGCGTCCTACCTGTCAACCTGTCGCTCCTCCATCGACCTGTCAAGGGTCTGCTCCAGTACTCGTTGGCCGAGCTCCTTCGGCTCCGCTTCCAATGGCTGGGCCCTCCTCCTGCTCTACACCGGCTCCCGGACATCGTTCGCTTTCCTTCCCGGAAATATATTCATCGTGGGTCTCGTCGGGGCTTCTGCCTCAACCGATCCAACACCATCGTCTCCTTCTGGTCTTCCTCCCGTCGGCCATCCAGAAACGCCGGCCGATCCATCGACTATCGTGCGTTAGCCGGCTTGGCTAGGTCGGCTAACGGCCCCCGCAGCAGCGAGACTGCCGCCGTCAACTTCGGGCTACTTAACATCCGTTCGCTTACTGGGAAGGGTAATCTCATTCAAGATATCCTCACGGACCGTAAGCTTGACATTCTCTGCTTGAATGAAACCTGGCAAACTCCCGGGGACTTCTCACAGTTGAACGATTCCACTCCCCCGGGATTTGTTTACATTTCCAAGCCCCGCGATTCTGGTCGCGGAGGAGGTCTCGCGATAGTATACCGCGAGAAGTGGAAAGTACTTTCGGTTTCTCTCCCGCCACTTTCCTCCTTTGAATGCCTTGCCTGTCAAATATCCGGACCTATCCCCACGATTATTGCCACAGTGTACCGCTCCCCCAAACCCCACCGCGACTTTTTAAATGAAGTGTCTACCGTCCTCACCCATCTCTCCTCTCTGTCACCAAATGTAATAATCCTGGGAGATTTTAATATACATATGGACAACACTGCTCTTCCTCTCACCATTGACTTCACTTCTTCAATTAACAGTCTTGGTTTTGATCAATTTGTAGATTTTCCCACACACATTAAAGGTCACACCCTGGATCTGATCTGCTGCTCTGGTATTTCCCCCTCCAACTGTACTGCTGACGAACTTCCAATAACGGACCACTTCCTTATCTCATTCAACATTACACTCCAGCTCTCAACTGCCAAATCACCCCGGACCATTGTTTACCGTAATATTAAAGACATTAACATTGACTCTCTCACTGCATGGCTGACCACCCTGACTCCGGACATTGACTCCACTCCTGATGATTTGGTTTTCCAATACAACTCTGGTCTCACCAGCATCCTCAACACGCTCGCCCCTGTCAAGTCCCGCTCTGTCCTTTTTACTCGGTCTGCCCCTTGGTTCACCCCTCATCTACGTTCCTTGAAATCCCAAACCCGGCAGCTTGAGAGACTTTATAGGAAAACCGGCCTCACTGCTCACAAGGACATCTATGCAGCTCAGCTATATCTCTACAAGGATTCCATCTCTCAAGCAAAATCACATTACTACTCCGGACTCATCTGCTCCAATGCTGGAAATACTAAGACTCTCTTTTCCCTTTGGAACAGAATCACTCAACCTCCTGACTCCCTACCACCTCACTTTTACTCTCGTGACACCTGCAATGCACTTCTCCTCTTTTTCAATGAAAAAATCAACAGAATCCACCAGCATCTGGGCTCCTCTGTACCTTTCCCCTCATCTGAACCTCTCACCCCTTGCAAACTGTTCTCTTCTTTTGAACTCCCCCATCTCTCATTAATTTCAGACCTCATCATTAAATCCAAGACTTCCTCCTGTCAGCTTGATCCCCTCCCCACAGTTCTGGTCAAATCCTGCCTACCCTCTCTGCTTCCCTTCATCTCAGCCATTATCCATTCCTCTCTGTCGACTGGAATTGTTCCTGTGCTCTTCAAAACTGCAGCTGTCACACCAATCCTGAAAAAAACTGGTTCAGATCCCAATGACTTCAATAACCTACGCCCCATTTCCCATCTTCCCTTCATCTCGAAAATTCTGGAGAAAACTGTCGCCTCTCAGATCCACTCCCACCTCACCGACAATAGTCTTTATGAACAATTCCAGTCCGGCTTCCGTCCCCGTCACAGTACTGAAACAGCCCTCATAAAAATCACAAACGATCTTCTCATGGCAGCAGACTCTGGCCTTATCTCCATCCTCATCCTCCTTGACCTGAGTGCAGCCTTCGACACAATCTCTCACCCCATCCTCCTCAATCGACTCTCTACCATAGGCATCACCAACACCCCTCTACATTGGTTCCACTCATATCTCACTGGCCGCTCTCAGTTCATTCAAGTTGATTCTTTTACTTCACAATCCCTCCCCGTTTCTTCTGGTGTTCCCCAGGGTTCTGTCCTCGGTCCGCTCCTCTTCATTGTCTACCTCCTTCCACTCGGAAACATTTTCCGCAAATTTGGCTTGCACTTTCACTGCTTTGCGGATGACACCCAGCTCTATCTCTCCAGCAAACCCGACGCTTCTCTCCCACCCTCGTCCCTCTCTCACTGTCTCTCAGAAATCAAATCTTGGTTCACCCACAATTTCCTCAAGCTAAACAGCAATAAAACTGAACTCCTACTCGTCGGTACCAAATCCACTCTAAACAAAGCCGACAGTTTCTCCCTCACAATTGATAATGCCACTATATCTCCTTCCCCCCAGGTGAAGAGTCTGGGTGTCATCCTTGACAGTTCACTATCCTTTCACTCCCACATCAATAACATTACCCGGTCCGCTCATTTCCACCTTCGCAATATAAACCGCCTCCGTCCCTCACTCACTCCGCACACCACCGCTATCCTTGTTCACAGTCTCGTCACTTCCCGTATTGACTACTGCAACTCACTCCTCCTCGGTGTCCATCAAAAATTCCTCCATAAACTTCAACTTGTTCAGAATTCAGCAGCCCGGATCATCACGAGAACCCCCTCCTTCCATCATATCACCCCCATCCTCCGACAGCTCCACTGGCTTCCTGTCAAACTTAGAATCAACTTCAAAATACTTCTCTATACATTCAAAGCCATCCATAACCTTGCGCCCCCCTATCTGTCAGATCTTCTTCAAATCTCCATTCCCTCTCGCTCACTCAGGTCCTCATCCTCCCTCCACCTTTTTCTACCCTCTGCCCGTCTCAGTACAATGGGGTGCAGAGCCTTCAGTCGCTCTGCCCCCAAACTCTGGAACTCACTTCCTCCCAACATTCGTAATATTGACTCTCTTTCCTTATTCAAAACCCAGCTCAAAACCCACCTATTCAGACTTGCCTACCCGCCTTAAATCTTTCTTTCTTTATTTATTATTTTATCTGTGTTTTACTATTGGTCTTGGCTGTACAGTGTCCTTGAGTGTTGTGAAAGGCGCTTACAAATGTGATGTATTATTATTATTATTAATACCAATAAATAATAACGAATTCAAATTCAGCTCAGCAACATTAACTCAGGAGCACAATATATAAAACACTTCAGTCTACAAAACTTTTTTTTTTTTTAATCAAAATGAGGAAGTCAAGCTTGATGGCTACGATGAGCATGTTTTGCAGTGTGCAAGTTTTCCAGGGGCTTATCAGTGTGATTGAGGTGTAATGTCTTTAAATTGTGCCTTGATTTATATGGCTTTTTCGGGTGATTTTATTTTGTCTCATTATCTTCGTCTCTTTCCGCCTTTCTTTTCATCCCTATTGAACCCCCCCCCCCCACCACCACCAAAAAAACAAAACAAAACAAAAACTCATTTCTTATGAGGCTTTGTTTACTGGACTTCATAACACCTGCTCCGTGCAACAAACAAACAAAAAACTACACCATTTACATTTTACTCTATTTTCTTCGGCGAAAAAAAAAGCATGTTCCCCAGAGACACCCCCCAGGCATTAAAGCGCACTACCCTGGGGGGGTGGGAGCACCCCACTATTTGAGAAGCAATAGTGAAAATCAGCAAATTTTATAACGTCAAAACACAAATGTACTAGGCCTTAGACTTTAAACATGGGGTTGGGCATAAAATAAAGAGTTGGCATCGTGCTGTCCGCAGCCAGCATTTTTTGACTCGTTTGTCTCCCAATATCGTCACAGTGAATCCATGCGCTACATAAACTTCGTCATATTTTCTTGTCTTAATTTTCTGGTGATTTTATTTTGTCTCATTATCTTCGTCTCTTTCCGCCTAGGCCTTAGACTTTAAACATGGGGTTGGGCCTAAAATAGAGTTGGGATCGTGCATCACCAGATGCCTGCATGGTGCCACTGAATAAGCATCAATGTAAGCACTTCTTCTGACATATGACACTTACCTCGGAAGTTGAGCTTTGACTTGCCTCTGACACATGCTGTGATAACGCTCCACCTTGAGGAAGCCCTGGTTAAGAACACGCTGGCAGATCATATCCATTCGCTTACAAACCTGGAGGGTATAAACAAAAGTCACTATTATTTAAACAGGGGCATATGGTATGCTCAAATCAGACAAGGTGATCCGTTGTCCACTTTCCGGGCTGTGCAGATTTTCCCATTAACTGACAAATCTTGCAGTATGCGTATTGTTCCAGCTACTGAAACAGCTTTTGTCTTCCGTGTTCTAGAGACTGTGCTCGAGTCAAGCACCTCTCAAAGGTGAAACATCATATTGCACGTTTTCAGTCATTTCACACCCAATGACAGCAGGTGATGACTGCCACCAGCTGACTTTTTCTTTACCTCCATCCACACACCCATTATCTACCGCTTAGCCAAGGTCAGGTCAAATGGGCAGCAGCTTCAGCAGAGAAACCCAGACTTCCCTCCCTTCAGACATTTTATGTCATCTTGAGAGGCAAGAAATTTCATCTGTGCTGTATGTTACAGCACATTTGACATTAAAGTTGTATCCAATCCAATTCAGCCAGCCCATAGTCTCTCCATCGTGTCCTGGGTCATACCCAGAGCCTGCTGCGAGTTGGACATGCCCAGAAGACCTCACCAGGGAGGCGTCCAAGTAGCATCCTAACCAGATGCCCGAGCTTCCTCAGGGTTCCCACTCTTCCACTTGCTTTTTATTTATGGACCTTTTAATTACTTTGAGGACCAATTTAGCAAATCCTTAAGGACTTTTTCTCCATTCCGTGGGAGATTCACTGTGGATTTAATGCCCGCTCAGCAATACATGGGCTGAACAGAAAGCCACATATCACTGAGCTGGTGTTCAAATCATTGCTGCCTATTTTTAGGGGCAATCACTTAACCCTTTATTTGACATACTGTGACCATAGATGAGACCTCTATGGTCACAAGCTATGGATCGTGACTGAAAGAACGAGATCCCGGATACAAGCGGCCGAAATGAGCTTTCTCCGCAGGATGTCCGGGCTCTCCCTTAGAGATAAAGTGAGAAGCTCGGTCATCCGGGAGGGGCTCAGCGTCGAGCCGCTTCTCCTCCACATCGAGAGGAGCCAGATGAGGTGACTTGGGCATCCTGTTCGGATGCCTCCTGAACGCCTCCCTGGTGAGGTGTTCCGGGCATGTCCCACCGGGAGGAGACCCCGAGGAAGACCCAGGACACGCTGGAGAGACTATGTCACCCAGCTGGCCTGGGAATGCCTCGAGATCCCCCGGAGAGAGCTGGAAGAAGTAGCTAGGGAGAGGGAAGTCTGGGCTTCCATGCTAAAGCTGTTGCCCCTGCGACCCGGCCACGGATAAGCGGTAGAAGATGGATGGATGGATGGACATACTGTATGTCAACTTTTCACTTTTGCTACCTATATCACAGGTAGGAAAATGAAAAAAACTTTTTAATTATCAAATAAAACGCACAAAGAAACATTTTAATTGAGAAAATATAAAACTTCAATTTGTTTTTCGAATAAACACAACACTAAGAACAGAGCAAATGTCATATGGGTCACCAGGACAGGGTTTAGAAAAATCTGGTTTCACGAACAGTAGTACTGATTGCCCATCTTAGGAGTATCCAGTATACCTGAAACGCATGTCAGAAGTCCCAAATGGTCCAACCCTATTATTTTCCCTCATATCATCTTCAATGACCAGACATGTTCAATAATGACAAATATGAAACTAATATGACAATTAGGGAATAGCAGACAGTGACTTAGTTTTCTCTTTAATCTCTTTTCAATTTTCTTCTCTTTTGCTGTGTGCCTCAATGCATTTGACTTGACCAGGAGGCTATGACAAGTTTTACCTCTCACGGAGATGCCCTTCTTGCACACTCGGCAGTAGGCCAACGTATCATCGCCAGCAATTTTTCCGAGCCAAACACGGAACTCTGGCTTCTCCAGCCACGCCACTTGAAAATTGCATTGTCCCGGAATATTTGTAGCGACGCCACTCGAGAGATGCGCGCCTCAGCAGTCGAAAGTCCGCTGCTCTCTGCTGTGTGTGTCTTTTGGTTTCAACCAAGCAACGAACGTCGCAAATCAAATAAGCTTTGATCTACGACAACAAAAAGCTAGCCTAGCCGAGACAACAGCTAAGCTTAGCTGACGCACACAAAGCAGAGAGCAGCGGACTATCGACTGCTGAGATGCGCTTCGCTCGAATGGCGTCGTTACATACTCGTCTGTCACTTGTTGAGATCGATAAATTCGATTATTATTTGCCGAGCCGGCAACCAAACCATCCATTCACTGCCCCAGGATGGCGTCAACCTATTGTTGTTTCCCGGAATGACCCGAAGTGATCATCGTCGGAACTAATCGGAGACGGCAGGAAAAGCACAGCGGGTACCAGGTCCTGCATGTTCCGACAAAACTATGAATTGGAAGGATGGGGAAAATGACATACACAAATTAAATGAACACCGCACGTTAATTTTTATGGATTTTAGAAGATTTCCCTGAAAATTATGGGCAATGAAGAACATAATTTTACAGCTTCTTTTTTTTTTAAATTTATTTTTATGTACTTTAAGGACCCGTACGAACCCTGTACCTCATCTGTCTACTCTCAACATGGCTTGACTCTGTGTCCCTCCCGGATGACCGAGCTTCTCACCCCATCTCTATGGGAAAGCTAAAACACCCTGCGGAGGAAACTCATTTCAATCTCTTTTTGACTGACAGCGAAATGAGCCAATGGTATATTAAGATATTTTGTGATGTTTCCTTTAACCAATGTATATCTTCTCAGAGGTAAACTCTTGAACCTGCTTTGGAATGATTGCAAGTGAGATAAACCCTTTGGCTTGAACCTGCTTTGGAATAATTACAAGTAAATGATTATAAATAAGATAAACCCTTTGGAATGCTTTTAAATGATCACAAGTGAGATAAACTCTTGAACCTGCTTTGGAATAATTGCAAGTAAATAATTACAAGTCCGTGCCACTTGGTTACACAACAAACAGTGTGGCGTAGGGAGGGATGAGAATGGCCACTCACCTCTCCCGATGCACACACTTTAGAGGATAAAAGGAGGGGAGCGATGCTCCTCAGCAGAGTCTGCTATGGGTTTACGTACGAATGCCTCGCTCGTATTGAAGCTCACTCTGCTGAGGGTGTTGGCTCTCCACCCTACTGGCACACGGTAAGAGTTCTTTAGCTTTATACAACTTGTTTGAACTGTGTTATCATTTCTGTGTGTGACCAATAAAGTGCCTATTGTTGGTAGCCAGAAGTGTCTTGTCGTTATTTCTGAGTGCCTATCTCCGACGATCCTTTATAAAACTTGATATTCATTCAAATTGAGTATCAGAAGTGTTTCAAAACAGCCAATCACTGATCTTTGGTGGAGTGGAGGCATCCGCGGGAGCATTTTTAAATTCTCATTCTGTTCTGAGTTGAACTGGAGATTTCTTCTAATCATTTTCGCGACACTCTCTTTGTTGAAAACGACTGGCGACAAATTGATATTTTATTTCTGGTGGGTTTTATTGGAGTTGCTGAAGTAACAGGACACTAGTTAAGTCCCTGGAAAAGAAGCCTTTTGGTATGCCAGGGTCACAGATCATTTTCATGAAAAGGAACGGGGAGTAGAATTCACGTATAAATAAACGGACACATTTTATTCTGTAGGCCAAAATTGAGCTTCCCCTGCTTGACAGACCACTGATGCACACGTTTAAGTTAGTCGTCTTTTATATAATTGTTATTTGTCTACTCTAGTGTTTCAAGAAGGAAGATAAGATACCAACGCTTGTTCCTACCGACTGCTGAATAAAAATAGCAACAATAATATTAATAATAATTAATTGATGTGAAAACAACTGTAAATAGCACTGCGATTTATCGATTTTGTATTTATATTGCACTTAATTGAACGGTGTTTGTTTGTTTTTTCTTCTTTCTGCCTACATTCTTGCTGCTGTAGGCTGTAAATTTCCCCAGTGTGGGACAAATAAAGGATATCTTATCAATAACGCTGCTAGTGTTGCTGTCTTAGCTAGATCAGAATTGCAATGGCCGTGTGCACAGCCGCAAGTGACAAGGCATAAAACAGCAGATAGTTATTAACTGATATCTACAATAACAATACTGCAACTAATAGAATTTTAAGAATAATAGTTATCCCGTCACGTTGTTCTTACCGAGCGCAGCAAACTGATTTCATCGTATGACAAAAAATTGAGGATTGCCTCGATGGCCACAATAGGTAGCCCTAGAAGTGGGTTGTTCTGATGAGTCTGGTCCACTGATGGTTGTTTGAGTACCACAACATCTGAGGGTAAAGAACCAACACGGACATCAATTCGTTCCACGTTGGTAGCCATCTTTGTCTCTGCTTGAGTGGGCGGAAATGACGTAAGGCAGCTGCTTCGACTTCGTCTTCTTCGTTATCGTATTCGCCTTCTTCTTATTATTAGTATTAATACTATTGTATTACTTTTAATCTGCCGGATGAAGCAAATGGGTTTAATCCGGCCCTCAGGATGGTTTGGTAGAGTATAATTTTTACAAATATTTTAATTTTAAAAAATAATAATAATAATTGTAAATTTTCCCAGTGTGGGACAAATAAAGGGTATCTTATAATAAAAATAAGTACCGTCCAGGTGAATAAACAGCTGTTACTTGTATGCAAGGAGTATGCATATTTATTTTAGTGCACTGAAGTCAAAATAACAAAAATAACACAACACAATACATAGGACACAGACAGTCCGGCTAGCTTTCGGTCACGACCCATAGCTCGTGACCATAGATGAGGGTTGGGACGTAGATCGACCGGATAAATTGAGAGCTTCGCCCTTTGGCTCAGCTCCTTCTTCACCACGACAGACCGATACAACGTCCGCATTACAGCAGACGCTGCACCGATCCGCCTGTCGATCTCCCTCCTGCCCCCACTCGTGAACAAGATCCCAAGATACTTGAACTCCTCCACTTGGGGCAAGATCTCCTCCCCGACCCGGAGGGGGCACTCCACCCTTTTCCGACTGAGGACCATGGTTTCAGATTTGGAGGTGCTGATTTTCATCCCCACCGCTTCACACTCGGCTGCGAAACGCTCCAGTGAGAGTTGGAGAGCCCCGTTTGAAGGAGCCAACAGCACCACATCATCTGCAAAAAGCAGGGATGCAATACTGAGGCCCCCAAAACGGACCCCTTAAACGCTTCGGCTGCGCCTAGAAATTCTGTCCATAAAAGTTATGAACAGAATCGGCGACAAAGGGCAGCTTTGGCGGGGTCCTACCCCCACTGGAAACGATTCCGACTTACTGCCGGCAATGCGAACCAAACTCTGACATCGGTGGTATAGTGACCGAACAGCCCGTATCAGGGGGTTCGGTACCCCATACCCACGAAGCAGCCCCCACAGAACTCCCCGAGGGACACGGTCAAACGCCTTCTCCAAGTCCACAAAACACATGTAGACTGGTTGGGCGAATTCCCACATACCCTCAAGGACCCTGCTAAGGATGTAGAGCTGGTCCACTGTTCCACGGCCGGGACGAAAACCACACTGCTCCTCCTCAATCTGAGGCTCGACTTCCTGACGGACCCTCCTCTCCAGCACTCCTGAATAGACCTTACCAGGGAGGCTGAGGAGTGTGATCCCTCTGTAGTTGGAACACACCCTCCGGTCCTACTTTTTAAAAAGAGGGACTACCACCCCGGTCTGCCAATCCAGAGGTACTCTCCCTGTTGACCACGCGATGTTGCAGAGGCGTGTCAACCAAGACAGCCCCACAACATACAGAGCCTTGAGGAACTCCGGGCGGATCTCATCCACCCCTGGGGCCACCGAGGAGCTTTTTAACCACATCGGTGACTTCAACCACAGAGATAGGACAGCCCACCTCAGAGTCCGCAGGCGTGTTGGTGGAGTTGAGGAGGTCTTCGAAGTACTCTGCCCACCGGTTCACAACGTCCCGAGTCGAAGTCAGCAGCGCCCCATCCCCACTGTACACAGTGTTAGTGGTGCACTGCTTCCCCCTCCTGAGACGTCGGATGGTGGCCCGGAATTTCCTCGAAGCCGTCCGGAAGTCGGCTTCCATGGCCTCACCAAACTCTTCCCATGCTCGGGTTTTTGCCTCTGCGACCACCGAAGACGCGGTCCGCTTGGCCAGTCGATACCCGTCAGCTGCCTCTGGGGTCCCACAGGCCATAAAGGCTCGATAGGACTCCTTCTTCAGCTTGACGGCATCCCTTACTGCTGGTGTCCACCAGCGAGTACGGGGGTTGCCGCCACGACAGGCACCAACCACCTTACGGCCACAACTCAGATTGGCCGCCTCAACAATAGAGGCACGGAACATGGTCCACTCGGGCTCAATGTCCCCCGCCTCCCCCGGAACATGGGAAAAGCTCTGTCGGAGGTGGGAGTTGAAACTCCTTCTGACGGGGGATTCCACCAGACGTTCCCAACAAACCCTCACTATACGTTTGGGTCTGCCAGGACGGACCGGCATCTTCCCCCACCATCGGAGCCTACTCACCACCAGGTGGTGATCAGTTGACAGCTCCGCCCCTCTCTTCACCCGAGTGTCCAGAACATGCGGCCGCAAATCCAATGATACAACTACAAAGTCGATCATCAAATTGCAGCCTAGGGTGTCCTGGTGCCAAGTGCACATATGGACACCCTTGAACAAGGTGTTCGTTATGGACAATCCGTGACGAGCACAGAAGTCCAATAACAAAACACCACTCGAGTTCTGATCGGGGGGGCCGTTCCTCCCAATCACGCCCCTCCAGGTCTCACATTGAAGTCCCCCAGCAGAACAAGGGAGTCCCCAGCAGGAGTACTCTCCAGCACACTTTCCAAGGACTCCAAAAATTCTCTGCCTCACACACCAGCTCGGGCTCCTTCCCTGCCAGAGAGGTGACATTCCATGTCTCAAGAGCTAGCATCTGCAGCCGAGGATCAGACCACCAGGGTCCCCGCCTTTGGCTGCCGCCCAGCTCACATTGCACCCGACCCCTTTGGCCCCTCTCATGGGTAGTGAGCCCATGGGAAGGGGGACCCATGTTGCCTCTTCGGGCTGTGCCCGGCCGGGCCCCGGCCACCAGGCGCTTGCCAACGAGCCCCACCTCCAGGCCTGGCTCCAGAGGGGGGCCCCGGTGACCCGCATCCGGGCAAGGGAAACCTAGATCCATTTATTGTTTTCATCATTGGGGTCTTTGAGCCGTGCTTTGTCTGGCCCCTCACCTAGAACCTGTTTGCCATGGGTGACCCTGCCAGGGGCATAAAGCCCCAGACAACTTAGCTTCTAGGATCATTGGGACACACAAACCCCTCCACCCCGGTAAGGTGACGACTCACTCAAATTTCCTCAAACTGAATAGCAATAAAACTGAACTCCTCCTCATTGGCACCAAATCCACCCTAAACAAAATAAACAATTTCTCCATTCCCTTCGAAAGCTCTTCAATCTCCCCCTCCCCTCAGGTCAAGAGTCTGGGTGTCATCCTTGACAGCACCCTCTCCTTCACCTCACATATCAACCACATCACTCGTTCTGCATATTATCATCTTTGAAACATCCACCGGCTCCGCTCCTCTCTTACTCCTCAGTCCACTGCTATACTTGTTCACACCCTCGTCACCTCGCGACTCGATTATTGTAATTTCCTTCTGTTCGGTCTCCCTCAAAAAAAACCCCATAAGCTTCAGCTGGTCCAAAATTCAGCCGCCCGCATTATCACACTCACACCATACATAAACCATATTATGTAGTAGTCAGTTATTTATAAGCAGAAAGGGGGACAGAGCAGCCTGTGGGAATAGCCGAGTAATCTCTCTCCTGTCCATCGCAGGAAAGAGCTTGGCCAAAATCATGCTCAGCAGGCTGGTCAAGCACATCTCAGAAGGTGTGCTTCCAGAAACTCAGTGTGGCTACCGGAAGACTAGATCCACCATTGAGATGATCTTTGTTTTAAGACAGCTAAAGGAGGAAAGCAGAGAACATCACAAGGACCTGTACATAGCCTTCATCGAGCTCAGCAAAGCCTTTGACATCATCACCCGTGAGTTGCTCTGGAAACACCTCTCCAAACTTGGGGTGCCACCCAAGTTTCTCTGCATCCTCCAACAGCTGCATGATGGGATGCAAGCCAAAGTGCTCATCGGAGGACTCCAGTCAGAGCTCTTCAAGGTGAAAGTTGGGGTGAAGTAGGGGTGTGTCTTGGCTCCAGTGCTTTTTAACATCCTCCTCTCTGCCACCACGTGCCTCTTCCACCGTGGCATGGGACATGAAGACGTGTCCATATGGAGTACCGCCTAGACGGAAGCCTCTTCAACATCAGACGGCTCCAGGCTCACACAAAGACAAAAATCTGTCAGATCTGTGAGCTTCAGTATGCTGATGACTGCACTATACTAGCTCACAGTTCAAACTCTATGCAGCACACCCTGGACACAATTTCCAATCTGTACCAGTCCTTTGGTCTTCAGATCAACATTAAAAAAACTGAGGTTATGTTCCAACTCGCTACCCCAACTTCCACATCCCTCAGCTTCCACATTAATGGCGCTCCACTAAACGTAGTGGACCATTTCACCTACCTTGGCTTCACTTTATCTTCAAACTGCTCCCTTGACACTGAAGTCCACACCTGTATCAATAAAGCATCATTATCCTTTGGTCGCCTATGCAGCAGGGTCTTCGAAAACCGAAACCTGAAGACCTGTACCAAGATTGTAGTGTACAATGCAGTATGTCTCTCCACTCTGCTCTACGGGTCAGAGTCATGGACTCCATATCGCCGGCACATTACTACCTGTAGGCCTTCCACATCCGCTGCCTGTAAAAGATCCTTGGCCTGTCCTGGGAAGATCGAGTTCCCCATACAGACATCCTTAAAAGCACCAATTACATCTGCATGGAAGTGGCCGTGGCGAAGAAACATCTTCGGTGGATCGGACACACCATTCGCATGCCCAACAATCGCCTGCCCCGCCAGGTCCTCTATGGCCAACTGAGAGGCCAAAGCGTTCTGCTGGGGGGCAAAAGCGCCGCCGCAAGGACTACAGCAGGGACCTCCTAAAGCGAGCCAACATCAGCTTGAAACACTTGCACTCAACAGACCAACCTGGCAGATCACTTTTGCCACTGCAATCTCTCAAATACACCAAATTCACCAAGCCAGACGAACCGAGAGACGCATTCAACGACACCAGCGCGCAGCTGGTACCCCCCTGGTATCCGTTTTCCCTTGCTCCATCTGTGGTCGGGTCTGCGGCTCAAGGATCGGTCTCTATGCCCACGAGAAGTGGCACCAGCGACAGAGTCGATGACCCCCCCCCCCCCCCCAACCTACCCTCCCTGGGAGTAAGTGTCATCATCAGACATGATGGACAGCTAATCCATGTGCGTGCGTGAGGAAGGTGCCATGATTCGGTTTGGGACCAACAGGTGGCACTGTAGGGGTCCCCCCTGCAGCTGCACACCTGTTGGTCGTTAGGTAATTACTGTAGTTATATAAAAGGACTCCCGCCGGAACACTCATTGTTGGGTCATTGTTGCTGTTGGCTACTGTCATGTTTGTTTCAGTCAGGTTTTGGTCATTGTTTCTGTCATTGAGTTTTAGCTTCTGAGTTTTTGTTTGTTACTTTGGATTTGTTTTGTTTTCAGGACTTTGTTTAGGATTTATTTTTCTCTGTTTTAATACAATACATCAAGTGCAACCTGCTCCTCTCTCCTGCCTGCTTTTTGGGGTCCACCACCACTTCGCAAACATGACAGAAGGAATGAAGTGATGATTCTGTGTGCCCATGTGGATAATGTGGCTCTTTGCAGTCACACACTGAAAAATTGGCTGGTCTGACTGGTTGGCCACCCCAGGTGTACTGTATCTGAAAGGGAAAAATCCACACAGCTTTAAAATCGATTTTTCCACAAATAACAGGTTTACCAATAGATGTCGCTCTTGGCCTCGGAACTTCTCGGAAATTTCGGCATAGGATTTACTAGTGATGGGTCCATGAGGCCTCATGAGGCGTGTCGACACAGTGACACACTGTGTTGATACTGTGCTGATACTGTGTCACTGACCACTGCCACCTGCTGGACCTTCAAGATCCCTGCAGCCAACCCACTTAACAGACTGAACTGACTGATAAATTTATTTGTATATTGAACATATAAACATACAATTCGGTAATAAATTGGCAAAAAGTGAAGGTAAGATATAAAAAAAGGAAAAGAAAATAGTCATCATCACAATTATGTGTTCAAAGGAGTAGAAAGAAGTAAAAAACCTACCCCACCCCCCCGAGTCCTACCCCTTATTATATATGAATTGATCATTTTTCAAAATAGGAAAGAAAGTCTACATATCAACAAATGCTTTTACCCTTATGTATGCTGTACTTATACATTTTTACAACTTTAGGTTTGTATATACAGTACATACTCATTGGAGCACATGTATATGTCGATTTTCTCATATTCATAATGGATGCTACATTTCATTAATATATTAAATAATCTCATCAATGTATTTCTGATGTATTGCTATATTTCATGAGTGTATTGAATTTATCAGCTTAATTCTGATTTGTGTAGTTGTCTTGTACTACTCTCGAATTCATTTTTAATCTCAGCAAGAGAGTTACTCATTTTACTGGTCCGTTTCAGAATCATTCCACAGATTTACACCTATTACAGATACTATCCTTTGCGTGATGTTCGTTCGTGATTTGGATTTTTTTGTATAGGTTAGTACCCCTTAAATTATGACAACTTTCTCGAATTTTAAAAAGCTTCTGGATATTTTGGCAAAGGAGGTTGTTGTGTGCCTTGTACATTAATTGAAGTCAACCAGGTCAGGCGATTTCATCGTTTAATTCGATAAACAGTGGATTTGTGGGTTCCGTCTATTTGGAGCCAGTGATTGTTCTGATTGCTTTGTATTGTAGTTTTAAAACAGAGTGCGTTTTACTGGCATTTCCCCATATTTCCACACAATAGGTCAAATATGAAAGTAATAAAAGTATAATGTGTACAAGGATCTCTTATTCAGCACATCCTTAGTTTTTGGGAGGATCCCTATGGTTTGGGATATTTTTCTTTTATTATCTATTATGTAGCTGCCAGCATGGTTTTGCATCTGCATCTGTTCCAAGACATTTTCATAAGGTCATTCATCGATTTGATGATAAAGTGTATACAATATCATTCACATCCATGCATTCATTTTGCAACATTCAATGTGTTCAAATAATGTGAAGATCATTTGAATGAGGATGCTTGTGGGCTTTGACTTCACAATTTTTTATTGAGAAAAATAAGATGCTCCAATGTTGTAAACTTCAGCCTGTTGCGTCTTTTACAAGTAATTTCTCCTGCTGTGGAGAACACACGCTCACAAGGGACGGATGAGGCTGGCGTACAAAGGAACTCCTTTGCGAGGTGGGAGAGGTTTGGGAAAGAAGTGCGTTGGTCCTTCCAGTACAGCTGCTTCCTGGAACCTTGATTGTCAAACATGCAGTGGAGAGTCAACCAATAATAATTACTGATTGTCAATTAATCATCAACATAGCAACCGTGAAAAGATGAGTGAACGTTTGTATACCTGGTGTAATACTGGGTGTATCGCGAACTTCATTCTCATGCTTGGCCCGATAATGCCTCAGCATGGTGGAGGTGCTTTTGTTAGTGTATGACATTTCACCTGTAATGAAATGTGAATAAGAAGTAACTAAGAGTTACCTTGAAATGTATTTGGATTAGAATGGTAAAACAGGTGTCAATAATCTGAGAGGCACTCAGCAAGTGCCTCTCGCCGAGAGGCTCTCGGCGACAGAAGGCGATTTGAATAAATAAATAAATAAATAAATAAATAAATAAATACTACCTTATTCTCCAGGACATCAAAATGGTCCCACACGGCGGATGATTTGCGTCTCTGCTCCATAATCGGCAAGGAAGGCAAGGCACGAACACGAAGTCTGCACTGACACGAACTTCGACAAGCGAGCGTGAGTGAGGTCTGGCTTGTTTCGGCAGGTGGCATTGTGTAGCCACTAGCCAGACGCACTTCCTTATAAACACTGTGTGGCGGGCTTTTGCTGCGTCAACGCCCTCTGCACTGAGTCGACGCCCCCTGGACAAAGTGGCGCAGCCTGGACTGTGCCAAGCAGCCGATGCAGTCTAAACTGCACCGGTGCAGTTCACGTGTCAATTAGCAGCCTGGACTGTGTCAACACAGCCGATGTGTCAATTAGCAGCCTGGACTGTGTCAACGCAGCCAATGTGTCAATTAGCAGCCTGGACTGTGTCAACGCAGCCGGTGTGTCAATTAGAAGCCTGGACTGTGTCAACGCAGCCGGTGTGTCAATTAGAAGCCTGGACTGTGTCAATGCAGTTCACGTGTCAATCACGTGACGTAATGAAGCAGCACATGCATCGAGACGCGGTTTTCCCTGTGAGCCCGGCGCATGTGTCAATGCATCGGTGTCGCTGGACCCATCACTAGGATTTACATACAGTATTGTAATGCCCTTCAATGTGGACAGAAGGATGCACGAAGTCGCTGATGCAATTTGTTTGTTTTTAATAAACAAAATGGGCAATTAACACAATTCGTAGAAATTGCAGTTTGCCACAAGTCACGCACATGCGCTCCACAGTCAGACTAACTGCTGAAGACAATTCTGAATCTGTATTTCCCCAACCTGGCTCGTCCCCTTTCTATGACATCACCCACGACTCAACGAACCCAGCCCTCGAACACACAAATACAAGAAACAGATATTACAGTATACATAAAAACAACATCGTCTCGTAACATCCCATATTTCCACCTATGTTTATAGACCCATTTTACAAAACTTTAGTATATGTACTGTTGTTATTATAATTCCAATTATTCCGATTTTTTAAAAACTGTTAGTGCCCTACACTCAGTGTGTGATCAGCGTATGCCGAGCGCCGTTACTGAGGGTTCCACATTAGGGGACGATGCGATGACATTTGACCGTCTGTTTGTGGACCGTGGGGGCAGTGTGGTAACGCTCGTGGTAGCGTTAGCGTACCAAAATTTGTTTAACCAACCTTCAGTAGTAATAGAAGAAGAAGAAGAAGAAGAAGAAGAAGAAGAAGAAGAAGAAGAAGAAGAAGAAGAGGAGGAAGGCGAGGAGGAGAAGAAGAAGAAGAAGAAGAAGAAGACGAAGACGACGAAGACGAAGACGACGACGACGACGACGAAGAAGAGGTAGTAGAAGAAAAATAACAACGAAGCAAAGCGATCCTGTACGTGAGGTTTTCATCACATTTTTATTTAGTTTTAACAAATTGAGCATAATTCAAAAAGGTAAGATCTTACATGAATAAATTCGACGTATTACCTTGTAACGTATTACGATGATCGTTTTAGATAAGGGTTCTTTTTGTTTTGATTCCATGCGGGGTTTGTTTTATTCCTAATTGTAGCGTCTTCTCAGCCACAAGAAAATGTGTTTTTATAAATCTTCATCTAATGTTGAGTAGCGCGTTTGTGTTGTTTCACGAAACGCGTATTGTGCTCTGTGTCAGAAAAATTAAACTTTGCTCGTGAAAGGAAGCAAAATCACGATGTTGAGTTAAATTTTAACCCATTACGTAGGCTGCGTACAAAATGTACACATTTCTGGCAAGGGTATTCAGAAAAATAAATGCACGGCCGCTGAATGCTCATATGTAACTCCCCTCGAGCGTTATTTTGCCTTGAATATTTCTGATTGATAGATATAGCAAGTGCGAGCTCTGATTCAGCAGTAGTGATGGGAATTCCGGCTCCTTTTAGAGAGCCGGCTCTTTTGGATCGGCTCCCTAAAAAGAGCCGACTCTTTCGGCTCCCAAATGGCTCCTCAGTTTTTTTGTTGCTTAAATTAATTTAATACCAAAAATAACGTAATATTATGTGTAAAATGAAGTACTAATGCAAAAAATAGACATTATATCAAATATTTATTATTTATATGGCTTTATTTATATTCTACTGAACATACTCGACATGGAGTGCTACAAAAATAAAAAAGTACAAAGACCCATCTCAAAACAAGGTCGTCAAAAAGTTCCAATCTCTAAATGTGTATATTTATAAGCTTTTAACTATTTACAGTAAAACGGCATACCGTATTTTCACGACCATTCGACGCATCGTACTAATGGCCGCAGTCTCATTAATGGGTGACATTTCTGTATTTTACACATACACAGGACGCATCGTACTAATGGCCGCAGTTTTACAGTGGTAAAACATACGCCAGCTTAAACGTACGGCATGCATGCGCGCACTCTAACACGTTAGCTTGCAGCATACGGTAGCATGCCAAGACATACAGATAAGATAAAAACACGTTTTTAAAAAGGCAACGAAAGCAGAACTGAGTTCGGGTGTATTTTATTTAGCCATCGTACAATGTTCTCACGTTTATCGATCAATCACCACCCAGAAATCCATCAAAGTCCTCATCCTCTGTATCAGAAGCAGAGGACTGCACATCTCAGTTGTCATTGAATGCATCACATGCTAGTGTGAGTTGCTACGCATTGCCGAGCGGAAAGAAGGAGTAGCAACAGCAAAGTGAACATTTCTCTCGTGTGAAGCTTTCCCACATTTGAAAGTAAAGAACAGAGCGAAACATGGTGGCAGCGCGTGTGTGTGTAGAAATAATTGAACAATTGTGCAAGTACCGTAATCCATCAAAAAAGCCGCGTTCCCTCTCGTTGTTGCGTATTGTGGCGTAACTCGCCCAGCGTTGCCTCTCACTCTTTGTAAAGTTGTGTTTGCCACCGATCAGCCATTGTTCCCATGCCGTTTGCAACTTTACTTTAAACGCCCGGTTGATGCCAATGTCCAGCGGTTGGAGTTCTTTAGTCAACCCTCCGGGAATAACGGCAAGCTCAGAGTTCATTTGCTTGACTTGTTTTTTTCACCGCTGCTGTGAGATGGGCATGCATGCCAAAAGCATAACCGGTGGCTTTAAGTTTGAACTGAGCTTCGTAGGCGTGTCTTTTTGTCGAATTTATTTTCAGGGGTTCTTGGAAACCAAAACCGGAGTTGTTTTGCAACAATGCACATTGCCACACTCTATACAAGTGTTGGTACTGGCTTGAGGCGTCCACTTACACGCCCACACTTCACCATTGGCGGACTAGCTTGCCTGTCCTCTCTCTCCCTCTCCATATATGTATATATACACGCCCACCCTTCCCTGATTGGCCGACTTCTTTCCCGCATGCGGCCACAGTCACTTCCGCCTTTTCTCTATATAAACAGCGTGTCGGCTGTCAGCCAGATTTTGGAACTCGGCGCATATAAAGGACGCTCCGCACCATAAGGCATCCTGTCCATTTTGGAGAAAATTTAAGACTTTTTTAATGGCGCCTTATAGTCGTGAAAATATGGTAAGTAAGCTTTGAAGACCACACAACAAATTATAAATTTAGGCGGCCCAGTAGCCCAGTGGGTGGCCCAGTAGCCCAGTGGTTAGCACGTCGGCTTCACAGTGCAGAGGTATCGGGTTCGATTCCAGCCCCGGCCTCCCTGTGTGGAGTTTGCATGTTCTCCCTGGGCCTGCGTGGATTTTCTCCGGGTGCTCCGGTTTCCTCCCACATTCCAAAAACATGCGTGGCAGGCTGATTGAACACTCTAAATTGTCCCTAGTTGTGAGTGTGAGTGCGAATGGTTGTTGGTTTCTGTGTGCCCTGCGATTGGCTGGCAACCGATTCAGGGTGTCCTCCGCCTAATGCCCGAAGACAGCTGGGATAGGCTCCAGCACCCCCCGCGACCCTAGTGAGGATCAAGCGGCTCAGAAGATGAATGAATGAAATTTTAAATTAAAATTTGTAAAACAAAAAGAAAAAAAAGCAGCATCCAGGTAAAGGTTTTAGCTTGTCTTTAGCGAAGATTGGCATGAGGAAAAACCAAGTGCCTCAGCTTTGAGGGGTTGATCCTCTTTCTCCTCTCTGTTAATATTTGCCCTGTTTTGGAGAAGATTCTCTCTGAGGGGACAGATGTTGCGACAACACACAGCCAACACAAAATGGATGAAAATCCCTTGCAATCATTTTACCCAGTTCCCTATCAATTGTGTTCTGTTTTGCTGGTTTTATAGCTTTTTGCATAAAGTGGCTCATAGAGGTCTGGGTTGTACATCTAGGCAGTTGTGACATTGCAGTAGCAGCAACAGTTGCAGACACACTAGCACCTTCATTAATAGCTGGTCCCCTTGCTTGTCTTTTCTCTTCAAATTGTACTGATGGGTGGATATTTCTGATGTGCCTGTGCAGGTTATTTGTGGAGCCTGATCTATGGGATATTTTAACCTTGCACAGTCTACACGCAGCCTTTGAACTATCAATTAAATTGAAATGAGTCCATATTTCACTGCGTTTCCTATCCATTTTCTCACCTTTCCACTTTCCACCGTGTTGTTTTTTTCACTAACTAGCTCTCTCGTCTGTCTTGTTCGCGTGCTGCTCAGTGTGCTGCTGTTTGTGTGTCTCTTCTTTAACCCCTCCCCCTTCTCTAAACTGCAGCGCGCGTGTGTTTGTGTGTGTGTGTGCGTGCGTGCGTGCGTGTGTAACCCTCCCCTTCCGGCTCCCCAATGAGGTGGGAGCCGGCTCCCATCGCTCTCGGAGCCGGCTCGTTCGCGAAGGACACATCACTATTCAGCAGTGAATCGGCTATTTTACTGTGATAGTAGGTTGACTATTTTAGCGTGATGTGTACAACCGTGCTAAGAGATTTGAAAGTGACATACCTGTATGTATCTATTTTCACAAAGTCTACTGCCCGTTACATAAACACATCAAACATGCCAGGTTTCTTCCAGTCATCGTCAGTCATGTTGAAATGATGCTCGCTTTTGCGGAAGCTTGAACAACAATGCAAGCAGACAGGTTAGCTCAAGCATCGACAGTCCATTCAGAAATTTTGACGTAACTCACCTGGCACTGCCTCCCAGCCTTACTAAAGCTGTTTTCGCCATCACTCCCATATGGCTCTCAACTTCACTTCACTTTTTTCACTTTACACCGATGTCCGACAGTTGGAGTGCCTTGATCAAGCCTCCCGGAATGATGGCAGGCTACGAGTTTATTTGCTGCTCGTGGTTTTTCACAGCGGCTCTGAGATGGCTGCGCATGGAGTCAAAGATCAATAGGGACAATGACATGTGGGGAAAAAAAACATCCGGTCTCTTTACATTCACCTCACTCAGCCCCTCTCTCATTTTCTCCTCATCCATCCAGCCCTTTTGGTTGGCCTGAAACATGACTCCGGCTGGAAACTTTTCTTTAGGGAGCATCGTATGCAGTTTCTGTCCATTACCATGGCAACCAAGTACAACCGGAAAGCCGACCTCTTGCACCCTATTGTGTGTATTGCGACTGTGCCTCTTCTTCTCTATAGTGTGATTCACTGGCATGTTGAAAGTGAGCAGATGTGGTTGGGCTGAGTATGTTTGTCTGTAGTCTTTTGGTTGTATTTGAAAGTGCAAAGTATGCTTGTCCCTCATCACTTGCCAAAGCCCAAGTGGGGAAGCTAAGAATGTCAAGATTGGTTGAGAGAACAGTCGTTAAGGGAAGCCAAGTGTGGCAGGCGGATTAAGATATCCAAGAATGCGTCTCTATTTAATGAAACACAAAATATGACACTTTTAACTGCAGTAGGTGTGGAATCTGGTCAGCTTTTCTTTGGGATTTAGCTGCACGTCATCACGCGCCACCGTAAATTCAAGATGTACCTGCTTTATTTTATTTTTAAAATATTTATTCTCTGAAAATAAGATAAGATATCCTTTATTTGTCCCACACTGGGGAAATCTACAGCCTCCAGCAGCAAGAATGTGGGTAGAAAGAAGAAAAAAACAAACACCGTTCAATTAAGTGCAATATAAATACAAAATGGATAAATCGCAGTGCTATTTACAATTGTTTTACACATCATTTAATTATTATTATTATTATTGTTATTTTTATTCAGCAGCCTGACAGCAGTCGGTAGGAACGAGCGTCGGTATCTCTCCTTGCAGCGAATGAGACTGATTAACATTACATTAACACAAAAAATATGTTACTAACATGTACAAAGACACACAAATGGTCGACACTCCTCGGATCTACTTGGGACCGGTCTTAGATCTACCGGTAGATCAGGATTGACGTAATGGGCACCCCTGCACTAGACGCTCCGCATTATAAGGCGTCCTGTCCATTTTGGAGAAAATTTAAGAGTTTTAATGGCGCCTTATAGTCGTGAAAATACAGTAGATTACCACAACTTTGTAGCTGTTCACTTTGAAAAAGACGAAATGCATGTAGGTGAATTGTACACCTTTGAAATCCTGCTGACTCAAACAAAAGAACACAGTAAGGAAATGTTTATTGCATGCAACCAGCGTATTTTATTTGTCAGTCGTTACCAATAAAAATGGACACCACATCCGACACGTAGCTTACTGAGTTTTTTTCAACATGTTTCCATTGTATTTTAAAGTGAAACAATTGAACTTCTAGTTCAACCGAACGCAGTAATTCCAGCGTAAGTAAACGGCACAGCAAAGTTGGAAATCATCGCGGGTACGTCATGGCCTCAGGGACTCAAATTCTATCTGTGTGTGTATATGTGTTTGGAGGAGGCTGTGCCCTGACTACAACACACACAATCCCGCAGTCCGGATTTGCCTACAGATTTTTTTTCTGTCACACGTTATAAAGTGTATTTTCTCTTGATATCGATCACTGTACATATTGATGATGACCTGCCAGGCCTATAAAGCACTGAAGTAAATCATGCTTTTCTTTCTTATTTTAGTGTCCCGAAAACCCCCTTCCAGAAATGAAGAACCGAGGTAATGGCTACCTGGATGTTCGACTCAAACAGCGATTGGAAGAAGTATGTCTTTTATTACCATTGCCTGCTTCTACTGTATTTATTGAAGTACAGAAGCAGAGCCATGTGTTGGTGGCCCTGCCAGGTACTGTCCATGTATAGTCATTATTTAATGCATTATATTTCACTGATCATTTCATACCCTCCCAACATGATGGATCTTTGGAAACACACCGTCAAAAGCATCTTGTGGAAACACACCGTTAAAAGCACATTGCGGTTGATGAAATTGTTTGTCACATTTAATATACTGCAAAGAGTGTTTCAAAAGAGAAAATATGGCAGTTAATTATAATAGCGATGCACGCACGCACACGCACGCACACACACACACACACACACACACACACACACACACACACACACACACACACACACACACACACACACACACACAAACATACAAACATGTCATATACACAGTAACATCTGCCCGGTGGTAGAAGTTCAAATAGGTGATGTCTGGGGTGAATGGAGTCTCTGATCATTTTTTGCGCCTAACTGAGACAACAAAATCTATCCAGTTTTTTGAAGGAATGCAGAGGGCAACGGATGATTTTCTCGGCCATATTAATAGACCTTTGGAGAGCCTTCCTGTCTGATATTGTGCAACTGGCAAACACACATGAAAGAAAGTGAGGATGCTCTCTGTGGAGCAGCGATAGAAAGACACTAACAGTTTTATGGCACATTGTTACTCCTGAGGACCCTCAAGAAATTCAGTCTCTGCTGTGCCTTCTTCACAATTGTTGTATTTGTGCTCCAAGTCAGGTTGTATGTAATATGCACACTCAAGAAATGAATGTCAGGTCCCGTCTCTTCAGGGTCCCCACAGATGAGCAGTGGCTGAATGTCTCTTCATCCTCCCGTAGGCCACGATAATATTTGTTTTGGTTGTATTTTAGGATAAAGTTGTTTTGTTGACATCACACTCGACCTTATCCCGGTATGCTAGTTCACCCCCCAACCCCCACCCAAAGATGAGCCCCACCGCAGTAGTGTCGTCCGCAAATTTTATAATGCTGTTGTTGTGGTGGATGGGGGGCGCAAGTTAATAAGTACAGAGGGTGAAAAGTAAGGGACTCGATACAAAGCCCAGAGTGGGAGCAGGTACTCAGCCTAATGGCCGAGAAGTGGGAGCCCATTTTCATCCTCTGGAAATAGGGACTCGATACAAAGCCCATAGTGGGAGCCGGTACTGAGCCTAATGGCCGAGAAGTGGGAGCCCATTTTCATCCTCTGGGACCCGTTCGTTTGGAAATCCAAAATCCAAAGGGATATTAAATGAGTCACCCCCGGGCCTGACATGATATTCATCAGTCTGCGTTGGAGGCTGGTATTAAATGTTGAGCCGGACGTAACTCCTTTGCTCCTACAGGTGCGACAGAGCAGAGTGGAGAGATTTCGCCAGAGCATTCTCCATGGACCTGTTGGTTCGAAAAGCAAACTGGTGAGAGTCAGACACAGGGTGAGGCAGGAACTGACGTGAATCTGATCAGTTTTCCATCACATTTAATGACTATGGGTGTCTGTGCCAATGGGGGCCGGGGGGTAGTCATTCAATCGACTGATGTTCCTCTTAGGGAGCGGGACAATGATGGAGGTATTTAGGCAGGCAAGAAGCGACAGTTGGCCAGTTAGGGACCGGTTTAAAATGAAGGTGAACATTCCAGCCAGCTGATCAGCACAGTACCTCAACACCTGCCCTGAGATGCCACCGGGAACCAGAGTTTTCCTCGGCTTCACTGCCCACAGCACACTCCTCATCTAGTGTCCTTGTGTGGGTTCTGTGAGCTGGTGGCTGTACCGCAAAGCTATCGAAGAACATGTAAAGCTGCTTTACTCATGATGTTTCACCATGGTCCACTGTCAATCTTCTGTGTCTGTAGTGCTGGACACCCTTCTACACTTGTCCGGAATTGTTGCTCTGGAATTAGTTCTCTCTCCTCCTCCTATCAGCAGCCATGTCCCCCTGAATGCCTTAATGCTCTGGGAGCGCTCTGCAGCGCCTCATCACCAGACCTGAAGGTGGTATTCCTTGCCCGGAGCAGGTTCTACTACTATTTAATCCAGGATTTAGCATTAGGGTAAACCCAGATCTGCTTTTCCATGGTGATGATGTCTATGCAGAATTTGATGTAACCCAGGACAGATGTCGTGTCCTTCTCCATGTCAAGGTGTCCAGAAACACTCCAGTTTGCTAACTCAAAGTTAGTTAGTTAGTTAGTTCTGCCCGTTCCTATTTGGAACATTGGGCGACGAGTTTCCTCCATTTGGTCCGGTCACTGGCGACCCTTCTTACTCCATGCCAGCTGACACCCATCTCACTGAGGTCTTCTTTGGCAGTCTGTCTCCACGTCTTCTTTGGCCTACCTCTCCTCCTCTTTCCACCCTCTGGCATCCAGTCCATGGCCACACTTGCTGGTCTCTCTCTTGGCAGTCGGAGTACGTGGCCGATCATTTTCCTTCTCCTTTCAGAGACGATGTCTGACAGTTCAGCCACTCCTGCCTTCTTCATCACCTCCTCGTTGGTGATGTGGTCTCTCCATGATATCCTCAGGATGGATCTCAGGCAACGCCGATGGAAGACATCTAACTTGTTGGTTATGTTGGCTGTCTTCATCCATGCCCCACAGGCGTAAATCGCTGTTGGGATGACCACTGACATATAGAGGCGTAGCTTGGTGGTCGTAGTGATGGCTTTCGTTGACCAGATGTTGCGGAGGCGTTGGAACACTCCCGCAGCTTTACCAAGTCTACTGTTGACGTCTTTCTCCACACCACCTGTATTTGAGATGTTACTCCCAAGATATGTGAAGCTGTCAATGTACTCTATGTCATGTTGGTGTAGAATGAGTGGTTGAAGGTGTTGGTGCTTTCCAACGGCCATGGCCTTGGTCTTTTCCTGGCTAATTCGCAAACCGACCTTAACTCCGTGCTCATACAGATTATTGGTCAACTCCTGGAGTGCGGGCTGGGTGTGACTTAACAGTGCCAAATCATCTGCAAATTCCAGGTCAGCTAGTCTTTTCCCTCCCCACTTGATGCCAACTTTTGCTCCTGTGATGGACTTCCTCATCACAAAGTCAATTATGATGATGAAGAGTAGAGGTGACAGAATGCAACCCTGTCTTACACCAGTGACAATGTCAAATCATCAGTTGTGCCACTGTTGGTTTTGACACAACAGGTTGAGTTGTGGTACAATGACCTGAAGATGTTGATGTACTTGAGGGGTACACCATACAGCTGGACGATCTGCCACAGTGACTCCCGGTGGATGCTGTCGAAGGCTTTCTTGAAATCGATATAGTTGATCATAAGTGGTATCTGAAGTTCTTGGCACTGCTCTATGATGTTTCGAAGGGTAAAGATCTGTTCGGCGCAAGACCTTCCCTTCCTGAAACCGGCTTGCTCTTCCCTCAAGATGTTATCCACTTTATCTTTAAGGCGATGTAGCAGAACACTGCAGAATACCTTGCTGGGAATTGACAGCAGCGTAATGCCCCGCCAGTTATTGCGGTCTGCGAGGCTTCCCTTCTTGGGGAGCGTGACAATGACCCCACGTCTCCAGTCGGCAGGAACCTCTTCAGCATGCCAAATCAGGTTGAACAGGTGGGTAAGGCTCTCCACAACAGCATCTTGGCCATGTTTCAACAGCTCGGCAGCTATCTCATTGAGTCCCGGTGCCTTGTTGTTCTTAAGGCCCTTGATTGAAGAGCACGGGAGGCATTGGTTGGTTGAGAACCTCCCTGAAGTGTTCCAGCCATCTTGCTTCTTGCTCCTCGTCGCTTAGAAGTGTCCTGCCATCCTTGCTCCTGATTGGCATGCCAGAGCTGCTCCTGGAGTTGGTTAGCTCCCGCACGATCTTGTATAGGGTCGTCGTGTCGTTGTTCTCTGCTGCTTCCTGTGTCTCTCTTGTTTTCAAAACAGACCTATAATTTGAGTGGATACATTTCCACTCAAATTAGGTAAAGCTCCTATCCCATTGAGCTGTAGCAGTGAACAATTGTGTTTTCGAAGGCGGCGAATGTGTCATTCTCATCAGGGTTCGTTCAATGTCGCCAGAAGTTCGCCCATAATTCAAACTTTCTTTGCAAAAAGAAACATCACTAAAACAGTTGCCGAAGATCTGCCAAACATTAGGCTGACATTTTGCGAACTTCAGTGAAACCTGATGAGACAGTTCTTTACAGGTCTTTACCAACAGTCGCAATTGTTCGCCCCTCAGTTAGATGGGGACTTAAGGGGTGTCACAATTCTCGCAATTCATATATATGACTCTATATATATGACTATGAGTTTTTAAAGATGAGGGCTGGCTAATTCTATGCTAGTATTGCATATTCTCAGGTTAAACCAGTGTTTCTCAAATAGTGGCAGTTTATAAGCTCCTGTTTGCCTTATACAACTCCAAGCATTCAGTGATCCATGTATGTGTCGTTGAGTCACAGGCCTCCAAAGCCACATCACATCAATCCAGGCTGTTCACAGGGAGGTATGTCGGGACCTTGTCACGTTGTGCACGAAGCGATGGAATTATTGCTTCGTGCACAACAAAATAACTGAAAGTGGATCCCCGAAATAGCAGATACAGAGAGAGGTTTTGTCAGAGAACAAAAGAATACGAACACAAAATTACCCGACAGGGAGAATAACAAAAAGCGCTGGTCAAAATAAGGACCAGGGATAAAATAAAGAGGACAACAGAAAACGCTTGCCGAAAAAAATAGCAAGGAGGGTCTGATTAGACAATGATATAAATTTCACTCGCAAGAGGAACAACGACGCGCAATAACAGCCACAAGGCTAAGAGTCAATGAATAATACAAGTAGGAATTGGGCGAGAGAATTTTGGCACGGCGTGGAATACTCCGGCAGTGAGTAGACTGCCAGAGCGTCCAAATAAAGGCTGAGCAATCACTCCCAAATGGGTGACAGGTGTGCAAGCGGCGGGCAGAAAGCCCGCCCCCTGCTGGCAAACACAAGACGTGACAGTACCCCCCCCCCCAACGGACGCCTCCCGGCGGCCTACCCAGTTTAGATGGATGAGCGGCGTGGAAGTCGCGCAGAAGGGACGGATCAAGGATCCAGGAGCAGGGGACCCATTGCCGCTCCTCCGGCCCGTAGCCCTCCCAGTCGACCAGATACTGGAACCCCCTTCCCCTGCGCCGAGAGTCCAGGATGGCTCGTACCGTGTAGACCGGGTCACCATCGACGACCCGCGGAGGAGGGGGCGGAGCGGGAGAAGGAGCCAAGGGACTGGAAGTCACCGGTTTGAGCAGGGAGACGTGGAACACAGTGTGAACCTTCATGGTGGCCGGTAGCCGGAGCTTGACCGCGACGGGGCTGATGATGGACTCGACCTCGAAAGGTCCGGTGAAACGGGGCCCCAGTTTCGCAGACGTGCTGGCCAGGCGAAGGTCCCTCATCGCCAGCCACACCTTTTGTCCCACCACGTAGGTAGGTGCCGGGCGCCGACGACGATCCGTGATCTGCCGGTTCCGGGCCGCCGTGCGGGACAGTGCAGCACGGGCCTCCTTACACACGTGGACAGGTGGTGCACCGAAGGGACCTCCACTTGTCCCTCCTGGGACGGGAACAGCAGTGGTTGGTACCAGTAGGCCGACATGAAGGGGGACCTACCGGTGGCTGACGAGACGAGGGTGTTGTGCGCATACTCCACCCAAGGTAAGTGGTCAGCCCAGGAGGAGGGACAGTGGAGGCACACACAGCGGAGGGCCGCCCCCAGATCCTGGTTGGCACGTGGCCTGTCCGTTGGACTGGGGGTGATATCCCAAGGTCAGACTGGCCGTGGCCCCGAAGGACCGGCAGAACCGCTTCCATACGCGGGACACGAACTGGGGCCCCCGGTCCGAGACTATGTCCACCGGGATGCCATGGAGACGGAAAACGTGCTTGACGAGAAGGTCGGCGGTCTCCAAAGCAGACGGCAACTTGGACAGAGGAACAAAATGAGCGGCCTTAGAGAACCGGTCCACGATAGTGAGAACGACGGACCGCCCACGGGATGGAGGAAGGCCCATGACAGAGTCCCACTGCAACACCTCCGAACGCAGCGGTGGGGGCACAAACAGCTTCCCCGCGGGACGTCCCGCCGGGACCCGGATACCATCCTGAGCTTCTTGTATCCGCTGCTCGATCTCCCATCTCAGCGCCCCCACGATGCACTGGGCTGGGAGAATGGTCTCCGGCGGCCGGTCCCTTTCCGCGGGGTCGTGGAGACGGGAAAGGGCGTCGGGCTTGGTGTTCTTGGACCCTGGAGAGTATGTGAGGACGAAGTTGAACCGGGTCAATAATAGGGCCCACCTGGCCTGACGGGAGTTGAGTCTTTTGGCGCAGCGGAGATATTCCAGGTTTTTGTGGTCTGTGTAGACAGTGAATGGCTCCTGTGCCCCCTCAAGCCAGTGGCGCTATTCTTGCAAGGCGGCGACCACAGCCAACAGTTCGCGATTGCCCACGTCATAGTTCGACTCGGCTGCACTGAGTCGACGAGAGAAAAAGGCGCAGGGATGCAGCTTCTGGTCGACCGGGGAACGCTGGGACAGCACCGCCCCCACCCCTGAATCCGAGGCGTCCACTTCTACGACGAACGGAAAGTCAGGGTTAGGATGTTGCAACACTGGAGGATTAGTGAATGCTGCTTTTAAGCTTGCGAACGCCGTGTCCGCAGCCGAGTCCCATTTGAATGAAATTGGCAAACCCCAAAAAACGCTGTAACTCCTTCCGGTTGGATGGAGTAGGCCAGTTCGTCACCGCCTGCGTTTTGTTGGGGTCTGCTCTCAGCTTGCCCTGTTCAATAATAAAACCAAGACCGAAAGGCATGACCAAATACTCGAAATGACCCAGCGGGGTCTTAAAAGCAGTCTTCCATTCATCTCCTTCCCGAATGCGTACCAAATGGTAAGCACTGCGTAAATCTAACTTAGAAAATATAGTGGCTGATTGCAACGGAGCGAAGGCGGAGTCCAACAACGGCAACGGATACTTATTTTTTATCGTGATGTCATTCAATCCAAGATAATCGACGCATGGTCGTAGCGACTTGTCCTTCTTTTCCACAAAAAAGAATCCCGCGCCTAACGGTGATCGCGATGGTCTAATTAGACCTGCAGTGAGCGAGCTATTTATATACTCCGTTAGTGCCTCTCGTTCTGGTTGAGACACCTGATAAAGCCGTGAATTCGGCAACGGAGCGCCCACCTGCAGGTCTATGGCGCAGTCGTATGGGCGGTGCGGGGGCAACGAGCATGCGTGATCCTTGCTGAATACTTGTCGTAGGTCATGATAGCAGTTTGGCACTCCGTCAAGGCAGATAGTTTCTGGGGAGTCGTTACCGGCACGTTCGTGCTCCACTACGGCTGATCGTAAACAATGCTCGTAACAGTACCGGCTCCAACTCTCTATTGCCGGGCGCTCCCAGGAAATGATGGGGTTGTCTTGAGTCTTGAGCCAGGGCAAACTGAGTATAACCGGAGCGGCTCGAGACCGCATTAAATAAAACCGTCTATGCTCGACATGGTTACCGGATACTTGGAGTTTAAGTGGTTCTGTTCTTTGTGTCACAACCGCCAGGAGGCGCCCATCGAGGTCATGAACCCGCTTCTTCTCGGCCAACTCCTCGATAAAACAACCTAAGTCAGAGGAGAGACCGGTATCAATGAAACAATCATCGGCCCCCGAGTCTACGTGGGGTCGTGACAGACCTGCAGTCTTGCGCGACTGTTCTGTCAACCAGGAGCGGATGTTTGGCTCCTCTGGTATCTTTGTGCATTGCAAAATGTGCTCATTGTAGCCATTAATCCAGACATCATCATTGATTTAAAAATTGATATATATATTAATTAATGTTGGTGATTAGTTTGAATGCATTATTAGTTATTGAGTTTATATAATTTTATTTTTCAGTATCGTATGGTTTGACATGATCAGTCAAAAAATATTTGTTAAATTAAGGATTCAATGTTATTTTTGAATTTCAGATGCACTTTAAATCTTTTAAATCAATCCTAGACAAATGATACGACTGTATTTGTAGTCGTGCGGGGGGGTGGGTGGGATGTTTTCCTCTTCCTTGGGGGGCATGACAGAAAATTATTAGAACCACTGGGTTAAACCAAGTTTCTGTGATAATCAAAAAACCTTAGTCATGAACAAAGCAATTTCCAACCAATTTGAATTCCAATTCATCTTTTTTATGGAGCAACAATCTTGACTTGGACATATAAAGATGCTTTAGCATTGGCTGACCGCACCATTACAATGATGCTAGCGTCATTTATGAATCCAACCGGTGAAGCCTCTGAGGCATGACGAGTTCCGCTGCAAAATGATTCCCTGCTGTGTCGCTGGCAGGCTATAACGCACGTCATGGCCTGCCTTGAGTGAGAATCACGGCGCACCACTGTAATCATGCACACCACCATTTGGCTTGAGCACTCAGGAGGTCTGGCGGGCGGGGAGACATTACGCACCACATGTAACACATATGAACCAAAACTGTTGGACCAAATGGATTGGACAATTTTCAAAAATTCGTTCACCCATAGTGTTTGTCTGTTGTTTTAGGTATTTACATATAGCTACACAAACACACATGAATACTGGGATAAGTAAGATTCAGCCTACATACAGGCTGAATCTTATCTATCTTATCTTTATTTTGTTAACTTTTCTTTTGATAGCGGCGCGGTCACCCGCAGTGGCTCCTCTTGTTTTATGTTGAGAGGGAAGAAATTTCATCTGTGCTGTATGGTACACATACAGTAGATTTGACAATAAAGTTGATCTAATCCAATCTATATACTTTTGTTTTTTGTTTTTCAGTATTTGGCTTCCAGCAGTAATTATGTGGATCTGTGCTCTATTGCATTAGACCTTCAAAAACAATACAGGTAAGGTTATAGCTTGGTTCAAATTTTATTTGGGTGGGGGATGGGTTTAATTGCTCGATGTTCATTCATTCATTCATCTTCCGTACCGCTTGATCCTCACTAGGATCGCGGGGGGTGCTGGAGCCCATCCCAGCCGTCTCCGGGCAGTAGGCGGGGGACACCCTGAATCGGTTGCCAGCCAATCGCAGGGCACACATAGACGAACAACCATCCACGCTCACACTCACACCTAGGGACAATTTAGAGTGTTCAATCAGCCTGCCATGCATATTTTTGGAATGTGGGAGGAAACCGGAGCACCCGGAGAAAACCCACGCAGGCCGGGGGAGAACATGCACACTCCACACAGGGAGGCCGGAGCTGGAATCGAACCCGGTACCTCTGCACTGTGAAGCCGACGTGCTAACCACTAGACTACCGGGCCGCCTTTCTCGATGTTGTTGTGGCTAAATTGGAAGATCAATCTCAATGAGTATCCACCAAATTTCAAGTTCACTCACAAGTAGAGCTGAACAATTTTGGAAATTAATTTAATTGCACCTCCACCCTCAAAACCGCGATTCCGATCTGTAGCGGAGCAAAATGACAGAAAACAAATGAGCTGTCGTGTTGGTTCTTTTTAAAACGTATACACAACTCAACCGACTACTGTACAGGCACGTCATTCTCCTTCTCGGTCTTCGTGCCTTCTGCTCGAGAGTGACCGCCCCCGAAAACATAAATCAACGATGACTTTAATGACACTCAGAAAAGCAAACACGTAATGCGCCAAACAGAAAATCAAGAGAGGAAATCACAAAATAAATTATATGGGGCGCAGGGGGTTGTGAACACACAACAAAGAAACAAACTACACAAACAACTCTGAGACAGTCCAGTCTCCTACAAAAGGAAATATGTTACCAGCCAAGTCTTTATTGTCGTTATTAAACATGACGAAAGTCCGACAGAGCACAAATGCAACGCATTCTCGACGTACTTAATCAACTCTTCACAAGCATTTGCTCTGGAGCAAATTTAACCCAGTTGCGTTCACACGTGCAGATTTACACCGGTCCTGCTTCGCAAACGAGCATTTGCTCTGGAGCAAATTTTTAAACCACCTCCCTGAGGTGGATCAAATTTGGTCCGGTGTAAGCTGTTTTCTGGGGCTACGCCGGCGCTAATTTGCACATGTGAACGCTCTACTGGGGCAGCCCCGGCGTAGCACCGGACCAAATCTTGCCGTGTGAACACCCCTATAGAATAGTAAAGTAAAGGAAAATGAAGCAATAATGAATGTCAAAGACAATTTATCAATGACAATTACATATACAAGCTTACAAAATACTTTGACGTTTGGGAAGCATACACCAGAACAACATAATCTGAAACAGAATCGTCTTTATATATTTAAGTATATAGAACACACAAGCAATTTTTCCCCAATAGTTCAGGCTACCTGTTCCTGTTCATCCTCTACACCTCGGACTTCAGACACGACACTCCAAACTGCCACCTTCAGAAGTTCTCCGATGACTCTGCAATTGTTGGCCTCATTACAGAAGGGGACGATCGGGAGTACAGGGGACTGACAAAGGACTTTGTGGACTGGTGCCAGCAGAATCTCCTTCAGATCAACCCTAGGAAAACTAAGGAGTTGGTTGTGGATTTCTGCAGGAAAAAGTCCTCACCAGCACCGATGAACATCCAGGGTACGGACATAGAGAGGGTGACCTCCTACAAGTACCTTGGTGTTCTTCTGAACGACAAACTGGACTGGTCTACAAACACGGACACCCTGATTAGGAAAGGACAGAGACACTCCTCCTACTCAGGAAACTGAGGTCTTTTGGGGTTCAGGGGTCACTCCTTAAGACGTTCTATAACTCGGTGGTGGCCTCGGCCATCCATTATGGCATTGTCTGCTGGTCAGGCAGCATCTCAGCCCGGGACAGAAAGGGACTCGAGCGACTGGTCAGGAAGGCCAGTTCTGTCCTGGGTTGCTCCCTTGACACTCTGGAGGAGGTCGGCAACAGAAGGATGCTAACTAAGCTAAAAGCTATGATGGCCAGTCCCTCCCACCCCCTCCAGCCCGCCCTGACAGCACTTGGTAGCTCCTTCAGCCAGAGACTGTTACACCCGCGCTGCAAGAAGGAGAGATACCGACGCTCGTTCCTACCGACTGCTGTCAGGCTGATGAATAAAAAATAACAATCATAATAATAATAATAATTAAATTATGTGAAGTAAAATTGTAAATAGTACTACGATTTATCCATTGTGTTCATATTGTATTTAATTGAAAGATGTTTGTTGTTTTTTTTTTTTTTCTCTTTCTCCTTTCTTCTTTCTACATACATTCTTGCTGCTGGAGGCTGTAAATTTCCCCAGTGTGGGGCGAATAAAGGGTATCTTATCTTATCTTACTTTAGTATTGCAATAACAAGCAACTCCGATAAACTAAGGACATGACATATCAGTTTCGAAAGACTTTCTGTAATGTAAGATTACCAATGTGCCTGAGTACCACCCAATGACAGCTGTGCGAAAATGTGCAGAGTATCAAAGAATATGAGTACATATTATACAGTAAAGGCACATACTAAACTGCAGATTTCAACTATAATGCGAACAAATCAATCACTTTACCACTGCCTATATATCACTTAGTTTCAGAAAACATGATGCGTATGTTCTGTATTTTCCGCACTGTAAGGTGCACCTAAAAGCGTTCAATTTTCCCAAAAGCCATGCGCCCTATAATCCGATGCAAATTATATATGGTATTCGTTACAGTCTCTTGATCGTCCCCATTGAGTTGTTTCCGTTAGCGTTCCTATGCCAACTATTGGTGATTATTAGCAGAAACCAATTGGAACGTAAAAGGGTTCTGCCTGACACGAATTGACAATGTGGATTCACCAACACACACTCAAACAGACTATTACTTTGTGAGCTCTGTGCACCCATTAAGAAACGAAGATAATGCAAAAAGCATAGTTAACTACTGACTAAATGAAGGAAGGAGACAAGCAAGACTTCTAAGGATATTAAGCCCCTTATGGATGTGAGCCCACGAGGTTTGTGTCCCGCCACATCATTTTATGTAGCCCGCGGGAACTGTGTTTGGTGTGGTCCCTCACCTAGGTAGTGTTTGCCATGGGTGACCCGACCGGGGTCAGAAAGCCCCAGAAAACTTAGCTCCTGGGATCTTTGGAGGTTGTGGCTCTATAGCTATAGTCAGCTTTCGGCTACCATGCCTTACTCTTGACTAAGTTGTGAAGCAGCGACACGTTTTAGAAAATAAAAGTTGGAATGTTAATTAATTTATTTGTTTATTTGTCAAATTTATCTTTCAAGTTCAACAAAAATAAAATGATTGGCTTTACTGTTGCATTTTCTTTGATACAGGGTGCTGTTCATGTTAATTACATTGAAAGTGGACAACGTTCGAAATATTGTAAAATTGTAAATGTGCATATTCCAAAAACATTAAATTTAACAGTTATATTTAGACAATACGTTTTGTATTAAATTGTAATGATCGCTAAATCCAAATGCTTTTTGAAATACATTTAAGTCTGGCTTTTCATTCTTTTATCATGCTCATTTTGAAGATCTTGTTTGATGATTGATATGTCTGCAGAATGGAGTATGGTAGAAGAAACAAGACTGCGTTCAGAATTCAAGTTGAGAAAGGTAAGTAACACCAGGATAGTCCCAATTTTTTTTGTATTTTATTTGATTGTAATTTTCATGTAAATCACTTGCGTTTCAAAAACTCCCCGATGCAATCAGTCTTTTTTGTGACCACACTTCGCTGCAAGCTGCGTGTTTGAGGAAGTTCAGACTCTCACTCTCTCAGGGCACAGCAATTGTATGCAGCGCACATACAAAGTTCAAACCCCAGCTGTGTTTGCTTTTCGTATTTTCAAATTTTCCTCATAATTTTTTCAAAAATAGTTCATTTGGCATATGTAGTTGGCGGAGCGGGAAAGAAAAATATGGTATAAGACTGAAATGCAAGGCGAACACACATGGTCATTGCGACACACGAACATTGCGGAAGCCACCCCTGCGAGCAGATGCTTGGGCTTTCGAGCGTTTGCGCTATCTACTCGTAACCTAACCAGTATGCTCATAACCGACATGGGGAGGGAGCCTCGATGCTAACTTACTATATTTTCACGATCATACGACACACATAAAAGTCTTACATTTTCTCCAAAATGCAGACGATGCCGAATAATGCCTTGTATATTGCACAGAGTTCCAAAATCTGTGAATGCTGTTGTGTGACTTTGATGAGGAGTACGCTTCACTGACTGTTTTGATGACATGTTGCTGATAAAGAGGAAAGGCGGACGTCACTGAGGATAACACGTGGATGTTAAGAGTGGGAAGTGAAGGCGTGAAAGAGGACCCTATAGGCACGCCCCCTGTAGGTGTAAACCCCCTGTAGGGACACACAATGCACTCATTGCATTGTGCAAAACAACATCCCGAAAATGGCACCCATGAAGAGACACGCTTACGAAACACAGTTTAAACTGCAAGCTTTCAGTTCCACGGAGGACCATGGGAATCGAGCAGCAGCGAGAGAATTCTAGATGAACTAATCCATGGTGCTTGGTGCTTTTATTTTATGAAACGGCACCATCCATCCCTCCGGTAAAGCACGACGGTGGCGCATCAACATCCGGCGGATTACAAGGAAAAGCTGGCCAACTTCCGATCCTACAGCAGTAAAAAGTGTAATTTTCTACTTTAGATTAAATAAAGACACTTTCTTGGAGGTTTAAATCCTTTACTCTGCCACTCTGGCTTCACTTGGCTTCCATTCCCGACTGTTCTCTTAGCCAATCCCCCACATCCTGAGTTACCTGTTTGGGCTACACTAAGTGATGAGGGACAAGCATACTTTGAATTTTGAAACACAGAACAGCAAAACGATTGCAGACAAACACACCCAGCCCAACGAGGTGCTGCTTTCGACATCCTGGGGAACCATACTGTAGAGAAGAAGGAGACCAGCAGCATGGTCGCGATTCGCAGAGAAGTGCGCGAGATGTCGTCTTATACTGTTGTGGTTGGTTGCCATGGTAATGGACAGAAAAGGCTATGATGATTTTTAAGTTGGAAGAAAAGTTTCTAGACAGAGTCAAAGTGAAGTTACGAGCAGCGTGGATGCGATGGCAAACACAGCGTTAGTAAGACTGGGAGGCAGCGCCGGATGAGTTCTGCCACAATTTGTCAAAGGATTGTTGTTTTTCATAAAAGCTGAGATAATTTCTGAGGAGCCACTCGGCAACGAGACTGACTCTGACAGTGACGCGAGGGAACCTGGCATGTTTGATAGAGAACTTGCTCAGCTGTTCATTATTTTTAATACAGAGAGTTGTATGGTTGTGAAAATACAGTATGTCTCTGTACAATAAAGCATATTAATACGGCACTCGTGTCAAATGTTGATGGTCATGTGTCGTGCAATTCACGAGTTCTAATTGCCTGATTTGCCTCGGTCACTAATGCAAGACACACAACTGATCACACTTTGGCTGTCTCAGTGAAAAGATAGTCAGGACCCCCCCCAATTGTGTTTCAGTGTGCGGGTCAAGGATCACACTTTTGATGAGTAAAGCATGAGTTTATCCATCCATCTATCCATCCGTTTTCTACCTCTCAAGTTGCGGGGGCAGCCGCTGTAGCAGGGAAGCCCAGACTTCCCTCTCCCCATTCTACTTCTTCTAGCTCTTCCTGGGGCATCCTGAGGCGTTCCCACACGAGCTGGGAGATATAGTTTAGGTCATCCCCGGCGGCCTCCTGCCGGTGGGACATGCCCGGAACACCTCACCAGGGAGGCGTCTAGAGGCATATTATTCAGATGCCTGAGCCACCTCATCTGGCTCCTCTCTATGTGGAGGAGAAACGGCCTGACTCTGAGCCCAACCCGAGTGACCGAGCTTCTCACCTTATCTCTAAGGGAGAGCCTGGACACCCGCGAGAACTGTGTTTGGTGTGGTCCCTCACCTAGGTAGTGTTTGCCATGGGTGACCCGACCGGGGTCAGAAAGCCCCAGAAAACTTAGCTCCTGGGATCTTTGGAGGTTGTGGCTCTATAGCTATAGTCAGCTTTCGGCTACCATGCCTTACTCTTGACTAAGTTGTGAAGCAGCGACACGTTTTAGAAAATAAAAGTAATGCGGAATGCGGAAACTTATTTCGGCCACTTGTATCCGGTGTGGAAATATTAAAATTAACTGTGTTAACCTGGATGGTACATTCTGCTATCTGTAAGGGTTGTTATGCATGTTTGTGGTTTTCCCGTGCTTCAGACATGTACCGTATTTTCACGACCATTCGGCGCACCGTATTGTTAGCCGCTGTCTCAGTAACGGGTGCCATTTCTGTGTTTGACACATACACAAAACGCACTGTTTTATTGGGCCCAGCCAGGCATGGTAAAACGTACGCCACCTTAAACATACAGCATACATGCACGCACGCTAAAACACGTTTTTAAAAAGGGAACAGAAGCAAAACTGAGTTCGGTGGCACTTTATTTCGCCATTTTACAATGTACTCACGTTTTTCTCTTCACCTCCTAAATGCTCACCCTTCACTCATTGGCGACTGGTACCTGCTTGGGGCGTGCCTTTAGCGTCCTCTTACACGCCCACCCTTCACTCATTGACGACTGGTACCTGCGAGGGGCGTGCCTTTAGCGTCCTCTTCTACTCCCAACCTTCACTCATTGGCGACTGGTGCCTGCTAGAGACGTGACTTTAGCGTCCCCTTACACGCCCACCCATCACTTATTGGCGGACTTCCGCATGCCTGTCGTCACTCACTCTGCCTTTTCTCTATATAAACAGCGTATCGGCCAGAGGTGCTCTCAGTCATGCTTTGGAACTAGACGCTCCGCATTATAAGGCGTCTAGTCCATTTTGGAGAAAATTTAAGACTTTTAATGGCGCCTTATAGTCGTGAAAATACGGTAGTTGCAAAACAGGATGAGCTGCTTACAGATGTCAAGACAAGGGTACTCTCCCCTTTCTCTTTCTTATTTTTGTTTATGGACAAATCCATATGACCAATGACAAGGTAGCGTTGTATAACTTAACCATATTCGCAACATGTATCAAATTTGTTTTACACTTTCACCCCTCCCAAGAAGAAAAAAATGGTGTCAGAGGCCAACCAGTCAGAGCCTAAGAGCCAAAATTTTTACTGTGTTACTGCAAAGAGACACACACACACAAACTTTTTTGCCCAAAGATCGACTTCGGGTGTGACCAACCTCCCACGATCGACCCGATCGCGCTCGTGCAAGCATATGAACACACACATGAACATATACGCACGCATGCACACACACACACGAACACATACGCACGCACACACACACACACACACACACACACACACGACCATGCGCTCGCGCACATATCTATGCACGCTACAACGAGCAACAGCCGAACATAAATGAAACCTTAAGACACAAGCACCCCTCCCCCCAACACACACACACACACACACAGACACACATTTCCTCCTCCTACTTGGGACCAGTCCGCTAGCTCTAGGTCGATTGAGATCGACGTATTGGGCACCTTTGCCTTAAAAACAGAGGTAATTCGCTGACTAGTTTAGCACTTAGCACTTCACGCCGTTTTCTGCGCATGAGCGGTGATTCAGTCAATCATCTGATTGGTTGCCCTCTATGTCAAACAAGTAACAGAATTTATGATAGGCTGACATTCGTTCTTTAAGCGCCGCTGTTTGAATGGCAGGGCTGTCGCCGAGGCGTTTTCCACAATTGTCGTGTGAAAGCCCGGGAGCCGCATTGAAGCAGTAAAAGAGCCGCATGTGGCTTGGTAGCTGTGGATTGGCCACCCCTGGCTTGGGGAGTCACTCCATCACAGATCTGGACATAAATTCCATCGTTGTACACTGGACTTTTGTTTTCTTGGTTTCCAGGGATCTCGTAATCTCAGTCGCGACCCATAGCTCGTGACCATAGGTGAGGGTGAAAACGTAGATCGACCGGTAAATTGAGAGCTTTGTCTTTTTGCTCAGCTTCTTCTTCACTACGACAGAGCGATACAAAGTCTGCATCAGAGCAGATTCTGCACCGATCCACCCATTGATCTCCCACTACCTCTTGCCCTCACTCGTGAACAAGTAAACTCCTTGTCAGAGTACTCATTTAAACATATATAATAATAGCTTCAATCAGGAGAGAAGACACTTATTCTAGTACCAATCTCGCAAGGAGGACGAAGAGAACTTGACAGTTTCAATTCTCTGGTGCGCGCGTGCGTATGTGTAATGAAAGCTGGATTTATTTCAATGCATATGATTTGAACTTTCTCAAATGGATTGCCTGATGACTTTGCTCCTAGTATACCAAGCAATAAAAACGGAGTCTGAAATCAATGATCTGGAGACTGCCCACTTGACCAAGCGAGCCAAGCATAGCCACAATGAATCGAGGTAGTTACACATGTTGGGGCGTCTGCGTGGGAATTTACGTGCATGCTTTCATCATTGCCTTTGGTCTTCACAGTGACGACAGCGGCAGCAGTTCTGAAGACGTACTGGAGAACACTGTAAGTTCACAATGAGAAAAAAGGCATGACAAGAACACAATACAATTATCAATGAAGTCTGCTCAAAAGTATTCTTTGTCGTTGCTTAAGATTAATATTATTCTCTATCCACATCACTAATATCAATAGACTTGACCAAAATATTCTTCCATAAGCACCTTCTTTTCTTTTTTTATTTCAGTCTTTTTACTTTAATGTGGCAAATGAAAACATGCCAGTGGTGGAAAAAAAATGTCAATGGAAAGTACCGTATTTTCACGACCATTCGCCGCACCGTACGGTTGGGCGCAGTCTCATTAATGGGTGCTATTTCTGTATTTTACACATAGAGAAAACGCACTGTATGATTGGCCGCAGTTTTGGCATGCATGCGCGCACGCTAAAAACACGTTAGCTTGAAGTATACGGTAGCATGCCAAGACATACAGATACAAGCTAAAAACACATTTTTAAAAAGGCAACGAAAGCAGAACTGAGTTCGGGTGTATTTTATTTAGCCATCGTACAATGTTCTCACGTTTTTCGATCAATCATCACCCAGAAATCCATCAAAGTCCTCGTCCTCTGTATCAGAAGCAGAGGACTGCACATCCCAGTTGTCATTGAACGCATCACATGCTAAAGTGTGAGTTGCTACACATTGCCGAGCGGAAAGGAGGAGCGGCAACAGCAAAGTCAAAAGTTCTCTCGTGTGAAGCTTTCCCACATTTGAAAGTAAAGAACAGAGCGAAACATGGTGGCAGCGCGTGTGTGTGTAGGAAGAATTGATCAATTGTGCAAGTACCGTAATCCATCAAAAACGCCGCGTTCCCTCTCGTTGTCAGAGTCACTCTCATTGCCATGCGGCTCCACAGAAATGATGCCGGCTTTGCCAAAAACTCGAACAACAGTGCAAGCAGACACGTTCGTCGAAGCAGCCAGAATCCATTTGTAAATTGTGGCGTAACTCGCCCAGCGCTGCCTCTCACTCGTGTATTGTATTGTAAAGTTGTGTTTGCCATCGATCATCCATTGTTCCCATGCCGTTCGCAACTTTACTTTGAACGCCCGGTTGATGCCGATGTCCAGCGGTTGGAGTTCTTTAGTCAAGCCTCCGGGAATAACGGCAAGCTCAGAGTTCATTTGCTTGACATGGTTTTTCACCGCTGCTGTGAGATGGGCACTCATGCCAAAAGCATAACCGATGGCTTGAAGTTTGAAATGAGCTTCGTAGGCGTGTCTCTTTGTAGGATTTATTTTCGGGGGTTCTTAGAAACCAAAACCGAAGTTTTTTTGCAACAATGCACATTGCCACACTCTATACAGGTGTTGGTACCTGCTTGCGGCGTCCCTTTAGCGTCCACTTACACGCCCACCCTTCACCCATTGGCTCCCCAGCATGCCTTTACTCTCTCATGTCCGCCTTCTCTCTCTCTCTCTCTCTCTCTCTCTCTCTCTCTCTCTCTCTCTCTCTCTCTCTCTCTCTCTCTCTCTCTCTCTCTCTCTCTCTCTCCCCCTCTCCCTCTCTCCCCCTCTCCACTATGTATGTATATATATATATATATATATATATATATATATATATATATATATACGCGCCCACCCTTCCCTGATTGGCCGACTTCTTTCCCGCATGCCTGTCCACAGTCACTTCCGCCTTTTCTCTATATAAACAGCGTGTCGGCTGTCAGTCAGATTTTGGAACTCGGCGCATACAAAAGACGCTCTGCATCATAAGGCGTCCTGTCCATTTTGGAGAAAATTTAAGACTTTTAATGGCGCCTTATAGTCGTGAAAATACGGTAAGTGTATTCATTTATTTGTATTCTTTGTAGCAGTCTTGTTGTTTTGGCACTTTATCAATCATTAACTAAAAACGAAACACTTCGTAGAACATACTGGTAACTCGTATCATCTAATACAGGGGTCCCCAACCGCCGGTCCGCAGGGCATTTGGTACTGGGCCGTACAGAAAAAACTTGCCTTAATTCTATTTATTTTGGAATACGAAAGATGTTTTATTCTGAAAGATTACCGGATTTTCCGTTACATACGTCTGTCATGCTTGACTCACGTCAAGCCACGCTTCTCCGTCACGTGACTGATTACGTTAAAAACAAAACGCAGCAGCTCGCAAAATGAGTAAAAAAAACTGCTGGAGATCGCACATGACGGCGGCCTTAAAAGTACATTCGAGACAACTGGATTAAAGTTATGGTTATGTCTGGTTGCAGAAAATCAACCTCGGGGCTGTGGTGAGTCGTCATTGTCATGCACTTTGAATTTGCATCGTATCATATTTTAAAGGCATGAAACATTACCATAGCGAGCAGAGTGTTGCGGCCAGATTAGACGCTCCTTGTGTTTATTATTATATTTTGAAAACACCACAGTTTTCATGCAACTCATACCATATTATTTTTTTGTATTAATCCGCCACACCTTAAATGCCGGTCCCTTAAAATATTGTCTGACATAAACTGGTCCATGGGGCAAAAAAGGTTGGGGACCCCAGATTTGGGTTTTTGGCCCGAATATAAGACCGTCCTGATTATAAGACGGCCCCCTCTTTTATGAGACTCCAGTTTGAAAAAAGACTTTTTGAACACCAAATTAATTTTTGTCCAGAAAATAATTAAAAATGAATTATAACAATATATTGGAGAGAAATAGCATATTGTTTTGCCTCATTCAAATCTCAATATCTGAACATTTAAATATGCACACTAAAGTGCAACCACATTCATAAATTAATGGCTTCTGGTTTTTGAAATGCAAATGACATCATAACTTCTCCTCAACTGCCAGTTAACCTGGCCAACCTTCGACCCACTTTTCTCCAGATTGTCGCTATGTTTCTCCATTTTCTGTTATCTCTTCTATTATCTTCTTCTCTTTTTTTCTTACTGCTATTTTTTATTTTTCTTCTTCGTGCTACCACTATTTTTATTTGTATTCTTCGCTTTGGCCTGAGGACTCAAGTTCAGCATTCACTTCAATAATATCTGGCACCATCTAGCGTCGTGAATGGGTATAATGTATAGACCCCGAATATAAGACGATCCTCACTTTTTCAGTCTTATTTCAATACAAAATACATTTGTCTTATTTGGGCCAATACGGTCCATTTGTTAGTAAACCCAACTACTAACACCCGACTAACACATTCAATGATGGAGATAAAGTGCCACCCCCTAAAAATCCTTAAAATTAATAACTGACTGTTTTTACCTTCTGCAGAACACCAGTCACATGAACAGCTCCCTTACGTCTCTATACCGGAAAGGAACAACTGATCCGAGCCCCTTCTCGACATGTACTACCCCTACTGTTGGAGATTTGCCCGATGCAAGTAAAGTATCCACGGGAGGGTGGTTCATTGATCGAGGCAAAGGTTCTGCAAAAACCAACATCTTAATCGACCTAAGTGAAGATCAGCCTACTGATGCAGTAAGTGTAAGTGTGAATCTACCCTTTGTGAAAAGGACCTTTCCTACGTGGCCTTGTCATTAGCATGGCTGCCTAACAGATCTGAGTTTTCGGGATTCAAATCTGAACTCCGGCCTACCTTCAGTGTTACCTTCTCCTGTTTGCTTGTGTAGATTTTCTACAGGTACAATACTCAGGTTTCCTTTCATGTGCTAACTCAAACATGCATAACACTCCAAGTGTAGTGTGGTGATATTATATTTTATATATAATATCATAAAATATATTTATGATATTATTGAACATGCGATGGCGTAGTACAAAAGCAGACGTTTTATTCTTAAAACTTTGTATATTGTTGCCAGGAATGCATGACAGTTTAACACGATGTAATTTCAGCAGTAAAATTCCACTTTAATGGAGGGTCTTAAACTTTTTCTCAGACTGAAACAATGGTCATTAATGCGTGCATAATAATGATGTAAAATGTTTTGTTTATAACATGTTTTCAGTAAAAATTCTCACTGTATCCACAATTTAAATGCCTGCAAGTGAAGAAAAACCTTTCCCACATAGTTAATCTGAAAGTGAGTGCTGTAAATCAATTGCACGTGTTAAACTGACATGTATCATTTGGTAATGTTCAAGGGGGGAAAAAATCGAAACATTGAAACATGAAACATGAAACATTTTACTAAATTCTAATCACATGCAACCTAAAAATAAGGACTTATAATAAAAATATATAAATCCCGCAGTGGCCGCCGCACGGGCTCGAATAACTCATATTCATTATATTTTTATACTATGAGAATTTTTTTCATTCATTCATTCATCTTCCGAGCCGCTTGATCCTCACTAGGGTCGCGGGGGGTGCTGGAGCCTATCCCAGCTGTCTTTGGGCAGTAGGCGGGGGACACCCTGAATCGATTGCCAGTCAATCGCAGGGCACACAGAAACGAACAACCATTCGCACTCACGCTCACACCTAGGGACAATTTAGAGTGTTCAATCAGCCTGCCACGCATGTTTTTGGAATGTGGGAGGAAACCGGAGCACCCGGAGAAAACCCACGCAGGCCCGGGGAGAACATGCAAACTCCACACAGGGAGGCCGGAGATGGAATCGAACCCGGTACCTCTGCACTGTGAAGCCGACGTGCTAACCACTGGACTACCGGGCCGCCCACTATGAGAATTTGTGATATACAATGTATTGTCTGAATATAGATAGTTACTATTTGATTTGCCTACATGCAATTTAATACAATACATTTATTTAAATTATGTTCTGTCATGATTCCTGCATTTTTACATTTAACTACGACACACACACACACAGAGAAAAGAAAATGTGCATTTTGGGACCACGCTCCACAAATCAGGGTTGAGTTTGTGTCCAGGTGACATGAAATACTTAAAAAAAAAAAAAATTAAGTGTTCGAAAACAGATGTCACAGTGGTCATCAGTACTGGGACAGTACATTACAGTCTTTGCAATAGGGCAGCACATGTAGCAAGACAGCGACTGCTGCATAATAAATGTGATGACGAGGCTAACTACCCGAATGTGGCTTCAAGATTTTTATACGGTTGAGCCACATTTGCAAAACGATTACATATAAAAAGGGTCTGTTGCTACTGAGTGGACTGTCACTCCCATCAGAAATCCTAACAAATATATTACACAAAAAATATATCTATATATATATTGCGCGTCGTCCCGCACCCGTTCTGTCCTTCTGTCTGTCCCTTTTCAAAACGTACCTACTTCACCGCGCCGCTGCGCGCCGCCACTACCCCGCCACTACGCCGCCACTGCGCCGCTCAGGCAGTGCCTCACTACGATCGTGCGGGCATCTTAGCGAAAAACTGTTGTCTACCCACAAGCATTGCAATGAAATTGTTAGTTATTTAGTAGAGCTAAACATCTCTTTATTTTCGCGATAAGCAATGAAGATGAACAAAAAGTTGAACCAAGCAACAACACTTGTGGGCCGAAGGCCCACCTTACCAGCCTTCCGCAGGAACTAGCTGATGAGCCGCCCGGAGGGCGGCGAACCACCACCTTACCAGCCTTCCGCAGGAACGAGCTGATGAGCCGGCCGGAGGGCGGCGAACCAGCTAGTACAGTATATAATAAATGCATTATCCGAAATGTCAACACGAACAAGACCTGCTCGTGCTGACCAGCTGGCATCTTGCCATGTGAATGTTTTTGAGTATGTTTGTCTTATTTTTGGTCCGTTGTATTTTCAGTGTACATTTTAGGTTAATCATACTTTATAGTAAATGTATTGTTTTGGGCAGAGTGATTGACTTGTTAGCATGTCCTCCTCACAGCGCAGAGATGCAGGATTCGATTCGGGCTCCGCCCTTCCTGTGTGGAGCTATATGTTCTCCCTATGCCTGTTTGGGTTTTCCCCGGGTACTTCGGTTTCTTCACATATTCCAAAATGCATGCATGGCAGGTTAATGGAATACAGTACTCTAAATCAGTGCTTCTTAGTCTTGTTCGAGGTACCGAACCCAACCAGTTCATAGGGACATTCACTTCATTAGTGAAAAACAAAAATGTGACTTTTTACAAATTCCAAACATAAAAAACACATTCAATAAAAACAGAAAAAGTACATAACATTTTAAGACATAAGTATAAATTATTTTAATTTTACAACATACAATCATGGCAGTCACACTTGACTATTGAGCAAACTAAATTTCCCGCAACACTGATTGGACAAGCAAAGTAATGTGATCATCTGCACCCAGTGATGGTCAAGCGGGCGTGTCATAACTAATTGACATATTGACCCTAGGGATGTGAATCTCAGCACTGAGGACGATTCGATACACATCTCGATGCACTACCAGTGATACGATACTTGAACGATACGTGGAATTTTCTGGCGACATGATGCGATACGTTTCACCGTCTTCACGATGTGATACGACGCGATACACATTTAGTTCAAATCAATGCGATCCGATACGATACAGTGCAATTTGTTGTGATATTGTGCAATTAAACATGATGCAAATACGCAAAGAAAAAAAGTTTAAAAAAAGATGGAATTCAGTATGGTATTGCAAAAAGTATACCACTGTATTCCTTATAAACAGTAGAACGTGTAAAACAACTTATTTAAGCCCTTTCACAATTGGGTTTTGTGCAAAGAACATGTAAACAATTTGGCACCTGAGACTCACAGCTGTTGCTGTAGTGTAAACACAAACAGACTCCGGGCGGCTCATCAGCTAGTTCCTGCGGAAGGCTGGTAAGGTGGTGGTTCACCGCCCTTCGGGCGGCTCATCAGCGAGTTCCTGCGGAAGGCTGGTAAGGTGGGCCTTCGGCCCACAAAAGTGTTGTTGCTTAGTTCAACTTTTTGTTCATCTTCATTGCTTATCGCGAAAATAAAGAGATGTTTAGCTCTACTAAATAACTAACAATTTCATTGCAATGCTTGTGGGTAGACATTTTTTCGTTAAGATGCCCGCGCGATCGTAGTGAGCCACTGCCTGAGCGGCGCAGCGGCGCGGTGAAGTAGGTACGTTTTGAAAAGGGACAGATGGAAGGACAGACCGCGTGCGGGACGACGCGCAATATATATATAGATATCCATCTCCATAGGACAGAAAAAAATACAATTGAAACAATGTGGCAGTCACAGCCTCAAAGCTGCAATGTGTATTTGTAGCGTACACAGACCACTCTCACTGAGTGTCAAAATGAAATGCCCAAAAGAGTCATCCATATATAGTTTTTCCTTGCGCGGTCACAGTGAGCTGCAAGGGGACCCCCAAAATAAGAGGTGATTTTTTTTTCTGATCCTGACCTGGTTTGCCAAGAGTTTCTCCGGTGTCCAACGAGGAACTGGACGGGGAGGCGGGGTGGGGGGCGGGAAACTTGTCGGTGATGTGGTGCCATAGTTTTAAGTGGTCTGCATATTTGTGGTGCTGCCGTTGTATGGCTTCGTAGTGCGACATTCTTTGCAAATTACAAAGCTTTTACCAAGCTTTCCGTCTTTCTTTTCGAAGCCGTAGTATTTCCAAACATAAGATCTGAATTTTGCGGGAGCATTAAATACAGTAGTTTCCTCGCTGCTGCTTGCGCGAACTCCATAATGTTTCGCTAGTTCTGTACTGCACTGTATGTGCTCACGGCTTTCGTCCGTATTCAACACAAAATAATGATGGTGCATTCATTGCGCCGAGGAAAGAGCAGATAGGTAACGTTTAATATGAATTAAACGGCGCTTGAATCGGATTTTACCGATACCCACCAATGAATCTAGATTTCACCCGTCAATCGCGTCGTACCCAGAGAATGAGCCGATGCACTCGCGTCGCGCACGTGTGCATCGATGCATCGATTAATATCGATTCTTTTCCACACCCTTAATTGAGTCGCGTGTGTTGTACCCTCCACGGCAGAGGCGCCGTCGAACCCCTGAGACCGGTTCACCGAACCGCTAGGATTCGATCGAACCCAGGTTAAGAACCACTGCTCTAAATCAGTGGTTTTTAACCTTATTAGAGGTTCCGAACCCAACTGGTTCATATGTACATTCACTGAACCCTTCATTCGGGGGGAAAAAAGTATGATGATTTTTTTTTTTTACAAATTCAAGACATTAAAAAAAAACAATTTATTAAAAAGAGAAAAAAATGTAAACACAATTAGTATAAAGTTTTTTAATTGTGCACAAAATGAACCAGCCTGTGATGGCCAAGCGGGCTGTCTTAATCTCCTTGGCAGAGGCTATGTTAAACCCCTGAGGCCGATTCACCGAACCCGTCTGGTTCGATCGAACCCAATCGTGGACGGTTGTTTGTCTATGTGTGCCCTGTGATTGGCAGGCAACCAATTCAGGATGTCCCTCGCCTACTGCCCAAAGACAGCTGGGATAGGCTCCAGCACGCTTGCAAACCTTGTGAGGGTAAGATGATTAGAAAATGGCTGGATGGATGAATGGATTGCTTTGCCATGTCAACATGTAATTTCAATTGAATAGTACTTTTATTATTCATTCATTCATTCATTCTCCGAGCCGCTTGATCCTCACTAGGGTCGCGGGGGGTGCTGGAGCCCATCCCAGCTGTCTTCGGGCAGTAGGCGGGGGACACCCTGAATCGGCTGCCAGCCAATCGCAGGGCACACAGAAACGAACAACCATTCGCACTCACACTCGCACCTCGGGACAATTTAGAGTGTTCAATTAACCTGCCACGCATATTGTTGGAATGTGGGAGGAAACCGGAGCACCCGGAGAAAACCCACGCAGGCCCGGGGAGAACATGCAAACTCCATACAGGGAGGCCGGAGCTGGAATTGAACCCGGTACCTCTGCACTGTGAAGCCGACGTGCTAACCACTGGACTTACCGGGCCGCCCTACTTTTATTATATTATTGTTATTGTTATAATATATTTATTTTTATGTTAAGGGTGGGACCATCTGTCCTGAGACTGCAAATGAAAAACAGCCTTCTGGATAATTCTGGCATATATGTGCTGTCCCTGACGGAAAGAAAGAAATTGGATCACTGATATCTCAAAACTATTTTTCATGAAATATTTTCTTGAGTGAGATTGTTACATACATATTGTTTTTATCAACAGAAAGAAGTTTCCATGTTGGAGCCTTGTAAGAAAACAGGAAAAAGAAAAAAGACGGATGAAAATGCAGAGACCCTGTCTACGAGCAAGAAAGGTATGTTTCATGCTCCAGGAAATCCTACTTTGAAAGCATTTTGACTGGATTATTGTATAATCCAACCTGTATTACTTCTGATATAGAGTCTGGAGTACCTATACAGTATTAACCATTCAGCCATCTTGCATATTTATAGATTTGTACTGTCTAGAAGGTACAAATTACATGCTTGTCATTTAGGGAACTGTTTGAAGCGTGTGGGAGTGTAACAATGTGGATCTATGTCTGTGTTTTTCTCGGACAAAGTTAAAGTAATGACTCGGCACACACGGAAAATTGTCTTCCTCAACGCCGGGAGGGATCGCTGAGGGCGAACGACGGTTGTTGCCCCGTTAATCACGCTAAGAGTTCCCTGCCCGCCAGTTTGAACTTTTATTGTTACATATGCAAAATACAAAAAAAACCCCACTGTCCCCGATATTTGCATACCACACCCCCGGTCCGGCCTCTTGGCAGTGATTGGTTACCTTGGTTTAAGCTTTAAACCACTGGTACGTTGACGCCTTTCTGTCTGGTCTACAATGAATCAACAAGTTGCAGACTTTGCAGATGACAAATGTCGCCTGGGCGTGACTGGCATTCTCAAACCGTCTTTTGTTGTTCAAGAACGCTTTGTTCCCGAATTGTTTATCCCCACTTTGTGACAGAGTCTAGCCCTTCTTCCCTTTGTTCGCCCCCTTGCTTTGACGTGATAATTGTGGATTTCAAAAGCCCTCCGCCCAGATTGCCCATGCCTTTGCGCACACGCATTTGGGGGCGCTGAATACGCCCCCAAATGTCTAGACGTGCCCAAATTAAATGAAACTTGAAACATGATACAATTTTGCTCAGAGATATCTCTATCAATCTACAAAAAAACCCCCAAACATTTCTTTTTGTCTTATTTTTGACCTGCTCTGTTATGGCTTTTCTTCACAAATGAGTTTGTTACTATCAAACATTTTAAGAATTGATTGTTCAATTAATTAATTAATTACTTAATTAATTAATAGGACAAAATTGTCTTTTGAGTTAGTGTATAGCTGAAAGATAAAAAAAGTTTTTCCATTTGTGGGTTTTTTTTTTCATTTCAGTTGTAATTCTTTTGTTTGGTCTAGTCATTTTTAAATTTGTTTTTTTATATTGTTGTGTTTATATTTTCTTTTATTCATAAGTTTTGTCTTCTTTAATTTGCTTTTATGTCCAGTTTGTTGTGTTTTGCACTTCCGTGGTACTGTGTCAAGTAAGAATTACAAATTAATAATCTTCACTGATTCAAAGTGAAGTTCAGTATACAGCAGTTCTTTTTTGTAACATGCTGCGAGTGTTTTCTCAGCCTTGGCTACCGCTTGTTGAAAACAAACTGTTTGTGGAGGATGTTGCAGTAATTCAACATTGTTGCTTTAAGCAAAGCTTTGATAATGTTCACCAGCAGAGGATACCGCTGAGAATAGAGTACAAGAAAACAACAGGCAAATCATTCTGGTAGCAGCAAACCAATGTCTTCCCTAGTTATAGAAATTAAACATGAAAGAAAATTTAATGGTTCTCACAGCATTGCTGCTGTCCAATGACAAGCATACAGAATGTCTAGAAGTGACATTGCTGTGTTATGGCCAGAAATTACATTCATAGCTGTCAACAGAATTGTGAAAAGCCTGCAGGTGCACAGAGAATTTGAAAACAATTTGACCACAAGATCTTGCTTGTTGTGCTCTTGAAATTAAGGATCTGCCTTGGCAAGATCAACAAAGCTGCAGTATCCCATTCTGAAGTTTGAAGATGTGGGTGGTAATGAAGCGACATTGACGGTAAGGCAATTCATCAAACCAATTTGAATCTCACACAGACACAGCCCAAGGAAATATAAAATGCAGTTTTGAAACAATGATTTAATTTCCCAGGGGGTCGGGGGGGACCAATCTGGCTCTATATGAAAAAGTAAAAAATAAGTCAGTAAAAAAAAAAAAACAACCTTTGCCTTAAATGGACAGTTCATGCTGGAAAACCCTTCAGTATGGCGGATTTGAAGCAGAATTCCCCCGGAGCGATGTGACAGACTCATCACCAATTATGGCAAATGCTTGATTTCAGTTATTGCTGCCAAGGTGGCACAACTCGTTATTAGGTTCAAGGGGAAATTACTTTTTCCACAGATGGTCAGAAAGGAAAACGCGGATTTTTCCTTGGGATGACATGTATCAAATACAGTACTGTGATAGATGACGGTGTGAATATTGAGACTACGGGCACTGATGGACTGTTGCAAACACACCCTCACTCACAGTTAATAATGAAACAAGTGAAAAAGTTTATTCCTACAAATATCTTGGTCCTGTAATTGACCATGAACTCACATTTCCATCGAACACGGACTACATTTTCTCGAAATGCCAATAGCGCCTCTAATTCTTAACTAAAACATTCACACCATAGCTGAACTGCAAGTAAGCTATTTTATCCTCAAAATGAGGATAGTTCGAGCATGTTTTTTTTCCTCCCCCTCCAACTCCCTTGTGGTTTCTTTCTGACTTCCGAGTTGAGTGAAAGCAGGCGCGTTTGGCTGCCGCTTCTCAACCCGCGTTGCGTTTTATTGTTTTTGTTATTGTAAAGTGTCCTTGGGTGTCTTGAAAGGCGCTTATAAATAAAATGTATTATTATTACTATTAATGTATAGTTTTATTTTTGCAACTCTTTAAATGTAAACTATTTTATATTATTCATTTTTATAAATACTGTGCAGGAAATATGTAAACTGCTCATTCACATGCGGCACCCAGAGATATACCAGCAGCTGGGAATGGTTCCTCCCAGGGGCTTTCTCCTCCATGGACCTCCTGGCTGTGGAAAGACCCTGCTAGCACAAGCTGTGGCAGGGGTGAGTAGACTGGGAAAAGATTGTTCAACAGTGAAGATATCCACCAATGTCAAAAATAATTTCCCGACGCACATTGTTGGTACACCTTTGTGAGTGAAAGGACAATCTATAGTAGTCACAGATATAACTTGCATCCATCCATCCATTTTCTGATCCGCTTATCCTCACAAAGGTCGCAGAGCCTAACCCAGCTGTCTTCAGGCAGTAGGTGGTGTACACCCTGAACTGGTTGCCAGCCAATCGCAGGGCACATATAGACTAACTACCATGCACGCTCACAATAACACAGCTATGGCTCTTTGGATGAGTGCATCTGGCTTCCAGATAAAATAAAATATTCTCGCTTGTTTATTCCATCCATCGACTTTTCACTGCTCGTGTCCTGTTCAGGGCTGCAGTTTGCTGCAATTGGATGATACTAGCCTACGTCGGCCATGCTGGGTAACAGGTAAACGCCCCCTTTTGAATCAGCCCGATCGATCCTGAGCCCAAAGCTAATCCTTGGACAAATAAGATGGCAAAAAGATGACGAGTATGGTACACTTCAGGACGAATGGACTGAAGGATTCACCTTTGTGGAGAGAACAGTTTCTGCGGTGTGTCTAATTTGCAATGACAAACCACCACCGATGAAACGGTCGATCATGTAAAGCGGCACTTTGACAGTCGCCATGCTACGTTCACATCATAATACCCTCTGGGAGACTCCAGAAAGAAAGCGTGCAAGCTACTGAGCAGGGTGCAAGCTAGCCAGCAGCACCTCCGCATACGAACCCGGCAAGTTTACTATAATTCCGCTATCTTTGCTTAACCATCGTGTGGAACGGAAAGCCTTCACGTTAATAGTGAGTATTCACTTTTAAAATACACACATCTCTCTCTCTCTCTCTCTGAATTTTAATCTTAATCTAAATCTCTGAATAATCTCGCGCCACCTTACCTCTCTGAGCTCATCCGCCCCTACACACCTGCCCGGTGCCTCAGGTCTGTGGACCAGACATTATTAGAAGTACCAAGCACTAAACTGAGGCTCAGAGGGGATCGGGCCTTTTGTGTTGCTGGTCCCTCTCTCTGGAATGACCTCCCACTGAACATTCGGCAAGCCTCCTCGCTTCCCATCTTCAAAACCCTCCTCAAAACTCACTTGTATTCTTTGACATTCGACTCAGCATGACTTAGATTTGTTCTTGGTTTTACTGTTTGGTGCTTTCCACCGTCTTTATTACCGATTTGTCTTACTGTTTTTTGTGCATGTTAAATTGCTCCATGTACAGCACTTTGTATGCAGTGATGGCTGTTTGAAAGTGCTCTATAAATACTGTTGACTTGACTTGACTATCTGTCTCTATCGAAAAAATTTAAGACTTAACTCGGCTTGTCCGAGACGTGACATAGAGCAATTTAACATCCGCTGTGACATGTGCCGCGTTAATCTCGCGAGAAAAAAATTAATCCCGTTAAAATTCATTGAAATTAATGCCAATAAAAATTCTGGTAGCGTTTTTATTGACATTAATTTCAATGAATTTTAACGGGATTAATTTTTTTCTCGCGAGATTAACGCGGCACATGTCACAGCGGATGTTAAATTGCTCTATGTCACGTCTCGGACAAGCCGAGTTAAGTCTGGATCCCAAAAAAGTAGACGTAAACAAGGTCTCCGTAACAAAAATGGGTTTAATGCTTATAATCGCACCGACAAAGAGGTAACATAAAGCGCTGGTCAAAACAAGGACCAGAGAGAACATAAACGAATAACAAAAGGCGCTTGCACAAAGGCAAGGGAGAAAATTAAAGACCGCCAATACAAACTAAAACAATGTATCAAAATACATGCGGGCATAAAGCCAAATCACAAAACCAAAATCGTACTTACAAAAAGCAGGTGTACCGAAATTGCAAAACGCGAAACACGACGAGGTCAATAGCACAATAGTCCATGAGCAGCGAGAATAGCAATACCAAAAACAATTCTCCGACAGGTGCAATGCAGAAGAGACCTTAACCCTCGTAGTGCACCGCTTGCGATAAATGTAAAATGATGTCTTTAAATCAAAGGCAAAGGCATTCAGAAAAACACAAGAGAGCTGAAACTTATGGAGGGGTTCTAAAATGGCCTAAATTTCATGACGTCACCGGCTGATAATTCTCAGGCATTGCAGCAATAATAAAAAAACGTTTTGATACCTTAATCTTCACAATTTACATATTTTGCACCATAGAGACCCATTATAATTCATATTTTTGAATGCATCGTAAACCTAATGTGTAAACATGCATTTCATGCGATTTTGATGTCAATCGCTTTGTTTTCGCTTTGTATGCATGCCACATTGTTGGGTTGAGGTCATTCCAATTGTGTAACTTTTAGGTGGCGCCAGAGGATCGCAAATGAGTTTGCCTTTTTGCAGGAGGCTTCAAACCAATGCATTTTACATGAACACGTCCGGTCGGGATTGTTAGTAGGGCTTGGTTGGGACCTCCAGACACAATTTTTTTTTCCTTTTGAAAAAAATAAAGAATAAAAAAATCCCAAAGAACTAATTAAAACTATATATGTATGGATAGCACATATGCCTCTGAACATTTTGAGTGTTTGGAAAAAAAAAAAGAATGTTTGTATAACACAAAATACATCATTACAAAAATTGTAAAATGCGTGACTTAAGGCCTTTTTAATTTGGAGCATGCAAGGGTTAATAAATACAGTGTTCACAAATTATAGATTGTGACCAAACAGGATCATGACACACTATAAGTAAACCAGAAAAAAAACAAGCGCGCTGCATTGGTCAACACACGTTTGTTTTGTCAACCACGACAGCGCGAGACACCGAAAACGGATACTTTAAGTGTTTATGAATGGAAAGTTTACTTTTAAAAAGTTGCCAGATTGTTCCACTGACAAGACCAAAGTTACCTGGATGTTTTGCAGTCATAAACTGAGATATCATCAAAGCACGTCGAGTCTGAAATACCACTTGATGGCCAAGCACACACCTGATATGAGTACTCCACCCCCTTGTCTCAGACAGACAGCTATGGATCATTTCAAAGCGAAGAAAATGGATGACACGATGAAGAACAAATTTGCTGAAGCCATAGCTAAATGTATGGCTACTGCATGCAAGCCTGTCAACATTGTCAACAGCTCGACTCAAGCTGAAATCATTTGCTTTGCATTCTAACGACTCCACTACGGATTGCCAGCGAAAGCCTCCTTTACAAGCTCTATACAGAGATTGTATGTAGCGGAGAAGGCTAAGGTACACCAGGCAGGAGAAGACACTGTTTCGTTAGCGAAATAAGAGACTACCGTATTTTCACGACTATAAGGCGCCATTAAAAGTCTTAAATTTTCTCCAAAATGGACAGGACGCCTTATGGTGCGGAGCGTCTTTTGCATGCGCTGAGTTCCAAAATCTGACTGACAGCTGACACGCTGTTTATATAGAGAAAAGTCGGAAGTGACTGTGGCCAGGCATGCGGGAAAGAAGTCGGCCAATCAGGGAAGGGTGGTGGGCGCGTGTATATATAAATATATGGGGAGGGGGGAGGGAGGGGAGAGAGAGAGAGAGAGAGAGAGAGAGAGAGAGAGAGAGGACAGGCAATCCGCCAATGGGTGAAGGGTGGACGTGTAAGTGAACGCTAAAGGGACGCCGCAAGCAGGTACCAACACCTGTATAGAGTGTGGCAATGTGCATTGTTGCAAAACGACTCCGGTTTTGGTTTCTAAGAACCCCCGAAAATAAATTCTACAAAGAGACACGCCTACGAAGCTCAGTTCAAACTTCAAGCCATCGGTTATGGTTTTGGCATGCGTGCCCATCTCACAGCAGCGGTGAAAAACCAAGTCGGGCAAATGAACTCTGAGCTTGCCGTTATTCCCGGAGGCTTGACTAAAGAACTCCAACCGCTGGACATCGGCATCAACCGGGCGTTCAAAGTAAAGTTGCGAACGGCATGGGAACAATGGATGATCGACGGCAAACACAACTTTACAATACAATACACGAGTGAGAGGCAGCGCTGGGCGAGTTACGCCACAATTTACAAATGGATTCTGGCTGCTTCGACGAACGTGTCTGCTTGCACTGTTGTTCGGGTTTTTGGCAAAGCCGGCATCATTTCTGTGGAGCCGCATGGCAATGAGAGTGACTCTGACAACGAGAGGGAACGTGGCGTTTTGATGGATTACGGTACTTGCACAATTGCTCAATTCTTTCTACACACACACACGCGCTGCCACCATGTTTCGCTCTGTTCTTTACTTTCAAATGTGGGAAAGCTTCACACGAGAGAAATGTTGACTTTGTTGCTGCTCCTTCTTTCCGCTCGGCAATGCGTAGCAACTCACACTGTAGCATGTGATGCGTTCAATGACAACTGGGATGTGCAGTCCTCTGCTTCTGATACAGAGGATGAGGACTTTGATGGATTTCTGGGTGATGATTGATCGAAAACCGTGAGAACATTGTACGATGGCGAAATAAAATACACCCGAACTCAGTTCTGCTTTCGTCGCCTTTTTAAAAACCGTGTTTTTAGCTTGTATCTGTATGTCTTGGCATGCTACCGTATGCTTCAAGCTAACGTGTTGGTGTGCGCACATGAATATGCTGTATGTTTAAGCTGGCGTATGTTTTATCACTGTAAAACTGCGCCCATTAGGACAGTGCTGTTTGTCTATGTGTAAAATACAGAAATGTCACCCATTAATGAGACTTCGCCCAACCGTACGGTGCGTCGAATAGTCGTGAAAATACGGTAGGTTGATGAGCCTCTGGTGAATAAAGAGCAGGGAGCCTGTCAAATGCGATGTATGCCACTGACGCGATTGTGACTTCTTTGGAACTATTTTGTGTGGAAGGTTAGTGTTCCGTGCCCATACAAATAAAGTGGGTGGAGCTTCTCTGTGTTCGATTGACAGTGAGGCGTTGAGGCATGTCGAGAGTTCAGCGGTGCAATCGGAGCGACCTAGCGAACACACTGAAAATAAAACGTCTCCAGTGTTGACATCGAACCAAGTGTAGTCATCCGAAATGATGTCTACACAAAACCGTAGAGAGACTTCCGCGTAAGAAGGACCAACAGAATCAACATAGCCTGACTGCTGTGTTCAAAGCAAACTTGAGGAAAAACGAAGTATGCAACCATGGCTTAAATCCACTCTCGGCTGAGTACTAGTTTACCTTAGATGTACACTTTATAATGTTATATTGCACTGTTTTGATTCCATAAAAAAAGCTGTTAAAGCAGCTGTTGTGTGACAAAACATTTTTTGCACTGTTGTTGATGGACACTAATATTGTGTGAGAGATTATGTGTGAATAACTGTTCCAAGTGAAAAATGTTCATGTAAAATTGAAAATCGAAATTGTTATTGCAGTAAATATTTGCATTTTGCACTTTGAAGTCAAGAGGAGGCAGCCGTCGGCAAGTGCTCTCATGAGCCTTGCTTTTTTTGTTTTTGTTTTTGTGTTTGTCACTTTGTGTTTGTTGTTACGTCGTGTGGACCTGATGTGGACGTTTTTCAGCATTTTTTGGCCACGAAATTCATCAAGGAGGAGACTCTGTGCCTGGTGGTTGCGCCTTCTCGGCAGCATGGGTATACGAGCACTGTTTTTGACTGGGAGGAATGTCGGTGCCATTTGACTGTCGTTGCTGGACAGTCCGTGGCGGTTGTGTCTTGCGCCTGTAATGGGCAGCATTTTTCACAGCCCCGCTTTGTTCAGCGGATAGATCGGTGCTGTTGAACGGTCTGCGACTGGATGGATGTAAGTCTTGAGGAGCCGACGATGAGAAAAAAAGAGCGTTCGCGTGGAGCACCGATGCGGATTTGGAACTGGGAGTCGCAGCTTGGAGTTTGAAGCGGATTACGTGGGACAGGAGAAGTGAATTAATCTCTTCGTCAATGGACGCTACAGCTTCGTGTTTGCTTTCAAAACTGAGCTTGTAGCAGACGTGTACACATTTTAAGCATGACGTCTCTGATCCACTGGTGAAAGGACACTTTGATCCTCTCCTCTTTCATCTATAACTGCTTCAGACAACAAAGTGTATGCAGAAAAGTGATGAAGATTGCACAACTGTCTGTGTCCTATGTGTCATTTAGTGTTATTTTTGTTATTTTTGACTTCAAAATGGCGCCGCAAGAGTGGCTGCCTTTCCAGCAGCTCCTATATTGTTCTACTTCTTCCTTTCTGTGTGCCCTGTGAGTGGCTGGCAACCGATTCAGGGTGTCCCCTGTCTACTGCCCGAAGACGGCTGGGATAGGCTCCAGCACCCCCCGCGACCCCAGTGAGGATCAAGCGGTTCGGAAAATGGATGGATGGATGGATGGATGGATGGATGGACTTCTTCCTTTCATAACTTTTCCAGAGCCCAGGAAGCTTGAGGGTTCTGCGCAGTATCCTTGCTGTTCCCAGCACTGAGATGTCCGATGTTGTTCCCGGGATCTGTTGCAACCACTCATCTAGTTTGGGGGTCACTGCCCCGAGTGCTCCGACCACCACAAGCACGACTGTCACCTTTACCTTCCAGGCTCTCTATGCAGTCATAAACTGATAGCTCAGTTTATGACTGCAAAACATCCAGGTAACTTTGGTCTTGTCAGTGGAACAATGTGGCAACTTTTTCAAAGTAAACTTTACATTCATAAACAAGTCAAGTCAAGTCAACAGTATTTATAGAGCACTTTCAAACAGCCATCACTGCATACATAGTGCTGTACATGGAGCGATTTAACATGCACAATAAACAATAAGACGAATCGGTAATAAAGGCGGTAGAAAGCACCAAGCAGTAAAATCAAGAACAAATCTAAGTCATGCTGAGTCGAACGCCAAAGAATACAAGTGAGTTTTGAGGAGGGCTTTAAAGATGGTCAGCGAGGAGGCTTGCCGAATGTTCAGTGGGAGGTCATTCCAGAGAGAGGCACCGGCAACAGAAAAGGCTCGATCCCCTCTGAGCTTCAGTTTAGTTCTTGGTAAACTCTTAAAGTATCTGTTTTCTGTGTCTCGCGCTGCCGTGGCTGGCAAAACAAACGTGCGTGGACCGGTGCAGCACGCTTGTTGTTTTGTTTCTGATTTATTTATAGAGAATAGGGGGAAAGAAGGAACAGCAAAGTAAACATTTCTCTCATGTGAAGCTTTCCCGCATTTGAAAGTAAAGAACAGAGCGAAACATGGTGGCAGCGCATGTGTAGAAATTGCTAGCTCGTTAGCAGGGAAGCTAACCGCAGACGTTAGCACGGAAGCTAACTGCGAAAAGTCGCTACGCAGCTGGAACCCACCACCAGAGAACAACCAGCCAAACGCCAGCGAACGTGAGGGAGCCGGTAAACCCACACAAGCCACGTTAGAAAAACCCAGCAGCAAGCCCACTGGACACGTCACAAACTAGCATACAACCGGCTAGCAACGAGACCCGACAAAATGCCACCCAAACAGAAGCAAGACACAAAGCAGGAAGAGGATTCCCTGACCCTCACTCAAGTAAACGAATTTCTCCAGCTACAAAAAGAGCTTTTTACGGCGCTCTTGCAACAACAACAGGAAATTTTCAAAGGATTTGTCTAGATGATAATCGACTCAACAAACTCACGACTTGACACTTTTACCAGGGAAGTCCAAGAAATAAAAACCAGCATCAACTTTACCCAAAAAGAGGTAGACGACATTAAAAAAAATCTAATCTGTCAAACTGGCCATTCCAAAGACATGCAAACAGAATTCTACAAAGTATGTGACGGCATGCTTGTATTAACAGACAAGGTGGACTACTTAGAAGGACAGTCAAGAAGAAACAACTTAGTAATTGATGGAATTCTGGAAAAACCGGGAGAAACGTGGACTGAAACAGAGGAAAAAGTTCAAAGAATCCTCAAGGAGAAGCTGCTGATACAGGGGCAAATTGAGGTGGAGAGAGCTCATCGCACAGGAAGACAAGACCCTGGAAGACCGGGACAAAGGCCAGTTGTGGTGAAATTTCTAAGATACAATGGCAGATCAAGGATCCTACAAAAAGCAAAATACTTAAAAGGCTCCAACATCTACATCAACGAAGACTTTACAGATGCCGTACGACAAAAAAGAAAAGAGCTCCTCCCAAAATTAAAAGCTGCACGTGACAGAGGGGAAACTGCCTACTTAAGACATGACAAACTTATCGTCCCCCCCACACCAGTACTCCAACACAACAGGCTCGAGTTCAACACCATCAAGCAGCATACTGAGAATTATTCACCACCCGACGATAAAAACTGACCCAACTGAAGCAGGAAATTCACATACCAAAAAACATGGACTTCGAACCCTTTGATGACTTCCAACCCTACTGACCACAAGACATTTGACCCTGAGAACAACTTGGACCCGGACAACAACTTTTTCCAAGACCGATCAACCGTGAGGGAGCCAGCGACGACTGACCATGAGGGAGCCAGTGATGACCGCGAGGAAGCCAGCGACGACTGCAGGGGAGCCAGTGACCGCGAGGGAGCCGGGAAACAGCGAGCCCGAGGCAGCCGGGAGACAACCAGCCAGCGCGCGTGAGAGAGCCGGGAGGCAGTCAGCCGGCGAGCGTGAGGGAGTCGGCGACGACTGCAAGGGAGCCAGCGACCATGAGGGACCCAGTGATGACGGCGAGAGAGCGAGCGATGACAGCGAGGGAACCAACGACGGCCGCGAGGGAGCCATCGACGACCGCATGGGAGCCGGAAATTCACATCCCAAAAACATGAACTTCCAACCCTTTGAAGATATTGACTATAAGCCATTCGATCCCGAGAACAATTTGGACCCAGACAATAACTTCTTCAACAATAAACAAAGGGTAACAAACTCTAAACTCAAAACTATTGCCTGGATGAACAATTCAACACTAATATAAAATTGGAAAATGCACTTTCGGTAATACACTCAAACAGTAGAAGTCTCTATAAAAACTTAAAATCATATAAAAACTCTATAAAAATCAAAGAATACCTGACTAAATTCAATAAATTTAAAATAATTGCCATATCAGAAACTTGATTTGATGAAGATAAAACAACTGAAATGGAAATAGAAGGTTATGAAATGTTTGCTACTAATAGAGAAAACAAAAAAGAAGGGGGGGGGGGTTGCAATATATGTAGACAAAGCACTTAAATGCAGTAAAATTGCATAAAATTGAAATACACACTAAAAAGGCATCAAATATCATCATAAGTTGCATCTATAGGACACCAGGATCATGTATTGACACAAAAACTAACAGATATGCTCAGTTACTACAACGATAAGAAAACACGAATAATATGTGGTGACTTTAACATTGACTTATTAAACCCAAATCGACACAAAAAAACAACTGACTTCATAAATACTATGTACAGCAACAGCTTTTTCCCAGTAATCCTGAAACCTAGCAGAATAACAGTTGACACGGCCACATTAATAGATAACATATTTCTAAATAAGATTGATCATAAAATAAGAAAGTGGACTTCTCATTAATGACATAAGTGACCACCTACCTGTTTTTGCAGTTTTTCATAATTATTTTGATAGAAAAGCTAAATCAACAACTCATATAACAGAAGTAAGACTAAGAACCCAACGTTCCATCGATGCCTTTAAGCAAGACCTAGAAAAACAAAACTGGACCGAGGTCTACTCAAACGAAGACCCAAATACAACGTTTGAAGTATTTCAGTCTACCATAATCTCCTTGTATGATAAACATTTTCCATTAACTAAAGTCTCCAAAAAGTATAAAGACCCAAGTAAGCCATGGATAACGAAAGGCATAGAAAACGCATGTAAAAAGAAAAACAATTTATATAAATTGTTTTTAAAATTGAGAACTGAAGAAGCAGAAAAAAATATAAGACCTATAAAAATAAACTTGTAAATATTATAAGAACCAGTAAAAGAGATCATTATCATGCACTATTATAGCAGAATAAAGGTAACACACAAGAAATATGGAAAATACTTAACCAAGTAATCAGAAATAGTCCTAAAAAAATGGATTATCCAGAGTATTTTATCAAAGGCAAAAATACTATTTTGGAAAAAACTGCAGAAATAGCAACTGAATTTAATGAGTATTTTGTCAACATCGGCAATAACCGAGCAAAACTAATTCCTGATCCAACAAACTTGTTTGAAATAGATACGTAGAAAAAAAACTCCTCCACGATGTTCATTACTGCTGTAAAACAAGAAGTATCAAATATTATAAAAACTTTTAAAAATAAAAAGTCAACTGATTGCTTTAATATTGATATGACAATAATCAAGCAGATTATACTGTGTACATACATCTACTGATGCCTAGTCTGGACACATCATCAGTGATGTTCCTGGATTCACTGGACGTTTCGGGTCTTTCAACTATCAGACGCCCTCCTCCAGGTGACCCAGCCGGGGTTGATCAAGTCCCGGCTTGTGTCCAGACAGCTAGCTAGCTACCATGACTCCATGGATCTCCTCTTTTGAGCCACAGCCATCTTGAGGCTCTTTCTGCCGCTTCAGTGGTATTGCGGATGGCTCTCCTTTTCCTCTCTCCATCGATGCCTAAACTACAGTAGGCTCTGGCCAAGGAACGGGCTGCAAATCCTCTGCAACCAACATCCACAGGGAAACACCTTGCTCTCCAACCAGCCAGCTGGCAGTCGCCGGAGTATAGAATATGTAGTGCGACCTTTCACGCACATATGCAACCTGTCATTCAAAGCTGGTATCTTTCCATCAAAAATGAAAATTGCTAGTTATTCCAATCTATAAAAGTGGAGAAAGACATCTGTTTACAAATTATTGACCAATATCACTACTACCACAATTTTCAAAAATATTAGAAAAACTATTTTCTCGCAGACTTGGTAGCTTTATACAAAAGCATGCGCTGTTAAGTGAGAATCAATATGGCTTCAGGGAAAAACGGACCACCTCA